>NC_064819.1:173958792-174583792 GCF_024166365.1 Elephas maximus indicus | reverse complement strand
GCATCCTATGCCAACCCCTCTAGGAGGTCAGGCTGCCACCTGCACATCTGATGAGAAGGAGCTCACCTCCTCTCAAGGCCTCCTGTTCCCAGGAGCCCACTCTTGTTTTTACAGCTAAACTCTGCCTTTGTCTAGTTTCTACTCACTGGCCTACGTCTAGCCCTGCAGCTATCCACATTGATTATGCACTTATTGGAACCCTGGTTGTACAATTGTTAACAGCTTGGCTGCTAAGAAGTTGGCAATTTGAATCCACCAGCCACTCCTTGGAAACTGTATGGGTCAGTTCTACTCTGTCCTATAGGGTCACTATGAATCAGAACTGACTCAACAGCAATGGGTTTTGGTTTTTATCCTTTTCCTATTAGCTATATTCTCCAGTTTTGTGGCATTCACAAACTTGGTGGGCCTACTTTTTATTTCTTTATTCCCGTCATTGATAAATCGCAATAAAAATTGGCCGTATATACCAGAAGAGTGGGCAACCAACCAGCTGCTGTTGAGTCAATTTTAACTTATGGTAACCCCTGAGGGTGGGCAGATGTGATGAAATCTCTCTTACACAGGATTTTCTCAAGGGCACACAACTCTACACTGTGGAGATGGGTCTCTTGAACTCCAGTGTGGAGATTTCCCCACAGTGCCCTGGGGCTGCTGTGTGGAATGCTTGCCTCCCCCAGGCTCTGCCACTTTTGAGTGGAGACTCGCCACCCACTCAGCAGATAAGGTTTCCACAAGGTTTTCAGTATGAGAAACTGTGCTTGTTACTTTGTGTTGCCTGGCACAGAGGACTACAGCTAATAACACAGTTGCTCTCCAGGGCTTCAAACTGGTTCATTCTGGTTCAACGCCCTGCTGAGAACTTGCAATCCCACCTGTTTTAGGCTGGGTTCTCTAGAGAAGCAAAACGAGTAAAGCATATAAATATACATAGAGTGATTTACATCAAGGAAATGGCTCATGCGGTTGTAAAGGCTGGAACATCCCAAGCCCGTGGATCAAGATAGAGGCTTCTCCTGATTCACATAGCCGCAGGGGCTGGCAAACCCAAGATCCGCAGGTAGGAGAGCAGGGCTCTTGCTCACAGGCTATGAAGATCAACAAATCCCAAGGTTGGCAGGTAAGATGCTAGCTCAAGTCCCAAGAACTGGAGGTCAGAGGAACAGGAACCAGCTGCAGGATCCAGAGTAGACAAAAGCTAGAACGTCCACTTATATTCAGATGCAGGGCATACAACCAAGGAAAGTCCCTTTGAAATTCCCCATCTGCTGTGATTGGGTGCTCACAACAGATCCCATTATGGGAGTGATCACATGTAAACACTAAGAATCATGGCCCAGCCAGTTGACACACAATCTTAACCATCACACCACCCCATGCATACTGAATCAGAATCTACATTTTAACAAGATCCCCAGGTGATTCTTATGTATCCTGGCTGATTCTTATGCATACATAAGAATCATCTAGGAATCTTGTTATAGTGTAGATTCTGATTTAGTACATCTGGGGTAGAAATACAAATTCTCCTTAGGGGGGTGAACCGGACTGAACTTGTTCAAAGCCTTGCTCTCCACTCATATTCACTTCTAGACTTTAAGGGTCTCTGGCTAAATCCAGCTAGATCCTTCCCCTTTCTATACACACCTGCACCACCACAATGGGGTAGATACGGTCTGGCTTTGGTCCTAATGCTGGATCCACCAAGTTTAATTCTTTGACCTTAACACAAGCCATTTAATATCTCTGAGTCTCAGTTTTCTCGCCTAAAATAGGAGATCACATCAAAGGAGAGACTGAATATAAAAACATTTTTAAAACTATCCAGTGTTTTGCAAAGGTAAGTACATTGTTATTATCAAACAGGTATGGGGAACTCCAAAGTGAGTCAGTACCGCTTGAAATTCCTTTTCAAAGTGGTTCCTTATATCCTAACCTATTTGTTTCTTTCTCCTAAAGTCCCAACAAAAAATGGAATATTAAGAAGCTGTGCAGGGAAAGCAGTGAATGCAAATTAAATATTCAATGTTCTTTAGAACACTTTGGCAGGGAAGTGATACACCTATTAAAATACCCCAGTTAGAGCTGGCACATACTCAGCCGATAACCCCAGCAGGCAACGACCTTGGCACCATTACAAGGGCAATATTTTCAAATGGATGAACTATTCTTGAACAAAGTGTCCAGTGTACTAGGAATAAACAGGCTTTTCATCAGCCAAGCCTGTGCATTTTCTGGTTCCAATAACCTCTCCCAGAGACAGTGTCAGAGAGCGGGGAGCACCAGGAAGCAGCAGCACCTCAGCAACCTGCCCAATCTTGTTCATTCCCACTTAAGAAGCGTGTGACTAAGCAAGCTTCCAAACCTCCATCCTGTCTTCAGGAGGTATCATGATTTCTGAACTTCTTCAAAAGTAGATCCCAAGGCTGCCCATTGTGATCCTGGCTGGGGACCTCAGGGTGTTCCTGGTAGGAGAGCAGGTGGGGCAGCAGTCTCCCTGCAGTGGAAACCATCTGGCGACCATCTAGAGAGTTTCTGCCACAATGACCCTGACAAGTGTAGTTTGGGGGATGGTGGAAGCAAAAGACTGAGTTCAAAAGAAAACAGGAGGCATCACAGCCACATGCAACCCTCCACTGACAGATGGGGCGCAACTGCGCTTAAAGTACATTGGCAGGGAATTGAACACAGGTCTCCCTCATGGAAAGTGGGAATTCTACCATTGAACCACCACTTCCCACAGACAATATATAAATGAATGTGGTTGTATTCCAATAAAACTTTATATATGGGGGGAGGGGACAGAGAAAACAGGAGGAGAGATATTGAGCAACTAGGAGTTATGCTGAAAAGCGAAGCAGAGAAATGAGGTGGTACCTAAAGTGGGATTTGGGATCAAGAGAGGTTTTTGTTTTGTTTTCAGTGTTTGTATGTGTAACTAAGGTACGGCATGCTCCTATACTTTATAGGAACGTGCTCCTGGCCCTGCTTAAGGAGGGGTGCTAATGAGCAGTTCCTACTGGCCGTCACAGTTTCATCTCCAACTGTCAGAGATCATTCAGCAATTTAGGTGCTATTTTTCTTAGATAGGCTCCTGTTTGTATGCTAATGAAATAATTCAAAGTGAGGAAAAAGAGTAATGGTGCAAAAAAAAAAAAAAAAAAAAAGAAGGGACAAGTGCTGGAGGGATAACCTTGAACAGATGCAAGAGAAAGTCATCTACAGAAGTGCTTCTTCAACTTTGATGTGCCTAAGAATCCCTTGGGAACCCTGGTGGCATAGTGGTTAAGTGCTATGGCTGCTAACCAAAAGGTCAGCAGTTCAAAATCCACCAGGCACTCCTTGGAAACTCTATGAGGCAGTTCTACTCTGTCCTATAGGGTCGCTATGAGTTGGAATTGACTTGACGGCAATGGTTTTTTTTTTTTTTTCTTTTCTTTTTAAGAATCCCTTGGAGAGTCAGTTAAAAGACAGATGGCTGGGCCTGCCCCTGGAGTTTCTGATTCTGTAGGTCTGGAATAGGGCCTGAGAATTTGCATTTCTAACAGTCTTCCAGGTGATGTCGATGCTGCTAGTCAGGATTTCGGACCACAATGATAGGAGCTTGGGAAATCCATCTCCTGTACCAGACAGGGAAACCTTGGTGGTGTAGTGGTTAACAGCTATAGTTGCTAATCAAAAGGTTGACAGTTCAAGTCTACCAGGCACTCCTTGAAAACCCTATGGGGCAGTTCTACTCTGTCCTATAGGGTTGCTATGAGTCGGAATTGACTCAACGGCAATGGGTTTGGTTTTTTTGGTTTGGTACCAGAAGGGATAATCACTGATGAAGGTGGGTAGATGGATGCAGTGACAGAAACAGATAAAAGTTATCAGCTTGTTGTTCCATTACTTCTCAATTAGGAAGCAAGGTCATCAGCTAAGAATGAGGATGGGAAGGAAGTGTTGAGGGTTTGAGGAGACAGGAGGAAATGTGAAATAGTTGTCTTGATAAGAGGGGACATAAGTGGTCTAGGGAAATGATATAGGAGTGCCAGACAAACCCCAAGGACCCACTCGCAGTTGATGATGATTAACCTAAAGTAAGACTAGGCAGCCACACTCAGCTGTGTAGGTGTGTGGTTTTCGGATTTAACCAGGGTTGTGGTTTGGCTGGAGAAGCCCTGGTGAAACAATTGTTAAGTGCTCAGCTGCTAACTGCAAGGCCAGTGGTTCCAACCCACCAGCCACTCTATGGGAGAAAGATGTGGCGGTCTACAACTGTATGAATTTACAACTTTAGATACTCTATGGGGCACTTCTACTCTGTCCTATAGGGTTGCTGAGTCGAAATCGACTCAGTGGCAGTGGGTTTTGGTTGTGGTTTGGCCAGGAGTTCCTGGGTGGCCAAATGGTTAATGTGCTAGTCTGTTAACCAAAAGGTTGGAGGTTTGAGTCCATCCAGAGTCACCTCGGGAGAAAAGCCTGGCAATCTACCTCCAAAAAACCAGCCACTGAAAACCCTATGGATCACAGTTCTTCTGACACACATAGTGTCACCATGAGTTGAAACTGATTCAAAGGCAACTGGTTTGGTTTGGTGTTTTTGCCCGTAGGGTACAATGAGGGAGAAAGGGGTTAAAGAGAGTTGATTGTGTATTGATCGAGGGGATGATGGATGATAATGAGGGACACAGAGTCTAAGTGGGTAAGGAGGCAGTGAAGACTTGGTGGTATCGGTGGGGGTAGTGGGGAATAGTGAAAGGTGGTAGGATCAGTGGATAGTGGATACCAATAGAATTGAGGAATCATTAGAGGTGATTGGGATGGAGGAAATTGTGATAGGACAATGGGACATTTGAGATTGAGATTATGGAGGGAGCACAACTGTTGGTAATAACAAGGTCAAGGGCATGGCCATGAAAATGAGTGGTCGAGATACGATAAGGGACAAGATTCCTGTAGGAGAGGAAGTCAAGGGACTGGGAGGCTGAGTATTGGAAGCATTTCTTTTGTGCATATTGAAGTCACCAAGAATCATTACCACGAGTACTGCTGGAAAGAGTACTGAGAGTGATTGTTTTCAAACCTGCTTTTCAGAATCTGGTGTTCTATGGAGGGTAAGAAGTTCCGAAATATAAATTCTGGGCCCCCAAGCAAAATTTTCCCCATGAGTCTCCTCCTAATGCTAACTACAAAATAAACAGCCAGCAGGGGCTGCCTGGGGAGAAGCCGAGCCAGCAGAGAGGAGCATCACCCTAGCTAGCCAATGTCTGCCTCTAAAGAGCCCAACTTTCCCAGCTGTGTTCCCTGCTTAATTTGAAGAATTAAGAGTGACAGTGAGATGCTGAGAAACCTGAGGTGATTCACCACAGCAAGCGAATGCTTGCTATGTTTCTGCACGCATTTTATAAGGAATAGTAGGCTGCTGGTTTATGACATCTTTGATTTCATATTTAACAACCATGTCTGTGCTAGTGCAGAAAAGACTAAATATAGACTTTGAATTAGAAAATACTAAGCTGCTTCAGTGGAGGAGTAGTGTGGAGCTTAGTGGCTGGACACTTGGCCAAGCGGTAGTGTCTCCTGTTAACGTCCACCAGAAGGACTCCGCTCCATGACAGGCGTGTGCCAAGACAGAGAAAAGAGCAGCTTCAATTCATTTTTCTAAGTAAAATGAACACCTTTGCTCCCTAGACTTGCTGGAGCCAAGCTGCAGTTCCCAAAGTCCTCGCTGTGTGAACCACCACTACCAGCTGCTGTTGAGTTGATTCCAACTCATGGAGACCCATGTATGTCAGAGCAGACCTGTGCTCATAGAGGTTTCAATGGCTGATTTTTCAGATCATCAGGCCTTTCTTCTGTACTCAAACCCTCCAACCTTTTGTTAGCAGCCCCGTGTGTTAGCCATTTACACTACCCAGGATTTCCTTACTATTTGACAGAGCCACATTGAATTTTGCTCAGATTGTACAGCTTCTTCCTCTCTCCCCTGAGTCAGACCCACCCCTGAGGCAGAAAGGGGGCCAGACTCCCTGCTATTCTCTATACAGACCCTCCAGGTCAAGAATCCAAACACAAAACCTGGCCCCTCCTCCTATGTAAATCATTGCTGTAAATCAATGCCTTGTAGGAAAGGGGTGGCCAAGGCTCTGTTCACGTAGGAATCCCATCTGGAACCCTCCACCTGTATATGCAGCTGTGTCCAAGGTGAGAGCTAGAGAGAGAAAGGGAGGGCAGGAAGAATCCATGCCCAAAGATTACTATGGTTATCTCTGGGTAATAAGATTCTAAATGATGTTTCCTTTTTATCATCTGTATTTTCTAAATTTTCTAAAATTACTATGTTATCTCTATATTGGGTCACCATGAATCGGAATCAACTGGATAACAACTAACAACAATACCTCTATAGATCACCACCTGTCTGTCAGTTTGTTATACTGTGGTGGCTGACACGTTGTTATGATGCTGGAAGTTATGCCACTGGTATTTCAAATACCAGCAAGGTCACTCATAGCGGACAGTTTTCAGCAGAGCTTCCAGAATAAAAAAGACAAGGAAGAAGAACTTGGTGATCTACTTCTGAAATTAGCCAATGAAAACCCTATGGATCACAACAGAATATTGTCTGATACAGTGTTGGAAGATGACCTCCCAGGTTGGAAGGCAGCAATGGACTTGAACATACTGGTGATTATGAGCATGGTGTGGAACTGGGCAGCACTTTGTTCTTTTGTACATAGGTACATGAGTAATAGCTGACTTGAGGGCAACTACCAATAACAACCTCTATAGTATGAAAAACTTACATAGTAAGCACTAGGAAAGTATTAGTTATCGCCTTTGGCTGTGCCAAACATTCTGACATATGACCGGGACTCAAAGCTAGGTGACTAACTAGCTGTGTAACCTGAGACAGGTCACCTATCTGCCATGGACATCAGCTTACTCATATGTCCAATTAGAAAATGAGATGAGGCAATCTTTAAAGACCTTCTAGTGCTGATATTCTGATTCCACATGGTTCCTGGGAAGGGGGCACTGGGTGGAGAAAGAACACTGGGAGCTGGAGGGTAGCCTGAGCGTCCTCAGGTCCTAGCAGCATCAACAGGGAGGGAAGGGGCTCACAAAATGGGGTAGTTGGCATTTGAGGATGGAGGTCATCTGCTCCAGAGTTCTGCATCCCACTTACCCAGCCTCTCATTAAGCCCAGGTATGAAGGAGAAAGAATGCAAGAGATTTGCTACTCACCTGTCAACACCACCACTGCCATCTCCGTGGCACCAATACAACTTGAACTGACTGCTTGAGATGAGGGCCTAGCTACAGAGAGGAATACCTTCTTTAGAAGAGATTAACAGGAAACAGGGCTTCTAGCTTCATGGGTGGCTTTCTCTCCTTTCTTTTAAGGACCCTCCCACACCCACCCCAGCTCCTGAGAAACATTTTAGACATCTGACTTTGATGTTATGGATTAAATTGTGTCCCTCCAAAATATATGTTGGAATCCTAAACCCTCTACCTACAGAAGGAAACCCTAGTGCCGTAGTGGTTAAGAGCTACAGTTGCTAACCAAAAGGTCGGCAGTTCAAATCCCCCAGGCACTCCTTGGAAACCCTATGAGGCAGTTCTACTCTGTCCTATACAGTCACTATGAGTCAGAATCAACTCTACAGCAGTGGGATACCTATAGATATAATTCTGTTTGGAAACAGGATTTTCTTTGTTATGTTAATTTGATCATACCTCAATAGGGTGTGTTCTAATTCTAATCACTCCTGAGTTATAACAAGAGACAGACACAGAAATACTCACATAGGAGGAAGACAGATGCCATGTGAGGATCATCTACAAGTCCAGGAACCAAAGAGCAGCTGGGACTACCTACAAGAAACGACTCAACAGAACTAAGACCCTGATCTGGACTTTTAGCCTCTAGAACTGTGAGAAAATAAATTTCTGTTCTTTAAAGCCACCCACTTACAGTATTTCTGTCACAACGGCACTAGGAAGCTAAGACACTTGATAAGACTCAACAGCAGTTGTAGCTATAAAAATTCCAGCATGGCTTCACCAGAGCTGGGGGTGAGGAGAATGCACACCCAAATGCGCACCCTAAAAAAACTGAAATGTCTGAATACGAGAGAGCTTTGAATTGCTGGCAGCTGTGGGCCAAGGTACAGGAGCCCAACATAATGCTTAAGAAGCTAAATTGGGAGTATTTGCATGCTTGGTTTTACTTGAGCTTAAAAAAGCAAGTAGCAATCAGCTGCCAGATGTTGGAAAACTTCGACATGTAGCTCACGGGCGTGATATTAGCAACGCTTTTGCAGGTGACCACAAGTCAAAGAGAAATGATGACTTGCTTTCCTAAAACTGATTCTAGGGGGGGAGCCTAGTGGCTTTCGTGTTTCACTTTCACTTAAGGAGTTAAATTTGGGAAACCAAAGAGGATCTCACTTAACTCAGAGAAGGCTGGCTCTAGGGCTTGTCAGCAAAACAAGAATTTCTGAGAACTATGGTTTTATAAGAGCTCAGTTCCCTATAATGAAGGCCTTGAGTTGTCACTGATCAACCCACTCCCTAATGGGTGTACCAATTAGAAATTATTTTCGATTTCTAGTAACAGAGAACCTTCGCTACAGGCTTAAACACATAAAGGTTTATTTTCCCCGTGTCATGAGAAGTGCAGATATAGGTAATTACTGTCATTATTCAGCAACTCAAGAATATCAGGGCCAAATCTTTGTCATTTTTTTCTTCTACCTTTTCTTCAGGGCCCCAATGTAGCTATTGCAGCTGCAGCCATCGCAACCACAACTCAAACAGAAGGATGGAGTGGCGGAAGTCCCATCCAACAACTTCTGCTTCCATTTTTTTTCAATGGAGTCAGGGAAATGTAGTCTTTTCACTGGTTACATGCAACCTAGATAAAACTGGGGCTCTGTTACTAAGAAAGAAGGGGAGGGTGGATACAGGTATTAGGAAACTAGTACTCTCTGCCATGGGCTTTCTAGAGAGATCTGTTTAGCTAAGAAGTTGCCACCTGGACTTGTCCTTCTGAGAAAGCTTGTTATGCGAAAGGATAGGCATTTAGAGATGCATCGGTTTACCCATAAAACTGACTTCCAGGCTGTCTTGGTTATCTACTGCTGTTATAACAGAAATACCACAAGTGGATGGCTTTAACAAACAGAAGTTTATTCTCTCACAGTTTAGGAGGCTAGAAATTAGAATTCTGGGCACCAACACCAGGGGAAGGCTTGATCTCTCTGATGAATCTGGGGGAAGGTCCTTGTCATCAATCTTCCCCTGGTCTAAGAGCTTTTCAGCACAGGGACCCTGGGACCAAAGAATATGCTTTGCTCCTGGCTCTTCTTTCTTGATGGTATGAGGTCCCTCTCTTCTCTGCTTGCTTCTTTCTTTTATATATCAAAAGAAATTGACTCAAGATACAATCTAATCCTGTAGATTGAGTCCTGCCTCATTAACATCATAGAGGTTAGGATTTACAATACATTGGATAATTACATAAGATCACAAAATGGTGGACAATCACACAATACAGGGAATCATAGTATAGCCAAGTTGATACACATTTTGGGGGGGACACAATTCAATCCATAACATAGGCTTCTGTCACTCTGAGGGACAAAGCTGGCCTCCATTCTAGGAGTTCCCCTAGCTCCCAAATGAACTTGTTTAGGCAAGGAGAAAATCAGGACCATAGGGAACTCTGCAAAGCAGTGCATTCTTTCCTTGACCAATGGCATTGTGCTGATGCTGTGCATACAATGATGAAAGTGTACACTGGCAGAATAGGTGCTCAGCCACTACTTGTCACAAAGTGAGGGAGGGGACAAATGAAGAAAATACGGTTCAGTTCTCAAACTCCAGGGTCTGACCGTTTAGGGGAGAAAGGCCAAACATGTAAACTGAAAAGTTTTGTTCTGTTTTGTTTTAAGTTGCTGTCAAGTTGATTCCAATTCATAGAAACCTCAAGTGTGTTCAAGTAGAACTGTGCTCCATAGGGTTTTCAATGGCTGGTTTTTTGGAAGTAGATTGCCAGGCCTTTCTTCCAAGGTGTCTCTGGGTAAATTCAAACTTCCAATTTTTTGGTTAGCAGCTGAACACATTAACACTTCCAGCTCTCCATACAGCCTCATAAAACAAAGAAGTGGAATTTAACAAGATACACCAAAAACTGTAGCAGGGCCTAGCAGATAAAAATACCATAGCCAAGAACTGAAACACTAAATTCTGCTCCAGGAGCAGAAAAACTCTTACAGTAATGTATTCAGGGATGGGCTGAAGAAAAGGAGACATTTTGTCCTGTTCTTTCTTCTCGGGCTTTTGTCAGATTTGGGAGTATGAACGGCTAGCCAGATAACCGCACTCGACAGGTTGAGGGAAAAGGCAAAGGCAAAGTGGAGAGGTAGAAGAGTGGCTGTTTTTTTCTTGTCTACGTATTTCCAACTGCTTTTCCGTGCTTCCAGCAGTTACCATATGTTCACAGATTTTCAAGTCACAATAAATGTCAGGGGGAACTGCTGTGTAATAATTCACACCTTTGTTCATTTTCCGGCACCCCCAGTCAGATCACATTGCTTAAATAACGACCCACCCTCCCTCTACATGCCATCAAGGTCACGACTCTGCTACATTAATGACAGTGAGAATAGCAAACTCTTCCTTTCAGGTTGACTCTTGTGGGAAGTTAGAAGAATTGCAAACAGGCTCTGCCAAGCTTCTGATAGGTCACGCAATATTAAGTCACTAGAACTTGCTTTTCCAATGGATTTTAAAATTTCTTCTTAATTGTATCTTTTATTTAAGCAAATTATCACAAGCACACTAAAGTCAAGACTGACTCCATCCTGTCCTCAGCGGTTTATTTGCATCATGAGAGGCTGATACGCAGGAGGAAATTCGTGTAGTGGCTCTGAAGCTGGGCAGTTTGAGTTCAAATCCTGGCTCTTCTACTTATTAGCAGTGTGAACTTGGACACGCTATTTAACCAATCCATATCTCACTTTCTCATCTGTAAAACGGAGCTAGTTTCCAGGGTGGTACAAATGGTTAAGCAGTCAACTACTAGCCGAAAGTTTGGCGGTTCAAACCCACTCAGAGGTGCCTTCAAAGACAGGCCTGATGATCTGCTTCCAAGAGGTCACAGCCTTGAAAACCCTACGGAGTACAGTTCTACTCTGACACACATAGGGTTGCCATGAGTTGGAATCAATTCAATGGCAACTAACAACAACAAAAAAATGGAGCTAAGGAACATGTCCCTTTGCAGCACTGTGAGAATTAAATGAATTAACAAAAGTAAAGTGATTAGAACAGTGCCTGGAACTGATGCTAGTTGTTATGACTAAATAATAATTGGCTGTGAACGCAATTGTGTGCTTGTTTGCCTTTGTGGCTTCTTATGGGTTAATCCTTAAGGGTTAAATTTTCCGGAGATCTGCACTGCATTTGCCCAGTTACCTTCTGAGCTCTCAAATGAAAAGGCTTGAGTCTTCTGCATGCCTTCCTTCAATTGTCCTTCCCTCTTCCAGCACCTTCTATAGCGCAAACGACAGTCCACTGGCCACAGCTCAGTCACTGGCTCACCTGTGCTCAACCAAAGATGAGGATGGAAGAGAGACTGAAGGCGGGCACAGAACTGAGGGGAGAAAAGAGTGCTCAGCTTGGAATTTTTCTTTTTACTTTTCTGCAAGGCTAGAAGAGTTGCTACCTTACACGATTGCAGTCTATCCAAGGAATCCAATTATTTGTGCATCTGCTTGAAAAGCAGCCTGTTTGGGGCCTGGGAGGGTGGGCGGAGAGATGTGCAGGCCTGGCCCACCCCTGGTGACATCTAACAGGCTGTCCTTGGGAGCCCTGCCCAGTGGCTGGCCTTGGAAGGACTGCCAGCTACACAGAGAGAGCAGGATCCTCTCCAAACAACAAGATTGACTCAAAAAGAACAAAGTTGCTCTCAACACCTGCTCACCCTCTCACGGTGATGAAGGCCAAGAGTGGAATGGGTAATTGAAGACCATAGGCAATGAAGGAAAAAGAAGGGACAAATCAACAGCCCTCAGTCCAGCATTTCCTGGGAAGAGATCAGTGCAGAACTCACCACTTCTGTCTCTGGGCTGGAAAACAGTGGGGTGGCCCAAAGGACAGCAGGAGAGAAAGGCAGAGGGACCTGGAAAAGCATCTCCAGACCCTGGCACCTGGTGTGGGGCTAAATAACAAAGGAAAAAGTCAGAGGATTCAAGATGGCATTAAATTGGTTTGAACAAACATGAAGATAATCTCCTTTTCTGTTTAAGCTAACTTGAAATGGCTTTCTATGACTTGTTCCCACTCTCACTCATAACAAATTTTGTGGGAAATGCAACCTGGACCACTCGGCACCAGCAGAGCAGCCTGGTCACCACCTCAGAGGAGCTGCAGGAACCCCTGGAAACTTCCAGTAAGGGCCCAGCTGGTCTAGCCCAATGCACTGCCAGGCCCCCTACCCTCATCTTTGGAACTGGGTCACCCACACTCACTGCCCAGCAATGGCTAGCCCCCACAGTGCTCTCACGGCAGAACTCATGGAAGGCAGCAAGGACAGAGACACTATGAGAGGAAATCCTCAAAATCAAATTCTGGTCTTCCATTGACTGTTGTAATCATACCAATAGCTGTTGACATGATGTTTGTAGAAGGCACCTGTCCTGGTACCTATCCAGCTCACACCCACAGGGATGGACAAAGGATGGCCAAGTTTGTCCTATATGACCCTGTCTAAGTCACCTGGTGCTACTATAACAGAAATACCACAAGTATATGGCCTTAATAAACAGAAGTTTATTCTCTCACAGTCAAGTAGGCTAGAAGTGCTAATTCAGGGTGTCGGCTCCAGGAAAAGCCTTTTCCTCTCTGTTGGCTCTGGAGGAAGGTCCTGTGATGCAGCGGTCTTCCCTTGGTCTGGGAGCATCTCAGCACAGGAACCTCAGGTCCAAAGGACACACTCTGCTCCCAGCACTGCTTTATTGGTGATACTAGGTTCCCCTCTCTGCTCACTTCCC
This sequence comes from Elephas maximus indicus, assembly GCF_024166365.1. NCBI lineage: Eukaryota > Metazoa > Chordata > Mammalia > Proboscidea > Elephantidae > Elephas > Elephas maximus. The sequence goes on along the minus strand of NC_064819.1, from coordinate 174,570,743 downwards.
TTTGCTTTTTATCTCTTCAGAGATAAAAGGTGGTGCAGGCCACAACCCAGAGAAACTCCCTTTACATTGGATCAGGGATATGACCTGGTAAGGGTGTTAACAATCCCACCCTAACCCTCTTTAACATAAAATTACAATCACAAAATGGAGGACAACCACAGAATACCAGGAACCATGGCCTAACTAAGCTGATACACACATTTTTGGGGGGGGACATAATTCAAAACATGACAGACCCCTATCCACAGCTGTGGCTCACTGGACAATGAGTGCACCCCCCGCCCAGACTGAGCCAATCTGAATTATATAAAAGTCTAGGGAGTCCCTGGGTGATGAAAATGGTTAATGTGCTCAGCTGCTAACTGCAAAGTTGGAGGTTTGAGCCCACCCAGAGGTGCCTTTGAAGAAAGGCCTGGCAAACTACTTCTAAAAAATGAATGGTTGAAAACCCTACAGAGCACAGTTCTACTCTGACACACATGAAGTTGCCATGAGTCAGAATGAACTCAACAGCAACTTTTGTTTTTTGTTTTGGTATAGAAGTCTGGGCTCATGGCTTGAGGAAAGGATGTATAATTGCAGGAACCATGGAGTTCATGTTTGGCCTTGTGAGCCAGAACGACAGCCAATCTGAAAAGAGAGAGAAGAGTGAAGACAGATGGGTAAGCAGACAGGAGCCACAGGGAGGGAGCTGTGGTCCCAGCACTCCAGACCCCAGTTCTGGATCCCCGGAGGCCCCGCCTCACTTCCTCCCCATGGCTTCTGAGAGGTATCCCAGTATCCTTGCAACTCTGTGCCTTCCTTTCTGCTTACTTGGTTGGGTTTCTATTACGTGCATCCAGAAGAGTTTCCACTAAGGCAGTGATTCACAGTTTACTGAATGCTTTCACATGTTATCTTGTTTGGATTTTGCTTCTCACGCTACTCCAGGGAGAAGGAAAGGGCAGTATCATCATCCGCGTTTTATAGCCAGAGGAGCCCAGACAATGACTGTCTGTCTAGGTCTCCCAGGCAGTGGGGGGGGGGGGGGGGTAAAATGTGGGGGGCAGGTCTTTGACCCTGACACAGCATTGCCTCCACCACACCAAGCCACCTGGAAATTGGAGGTGCGCTTCCAAGAAAAGGGGCTCTGGCCCCAAGGTATGATCAAAAGGTGAAAACGGGAGCTTCAGCTCGATCATTAGTTGCCACAGCCTTCATGACCCTCTGGAGGCAGAGCTGGCCATGTCTCCAACTTTGTAAACAAAGTGCAGAAAGAAAGTGGAACGAGGCATGGACTTGTGGTAGATAATCCTTGTAAAAATATGTGAAGCTCATAAAATTATGATACTATTTTACGATTTATCATATTTCGTCTTTCTCTCTTCCTCTGGGGCATCTGTAAACAATGTGCAAACAGGTCTCATTCCTCTTTCCTACTGTCTTAGTCATCTAGTGCTGCTATAGTAGAAATGCCACAAGTGGATGACTTTAACAAAGAGAAATTTATTCTCTCACAGTCTAGTAGGCTAGAAGTCTAAATTCAGGGCATCAGCTCCAGGGGAAGGCTATCTCTGTTAGCTCTGGAGGAAGGTTCTTGTCATCAATCTTCCCTTGGTCTGGGAGCATCTCAAGGCAGGAACCTCAGGTCCAAAGGACATGCTCTGCTCCCGGCACTGCTTTCTTGGTGGTATGAAGTCCTGCTGTCTCTCTGCTCACTTCTCTCTTTTATCTCTCAAAAGAGACTGGCTTAAGACACTATCCAATCTTGTAGATCTCATCAATATAACTGCCACTAATCTATCTTATTACATCATAGTGATAGGATTTACAACACATAGGGAAATCACATCGGATGACAAAATGGTAGACAATCATACAATACTGGGAATCATGACCTAGCTAAGCCGACAGATATTTGGGGGGGGGGGACGCAATTCAATCCATGACACCTACCATTGTCTAGTCTTTACACTGATGTTTTCTACCCAAAGCAGACTATCTAAGAAATTGGCATTGCCTCTCCTGCATGCATGTGCACACATGCACACACACACACACACACATCCCTACCTAAATATATTGCTTGTGAACGCCATTGTTTGGTGAAGAGATGGCAAGTTCATCTCCCCTCCAGCCTTGACTTTCTCCCTGCTTGTGTATGCAGGTTCCCAACTACTTTACATTCCCCTATTTAACTGACTGATGTGGAAGCCACTGGTGGTTCAGTGGTAGAATTCTCACCTCCCATATGGAAGACCAGGGTTTGATTCCAGACCAGAGCACCTCACACCCAGCCACCATCCATCTGCCAGTGGAGGCTTGCATGATGTTGTGATGCTGAACAGGTTTCAGCAGAATTTCCAGACTAAGATGAACTAGGAAGAAAGGCCTGGTGATCTACTTCTAAAAATCAGCCAACTAAAACCCTAATGATCACAATCGTCTGGTCCACAGCCAGTCATGGGGATGGCGCAGGACCGGACAGCATTTCTTTCTCTCGTACATGGAGCCCCCATGATCTGAGGCTGACTCAACAGCAGCTAACAACATTTAACCAACACAGGCCAAAACTTGAAGGCAAGATGGTACTTGATCATATGTGAATTTTGCTTGCTCCCAAGTCTCTATGACGCCAAGAAAACACTCTGCAAAAAGATCCTTGAGGTCCCTCTGGCCAGAGCTGGCTTATGAACCTGTTTGGAAGGCTCCCAATAAACCCGTCTCCTCCTCTACCAAACATCATCCTTTGGAGATGTCATTACTGTCATTCACCATGAATACAATTCACAGCCAAGTCTCCTTGTGAGGACCTTTTGTGTAATTAAATGTGCTAGCCTGACAGTTAAACCTGAAAAAGAGGGGGCAGTATCTCCAGGAGGTAAAATGGCTTTTCTGATCCTGAGTGACGTCATGTTGTTGCTAGGTGCCTATTTTTCCACCTTTCAAATATAAATGACTAATGGGGTATATTTCATAACACATCTTCAGGTTCGTAGTTATTCTTACTTGTACTTCAATGCCCTTTAAAATATTATTATCTGCCAAGAGTTGGACTATGTGCTGCTATGCAAATTAGACATAATAAAGGAAGGAGGGAAAAGTTCTTTCCTCTTGAAAAATCATATTTATAAGGTTAATGAGATTTGTATGTTACATCAGGGAACAGGGGTTAGAAAGAATGCAAGACCTTTTAAATGTAGTATTTGGCAATAATAAAGATTCTCTGGTGTTTTTCCCTGCACGAGATCAAAACTTTTCATCTAGGCTGAAGTTTAATTAGAGGAAAATAAAAATTCCCACAAAATCAAAACACATAGAATACAACTTCAGTAACAAGGCAGACATTGATTAAATGTTTTTGATTGGCAGTGCCAAGAACAGGAACAGTATTTTAAAAACGTAAGCCTTTGCATTAAAAAAGTCAAGTTATATTTAATATTTCAATGAATTATCCATTTAAGCCAGGCAAGTTGGCACTTTTATTTTTTGGTTAAAAGGGAAAATATCAGGAAAATTCAATCTAATAAAAGCAAAAACACCAAAAATGGGAAGAGTTTATGGGCACACACACCTGCACATGTGCAGATACACACCCTTCATAGAATGATGAACTAGTCTATAAACCAACAGTAAAATATTCTAGACCCAGCCTGGTCAAATAATGTGATGTTGTGATCTAGCAAATACTCTGATTACAAAGAACCATCTCTATCTTAGAGCATGTGTCTATTTAGTATTAAAATAGAAGCATAATTTTGTTCTTGCTAAAGATTCTGGTATTGGCAAAATACACTCAACACCAAAACAAGTCTGATTAAGTTATCAGTGATGACTCAAAAGACACTTCAGGATCTTGCAGCACTTGGGACCATTATTACAAACATGAAATTAAAACTGTCTTTGTAGTCTTGCATCAGTGCAGAATAAGAGAGTTCCAGTTGATAGCATGTTGCATTAATCAAATTTAGATGTTCTCAAAAAGCTTCAAGAGGCCAGAATTGGTGGATCCATTCAGCACACTTAGAAGAGGGCAGAATCCAATACTAGTTTTGCCCCTTACTGGGTACACCTTAGCACAGTCCCGGGCACACGGTACACATTGGATAAATGTTTGTTAAATAAATATCATGAATGAAAAGTTAGTGAATAATGGAATGTTAAATTGGATTTTTGTTGTTGTTGTCTGAGAATTTCTGTTGATGCCCAAAGTTGAGATGGGTAACTGTATGAATGGAATCATGGTCCCATCAAAAGATTTGTTGAAGTCCTAGCCTCTAGTACCTGTGAGCTGAATGGGATCTTGCTAGGAAATAGGGTCTTTGAAGATTTTTGTCAGTTATGTTAACACGAGGTCTCACTGGAATAGGGTGGGTCCTAATCCCATATGAGCAGTGTCCTTATAAAAGAGGAGAAGAGACACAGAAACACAGACAGAGGAAGGATGGCCCTGTGAAGTTGCATGTACAAGCCAAAGAATGCCTGGGGTTACCAGAAGCTGGAAGTAAATCATTTATTTTATAAGGATCAGCACAAAGCTGGTTCCTGTGAGGCAGTGGTTAAAGATGTCTCAAATGTCTAACTGTTCCAAGCTGCTGTACCACTCCATCATCTCTAACATCAACTACTCCCTCTCGCCTCGGTACTTTCCCTCCTGTCTTTGGGTTTCCTAATTTCTTGCAACTTCTCATAGAACGCACGGACCATAAAAAGAAATGGCTCACAAGGCTTTGGAGGCTGGCAAGTCCCAAATTCATGGGTCAGGCATAGACTTCTCCCTAGCCCTCAGTCTCTGCCCAAAGTCACTCAGCTTTCTCGCTCCATGGGCCGGGAAGCCCACTGTGCTCTCTCCTGCGGGTCTCTGCTGCCAGTTTCTGCTTCAGGTCTCTCTTTCTTTAGTGGTGGTGGGCACTCCTCTTTGATCTGGAATTAGCTCTCTTTTAAGGCAAAACTGACCAATCCCCTTGGTAGGCCACAATTACCCTATCACGTAATCACCTGGGTGGGAGTTATAAGACCATGGGTGGCTATAAAGGGCACACACAAAAGTATTTAATCCAACATAGGAAGAGACCAGGAAGGATCTTCCCTAAGAGACTTCTGAGGGAGCATGGCCTGGCCAACACATTGATCTGGACTTCTTGTCTCCAGAAGTGTGGGACAATAAATTTCTGTTCTTATAAGCTACCCAGTTTGTGGTATTTCATTACAGGAGCCCTAGGAAGCTGACATAGTAACAAATACATCCATATTCTAAAGAGAGATGCAACTTACCATCCATGTAGGACTTGTTAAGAGTTGGCCAAAACAACAGGTAGATAGGTAGATAGATGGACAGACAGACAGATAGTTTTAAATTGATTAGAAGGATTTCTTTGAAGAAAGCCATTGACCAATAAGAAGTATTATATGTTTATTTTCCTTTTCTTCCCATTTGGGGAGGATAGAGGGTGCTTCTCCCTACCTTGAGTCAAGTAAGGATAGCTTAAAGAGGATCATTCAAAGGGTGGGGAAGTCTTCTGGGAGCAGAGACTAAAATCTCCCTTCCTGGTGGATGTTTGCAGAGTTACAGGGTCTTGTAGGCCTGTCCTAGCTGCCACCATCTTGGGGAGCAAAAATCTCTCGGGCAAGGCCTACACTTCCATGGCTTGCTGGGGCACTATGTGCGATGTTTTTTTGTTGGCTATGTGATCTATGAGCATGATAGCTGGGCTTGAATCCTGTTGATAGAACCCTAGCCACAGCCTGACTGCCAGAGCCAGGTGAACTTGACCTTAGATGGCCATGTAGGGTGTCCCATTGACACTGGAGCAGAAAGGGAGTCATAAGAGTCAGCCAGAGAGGGCACTATTCCAAGTCCAGGTGTTGTAGGGCATAGGACCTGGGTTGGTGGGGTCCAAGGTACCCGCTGAAGTGTCTTACAAGAGAAAGAACCAATATCTGAGGTTCTGCATTCAGAGAACATCAAGGGTCGGATTACAGCAGCTATAGCTAAGACATTTTTGTTTGTTTACCTCTTCTCTACCCTGCCTGGGGAGCCAGAAGCAGGTAGTAAAAGGCAAGAGAAAAAGGAATAATAAAAGATAGAACACAACCTTTTTCAGCTTGGGTCATGCCTGAGCTGGGGGGAAGGAGAAATAGCTTTGAATTTGGTGGGAAACAATCTTAAATGTTATCAGACTGGACTTTTTAAATCTCAAACAGAAGGATAGTTCATGAGAACAGAATAAGTTACGGGATCTGCCTGAGATGTTGTCCAGAGGGAGTGAGAAAAAGAAAGTCTGACAGGATGGTTTGGAAGGGCAGTAATGGGAGAAAAATAAAGTTATTTCCTGGTTAACCAAAAAAACAAATCTGTGGCCATCGAGTCAATTCTGATTCATAGTAACCCTATCAGACAGAGTAGAACTGCCCCATAGAGTTTCCAGGGAGCACCTGGTAGATTCAGACTGCCTACCTTTTGGTCAGCAGCTGTAGCTCTTAACAACTATGCCACCAGGGTTTCCATTTCCTGGTTATAACCCAACAAATCCAGCCCACTCAATATACTAGTTTAAGTAAATGAAAGAATGGACGGATGAGTGAATGAATGAATGAACTAATTTCTGTATAATTTGGTTGGCACTTTGGTCACCTGTCCAGTGCCCCTGCCCACTCTCAGGCAAAAGCCGTGTATGTGGTAAGAGTTCAGATGTTGTCTTCTCCTTGACTGGGGGCTGAGGACATAATGAGGCCTCTGCACCAGCTTCGGGGGTGTGGTTGGGAAAAGTCATCAAGTCAGCAAGTCAGGGGAGGTTGGCCTCCTGCCAGTCCTGGCTCCTCCCAGGTGTGCTGCGGGTTGATCATTCCCCACCACCTTATCAAACATTGTAACTGTTGAGTGTTACTTTGGTCCCAATATGAAATATCTTTCATCGGGCAAGTTAGCAACATGTCCAGGTGTGACATCACCCTAGGTTTGTTGCAGGGATAAGGATGTTTGTTGCTGAGGGCTGCTCAGAACACTCCCTCAGCAATAGAACACTGTGTGTAAACATCTCTCTCCCTGCGGTTGTCATGTTGCTGAGGGACCAACTCGGTGTGAGACAGGTGAATGGCTCCTGCTTTAACCATTCCTCCTACGCTAGTGGAGTATAGGTTATTGCAGAGATGACAGTGCAAGTAAGTTGTTATTTAAGTGCTGGGGTTGTGGTGGGCTCCATGGCCTTGTCCCCATTTTTCTTTTGTAACCTGTATTTTTTGTATTGCCCTAGAACCAGCTGATCACTTGTCTGCAGCTTCTCCTAGGGCAGAAATTTTTTCTCGTTCGTGATTCCACCCTAAGCGTCTGGCACAGAGTAGACTCTCAACAAATGCTGGCTTAGTGAGTGAACTGCACCCCAGATGGGTCCCCCTGAGACAGGTGCAGTTAGGTACCAGACCCATTTTTCAGAGGGAGCAGCTGAGGCACAGACAGGTAGGGTGGTTTGGCCAAAGTCCCATGGGTGATGTAGGACGGCAGGTGGAACTAGAGCAGGGTGATGGGCCTCAAAAAATAGCTATGAAGCCAAATACCTCAGTAAACACAAGTCAAAAGTAGCTTCTTAGAGCACAGACTCTTAGCATTAAAAAACCCATTACTGTGGAGTCAATTCTAACTCATAGCAACCCTATAGAACAGAGTAGAACTGCCCCCATAGGGTTTCCAAGGAGTGATTGGTGGATTTGAACTGCCGACCTTTTAGTTAGCAGCTGAACTCCTAACCACTCCGCCACCAGGGCTCTTAGCAGAGACCCCTAGACAGTCATGACACCACCCCTTCTGTTTTGTGGCATTTTACAGATTACCAATTGGCTTTACAGATATCAACTCATTTATTCTTTACAGCAACCCTGAATGAGGCAGAGCAGACATTATTAGCCCATTTCAGAGGTGCAGAGAGGTCAAATCAAGTGCCTGAGTATGTACAGTTATTAAAGGAGGAAGTCAAGGACCTCAGATCACGTGCTTCCAAATCATCGAGCCTCCCACCAGGCCTGGTGAAACCCAGCCAAACAAGAGCACATGGAGTCTTCTCAGGATCCACCCAGATGCCCCTTTTTGGTTATGGGTCTGTCTTAGTTATCTAGCACTCTTATAACAGAAATACCACAAGTGGGTGGCTTTAACAAACGGAAACTTATTTTCTCATCGTTTTGGAGGATGGAAGACTGAATTCAGGGCACTGGCCCGAGGAGAAGGCGTTCTCTTTCCAGCAGCTTTGGGGGAAGGTACTTGCCTCTTTTTAGCTCTGTCCCTTGGTGATCTTCATGTGGCCGCATGACATCTATCTTCCCCTATCTGTGCCTCCTGGCTTCTGTGCTTAATCTGCTGTTTTATATCTCAAAAGTGATTGGCTTAAAACAACCCTACACTGGTATGGCCTCATTAATATAACAAAGAACACCATATTTGCAAGTGGGATTAAACCCACAGTATAGGGGTGAGGATTTACAACACATATTTTTGGGGGACGTAATTCAATCCATAACAGGGGCATTTTCAGACATCTTTTAGAGGTTCCTTCAGCTCTGTCCCTTAAGGGCTCACCCTGGTGAGGGAGGGCTCTTATTCCCAGGAAATGTGATGACGCAATCTTTCTTCCTGGGTCCCCAGTTGTATCCTGGGAGCCTGTTGGCAGAAGCTAGTGCCAAGCTGGGCTTCCACAGCTTGTGCTGCGCCTGGGCAGGACAGATTGCTGGGATACGGAAGTGGCTCTGGAGCCAACACACTTGCCGTATGGGAGAGGCTACCGTGCCAGCGCTGTCATTTTCCACTCCAAAATGTCAACCAAGAAGCGAGACCGACAGCATTCTTCCCCTGGTGTCTTGGATGCTCATGCTTTTGTTTCTACTGGCAATATCCAATATATTTAGTTTTCTTTGGAGGAGCATCTCGGCATAAAGATAAAAGAGCTCCTGAAATTTGGCATATTCAGGGTTCTATTCTACAAAGTTGGGACCATAAGGTAGAATAGCTTTTGAGGTTTTGTTCGGGTTGTTTTAAAAGATGCCTTTTTTTTAAATGTTCAGCTGGCTTCATCTTTTAATGTTAATAGAAGTTTAATGTTCTGAAGGTAACAAACGACATATTATAATATCTTGCCTTGTCAATTTTTTAAAGGAAGTTTAGGAGGAGGGCCTGATTTTTTTTTTTTTTTTAATGACAAAGCATATTTAGACAAGCTAAATTTGGCCAAATAAATAAATAAATACCAGTTCAGAGGCTTCAATTTACCAAAAGTCATTTTAAAAGCAAGAAGATACATGAAAGGCAAAATTTCTACTCAAATTCAAATAGTTTCCAAGGAAAATTCCTGTAACCTTGAAGAATAATAAAGGCTCAAGGATATATTTGGAATTTCTGAATGGTAGGACTGTTTCCCGAGAGCATTTTTAACATCCCAAATGAAAAATGAGAACAAGGCCTAAATTGTTTGGTAAAGAGCAAAGAACCCTTGAATTTAAGAAAGAGAGGGGGAGACTGTAAGAATCAAAAATACTGTCAAGGGCTGCAGTTCTACATGAAATACGAACAATGGAAACTTTTTGCCAAAAGACTTTTTACTCAATGCCACATGTAAAGAATACATTATGACCATTTTCATGGTTTTTTAAAGTTCATTTAATGCCATCTTGGTTCTCTGAGCTTTCCCTTTGCTTTTTTTCTTCTTTTTTTTAAGGTACCAGGGCCTGAAGCTGTGCTAGGTGGGGTCTGCCAGGCACATGGCCGAGCCCCCTCCTTTGTCTTTGTAAGACAAGAGACTGTAGTTACCAGCCCCATCTTTGCCCAGGTCCCTGTGAATCTTGAGGCAGATAACCTTTGTGCAGTTATCATTTAGTCTCTTAAACATTTCCTAAGCACCTCAACCCTATATTGAACATTATACCGGATCCTTTTTATGGGGGATACCTGGTGGAGAGAGATATTGCCACTCGTCTGTCAGTTTGTTGTACTGAAGTAGTTTGAGTGTTTCTATGATGCTGGGAGCTCTGCCACTGGTATAGCTATCCATGGTAGACAGGTTTCAGGGGAGCTTCCAGACCCTTTAAATGTCGAATGAAAAGAGGATTGCTGAATAATTTCTGCAGCAACGTTCTGATTTCTAACTTTGCCCCTTTGGCAACATCATCTCAACTGTTTAAAACAAAGCAGCAGGCCATGACCAGAATGTTTATCCTGTTAATTGCTTCGGATTGGGAATATAAACTCCGAGTACGGCTGAAAAGAAAAAAAAAAAAAAAAAGGCAGTAGAAAGAGACTCTATCAGTGATTTCCCCAGCTCCTCCTGTGACTCCAAAGACTCTTGCCTCTCTTGTCTTCTCTTTCCTTCTCCACCACCTTCAGCTAGTAAAGAATAGAACTCTCTTGGTCCTTTATGGCCTCCTCTCTAGCAGGGCTTTGAACCAGTTGATTCTGGTTCGAACCTCTGCTAAGAATTTGGGTTTCTAACAAGTTCCCAGGGAATTACACATAAGAATCCTCAGGAAATTTTGTTAAAATGTAGCTTCTGATTCAGCACATCTGGAGTGGATCTGCAAATTCTCAGCAGGGAACTTGTTAGAAATGCAAATTCTCAGCAGGGATTCGAACCAGAGTGAACTGGTTCAAAGTCTTGCTACAAAGACAGTCACAATTTCATGTTGTAATAACGTCCCAAGTGCTGCAAGATCCTAAAGTGCCTTTTGAGTCATCACAGCTTCTCTGTCACCCATCCTTCTCACGCTTTTCCTTACTGGGTCAGGCTGCTCTTCCTTCCCCGGGAGACCTGTGTTCTGTTGACAAGCAGTAGCAATTGAGTTTCCCTGGACAAAGTCCATGGCCCACCCGAGATTAAGTTCAGCTGTTTTACTACGAGTATTAACCGTGCTACAAGCAACGCTGAGTTGCTAACTAGAAGCCCTCTGTCTCTGGGTAGGCACTCCAGAGCTGTGGGCTGCTGAGTATCATCCCCAGGTGCCACGGGAAATGTGATAAAGGTGCCAGAGAATCTCTACAAGAGGAAGGGGAGCATTTGTCACATCCAATTCAAAGTCCCTGCTAAGACTGGTGAGAGAAGGACCTCACCAAGTATGGCTTCTGGGGTGGTCTGGCTAATTTTAGAAGTATGGAGGCTGGAAACTCACAGTACCACTCAGAAATGAATATTTCTTGGACTTAAAACATGCAAATTAACCAACAAACATTTATAACTATGTGCCAAGCACTCAGTTGGACTTCGAGACTCAATAATGGTCACAATTCCAAGCAGTCTGTACCTTCATCTGCTCCTCTCGGCGGGCACTGAGTTGCTTTCCGCCTTGCACCACAGTTGATGCTTTTCCTGTTCCTCACCCACTGCAGGACCTTGCAAGCACTATGTGCCCAAGTAACCTTGGAACAGTGCATGTGCACGCACACACACAGTGGTGGGTATGGGTCTTGCATATAGCAGACGTCAGTAATTGTGCACTAAAGTAAATCTGCTCCTTCAAATGTTTCTTGAACTCTGATTATGTACCAGACACCATCAAACCCTGAAGAGAGACCTAGATAAAACTCAGCCCCAGTATCCAATAGGGTCATATAATCACTGCAGACACGAAAAGAAGAGCTAACATTTAGGTAAAATGACCTAAAGCTAAACAAAGGAAGTAGTCAACAAATGAACAGGGCATGGGATGGTTCAGGCAAAGCTTTGTCTTGTTTGGCAAGGCAAAACTGCTCAGTTATCCAGGACTGAGGGCAAGGACTTATTCACTTTCTCCTGCTCTGGCATAGCCAAAGGGTAAGGAGACAGGCATCCTGGGCCTAGCCAAAGGAGAACGCAACACCAGCCTGGACACCAATCCCGTCCTCTGTTCCACCCCACCTCTGTGGCTCTGGCAGCCACGACACTCACACCATCCATGGTTTTGCTCAGGAACACATAAAGGTCGGGATTCCCAGTGTCCTGGGGACAGGTGCTCTGAGAAGAATCAGATAGGAGGAGGCTGATTTGTAGGGGAAGTTTATAGGTAGAATTGCAAGTTTTCAGAACTTTCCCCAAGTTAAAAAAAGAAATATACACATATCTATCAGTCTATCTATCTGTCTGTCTGTCTATCTATCTATCATCTCGCCTTTTCCACTTCGGTTTTAGAAGTACACATAAAGAAAACAAAGAACTAGTGTATTTATGTGGTAGAAGGAGTGGGGGGAAGGGGGCTTCCTGTTTTAATACAAACAGCAAACTAAGGACACCTGCTTTCTTCCCTTGCACTCTCCCTGGGAGCACATCCTCCCTTCCCTCTTCCTATGAAAGTCCCTGGTTTCCCTGAGAAAAATAAAACAGAACACATATTACAAAATCTGTGCAGTCCCATCTAATTTGAGCTGTTGGGCAACTACGGTCAGTCCGCTCATCACCTCCTCCCCTCTCCCCCTCAAAATAGTTTCTAATTTTAGAGCTAAGAGCATGGAACTTGACACTGGATATGTTTCCATTTAGCATGAAAGGCGTGTTTCTCCACAAATGACTGGAGGGCAGGCTTGGAAAACACGTTTAAAGACTAGACTTGTAGCACTTTGGCACCGCAAGGCTCTGGAAATGTCCACGATCCCACCAAGAGGCAGGAAGCATCGAGAACGAATGTGTGTTCTGGCTTCTTTCAACCAAAATGATTTAATTTTAAAAGTTTCAATTCATAAAACAGTCCCAGCTAATTTTCCAAGGAAAATGGGCATATTTTGTTTTTCATTCTTCAAAGAATATGTGGGCTGTGAAAAGTATTTATACTGCAATTCCTTACAAGACTTAATTGGTTAATGCCCCCAGTACCTTACGAAAGAAATATAGAATGGTGGGGGGAAAGCAAGTTTAATAGGAACATAAGCTTTTTCTGATTCAGAAATTAGAGGTCAGTTTAGCCTCCTTGGTATTCACAAGTGAAAAACAAACTGGAGGAAAACCATTCAGCATGCTGTAGTCTATTTCTATAGTTTCGGAGCCATTTATACAGCAGGAAAAGCAAAGTCTTCATTTGTGAAGCTGGTACTTCCATCCCTACATGGATGTCCTCTTTGCCCAAACTATAAGTCAAGCCCTTTTACTGCCACATATATAATCAAATCATCAAGATTTCCTTTTAATCCTCAATTTTATAAAACGAAGTCAGAAAACATTCACAGTGTGGATAAACACACACAGACACAGAGGACTCCTGTCTGTGCTCTGTTTCCCCTCACCTCCCTCTTCACATGCCCACCCCTCCCCACCACCTATCCTCCCAGGTGGGCTTCATGTCTCCTGGTTCACAGGTTCCAGACGTTTGACTTGCTTTCCTTTCCATTCCAGTGCTGCTACCCGCCGAAGAACATTCTTCTTCCCCGCTATGACCAGCTTGTGGGCCACGCACAGTCTCCCCATCTCCTTCCTTCCTCCTCATTCCTTAACACAAGCAAATAAACAAACAGTTCCCCTTCAGTTTAAAGGGGTGACTGCAAATCCTCCTGGGGAAGTTGATGACGGGTACCGAAAGTAACAAGTACGAGGAAGCTACACAAGCTCAGGACTCTCCCCAGCTCTCCAAGGCATGACCCCTGACTGGAGCCTGACTTTTTCCTTCTTACATGGCCTTTCAGTTGATGCTAGATGTTGAGCAAACCCGTAGAGACTGGGGCCATGTTAAAAAGCTCGACTTTGGCTCTTGTTTTAATTAAGAAAGGGTCATCCAACAGATAGGCATTTGGTCTACTTGCCTCCCCTTTTCCACCTCCACCAGGGTGGGCCAGACCTGAGGTTTTTTTAATAAAAATGTCTACCCAATTAGTTAGTGCATATGAATTAGTTAGGGGCTAACTACCTACCAAGGAACCCTGGTGGCACAGTGGTTAAAGCAATCGACTGCTAACCAAAAGACTGGCCATTGGAAACCACCAGTTGCTCCACAGGAGAAAGATGTGGCAATTTGCTTCTGTACAGATTTACAGCCTCGGAAACCCCTATGGGGTGGCTGTGAGTCAGAATCGACTCAACAGCAGTGGGTAACTACCTACCAAGGCATTGGTGGCATAACAGTTAAGTGCTCAGCTGCTAACTGAAAGGTTGGTGCTTCAAACCCACCAGCAGCTCTGTGGCAGAAAGACCTGACAATCTGCTCCAGTAAAGATTACAGCTTAGAAAACTCTGTGGGTCAGTTCTTCTTTTTTCACATGAAGTAGCTATGAGTAGAAAATCGACTATAGCACCTAACAACTACTACCTACCTATAAGAAACTTGAGACATTTGGTCTAAACATGGGAAAAATGAGTTACCTGATGCAGATGAACAGTTTACTCAAGTTAATGGAGAAAGTGGCTGTGCCCACTTTCTACTGGATCCTCATCAGACTTGTGAACTTGGCGAGTCAGGCTCTCAGATGTACGAGTGATGGAGGAAGCGAGTAAGGTGGTAAGTTTTCTTCATGCCCATACCTTCCACTGCAGCCGGTTTATGGGATATTTGGAGGGCAGGGCGTGCACATTCAGTTTATTTTAATGCAGCAAATGGCTGCGTTGTAGCAACTTGCAGAGATTTACTAAGTGGCTTCCTCAGACCCAGGTCTTGTTAGAATTAAAGGGCTCTGATGTGCCTCACAAGATCATACCTTCTTGCTATCATATAAATCAACAGGATGCATTTAATTAAGGCTGCTGGGAGAAGGAGAGCATTTCTTATGTTTACATGGAAGTACAGGCGTCCAGATTCACATGGCCGTGTGGTTTGAAAAGGAGACAGAAACAGCCTTTCTTTCCCCTTCCTGAACTGCCCTAGGCACCACGAAGTCACAGATTTGAGACACTGCAGAGCTATTGGTGGAAATGAAGTCACAATTTAAGAAGAGAGTCATAGATTGAGCAATATGACTCACGCTTAAGTTTTCCTAGCTGCCTTTGGAGTTTAAGCCTCGTGGTTCGGCTGAATTATCAAGCATCTGCCCCACGTGATGACTAAATTTCATTGGATTGACCACCTAAAAAACAGTATTTTCGGAACCTCCGACCTTTCAGTTAGCAGCCGAGGGCTCAACCACTGTACCACTGCGGCTCCATTGGAGATATATACCAGACGGTACGGCAATTGTGTGCTAGGAGCCAAACTCTATGTGCCACTTAAATTACCTCCGTTTCAGTAATCTGCTGAAAAGAAGCTAAAAGGTATCACTAGTGATGCAAACCTACATCCAAAATTCAAATGTGTTTTTCGTTTACTACACCTCGTAGTTCCTGAGGCTAGTTTAGACTTCTTCGCCCAAAATGCAAGTCAGTTTCTAAATACCAATAATCTTTTGAGTTGATCACAACTAATCAAAGACTAGTTCTAGACCTGTCTAGAACTATATATTAGGATCCAAATAAAGTTCTTCGGATTGCTTTTGTATTACTACTAATACCTATATGTTTGAATAGCTAAAACCATTTTACTATTGAAAATCCATGCAGCAACCTGCGCACATATGAATTTCTGATGGAATGTCTCCCAAATGAAAAATAAACACTCATTTTCTAAAGTAAGGCTTGAGCCTAATCTCCCTGGATGCTACATATTCCCAAGGTTAATATTTATCCTTTTTATCTCACTTTCAATTTCCAACCAAATAATTTTTATTCAAATTCATTACGTCCTCAGGCTTAGGTTCCCGATTCCAATGTCAAAGGTCCTTCCAGGCTCACTGCCATTTGCCAAGCTAAAATGATTGACACATCCTGTGACTAATGGAGGACCCAGCCTTTCCCGTCTGAGATTGTTAGCTCCTCTCCCCTCAGGTTTTCTGGAATGACTCACTCCACTTCCAGTCACTGGTCCCTCCTTCCTGCAAGTGATCTTTTGGAATTACCATTTTAATGGGTAAAAATAGAAGGCGGAAAAAAAGAAAGAACTTTTCTCCCAAAGGGAGGAGAGAGTCTTCTCAGCTTATCTTCACCAGAAATACCTCAGCCTTTATTGTGAAGCTTCTGAGAGACTGGGAACCATTCCAGCAACAAATTTTTTTTGCCCTCCGCCATCTTGCCCTCCAACCCTGGACTAGCATCTTCCGTCTTCGCAGCTTGGGTTCTCTGACTTTTCTGCGTGCTTCACTCTCTCTGGCAAATAGTCCACGAGCCTCCAGAAAACTGTGTATAACTTGTGTATAACAGGAAGAATTCCAAATAGTACATTCCTGAATTTGCCACTCACACTCACTGTAGCATTAAGAAGGTCACGTCCTGTGTCTCTGGTTTCACTTCCTCAACTCTCACAGGAGGCGTGGAACCAGAGACCTCCAAGGCCCCACCCAGCCTTAGCGAGATAGAATCTACCATCACTTGTCACTCCAAGCACCCTGGAAAGTGGCCTCCGTGGAACTGAGCCATCCCCAGAAAAAGCAACTTGTGGCAGTCACTCCAGACCCCTCACAGCTTTGGGGACCAAGAGGCTGGTACTGCTCTGTGATGGGAGCAGGAGAAGCAGTGAGAGAAAAGAGCAGAATTGTAGATGTTGGTAGGGCAGCCAGCTAGCGTCTTGAAACGGGACAGATGAAACAGTAAGAAGGAACATGTGCATATCATTTCACCGTTTACATCAGGCTTTCCTTTACACTCTCTTTAAAAGAGAAGCACTTTGAGCACAATCCCTATACTATAGTTAACGAAACCGCGGCTCAGGAGCTAAGTGAGCTGTCTAAAGTCACACAACTAAGAAATGGTAAAGCAGAGACTACAAACCTGCCTTTTAAATCTTACGTCCTTTCGACTAAGCCAGGATGACTTTCTAAGTTTCTCATTAAGTTTGTTGTTGTTAGTTGCCGTTAAGTTGATTCCGACCTATGGTGACCTCATGTGTTATAGGGTACAGTTGCCCCATAGGGTCTCCTTGGGTGGCGCGAATGGTTAAGCACTCAACTACTAGCCAAAAGTTTGGTGGTTAGAATCCATTGAGAGGCACCTGAGAAGACAAGCCTGGTAATCTGCTTCCAAAAGGTCACAACCTTGAAAATTTTATGTAGCAGCTCTACTCTGCACACGTGGGGTGGCCATGTGTTGGAAGTGACCCGATGGCAACTAACAACAATATTCAACAGAAGCAGATTGCCAAGCCTTTTCTTCTTTGGTACTGCCGGGTGGGTTTGAACTGCAAACCTTTAGGTTTGCAGTTGGGCACAAACTGTTTATGCCACCTCATTGATTATTATTGTTGCGTGTCGTCGAGTCCATTCGAACTCAGAGCAACCATATAGGACAGAGAAGACCTGCCCGATAGGGTTTCATCTCATAATGTACTTTGGACATCATGAGGGACCAGTAACTGGAGAAGGACATCATGCTTGGTAAGGTAGAGGGTCAGCGACTCATAGGCTCATAGGATTTTTTTAGGCTGCAAATTTTTTTCTTTTTATAATTTATTTTATTTTTCTTGTTGTTGTTGAGAATATACACAGCAGAACATACACCAATTCAGCAATTTCTACATGTACAATTCAGTGACATTGATTACGTTCTAGGAATTGTGCAACCATTCTCACCCTCCTTTTCCAAGTTTTCCTCCCCCATTAACATAAACTCACTGCCCCTTAAGTTTTCCTATCTAATTTTTTGAGTTGCTGTTGTCAATTTGATCTCGTTTAGCTAGATCTTGGGCTGTAGTCTTTATGGGAGCAGATCACCAGGTCGTTCTCCTGAGGAGCTGCTGGGTGGGTCAAACCAACAACCATTCATCTGTAGCAGAGTGCTAAACTGTTGTGCCACCAGTTCTCCCTTGCTTTTTGATAACTCTAGCTCCTAACCACAAGTCGCCTAACCTCCTTGCACATCAGTTTCTTCATCTAAAATAATGGAAGCATTAATAATGCTGCCTGTTCTTCTAATCTTAAGGGATTTCAACAATGCAATGGTTCTCAAAGTGTAGTCCCAGACCAGCATCATCAGCGTCACCTGGGAACATGTTTAAAATGCAAATTCTCAGGACCCACCCCAGACATACTGAATCAGAAACTCTGGGGTGTGGCCCAGCAAACTTTTAACAAGCCCTGCCATGATTCTGATTCCCACTAAAGTTTGAGAAGTAGTGCTATAAAGCAATGTGATAATAACTGCAAACATTGTCTGCAGACTGCAGTGCCTACATCATCACATTGAGAACTACTACTCGGCATCAAAGTTGGTTGTTCTTTTGTTACCCAGGCTCCCATTAAGACACAAATTGCGCCCCCCCCCCCCCCCAGGTAGCACCTTAAGCTTTTACAGGTGTCTGTCATTCTCAACAAGCTTAGCAGGCAGTTCGCTAAGAATGAACTCTTCCCAGAATAGAAAATTAGGAAGGTTAAGAGTCTATGTATGGTGGACAAGGGACAGGAGGAAGAAAGAGGAAGGGGGCTTGGAGTCACACAGACTTGAGTTCATATTCCAGCTCTGTCACTTACTTAAAGGACATAAAAATAATATAATGACCTCCAAGGCTTACTGGGAGGATTCAGTGACACAATATCTGCAAAGCACTTGGTGTAATCCACGTAAATATTCCATCATTAGTAGCAGGGTGCCCAGACTACCTGAAGCTACCTTCTGGGACTGGTCTTCCCTTCCGTGTTGCCCACTGCTCCTCCTATGCGCCAACCTATCTATTATTATTATTATCATCTTTGACATCATTGTCTTTTCTGCCCCAGAGCTTCGTGACTTTAAGGTTAAGACTGCTACTCTAAGATGTCCTGGGGAGGTCAACTGCCAAGGAAGGAAGGGAGACTGGGCCGTTCCCAGAAGGGCACAGCTGCCTTGAGGGGTGTGCTGGGACATGCTCTGGTCTCCAGAGGTAGCAACGCTGAGTGCCACATTTTGAAAACTTAAAGATGGCAGACACCCAGAGGAACAGGTCCTTCTTCTACATTCATGCTTGGGCTGCCAACCTCCAAAGGGTGAGCCCAAAGGAGGTGCTCAAGCAGAAAAGCAGCTGGAAGACAGACGGCAGATGTACATGAGGCACAGGTCCAAGCCCCCACAGGCCTCCCAGAGGCACGGCAGGACACTTGCTGCAGGGAGCAGTGAAGGGAGCCCCTCCTGTGCAACAGGTGGTATGGGCAGGAGGATGGAAACCTGGGCCCAGTGAGAAGCTCCTTTTTAATAGAATTGCACACCCTGGAAGAGGAGGTAAGGCCAGGCACATGGGAGGATGAGGATGGCAAAGGAAGCAGGTAGGGGAAACCTCCCTGAGGACAGCTGCCCAGCCACCCCTTCCTGGGCTGGAGATGTGGCAGGTATAGCCTGAGGTGGGCAGAGCAGACAAGAGCAGAACCACAGTCTTTGTCCATTGTTAACCACTGGCAGATCCGGCCTGCCCAGATTTTATCTCTCAGGTGGCTCCTGGCACCTGCCTGACCAGGTTAAGGACTCTGAGATGGGCCATGTGGGCTTGGCCTTTTTCCTCTGGGATGACTCAGGGCCAAGCTGGCTGAGAGCCGCCCTCATCTCACCTCCCAATAATGAGAGGAGGTCAGATTCCTTTGGATTTAGTAAGGACACTCCTCGAGGGCTGCCTTTTATTATCCATCTTCAGTGGGGATTCTTTAATGAGCAGAGAGCCACACCCTTCCCCCAGAGAGGGGAAGGGTGGCCACTCCAGGTGGCACGTGAGCAGGGCTGACTGCACAATGGCCAGCCCACAGGTGAGGGACCAAGGGCAGGCCTGGCCCAAGAGCCTGGAAGATGGCTCCTGGACCTTCTTGGTCAGCCCTCCTGCCCCTCCCGCCCAAGCCGCAACTCCTACACACCTCACCTGCCCAAACAACTAGAGGCAGATGCTACTACAGGTGTGGGAGGCAGAGGAATCGTGGAGGAGTTGGGGTACCGAGTGCCTGACAGTGCTTTACTGGAAACTAAATGACGTTGCAAATGGGAAAGGCATTGCCAGCACGCTGCTGCAGCTGGCATAACCATACTCCCATCACTCCACTTAGAGCCTTGGAGAAGCCTCACATTCATGCCCTAGTTTACACATGCTTCCACACCCCGCCTCACTTGGATTTTAATCCAGCCGATAGCAGGAAAATAGCATTAACCTCATCAACAGCTCAGGACAGTTACGGGAAATGCCTGGGGTTACACACTGGTGAGGGATAGAATTTGGACTCAATTTCACGAAGCCTGACTCCAAAACCTGCCCATTTTCTACTAGACCAATGGCTTTTTGTTTATTTGTGTGTTTGTTCATTTTTTAATAGACTTTATATTTTAAACCAGTTTTAGGTTTATAGAAAACTTGTGCAGAAAGTACCCAGAGCTCTCAGGGACCCCTCCCCCTCGAATGTCATTTCTTCTGTTATTAACATCTTGCATTAGTGTGGAAACCCTGGTGACGTACTGGTTAAGTACTACGGCTGCTAACAAAGAGGTTAGCAGTTCGAATGCACCAGGCGCCCCTTGGAAACTCTATGGGGCAGTTCTACTCTGCCCTGTAGGGTTGCTATGAGTCAGAATCGACTCGACGGCAGTGGGTTTGGTTTTTTGGTTTTGCATTAGTGTAGTACATTTGTTACAGTGAACCAATACTGATACCTTATTATAACTAAAGTCCATAGTTTACATCAGGATTCCCTCTTGGTATGGGATCTATGGGTTGGTAAATGCATAGTGTCATGTGTCCAGCATTGCAATGTCATACAGAGTACTTTCACTGCCCTAAAAATGCCCTGTCCTACACCTGTTCATCCCTTCCCCCTCCTAGACCCCTGGCAACCACTGATCTGTTTACTGTCTCTATAGTTTTGCCTTTTCCAGAATCCCATATAGTTGTAATCATACAGTATACAGCATTTTCAACAAACATTTGCCAATTCAGCAAGTTTTACATGTATAATTCAGTGACATTGACTGCATTCATCACATGCAATGATTACCACTATCCTTTGCCGAATCGTTACACCACGATCATTTACAGAAACTCAGTGCCCCCTAAGCGCTGATTCCCCCCCTTTCTCATCCCTGGAAGTCACTAATAAGCTTTGGTCTCTATGCTGTTGTTGCTAGGTGTTGTCGAGTCCGTTCCAACTCATAGCGACTCTCTGTACAACAGAACAAAACACTGCCCAGTCCAGCGCCATCCTTCCAATCATTGCTATGTTTGAGCCATTATCACAACCCCTGTGTCAGTCCATCTCGTTGAGGGTCTTCCTCTCTTTTGCTGACCCTCTATTTTACCAAGCATGATGTTCTTCTCCAGGGACTAGTCTCTACTGATAGCAGGTCCAAAGTACATAAGATGAAGCCTCTCCAATCCTTGCTTCTAAGGAGCATTCTGGCTGTACCTCTTCCAAGACAGACGTATTCATTCTTCTGGCAATCCATGGTATATGCGTATGCTTCACCAACACAGTAATTCAAAGATATCAGTTCTGGAGGTGGAGCCAAGATGGCGGAATAGACAGACGTTTGGGTGGAGCCCTCTTTACAACAAAGACCCGAAAAAACAAGTGAAAGGAATATATCTGTGACAAGCAGGGAGCCCTGAGCATCAAAGGCAAGCTTAGACAACAAACTGAGGGGCAGGGGAAGGAAGAGACCCTTTAGAAGCAGAGAGGAGTTACCGGACCTGAATCACGGGGAGCCCTCAGGCACCATTCCCAGAGCGGCAGTGGCAGCAGGCTGGCACTAGCGTCCAGCTGCAGTTTCCTCAGGGAGAAGCAGCCAGCCACACAGCCCACTCACACCTTCGGAACCTGAGAAGGGCTCTCTCTCTCGGCAAAAGCTAAGTACGTGTGTATATTTTACCATGCCCCCCCACCCCCACCCCCAACCCAGCTTCAGTGGCTGAATCCCTAGGCCTGAGATAAACCCTGGTGAGCACCTGGAGCCGTCCTCCCGGACTTGGGGAAGGAAAAAATTTGCAACTAGGGGGAAAAGATAATTTCATAGCTCCGTTAACTGGGGGAGCTCAGGACAGAAGCTGCTCCTGTCCAGGCATAAACCATTCCTGGACCTTGAGCACCTTTCCCTTCTGCATGGACCTGTGTGGGCCTATTTCGGGAGAATAGGCCCTTGTTGGCAAACTTCAACCATTTCAGCGGTGCGGTGGAGAGGCGGGTGTTTGACATTTGACATTGCTTTGCCTATTAAACAAGGTCCCCACCTACCACAACAGGGACCTAAGGACTGGCGGCTCCACTTGGGTCACCCAGCCACCCACGACAGGGGCCCAGGGATAACTGGTACCTCCCGGTCCTTACGACAAAATCTTTGGGTGCCCATGGTAACTCTGCAGAGCCCACCCACCAGCAAGCTCTAGGGAACAGAGACGCGTTTTCCTCAGAGACACTTGGGGGTCGGTTCTCAGCCCCCTGCCTTGTTCAGAGCATGACCCCCTGCTGCAATCAGATACGGATATATATGCCAATCACCCCTGCCCCTCTAAGACTGTAGTACAGAGCCTGTACCACACACTTGATATCAGCTACCCGGAAACCTCAGCTGAATTCATACTAGAAAACTGAAAGGACTCCTAGACTGATACACCTGATAATAGCTCTAGCCAGCTGGGGACAGGACACCAGAGCTCCAAAGGTGAAAATAATCAAGCTAGCTCACTTAAGCAACCCATAGGGGTATACCAAAACAAAACAAAGAAAGCAGCTACGACACAGTAAGCAAGCATAAACTAATACAATAACTTATAGGTGGCTCATAGACAACAGTCAATATCAAGTCACATAAAGAAATAGGCCATGATCACCTCAACAGGCTCTCAAAACAAAGGATCCAGGGATCTTTTAGATGAAAGTGCATTCCTGGAATTACCAGATGCAGAATACAAAAATTTAATATACGGAACCCTTCAAGACATCAGAAAGGAAATGAGGCAACATGCAGAACAAGCCAAGGAACACACAGATAAAGCAACTGAAGAACTCAGATTAATCAGGAACATAATGAAAAGTTTAATAAGCTGGAAAAACCCATAGACAGACAGCAATCAGAAATTCAGAAGATTAACAATAAAATTACAGAATTAGATAACTCAGTAGAAAGTCAGAGGAACAGAACTGAGCAAGTAGAAGCTAGAATTTCTGAACTTGAAGATAAATCACTTGGCACTAACTAATATATTTGAAGAAAAATCAGATAAAAGAATTCAAAAAAATGAAGAAACCTTAAGAATCATGTGGGACTCTATCAAGAGAAATAACCTACGAGTGATTGGAGTACCAGAACACGGAGGGATAACAGAAAATACAGAGAAAATTGGTGAGGATTTGTTGGCAGAAAACTTCCCTGAGATTGTAAAAGATGAGAAGATATCTATTCAAGATGCTCATCGAACTCCACATAAGGTAGATCTTAAAAGAAAGTCACCAAGACATATTATAATCAAGCTTGCCAAAACCAAAGATAAAGAGACAATTATAAGAGCAGCAAGGGATAAAAGAAAAGTCACCTACAAGGGAGAGCCGATAAGAATAAGCTCAGACTACTCGGCAGAAACCATGCAGGCAAGAAAGCAATGGGATGACATATTTAAAAAACTGAAGGAAAAAAATTGCCTGCCAAGAATCATATGTCCATCAAAACTGTCTCTTAAATATGAAGGTGAAATTAGGACATTTCCAGATAAACACAAGTTGAGGGACTTTGTAAAAACCAAACCAAAACTACAAGAAATACTAAAGGGAGTTCTTTGGTTAGAAAATCAATAATATCAGGTATCAACCCAAGAATAGAACACTGGGCAGAGCAACCAGAAGTCAACCCAGACAGGGAAATCCAAAAAAAAAAAAAAAGCAAGATTTAAAAAAAAAAAAAAGCCCAACACAGGGTAACAGCAATGTTATCATATAAAAGAAGACAACATTAAAATAATAAAGGGGGACTAAGAAATGTAATCATACACCTTCTATATGGAGAAGATACAGCGATACACAGAAATAAAAGTTAGTTATAAATTTAGAAAAATAAGGGTAAATAATAAGGTAACCACAAAGGAGATAAACTATCCTACTCATCAAAATAAAATACAAGGGAAAAATAGAGACTCAGCAGAAACAAAATCAACAACAAATATGAGGAAAGGACAACATGTAAAAATGTTCTCAGCACATAAAATCAAGTGGGAAAAGGAAGCTGTCAACACACAAAAAAAAGACATCAAAATGATAGCACTAAATTCATACCTATCCATAATTACCCTGAATGTAAATGGACTAAATGCACCAATAAAGAGACAGAAAGTGGCAGAATAGATTTAAAAAAAAGATCCATCTATATGCTGCCTACAAGAGACACACCTTAGACTTAGAGACACAAACAAACTAAAAGTCAAAGGATGGAAAAAAATATATCAAGCAAATAACAATCAAAAAAGAGCAGGAGTGGCAATATTAATTTCTGACAAAACAGACTTTAAAGTTAAATCCATCAGAAAGGATAAGGAAGGACACTATATAATGATTAAAGGGACAATACACCAAGAAGATATAACCATATTAAGTATTTATGCACCCAATGACAGGGCTACAAGATACATAAAACAAACTCTATCAGCACTGAAAAGTGGGATAGACAGCTCCACAATAATAGTAGGAGACTTCAACACACCACTTTTGGTGAAGGACAGGACATCCAGAAAGAAGCTCAATAAAGACACGAAAGATTTAAATGCCACAATCAACCAACTTGACCTTGTAGACATATACAGAACACTCCACCCAACAGCAACCAAGTATACTTTCTTTTCTAGTGCACATGGAACATTCTCTAGAATAGACCACATATTAGGTCATAAAGCAAGCCTTAGTAGAATCCAAAACACTAAAATATTACAAAACATCTTCTCTGACCATAAGGCTATAAAAGTGGAAATCAATAACAGGAAAAGCAGGGAAAAGAAATCAAACACTTGGGAACTGAACAATACCCTGCTCAAAAAAGACTGGATTATAGAAGACATTAAGGATGGAATAAAGAAATTCATAGAATCCAATAAGAACGAGAACACTTCCTATCAGAACCTTTGGAACACAGCAAAAGTGATGCTCAGAGGCCAATTTATATCAATAAATGCACACATCCAAAAAGAAGAAAGGGCTAAAATCAAAGAACTATCCCTACAACTTGAACAAATAGAAAGAGAGCAACAAAAGAAACCCACAGGCACCGGAAGAAAACAAATAATAAAAATTAGAGGTGAACTAAATGAAATAGAAAACAGAAAAACAATAGAAAGATTAACAAGACCAAAAGCTGATTTTTTGAAAAACTCAACGAAATTGATAAACCATTGCCCAAACTGACAAAAGAAAAACAGGAGAGGAAGCAAATAACTCAAATAAGAAATGAGATGGGTGATATTACAACAGACCCGACTGAAATTAAAAAATCATATCAGATTTCTATGAAAAGCTATACTCAAACAAATTTGAAAACCTAGAAGAAATGGATGAATTCCTAGAAACGCACTACACAAACAGAGGTAGAACAACTAAATAGACCTATAACAAAAGAAGAGATTGAAAAGGTAATTAAAAAACTCCCAACAAAAAAAAAGCCCTGGTCCGGACGGCTTCACCGCAGAGTTCTACCAAACTTTCAGAGAAGAGTTAACACCACTACTACTAAATGTATTTCAGAGCATAGAAAAGGATGGAATACTACCAAATTCATTCTATGAAGCCACCATATCCCTGATACCAAAACCAAGTAAAGACACCACAAGAAAAGAAAATTATAGACCTATATCCCTCATGCATGTGGATGCAAAAATCCTCAACAAAATTCTAGCCAATAGAATTCAACAACTTATAAAAATAATAATTCACCATGACCAAGTGGGATTCATACCAGGTATGCAGGGATGGTTCAACATTAGAAAAACAATTAATGTAATCCACCACATAAATAAAAGAAAAGACAAGAACCACATGATTTTATCAATTGATGCAGAAAAGGCATCTGACAAAGTTCAACACTCATCCATGATAAAAACTCTCAGCAAAATAGGAATAAAAGGAAAATTTCTCAACATAATAAAGGGCATTTATACAAAGCCAACAGCCCACATCACCCTAAATGGAGAGAGCCTGAAAACATTCCCATCGAGGTCGGGAACCAGACAAGGATGCCCTTTATCACCACTCTTATTCAACATTGTGCTGGAAGTCCTAGCCAGAGCAGTTAGGGTAGATAAAGAAATAAAGGGCATCCAGATTGGCAAGGAAGAAGTCAAAGTATCTCTATTTGCAGATGACATGATCTTATACACAGAAAACCCTAAGGAATCCTCCAGAAAACTACTGAAACTAATAGAAGAGTTCAGCAGAGTATTGGGATACAAGATAAACATACAAAAATCAGTTGGATTCCTCTACACCAATAAAAAGAACATTGAAGAGGAAATCACCAAATCAATGCCATTTACAGTAGCCCCCAAGAAGATAAAATACTTAGGAATAAATCTTACCAGAGATGTAAAAGACTAATACAAAGAAAACTACAGTACACTTCTGCAAGAAACCAAAAGAGACTTACACAAGTGGAAGAACATACCTTGCTCGTGGATAGGAAGACTTAACATTATAAAAATGTCTGTTCTACCAAAAGCGATATATACATCTAATGCAATTCCAATCCAAATCCCAACGACATTCTTTAATGAGATGGAGAAACAAATCACTAATTTCATATGGAAGGGAAAGAGGCCCGGATAAATAAGGCATTACTGAAAAAGAAGAACAAAGTAAGAGGCCTTACTTTACCTGATTTTAGAACCTATTATACCGCCACAGTAGTCAAAACAGCCTGGTACTGGTACAACAACAGATACATGGACCAATGGAACAGAATTGAGAATCCAGACATAAATCCATCCACATATGAGCAGTTGATATTTGACAAAGGCCCCAAAACAGTTAAATGGGGGAAAGACAGTCCTTTTAACAAATGGTGCTGGCATAACTGGATATCCATCTGCAAAAAAATGAAACAAGACCCATACCTCACTCCATGCACGAAAACTAACTCAAAATGGATCAAAGACCTAAATATAAAATCTAAGACAATAAAGATCATGGAAGAAAAAATAGGGACAATGTTAGGAGCCCTAATACATGGCATAAACAGTATAGAAAACGTTATAAAGAAC
Source organism: Elephas maximus indicus (assembly GCF_024166365.1). Classification (NCBI taxonomy): domain Eukaryota; kingdom Metazoa; phylum Chordata; class Mammalia; order Proboscidea; family Elephantidae; genus Elephas; species Elephas maximus. The sequence continues at coordinate 174,543,647 of NC_064819.1, read as the reverse complement.
GTAGAAGAAAAACTAGATAACTGGGAGTGCCTAAAAATCAAACACTTAGGCTCATCCAAAGACTTCACCAAAAGAGTAAAAAGACTACCTACAGACTGGGAAAAAGTTTTTAGCTATGACATTTCTGATCAGCGCCTGATCTCTAAAATCGACATAATACTGCAAAAACTCAACTGCAAAAAGACAAATAACCCAATTAAAAAATGGGCAAAGGATATGAATAGACACTTCGCTAAAGAAGACATTCAGGTAGCTAACAGATATATGAGGAAATGTTCACGATCATGAGCCATTAGAGAAATGCAGATCAAAACTACAATGAGATTTCATCTCACTCCAACAAGGCTGGCATTAATCCAAAAAACACAAAATAATAAATGTTGGAGAGGCTGTGGAGAGATTGGAACACTTCTACACTGCTGGTGGGAATGTCAAATGGTACAACCACTTTGGGAATCAATTTGGCGCTTCCTTAAAAAGCTAGAAATAAAACTACCATATGATCCAGCAATCCCACTCCTTGGAATATACCCTAGAGAAATAAGAGCCTTTACACGAACAGACATGTGCACACCCATGTTTATTGCAGCGCCATTTACAATAGCAAAAACATGGAAGCAACCAAGGTGCCCATCAACAGATGAATGGATAAATAAATTATGGTATATTCACACAATGGAATACTACGCATCGATAAAGAACAGTGAGGAATCTGTGAAACATTTCATAATATGGAGGAACCTGGAAGGCATTATGCTGAGTGAGATTAGTCAGTTGCTAAAGGACAAATATTGTATAAGACCACTATTATAAGAACTTGAGAAATAGTTTAAACTGAGAAGAAAACATTCTTTTGTGGTTACAAGAGGGGGGAGGGAGGGAGGGTGGGTGAGGGGTATCCACTAATTAGATAGTAGATAAGAACTACTTTAAGTGAAGGGAAACACAGCACACAATACAGGGTAGGTCAGCACAATTGGACTAAACCAAAAGCAAAGAAGTTTCCTGAATAAACTGAATGCTTCGAAGGCCAGCGTAGCAGGGGCAGGGGTCTGGGGACCATGGTTTCAGGGGACATCTAAGTCAATTGGCATAATAAAATCTACTAAGAAAACATTCTGCATCCCACTTTAAAGAGTGGCCTCTGGGGTCTTTAACGCTAGCAAGCAGCCATCTAAGATGCGTCAATTTGTCTCAACCCACCTGATCAAAGGAGAATGAAGAGCACCAAGGACACAAGGTGATTACGAGCCCAAGAGACAGAAAGGGCCACATGAACCAGCGACTACATCATCCTGAGACCAGAAGAACTAGAAGGTGCCCAGCTACAACTGATGACTGCCCTGACAGGGAACACAACAAAGCACCCCTGAGGGAGCAGGAGAGCAGTGGGATGCAGACCCCAAATTCTCATAAGACCAGACTTAATGGTCTGACTGAGACTGGAAGGACCCCGGTGGTCATGGCCCTCAGATCTTTTGTTGCCCCAGGACAGGAACCATTCCTGAAGCCAACTCTTCACACATGGGTTGGAGTGGACAATGGGTTGGAGAGGGATGCTGGTGAGGAGTGAGCTTCTTGGATCAGGTGGACACTTGAGACTATGTTGGCATCTCCTACCTGGAGGGGAGATGAGAGGGTGGAGAGGGTTAGAAGCTGGTGAAAAGGACACGAAAAGAGAGAGTGGAGGGAGAGAGGGGGCTGTCTCATTAGGGGGAGAGTAATTGGGAGTGTGTAGCAAGGTGTATATGGGTTTTTGTGTGAGAAACTGACTTGATTTGTAAACTTTCACTTAAAGCACAATAAAAATTATTTAAAAAAAAAAAAAAGGTATCAGCTTCTCCTTAGTCACTGTCCAGCTTTCGCATGCATATGAAAAGGCTGAAAGTACCATGGCTTCAGTCAGGTGCACCTTAGTCCTCAACAGGATATCTTTGCTTTTTAACACTTTAAAGAGGTCTTTTGCAGCAGTTTTTTTTTTATGCCCAATGCAATGCATTGTTTCCTTTCTTGACTGCTGCTTCCATGGATGTTGATTGTGGATCCAAGTAAAATGAAATCCTTGACAACTTCAACCTTTTCTCCGTCTATCATGATGTTGCTTATTGGTCCAGTTGTGAGGATTTTTGTTTTCTTTATGTTGAAGTGTAATTCATACTGAAGGCTTTGGTCTTTGATCTTCATCAATAAATGCTTCAAGTACTCTTCATTTTCTGCAAGCAAGGTTGTGTCATCTGCATATTGTAGGTTGTTAATGAATCTTCCTCCAATCCTGATGCCACGTTCTTCTTCTTATAGTCCAGCTTCTTGGATTATTTGCTCAGCATACAGATTGAATAAGTATGATGAAAGGATACAACCCTGATGCCTACCTTTTCTGATTTTAAACCACTCTGTTTCCCCTTGTTCTGTTCAAAAGACTGCCTCTTGATCTGTGTACAGGTTCCTCCTGAGTACAATTAAGTATTCTGAAATTCCCCTCTATGCAACATTATCAATAGTTTGTTATGATCCACACAGTCAAATGCCTTTGCATAGTCAGTAAAACGCAGGTAAACATCTTTCTGGTATTCTGTACTTTCAGCCAAGACCCATCTGACGTGAGCAGTGATATCCCTTGTTCCACAACCTCTTCTGAATCCACTTGGATTTGCAGCAGTTCCCTGTTGGTGTACTGCTGCAACCATTTTTTAATCTTCAGCATAATTTTACTTGCATGTGATATTAATGATATTGCTCAATAATTTTCACGGTTCATTTTATCACCTTTGTTTGGAATGGGCACGAATATGAGTTTCTCCCAGTCAGTCGGCCAGGTAGCTGTCTTCCAAATTTCTTGGCACAGATGAGTGAGTGCTTCCAGTATTGCATCTCTTTGTTGAAACGTCTCAGTTAGTATTCTGTCAGTTCCTGGAGGCTTGTTTTGTTTTTTTTTTTTTAATTAACTTTTATTAAGCTTCAAGTGAACATTTACCATTCCAATCAGTCTGTCACATATAAGTTTACATACATCTCACTCCCTACTCCCACTTACTCTCCCCCTAATGAGTCAGCCCTTTCAGTCTCTCCTTTGGTGACAATTTTGCCAGCTTCCCTCTCTCTCTATCCTCCCATCCCCCCTCCAGTCAAGAGTTGCCAACACACTCTCAAGTGTCCACCTGATATAATTAGCTCACTCTTCATCAGCGTCTCTCTCCCACCCGCTGACCAGTCCCTTTCATGTCTGATGAGTTGTCTTTGGGGATGGTTCCTGTCCTGTGCCAACAGAAGGTCTGGGGACCATGGCCGCCGGGATTCCTCTAGTCTCTGTCAGACCATTAAGTTTGGTCTTTTTATGAGAATTTGGGGTCTGTATCCCACTGATCTCCTGCTCCCTCAGGGGTCCTCTGCTGTCCTCCCTGTCAGGGCAGTCATCGATTGTGGCCGGGCACCAACTAGTTCTTCTGGTCTCAGGATGATGTAGGTCTCTGGTTCATGTGGCCCTTTCTTTCTCTTGGGCTCTTAGTTGTCGTGTGGCCTTGGTGTTCTTCATTTTCCTTTGCTCCAGGTGGGTTGAGACCAATTGATGCATCTTAGATGGCCGCTTGTTAGCATTTAAGGCTTGTTTTTTGATAGTGGCTTCAGTGCAGCTTGGACTTCTTCCTTTAGTATCATCAGTTCTTGATCATATGCTCCCTCCTGAAATGGTTGAACATTAAATAATTCTTTTTTGTACAGTGACTTGTATATTCCTTCCATCTTCTTTTGATGTTCCTGCATTGTTTCGCCCATTGAAAAAAAAAACAAAACCCTTTGCTGTCGAGTCTGTTCCAACTCATAATGACCCTATAGGACAAAGTAGAACTGCCCCGTAGGGTTTCCAAGGAGCGGCTGGTGGATTTGAACTGCTGACCTTTTGGTTAGCAGCCATGTTCTTAACCACTATACCACCAGGGCTCCTTTGCCCATAGAGTCTTTCAGTATTGCAACTCGAGGCTTGAATTTTTTTCTTCAGTCATTTCAGATTGAGAAATGCCAACCGTGTCCTTCCCTTTTGGTTTTCTAACTTCAGGTGTTTGCACATTTCATTGTAATACTTTGTCTTCTTGAGCCACTCTTTGAATCTTCTGTTCAGCTCTTTTACTTCATCATTTCTTCCTTTTGCTTTAGCTACTCTATGTTTGTCTTAGTTATCTAGTGCTGCTGTAACAGAAATACTACAGGTGGATGGCTTCAACAAACAGGAGTTTATTATTTCACAGTCTAGTAGGCTACGAGTCCAAATTCGGGGTGTCAGTGCCAGGAAAAGGCTTTCTCTCTCTGCTGGATCTGGAGGAAGGTCCTTGTCAATGATCTTCCCCTGGTCTAGGAGCTTCTCAATGCAGGGAACAAAGGTCCATAAGACTCACTCTGCTCTTGGCACTATTTTTTGGTGGTATGAGATCCCCCCTCCCCCATCTCTCTGCTTTCTTCTCTCTTTTATATCTCAAAAGAGATTGACTTAAGACACAACCTAATTTTATAGATTGAGTCCTGCCTCATTAACATAACTGCCTGTAATTCTGCCTGATCAACATCACAGAAGTAAGATTTACAACACATAGGAAAATCACATCAGATCACAAAATGGTGGAAAACCACACACTATTGGAAATCATGGCCTAGCCAAGTTGACACATATTTTGGGAGGACACAATCCAATCCGTAACAATGTTCAAGAGCAGTTTCAGAGTCTCTTCTGGCATTCGTTTTGGGCTTTTCTTTCTTTCCTGTCTTTTTAATGACCTCTTGCTTTCTTCATGTATGATGTCCTTTATGTCATTCCACAATTTGTCTGGTCTTCAATCATTAGTGTTCAATCTGTCAAATCTATTCTTGAGATGGTCTCTAAATTCAGGTGGGATATACTCCAGGTTGTAATTTGGTTCTCATGGATTTGTATTCATTTTCTGCAGCTTCAACTTGAACCTGCATATGAACAATTAATGGTCTGTTCCAAAGTTAGCCCCTGGCCTTGTTTTAACTGATGATATTGAGTTTCTCCATCATCTCTTTTCCACAGATGTAGTTGATTTGATTCCTGTGTGTTCCATTTGGCAAGGTCCACATGTATAGTCGCCATTTATGTTGTTGAAAAAAGTGTTTTTAATGAAAAAGTTATTGGTCTTAACAAAATTCTATTATGCCATCTCTCTTGTCATCTCTATTACCAAGGCCATATTTCCAGCTACTGATCCTTCTTCTTTGTTTCTAACTTTCGTATTCCAATCACCAACAATTATCAATGCAACCTGATTGCATGTATGACCAATTTCAGACTGCAGAAGTGGGTAAAAACTTCAATTTCTTCATTTATGATTGAATAATATTCCATTATATGTATATACCACATTATGTTTATCCATTCACCTGTTGATGGACATTTAGGTTGTTTCCACATTTTGGCTATTGTGAACAGTTTTGCAATGAACTACGGTGCACAGGTTTCTCTTTGTGTTCTTGCTTTTAATTCTTTTGAGCATACACCTAAGATTGCGATTGCTGGGTCATAACGTAATTCTGTGCTTAACTTTTTTTTAACCACCAACTGATTTCCACAGAGGCTGTACCATTTTGAATTACCACCAGCAATGGATGAGGGTTCTAATCTCTCCACATCCTTACCAACATCTGTTATTTTTCAATTTTTTATCATAACCATTTTAGTGGGGTAAATTTCTTTTCTTTTTTTAACACTTAAATATATATACGGTTCCCCAGTTGCACAGCAGGTAAGCATTTGGCTGCTAACCAGAAGATCGGCAGCTCGAATCCACCAGGTGCTCCTTGGAAACCTATGGGACAGTTCTACCCCCTCCTATAGGGTCGCTATGAGTCAAAATAGACGGCACTGGGTTTGGGGTTTTATATATATGTGTGTGTGTCTGTGTGTGTGTGTGTGTTTTATGTGCCTATGTGTCTCTCTGTACTATCCTTGCAACTTCCTATGAGTCTATAATTATTTCAAAATAAAAGAAACCCACAAAAATCCTTGATGGACCCCAACATATTAAATATATCAAAAACATGCTGTTAGAGGTCAGGAGAGTGGTTGCCCTTACAGACGCAGTGATCAAAAAGGAGGCAGAGGATACTAGGGGGCTGGAAATATTCTGTTTCTGGAGCTCATTTGGTTTATACAGGTGTGTTTAGTTTGTAAAAATTCATTGAGTTGTACATTTAAGATCAGCGCATTTTTCTGTATCAATGTCAAACTTTTAAAGTTAAACATGTATCAAAGTGGAGATGCTCTGGCCAAAGAGGGGTTGGAATTTGCATAGCTTGTCTGCCCCCCTCCCTAGCCACCTAAGGACCCCAAGATTCTGGGGAATGTGGTATGGACAACCTCTCGGGGTCCTGATTCTTTCTACTGTAAGATGAGTGGCTGAGTCAGAAGACCTCAGCTCTCTAGACCCGGGACTGATTGCCATTTCCCAGTATTTAGTTACAAATGGTAGTCCTAAAATACAAACCACCATTCAAACACACATAATGAAAAGTATTAATCCCTGGGTGTGGAGGATCCCAAAAAAGGACACTGAGTGAAAACAGGAATGGCAGGTTCTAGGTCTCCCACAGAAAAGCTATAGTCTCCACTTGGATACCAGTTCCAGTTGTCATTGAGTCAACTCTAACTCATGGCAGCCCCATATGTGTCAGAATAGAACTGTGCTCCATAGGGTTTTCAGTGGCTGATGTTTCAGAAATAGATCACCAGGCCTTTCTTCTAAGGCATCTCTGGATGGATTTGAGCCTCCAACATTTTGGTTAGCTGTCAAGAGTGTCAACTGTTCACACCACCCAAGGTTTTCCCTACTTGGATAGGGCAGCCTTATATTGAAAGAATATACTTAGAATGAAGGATTCCCAAAGAAAACTGGGTAAGAAAATGTTTTTATGACTTAAAAGGAATTGATTCAGACCAGGGATGAATTATCCAATAAGCAAAGTAAGCACGGTGCTTACCTCCCTTGCCAGATTGTCTGTAGTGGGCAATTTCACATTTTTTCACCACATCAAAGATTCTGCTTCTAGGTATGGCTGGCATCTGTCTCCTAAGCCCACAGCACCTTCCTACAGAATCAAAGCCTCTTTTCAAATTGTAATCCCTGACAGAGGCAGATGACCCAGTAAGTAAGGTAATCACGGGCTTACTTGTGCTTCCTTACTAATCTATAGTGAAAAATTTCACATGGATTTTGTGGTGAAACCCATATGAAATGGTTCACTACACATAATTTGGTAAGCAAAGTAAGCACTGTGCTTACCTTGCGTATTGGCTAATCTACCCCGATTCAGACTTATAATCACAGGGAGATGGAAACTTTGTCCATTCAATATGTTCTGGAAGTAGAAGGCAACCGAAAACGTAAAGCAAACAAACAAGCCACCCTCATCCACACTCTAAATTGGTCATGAGCTTCTTCGTTCCATCTTTTTTGGCTCCTATGCAAATTTCTGGGTTGAACGTGTACTTTTGATCAGCATGCCTTAGGCAGGTTGTTTTCCCCTCCTGCTCGAAGGACATGGTTAACATTTTTTTCTTTAATATGCCAAGTTAGTTTCTACAGCTACCTGCCCACTACTGTACCTGGGGAGTCAGCAGTAGCTGCCAACTCATAGCTAAAGGCAGAAGTTAGCCCAGTGTGAGGTTAATTGGACCAAATTAAAGCCATTACGGTTTAATAGATTCTCTCAGAGGTCTGTTGGAGGAATGTTTAAGTGGGCTCCCGAGGGACTTAGGAAAGTTTGGAAGTGAAGTTGTTCTTGGAACTTGAAATAGTATTTACGGTAGCAGGGTCCCCTGTTGTATTTGACAAACAGCCACTCTACAGGTGCTGTGGGATGAAGCTTTGGGACAAAGGAGAATCTTTTATAAGATCCTGTTTCTTGAAAAGGTTATCCTCTGAGGAATTTAGGAAATGATAAAAAACAGAGTGGATCAGCTCAGTGCCCCAAACCAAAGAGGTGAAGGGAGGTGAGCTTCAGGAATCAGGCACACACATGTCAAGGTCTCCCCGTTGGAGACATGGCTTTTCTGTGAGGTTCTTTCCAGTTGAATAACACCTCACAGCATCTCAAGGAAAGCAGAATTTTGTTAAACTGAATTTTCAGGGTAATTGGGAAACTCGTTTTTGACACAGCATTTGTCGTTGGAGAGTTTTGTGGTAAGATGTCCATGTTCTTTGTGATGCCCAACTAAGACACTCTCTATCCTGGCACTCCTACTCTGTGGAGGTGAGCTGGGAGGTTCAAGCTGATGGAAGTTCAAGTAGCCAAGGGCAGAATACAGCTGTTAAGACAAAAGCCAACTGCATTTTAATCAGCATTCACTGAGGAGTTGCACCTGATTCACAGGATCCCGCAGCGCTTTCGGAACAATTGACATGTTGGGTACAGTCGTGGGAGCCTTATATTAATAGTGTCATTGACGCATTAGAATCCTTCCAGCAAAGAGACCAGGATAGCAAAATGCATTAGTTGAAGAGAATGGGGATGTGCAGCCCAGAGAAGAGAAAACTTATCTGGGGGTGGTTGAGGATGTGAGCTCTGTCTTCGGCTCTTAGGCTCAGTCAGTTGTGGTCCCTGGTCAGAAGCTATGGCCCGTGAGTGGCAGTTCTAGTGAGAAAAAACTAAAAAACCAAACCCGTTGCTGTCAAGCTGATTCCAATTCATAGCGACCCTACAGGACAGAGTAGAACGGCCCCATAGAGTTTCCAAGGAGTGCCTGGTGGATTCGAACTGCCAACCTTTTGGTTAGCAGCCATAGCACTTAGCCATTATTCTACCAGTTCTAGTGAGGGAGAGTTCAATACCACATCCCACTCACTGATCTAAACACTTTACACACTATGACACTGCTTATACCTCAAAACAACCTTATGGGATACTAACTGCAATTATCAGTCTCCTATTGCAGATGTGGAAACAAGCATAGAGAAGTTAAATAACATTCCCAAAGTCACAGAGCTATAAATGACAAAGCTAGAATTTGAACCTAGCTTTCTTACTAGGTCAGGATTTTTCAACCTCAGCACTATTGACATTTTGGGTACATTGGGTAATTCTTTGTTGTGGAGGGCTGCTGCACATTACCAAATGTTCCCTGGGTGGCAAAATTATCCCCAGCTGAGAACTCCCTGGATGGGCCAGCCTACTGCTGCTCTCCTCTTTTAGCCAGTTGTGGGTGCCAGTGAAGACCTATACCGCTCCAGGCTTGTGATGTTCACCCAGTTGTATAGTATGATTGCCCTGAACTTTGCATCTGCCTAGAGACATCCTGACGCTAGAGGTTGTTTGAATTTTTGCATTTCCAAATTCCCAAATTTTATTGGCATCTGCCTCAGTGTCTCTAAGGCCCCAAACCAAACCAAATCCATTGCCATTGAGTCGATTCCGACTCATAGCAACCCTATAGGACAGAGTAGAACTGCCCCATGGGGTTTCCAAGAGGCGGCTGGTAGATTTGAACTGCCAACCTTTTGGTTAGCAGGCAAACGCTTAACTACTGCGCCACCAGGGCCCCTCCCTAAGGCCAGGGGCCAAAAAAGTAATTCTAATTCTTTGGGGCAAAAGCTGAGGAGACGTCTCAAGTTTACCTAGCACTTTACATATATATCCTATTTGATCCTCACAACAACCCTACTGAGGTAGATACTAAACCCAACCCCAGTGCCGTCAAGTCAATTCCGACTCATAGCGACCCTATAAGACAGAGTAGAACTGCCCCATAGAGTTTCCAAGGAACACCTGGTGGATTGGAACTGCTGACCCTTTGGTTAGCAGCCGTAGCACTTAACCACTATGCCACCAGGGTTTCCGAGGTAGATACTAGTATCCCCATTTTATAGATAGAAAAACTGAGGCACAGGAAGTTTATTAGCTATTGCCCAAGGTCACAGCTAATTAAGTAATGGAGTTAAGATTTGTAGCCAGGTCTGTCAGCACCAAAGTCCATTCTGTTTTATGAGAGACGAAAAGCTCAGAGATAAGCTCAGACACAATGCTCAGTCGTGGCACACAGGAACATGAATAACACAGGCAGGAGGGGTGGGGACAAGAGGGCAGAGACTTGCTGCCTCCACCCTCCTGGGAGCCAGTGCAGCGTCACAGGTCACTGTGACAAGGGTCAACTTGGAGGTTGAGGAGCACAGGTTCTCTCTCTCCTGGGCCAATAGCTTCCTCTGCCTCCACTTTCTCTCCTCCAGGGCCCAAAACGATCAGTTAAAACCATACCTCTGACATGGCATACTCCTGCTCTAGATCCTCCAGTGCCACCCTTTGCTCAGAGTAAAAGCCCTAACCATCCAAGAGGTCCAATGCATCTAGCTCTCCCGGCTCCCTGACAGATATCGTCCACCCCACCCCCTACATTCATTCCTCCTTGCTGTTCCTGCAAACCCATGCTCTTTCTCTTATGCCAAATCAAGACTCTGGGATATTGGTAAGTATGAAAGTCTCACTTTTTCTCTTTACTGTTTAAGCTCCAGGTGGCCACGGCCAGCAGTGCCTGTTCACATTGTGGGACTCAGTTGATATCTCCTGGACGAATATTGAACAATCATATAATTTATGTTCTCATCTAAGTAACTGACAAAAATGCCAGGCAGAAGTGGGCCAAGGCGAGGGCATGTGGCTCCTACCAGACAGTGCCTTCTGAGTGACGCCAGGCCCTTCATCCACAACATGTGAGCCATTAAACCTCCTAACACCATCCACCCTCATCTTCACACAGCTCATGCATCTCTGCACCAACTTTTCACCATGGCATCATGAGCCCACCAAATGGCTGCTGAAATCCCTTCAGCCCATGTCCACATGCTCCTTCCCACTCCCAAGCCAGGAACCCTATATGAAAAGAAAACAACTCTTATGTTGATGATTCTTCCTGGCTGTTAGTGGTGCCTCTTCCCTAAGCTCTCAAAAACCTCACAGTTATTTTCTGCTTGATGATCTGTCCCTTAGGAAACTAGGAGCAGACTCTGAACAAATGGGCCCAGGACAGGGGTAATTTTTTTCAACTTTATTAAGGTGTAATTGACATTCAAAAACAAACAGAAAAAAACCCTGCCATCGAGTCAATTCTAACTCATAGCAACCCTATAGGGCAGAGTAGAACTGCCCCATAGGTTTCCAAGGAGTTGCTGGTGGATTTGAACTGCCAAGCTTTTGGTAAGCAGCCAAGCTCTTAACCACTGCACCATCAGGGCTCCAAATAAGGTGTAAAATCAAAAGCACACAACTTGATGAGTACGCCATTACCACAGTCAAGATGATGACCATTTCCATAACCCCTCAAATTTTTCCTGTGCCAGATTGTAATCTGCCCCTTCCTCTACCCATATCCTCAGGCAACTGCTGATCCACTTTTCGTCACTATAAATTAATGTGCATAAAAAATAAACCCTATATAACAGAACATACAAGATGTATGAGGAGTTCTGGCTTCTTTCACTCAGTCTACTGATTTTGAGATTCATCCATGTTGTGATAGTTTGTTCTTTATTTTTAGTTGCATTCTCTTGTATCAAATATATCAACGATTTGTTTATCCATTCACCCGCTGATGGACTTTTGCATTGTTTTCAATTTGGAACTATTTCAAATAAGGATACAGTGAGCATTTGTGTATAAGGCTTTGTGTACAATTCTTTCTGTGGTCATGTGTTTTCATTTCTCTTGTGTAAATACCTAGGATTAGGTTTTCTGGGTCATTTGGTAGATGAATATTTAACTTTTTAAGAAACTGCCCAACTGTTTTTTCAAAGTAGTTGTACCATTTGACACTCCCACCAACAATATATGATAATTCCATTTGCCCCACTTCTTTGTCAACAATTGGTATGGTCAGTCTTTTTAATTTTAGCCATTCTAATAGGAATGTAATGGTATTTCATTGTGTTTTCAATTTGCATTTCCCTAATGACTAATAATGTTGAGCATCTTTTCATGTGCTTATTGGCTTTTCTTATATCTTCTTTCATGAAGTGTCTGTTCAAACATTTTGCCCGTTTTTAAAATTAGGTTATTTGTCTTCCTTTATTGAATTGCGAGAGTTCTTCATATATTCTAGGAACAAATCCTTTGATATATGTGTTGTGAATAATCTTTTCCAGTTTGTGACTTGCCTTTTCTTGGCACTGGTCATATTGAAGATGAAATAAAGTGGTGTGTACAACTTTGATGACAAAGACAAACATCTCAATACAGCTTTGGAACATTCACAGCTGAGGACAATATATCTGTATAAAAACTTTGTGTGTGAATATATAGATAAAAGCTTTCTCCCTACTTCCTTCTTGTGTGCCTCGATGATCTTATCAGCGTCTTTTGAAGAACAAAAATTTTTGATTTAGATGAAGCCAATTTATCTTGTCATTTATGTATTGTACCTTTTGCAACACATCGAAGAAATTTTTGCCTATCCAAGGTTGCAGAGATTTTCTCCCACATATCCTTCCAGTTTTAGTTTTTACATTTAGGTCTATGGTCCATCAACTTAATTTTTATATGTGGTATGAATTAAGAGTTGATGTTCATTTTTTTTCTTTCCAGATATTCAGTTGTTTCTGCACCATTTGTTGAAAACTGTCCTTCCACCCATAGAATTGCTTTGGCACCTTTGTTGAATGGTTCATATGTGTGAGGGCATATTTCTGTACACATAACCCAAAACTTAGTAGATCATCAATAGGTAAGCTTATATTATTGTTAGGTATTACTATCCCCAGGAGTCCCTGGGTGGTGCAAACCATTAAGCTCTGGGTTATTAACCAAAGGTTGGCAATTTAAACCCACCCAGAGGTGCGTCAGAAGAAAGGCCTGGTGATCTGCTTCTGGAAGGTCACAACCATGAAAACCCTACGAAATGCAGTTCTACTCTGAAACACATGGGGTCACCATGAGTTGGAACTGACTCAATGGCAGCTGGTATTACTATCCCCATTTCGTAGATGAGGAAATAACCTAGCATTAAATGCTAGCTTTAGGTATTATCTAAGTTATTCATCTCAACATCTCTATAAGGTAGGCATCATTATCTCCATTAGACATCAGAAGAAGGAAATTAAGTGCCTGGGACGCATAGCTAATGGCAGAGTAAGAAAGGGAGTCTAGTGTTCTAGCACTAGGGCAAAAGTTCACCACAGTTGCCTCCATCCACCAGAGGTGAGCCAGTCATCGGGACAAAAATGGACAGAGATGCAGGTGCAAGTTTCTCCTAGAGGACAGCAACATGCAGGTGCAGCTGACTCACCTGTATCGAACCTTCTTTACAGGTGGGGGTATGAGGAGACAAGGGAACACATGTGTAGGTGGTACAGAATGTTGAGCTTCCTGAACAGGGCTTTGTTTTTTAGAAACACCAGATATTTTCAGGAGCTAATAGTCACTCAGAACTGCAATTCTGGGCTCACAAAGCTTTTAGATCTATAAGGCTTTTGACATAACCCTTATTGACCTTAGAAGCCCTGGTTGCACGGTGGTTAGGTACTCTGCTGCTAACCGGAAGGTCGGCTTCGAACCCGCCAACCACTCCACAGGAGAAAGATGTGCAGATCTGTGTCCGTAAAGATTTACAGCCTTGGAAACTCTATGAAGCAGTTCTACTGGGTCCCATAGGGCCACTATGAGTAGCAACTGACTCAACTGCAAGGGATGTTGACCTTACTGCTTACATCTGACTAAACCAAAAAAAGCGCATTGTCATTGATTCTAACTCATAGCGACCCTATAGGACAGGGTAGAAATGCCCCACAGGGTTTCCAAAAATCATCTGGTGGATTTGAACTGCCGACCTTTTGGTTAGCAACCAAGCTCTTAACCACTGCACCAGCAAGACTCCTACATCTAGCCAGTATTGGGAAGGAAGTAGGCAGAAGTCCTTCACTACGATGTTCACATGAATATTCAATACCTCAATTGTTGCTAGGTGCTGTTGTGTCGATTTCTACTCATAGTGGCCCCATGTGACAGAGTAGAACTGCCTCATAGGATTTTTCAGGCTGAATCGCCAGGTCTTCCTCCCGAAGAGCGGCTTTGTGGGTTCAAACTGCCAATCTTTCGGTTAGCAGCTGAGTGCTTACCGGATTTTTTCACAAATAGCATGCCCACATAAATAACGTGTGCACACGTATAACACACAAGAATGATGAAATTATGTTTTATAAAAGGTCTGGCATAGTGTTATAGATTGAGTTGTGTCCCCCAAAAATATGTGTCAACCTGGTTAAGCCATGACTCCCAGTATAGTGTGGTTGTCCTTCATTTTGTGACTGATGGAATTTTCCTATGTGTTGTAAATCCTAATCTCTGCCTGTGGTTAATGACGCAGGATTGGGTTATATTGAAAAGGATTAGGGTGGGGTGTAACACCTTTTCTAATAAGATTTCCTTGATCCAATGTAAAGGGAGTTTCCCTGGGGTGTGGCCTGCATCACCTTTTATCTTCTAAGAGAGAAAAGGAGAGAGAAGTGAGCAGACAGTGGGGGACCTCGTATCACCAAGAGGCAGTACTGGGCAAAAAGCGCCTCCTTCGGACCCTGCGCCTGAGAAGCTCCTAATCCAGGGGAAGATTGATGACAAGGACCTTTCTCCAGACTCAACAGAGAAAGAAAGCCTTCCCTTGGACCTGACGCCCAGAATTCAGACTTCCAGCCTACTAGACTGTGAGTGAATAAATTCTCTTTGTTAAAGTCATCCACTTGTGGTATTTCTGTTACAGCAGCCCTACAGCAGTCTATAGCGTGTTATACCATGCCTTGCATATACTGGGCACATCTTGTGTCATTTCCAGAAGTGAATTTTGGCCTCATTCAATGTCATTCAATAGTCTGAAAATGTTACTTTTGATCACATCTGTATAATAAAGGTATAAGTCATGGTCAAGAAGTCATGGATCGAATTTGCCAGTACCCGGGTAATCGGAAAATAAACAATTGAAACTGTGTTTGTTTCTATTATTTAAGTTGATAATTATATTCCCATTGCTTTTGAGTCATTGATAGGACTCTTGAACCTACTGAAGCCTGTCCATAAATCACGTGCTACCAACTGTAAACAAAGCAAAGCCTGCACTTCATCAAGTAGCTATCAATAGGAATCTTGATTCAATCTGTATTGGCATAAGCATCAAAATTATCTTCTAACTCTGGGTTTTAAATGGAGAAGTAAACAAAGCAAAACTGATACACTAGTGCTCTTGGTCCAACAGTTGAATGGGAAAAACTTACCAGGTCACCTTAAGTGAAGCCATTAAGCTATATTGTTTTAGGTGCTGTCAAGTCAGTTCCGACTCATAGTGACCCTATGTACAACAGAACGAAACACTGTCTGGTCTTCTGCCATCCTCACAATCACTGTTATGCTTGAGCCCATTGTTGCAGGCACTGTGTCAATCCATCTCATTGAGGGTCTTTGTCTTTTTTGCTGACCCTCCACTTTACCAAGCATGATGTCCTTCTCCAGAGACTGATCCCTCCTGATAATATGTCCAAAGTATGTGGGATGTAGTCTCACCATCCTTACTTCTAAGGAGCATTCTGATTATACTTCTTCCAAGACATATTAAGTCTGCTTATTTCATAGTCTAATGATGTTTTATTAGCACCATTGTTTTTGCTCGTCACCTTTGTCATATGCTTGTGACCATGTAACAAGGCCCTTGCTTCTTGTACACCTTGCATTTGAATCTTATGATCACTTTACTAGAACCAGCCAGTTATCAATTATATTGTGCACATTTTTTCAGTTTATAAATCTAGATCTTAGAACCCTTTAGGATCATGACAGGAATTAAACACAAGTACTACACTGCAGACTTCAAACTGAAAGTCATTGCAAGGGCAGAAGAAACAAGCAACAGAGCGAGAGCGAGAGAGTTCAAGGTTGGAGAATTGTCCGTTCTCAAATGGAGAAAGGAGAAAAAGGAGCTGGAGAAAATGAATCCCTGAAAACGCACATGTGGGCCCAAAGTGAAACGGCCTAAGTTGGAGAATGACTTGAAAGAGTAGATTATTTCTCAAAGGGAACAACGTCAAGCTGTCTTTACTGTGTGGGGAGAAAGACCTGGCAGTCTGCTTTTGTAGAGATTTACAGCCTTGGAAACTGTCTTAGTCATCTAGCGATGCTATAACAGAATTACCACAAGTGGATGGTTTTAACAAAGAGAAGTTCATTTTCTCACAGTAAAGTAGGCTAAAAGTCCAAATTCAGGATGTCAGCTCCAGGGGAAGGCTTTCTTTCTCTGTCGGCCTTCTCATCAATCTTCCCCCAGAGTAGGAGCGTCTCTGCACAGGGACCCTGGGTCCAAAGGATGTGCTCTGCTCCTGGCACTGCTTTCTTGGTGATATGAGGTCCTCCTCTCTCTGCTTGCTTCCTTTCCTTTTATCTCTTGAGAGATTGCCTCAATACTCAATCCAATCTTGTAGACTGAGTCCCCCTAACTAACAGGACTGCCACCCATCCTCCCTCATTAACATCATAGAGGGAGAATTTACAACACATAGGAAAATCACACAATACCGGGAATCATGGCCCAGCCAAACTGATACACACATTTTTGGGAGGACACAATTCAATCCATGACCCTTTGCGGTTTCTGTAAGTCAGAATCAACTCGATGGCAGTGAGCTGGGCTACTGTGGCAATTCAGATTAAAGCAAAGCTCCTGGCAAATGAAAGGAGAATCCCAGATTTCAAGGTGGTTTTCACCTGGATCTCTAAATTCATGAAACGGAGCGGCCTTTGTGACAATGAGAATCACTGATGACAATAATGAAGGAATAAAGTGAAATGGCCTATTTTAAGATGAAAACACAATTCCTTCTGGTGACTTTTTTTTTTGTTGATTTCAAAGACATTGATTGTAAAAAATTATGTTTCACTTTAAGATTTATTAAAGCAATATAATATAAACAACATCTTTTCCTTACAGTTTTAGACCTAGGATCATTTCTTACTTACTAATTTCAAGCTCTTTGTGCATTCATACCCTTTGGTTTCAACATGCCTCCCATTTCCCTCACATGCCTGCTCATCTCATCATTGGTTGCGCTTGGTTTAGGAAAATACCTACCTTAAATGAAGCTTCCAGGAGATCAGTTTTATCCTAGTAACATTAAATTCTTTGGACAGAAAAAAAAAAAAATGAAATTGAAGTCAGCAATATGTAAAAAAGTATTCGTATAGTGCACTTATGAAAATAACGTGCAGGGGGCTGCATGGTTTGCAAAAAAGCATATAAAACCTGCGTTTTTTGCATAAGAATATGGTAACCTTTGTGCCACCAGGGCTCCCCCTTCACTATCCTTAGCCCTGACTGATTTTAAGCTGAATGAGACTGGGGGAGGGCGGGGGGAGTAAAGGGGGGGGGGACCGAAGCCCTGAAAAACAAGGAAATCAGTGGGCAGAGGAGAGTGAGGACAATGTTAACCTGACATTCAAAATTAAACGTTGTTCCTAAGGTGGTTGCTTGATTGTATTAATTGGCAAGTAATTGCCAGGGTTGGGGAGGAAAAGCCCTCATCAATGGAAGCTAAGTGTAATTTAGTAACCCCTCTGAGACTCAAAACAGACACTGTCCTCAGATGTTTGCAAATCTGACTTTAAATGTAATTTGTGGGTGGAGGAGGGACTGGGGGGGTTGTCTTTGTTTTGAAAACACTGAAACTCACCACACTACTCCCAGGTTTAGATATGAATGTTTTAATGTTGGGAGGAATGGGTAGTGAGATGTTAACCTTCTCAAACAATGGTACGGTTTCCTTTTTAAGCACCATTCAGCAGCTTTCTTGCGTCTTAGAAGTCCCTAAGTGGCACAAACAATTAAGCACTCAACTACTAACTGAAAAGGTGACAGTTTGAACCAGCCCAGAGGTGCCTTGGAAGAAAGGACTTGGCGATCTGCTTTTGAAAGGCTACAACCTGGAAAACCCTATGGAGTGCAGTGTTACTCTGCAACACATGGAATCACCATGAGTTGGAATTGACTTGATGGCTAATGGTTTTGTTTTTGCTTTGGATGGTCCATATACAAAGGCCACCTAGAGTAAGAGGCAAAAGCAGAGATCAAAAAGAAAAATTGTTACAAGTTTATGGAAACAGACACTGAAAATAAATGATACCCAAAATCCAGGTCAGCAGCTTTCTTCCCTTTAGGGTCATGGAACCATTTGGGAATCCGATGAAAGCTGACACAAATGCACACAACTTTGTGTAAATCAAAGACACCCACTCTCTGTCTGTATGTAGCCTAGCCATGGACTTTCTGGGTATGTAGAGTCTAGATTAAGAAATTCCAATCTTGGCAGAAACCAGATGTAAAAAGGCAAGTGGCATTACAATTCTACCCTTTAACTTAGAGATAATTAGCCTAGACAACTTTTAGTGCTGTCTCTGGGGCCGCTCCAAGTAATCATTTCACTTAATCATCTGGGGTAGTCTATTAAATATCGGCTGTTCTGAAAAATTGGCCTGCAACCTGCCAATATTGGTGACTTACTAAAACTGATAAAAGACTCTCAGATACAGGGTGGATTTGGATCTCATTAATCCCCACCCCCGCCCCACGACTATGGTGCAAATATTGAACACAGAGACCTGGTTTAATGAGATGGGTTTGGGATGGGATCTTCAAATGCTGCCAACTATTGATTCTCTAAGACTTTTTGTCCTTGGCAAAGCACACAGGGAGATAAGCTGTGTCTTTGTTGTGCTCTTTTGACAAGAGTCTTCTACACAGGAGGTCATTAGCAAAGAGCTGGGGGTGGGGGATTGGATGGAGGGAGTCAGCAAGGATCTGGGGAATGGGTGAGTGAGGACCTCTCACTTGAGGGGAAGTATTCAGGCATTCTCCATCCTGTACTGGAGCTGCTTCCCCTTCCTCTGGCCCCCTCTTCCCAGCCCAAGGGGCCTTACTCAGGCTCTCCTCTGGCCAGTCTCTGGAGGGGAAACTGGTAAGCTTTAACAATCCACCTATAGGTCTTCGCTGCTTTTTGAGTTACTTCAAGGAATGTCGGAGGAAAAGAAGACAACACTGACCAGCAACAGAATCTCTCCAAATGCAAGGAAGTCATTTCCTAAATTCTTTAACCAGTAAAATCCAATTGCTGTTGAGTCAACTCCGACTCATGGCGACCCCATGTGTGTCAAAATAGAACTATCCTTCACAGGGTTTTCAATGGCTGATTTTTTGGAAGTAGATCTCCAGGCCTTTCTTTCAAGGCACCTCGGAGTGGACTTGGACCTTCAACTGTTCAGTTAGCACCCAAGTGCTTTAATCATTTGTACCACCCAGGGACTCCTTTAGATCCTAAGTTCTTTAGGTACTGCCAAGTTACTCTAGAACGACACTCTTCTGAGGTGTGTGTGCTCATCCTACCTCCAGCAAGTTACCTCCTCCACCTTGAACGACGATATTTTCTGAACCAAAATGGGGATTCATGGCCTAGTGTTCAGTAGAGGACCAGAAGAGTTGACGCTGGGCTAGTTTGGGAACCTAAGGGTCACCCTACCCATCCCTCAGAATGGCTACCTTCCTGGCATTCGGTCTCAGCATGGAGTGGAATCTGAATGGAGCATGCAGGCTGTAGTCTTGGCATGCTTTTGAAGGCAGTGGTTCCCAAGCTGATTTTTAGGGCAAAATGCCTGGAAGCCAGTCACTCTGTGGCACACCCTCAATCATTAATAAGGAAACTTATCATAAATCAGATACCATCTCATGCTAGCATCTAGATTCTAGTCCACGTAAGTGGCTTTAGGTGCTTTTTAAGAAAAATTTTAAAATAATCTTAAAATTAAGAAAATTAACCAGGAATCTCCTGCCCCCCATCCTCTGTGAGTTGGAAAAGACCCACAAATCATTCCAATCCAGCACGTGACGCAAATGCATCCACTGGGAGCCGCTGGTTTAAGGTTTTAGATGAGAAGGGCAGGAAAAAGAGAGAGAGAGAGAAGGGAAGTGTTTGCATTGGTATTAAATGGATTAAATCTTAATATTGCCTAATTATAGCAGGCATTTATTTTCAGCCAGAGTTTTTGTTTCTCAAAAAATCTTAACTTCTCACCCAGTTTTCCATTAAGCCTAACAATTTAAATGTTTCCAGTGGTCTTAATGACAGTCTGTTATGGATTCAGTGAGAGTTCTTTCTATTCAGATTTTCTGGAAACACTTAAAGTTAAAAAATTATATATATTCATGGCTCCCTAGCAATGAGGAGGTGGCTGCTGGTGTGATTTTAGGAGGCCAGAAGGCATCTTCACCCTGGGACTGTCTCTCACTGACTTCCCATTCTGTTTCAAATGTTCACCAATACAGTTGTCCAAGATGTATTTCCAGAAGGCAGGAAAGCTCTTTGGAAAGAGGATAAACTTGGGGAATGTCTTCGTTATCTAGTACTGCTATAACAGAAATACCACAAGTGGATGGCTTTAACAAACAGAAATTTATTCTGTCATAGTTTAGGTGGCTGGAAGTCCAAATTAAGGGTGCCAGCTCCAGAGAAAGGCTTTCTCTCTCTGTCAGCTCTGAGGGAATGTCCTTGTCATCAATCTTCTCCTGGATTTACGAGTTTCTCAGTGCAGGAAGCCCGGGTCCAAAGGATATGCTCTGCTCCTGGCTCTTCATTCTTGGTGACAGGAAGTCTCTATCCTCCCTGCTCAGTTATCTCTTTTACATCTCAAAAAGGATTGACTCAAGATACAACTTAATCCTGTAGATTGAGTCCTGTCTCATTAACATAACTGCCTCTAATCCTGTCTCATTAACATCATAGAGGTCAGGATTTACAACATATAGGATAATCACATCATATCACAAAATGATGGACAGCCACAGAATACTGGGAATCATGGCCTAGCCAAGTTGACATGTATTTTTGGGAGACACCATTCAGTCCACGATAGGAATGAAGCAAACTTAAATTCAAATCCTGGTTATTCTACCACTTACTAGCTGGTAGCCTTAGAAAGTCATTTAGTCTTTCTGAAACTCAGTGTTTTCAATGAGTGTTACATGCATTAGTTTTGATATGAATACTAAAACTGATATATGAAATTGACTGATACATACTAGTGCTCACTACGTATTGATTTCTTATCAGTCAAGAAAACAGAATCTTATTTCTGAAGATATAAAACATGAGGAATTGAATGCAGGGAATTGGTCACACAGGTGATAGAAAAATCTAAGGAGTCAACCAGGGGACAGGGAGGCAACCCAGAGGTCAGCAACAGCAGAAAGCCACCCCTTGCCCCCAGACTGGAAACACAAAGGAAGGAGGTGAGTTCACTTAAAGCAGGCACCAGAAGGAAGCTGGGGTCACAGCAGACGCAGGAGTCACAAATAAACACAGCTGCTGCCAGTGATGGCACCCAAAGCAGAGAAGGAGGGAAGAAATACCGCACTTCTTCCTGCCCTCCACCCACCAATCTCTTGCCAATGACTCCCACTGGCCACATCCAGCCAGCTGATCCTGAGTCCTGGGAAGCACAACCTGTGGGACCAGCTCCTTGCCTACAGAGCAGAGAGGTGAGGTTTAGGAATGGATCTGAGAGCAAACAGACCCAGGACTAGCCATGAAGACCAGAAGTCCTGGAATCGCCTGGGTCTCCCCACACCTAAGCCAGGCCTCAGGCATTGCTTCTGCTCTCCTTTTCTCTTCAAGGCTGTCCCTAGCACTCTGTCCTTAATGTTCTCCCTTCTAAAATGACCCTGGCTAAATAGATTCCCCATCCTCTTTCTAAGCAGTGCTCCTAGAAATCCAACACAAGGCCGCTCTCTGAACTCAGCACACTGGGCAGGGTGGTCTGGGCAGCAGCTAGAGTGTAGGCATATGGGGTTTGGAGAGTTAATAGGAATACAGCCCTCAGGCCTGGCCTGAGGATGCCCTGCTCTGAACCCCACCTTTAAAAGGAATCCAAGAGATTAAAAAAAAAAAAGAGAGAGAGAGAGAGACAGGAAAAAAAAAAAAAAAAAAGGAGTTCAAGAGTCCCATTGGGAACCCACAAACACATTCCCCCCTCCAACTTCCTGCCCAAATAGCCCTGAGCATGTGTGCAGGCCTGCACTGGCCCTCTCCCCATCTGTCTTTCAGAGGGAGGACCATGCCTACAATGTGTGCCTCCTAAGACCTGAGGGGTGACCATTTGCAGCGGAGGAGGTCGGTAGGGAGGGAGATTTAGGGGGAGGTGGTGAACACAACTTAGATCTACCAGCTGGGGTGTCTACACACCTGCATGTGTAGCCCCTCATGATGAGGAATGTACCTGAGGATGTAAAAGGGACAGGCTGAGTGCCAGGGGCCTGGCTCCCCACACTGCAACTTTCCAGCACAGAATTCCAAGAAATCCAAGAGTTCTAAATTTGAACTTGGCCTTCCAGGTTGTTACTTGTCACCATCAAGTTGATTCCAACTCATGACAATTCCATGAGTTACAGAGTAGAACTGTTCTATAGGATTTTCTTGGCTGTAATCTTTAGGGAAGCAGATTGCCAGGTCTTTCTTCTGTGGCCTCACTAAGTGGGTTCAAACCACCAACATTTAGGTTAGTAAAAAAAAAAAAACAAACAAACCTGTTGCCATCAAGTCAATTCCAACTCATAGCAACCCTATAGGACAGAGTAGACTGCCCCATAAGGTTTCCAAGGAGTGCCTGGTGGATTCGAGCTGCCAACTTTTTGATCAGCAGCCATAGCTCTTAACCAGTATACCACCAGGGTTTCCTTTAGGTTAGCAGAGCAGCCCAAACCATTGCACCACCTCCAGGTTGTTATGAAGGTGTCATTGCTGAGTTATGAGGATAGGACATATTCCATTTAGCAGTTGTTAGCTTGCTTTGTGACTTTCATGTATTAGGGGTGCCATTTGTACTCTTGTCCCAGCCTCCCAAAATATTATGGGTGGGTTTAGGCCAGGGCAGGCCTGGTTCTTTAAAATGCGGAGATTGAGCTCTGAGAGAATGGGGCTCAGGGTGCCACAATTGAGGGCAAAGAAGGTAGGGGTGGAGAGTCCAGACCCAGAGATGCCCAGGGGCCAGGGACACACAAGGAATCTAGGCCCACACAGAGCAGCTGAGTCCAGGGCTCCTTAATCTGGTGTCCATGGCCCTCTGAGGCAGACTCCTTTAGGTTTGGGGGGACAGCAAACCCTCTGATTTTTTAAGCTAGAATCTTTTGAACGTGGCAGACTTTGTTCTAAACACATTACGTGTATTGTAACATTTAATCCTTCTATGAGGTGGGTACTATTATTCTCCTTATTTTACAGACAAGGAGGTTAAGCAACTTGCCCAAGGCCACTCAGCTCAGAAGTGGCAGAGGCTGAATTCAGATCCATGAGTCTGAGTCTGTATCTAGGCTCTTAATCATCAGACTATACTCCCTCCTACTTCATGAAAAATGGGGTATGTGTTTCTAGGGCTTCATCATGCTCTCAGAAAAATCCCTAAACACTCAGACGGTGAGGGACCACACGATGGTGTCGAACATTTAAAGAGAGCTCTCATGTCCTCCTCTAACCTGGCAGAAAATTCCCATCCTTTTCACTTTTCCTCACATGATTGAGCATCTAGATCCTTCACCGCCCAGCTTGCCCTTTTGTGGGACGACTCCACCCAGTCTCATTGTCTCTTTTGTAGTGAGTGACCCAGAACTAAAACCAATATCCAAGTTGTCTGACCTGCCCCATGTGAACACAATTAGGAAATCATTTCTGCCCATTATTTCTGTACAAACAGAACAAATGACAGAATTAGCCTTTTGGGCAGCCAGATCCATTCCACAAACATTTGTTGAACATCTACTCTGTGAATGAGATAGTCCCTTCCCTCAAGGAGTGTCCAGTACCTATGGAGGAGACAGACAAGGGCATTGGTAACCTGGACAAAATGTGGTTAGCACTATAAAGGGCACAGAGCAGGGAGTGTTCTGTGTATGTGTGGAGGGAGGGTAGTTGGAACCTGGAAAGCTTCCACCCAGCTGGGGCTGCTAATCTGGATCTTAAGGGGACCCATGAAGTGAACTAGATGAGAAAGAAGTGAGATCAGCGTGTACAGAAGTAGAGAGGCACGAGAGAACATGGAATGCTCCAGAACCTAATGAAAGATTGGTGGCCACATCACATCTGGAGGACCTTGCCCATGGTGCTAAGGAAGAATCTGGCATCCTGCAGGCAGAGGGAACCATGAGCAGCCGATCAAGGCATGATTCCTATCAACTTGTATTGAGCTTTTAGTCAGTTAAAATCCTTAAGTCCTTTTCACTCTGTCATTGATTTGTTAAACCAAAGTGCATAACTTTCTATTTATTCCAATTAAGTTTTATCCTATTAGATTCTGCCCATAGTTTTGGTCTGGCTAACCCTATTTCTGGCATCCAAACTGTTAATTATTCCTTCCAATGTGCATGATCTGCCCTACAAGTTATTGGTAAAAATGTCCAAACAAACAGGGCTCAAGGCTGAGCCTTGTCCACCACAAGAGACTTCCTCTGAGTCACTGTCAATCGATAGTCCTCAGGTTTACATCAGGTCTTCCAGATGTGCTGTGGCCACCAATCGTTCGTCAAGTTCTGGAATGTTCCAGTCCTAAACCAGTCATAAGCTCTTCCAACTAAAAGCGCATCTACCTTACAATTTTCCATTTTGACCCCAAGGAAATCAAGAGACACGTTATCAGCTGTCTTGCTGAAATGCAGAAATACTACATCATTAATATCTCTATCTCCCTGATCGACCAGCCAGTAACCCCACTAGAAGAGGAAATAAGGTGAGGCAGGTGTGACTTGTTTTGAGTAGACCCTTGTAGCTCCTTAGCTATCTGTACTCCCCATTCTAAGGAACTTAAATGATTTACTTCATTGTGTACACTACCCTGTGGGAAGAGTGGTGGCTCAGTGGCAGAATTCTCACCTTCCATGAGGGATACCCAGGTTCATTTCCCAGCCAATGTACCCCCAGTGCAGCCACCACCCATCTGTTAGTGGAGGCTTACTTGTTTCTAGGTTGGTGAACAGGTTTCAGCGGAGCTTCCAGAGTAAGAGGGACTAGAAAGGAAGGCCTGATGATCTACTTTCAAAAGTCAGCCAGTGAAAAAACCCTATGGATCACAACAGTCCAATCTGCAACCAATTATGTGGACAGTGCAGGACTGGGCAGTGTTTGCTTCCATTGTGCATGGGATTGCCATAAATTACCTTGATGGCAGCTAACAACAACAGCAACAATTTTATAGGGGCTCCCCTTTACATTTATAGGTTTATTGCGTGCAGAATCCAGAGCGTTCTCCTTTTGAAAGCTGGGACATTTTGTCACCCCATTCTTTGGAACTCTCACTTTTGCTACCATTTGTGAAAAATTAACAATAGCACTGAGCAACCTGAGCTTCCACTTTCTCAGCGGCTGAAGCTGGGGTGTCACTAGTCAGGGTGAGGAGACCCGGACTCCCTCCTAGCCCTGTTGACCTTCTCGGGCATCTTCTCACCAACCTTGAGTTCCACACCCAAGTCAGTGGGGTTATTTTCCCTTTCTAGATTGAAGAGCATTCTTGAAAGAGAAAAGGGAAACAAGAGTTGGGCATTTTGTTGTACCCTCTTTAGGGCTTTGCATTGTAGGCTAAGGTATTTGAACTTGATTTTGTAAGTAGAGAAGTCACTGAACATTTTAGAAAAAGGGACCAGTGTGATCCTGTTTCAAGTGGAGAGTTTTGAGATTTTGACTGTTTTTTATCATTAGTACATTCCTCTTAGTATCAATATTTAAGATTAGCAATTGCCTATAAGCAGCTACTAAGGTTGATCAATTTATCGTGAAAGGGGAAGCAGTTCTGTATAGGGTTTGAAGTTGAACCCAAGTCAAACCCACTGCTGTCAAGTTGCTTCGGACTCATAGGGACCCTAAGAGTCAGAGTAGAACTGCCCCATAGGGTTTGCAAAGAGCAGCTGGTGGATTCAAACTGTCGACCTTTTAGTTAGCAGCTGAGCTCTTAACCACTGCACCACCAGGGCTCTGGAGTCAGACAGACCTGAGTTTAAAGACCAGCTCTATCACTAAAAGCCAGGGGACCTTGGACGAGCACCTTGCCACCTCTGAGCCTCAGTTTCCTCATCTGCACAATGCGAATATGATTGTGCCCACCTCACAGTTGTACAGGAGGGCGATAATGAATGTGAAAAGTCCAGCACCACAGAGTAAGTGCTCAAAAAATGGTCCTTCATCTGACTCCTTCATATTTAGGTGTTATGGATACACAGCGCTCACCTTGCTGGATTCCCAGATTCCCTAAGATCAGGGGTAGCTCTCCTGGAGCAGCCTGAGGAGAGTGGGGCCCATCTGACGTGGGCTTTGTGGAAGCACCTCGCCTCCCAGGCTGGGGGGCAGTGCCTGCTTGTTGCTGTCTCTGGCTGATCCCCACAGCAGGCCCGCCAAGGCCCCAACCCCTGAGTGACCTGCAGGGGCGGCCAGCGCTGGAGTCCTAGAGTCCTGATCTTCCACCCACCCTAATTAGCACCACCTGGGTGTGTGCATCAGGAGTTGCAGGGTTAATAGCTGGAAGAACCGGTCTTAAAATGCTCCCTCAGAAGTTGATCTAAGTGATACTTCAGAAAAGATTGGAGCCTGAATGGGAGGCGCCAGGTCCCAGAGATGGCATGTGTCCCAAGGCCCCAGCCCACGGCACTTGCAGCTTCCTGCACGTGTGGCCTGCCACCTCCCACACACCTGGGCCACCTCCTTCCACCTAGCCGTGGGTGTGCGGAGAAGGAAAATGAAGTTTGCCTAGGGGAGGCATAGTTAAGGAGGCACCAGCCATCCCTCCCTTCCTACCATCATTCTGCCTGCTCTGAGGCCAGCCTTCCAAAGCTGAACAGGAATGGCTTCGGATTATGCATGGGGCCACTCTGTCCTCTGACCTGGGAAGGGCCGGTTGGGACCACCAGCTTCTCCTGGTCAGAATTAGCCACATTTCCACAAAACAAATTTACATGAATTCCCCCATGTATCCTTCAAATTTGTCAAGAATCCCTGAACTTCCTAAATACTAATATAGTATGTTGGGCAAAATGCTAAAGGCTTTAATAGGGTATTTCTTTTAGTCCTCACTATAACCCTGGTGGCGTAGTGGTTAAGTGCTACAGCTGCTAACCAAGAGGTCTGCAGTTCAAATCCACCAGGTGCTCCCTGGAAACTCTACGGGTTCTAGTCTGTCCTATAGGGTCACTATGAGTCGGAATCGACTTGATGGTAGTGGGTTTTTTTTTTTTTTTGGTATATGCCTGTGAAGTGGGTAGTATTATTGCCCCCATTTTACAGATGAGGAAAGTGAGACACTGAGTGGTGCCTTAAAGGGAGGTTTTGGTAGGTGGTGATAAGTTGTCAGCTTTGCTTCAGGGAAGAAATATCTTGCCCAAGATCACATAGCTAAGAAAGAGTCAGAGATGGGATTTGAACACTTGGACTTGTGCTCTGTACTATGCTTTATTTCCTCTCTTGTGATAGAAAGCTGGCAACTTGGAGACAACCATTGGGACCCCAATTCACTTCCTCTGGGACCTCTTCCAACTTAAAATACTCCCTGGCTCTGAGTGATGCTTTAGGCTTGTTTGGCCTTCAAGGACCTATTGAGAAGGGTTGAGGCAATACAGACCTCACCCACTCACACACACATCTTCTGCCCCTCCTTTTGGGTCCACAGCCATCGGCCACTTGTGTGGAGTCCTACATAGGCTGGCTGGAGCTTTGAACCGCCCAATGCCAGGACTGAGACATACATGTGTCAGTAAGAGTTCCCAATACATAGGAAAATAGCAGCAAAGAAGCCAAGGGATTCTTGCTGACTTGCTGAAAACCCCTGGGCACCTGAGGAACTGCTATGACTTCAGTAAACCCTTCCTAGCTGAGCAGTGTTTTCAGTGAGTGTTGAGCAGACATCGATGCTCGTAGAATATAAGCTCCACGAGGGCAGGAACACTTGTTTTGGTTATCTCATCTCTGTATCCCCAGTACTTGGCAAGTATTAAGTGCTCAATTAGCATTTGTTGAATGAATGAATGAAGTAGTGAATAACTTTCTAGGTCTGTGAGAAGCAGTCCCTCTGAGCTGAAGTGATCCATGACAGTAGCCATTTGCAGACTGGCAGTTTCTACGGTTGGTGGCTTGCAGACTCTCCCAGTTGCCAGTTCCCCTCTCCCTCCCTGTTCAAGTGTTATGCTTCTGGCTTCTTGCCAAAGGTCCCATTCCTGTCACTTCTCTCTCTCTTGAAAATAACTCTGGATTTTGTCATTGTGGCTGAGCCAACAAGGGGAGAGGTTTAAAAAGTTTGAGAAGTAGTGCCTTAGAGGGCTTTTAACCACCAGCAATGCTGACTCCTTTAGTCATTTATTAATTTGTTTATTAATTCAACAACCATTTATAGACAGCCTACTATGTGGCAGTAACCACCCCCAGCAGTGAACAAAACACAGGCCTCACCCTCCAAGAGCTTTCAGTCTAATGACCTTAATATTGCAGTTGTGTCTTGCCTGTGGAGTCCCTGGGTGATGCAAATGGTTAATTTTCTCAGAGGCCAACAGAAAGGTTGGGAGTTCAAGTCCACCCAGAAGTACCTGGGAAGAAAGGTCTGACCATCTACTTCTGAAAAATTAGTCACAGAAACTCAACGGAACGCAGTTCTACTCTGATACACATGAGTCACCGAAAGAGTGACTGGTGGTTTTGATCTGGTCTGTGAGAGTAGGGGGTGGAGGGGGAGAGTGGAAATCCCACAAGCCACCAAGCCAGGTTCAAGGCCATAATCAAACTAGTGTTCAAAAGATTCCTGACAAACTACTTCTCAGGAGCCAAAATCTAATCTTCTTCCAACAAAATAGCTCTAAGTGAAGGTGTGTTTTAATGGTGTCTCTGGCCTCAGGAAGAAGGTTTTGGAACATCCAACCCGTGGTGGGAGAAGCTGATATCTCCGCAGCACCTTTCTCAAAACTGCACACCCTCCTCCCCCCACGCCTTTTGTAATCCTCTTATTGCCACCCAAGAACCAAGCAAAGCCAAAATTTCCTCATGAAAATACCAGTGAAGCCATTAGTAATAACTGCCAAATTCCTGCATTAGAATAGTATCAAAGGAGCTAGAGGGATTGCCCATGGCTTCTCTGGGGAGCTCAACAAAATTTCTCAACTGAAATAAACCATGGGTTCTGTGAGCACAGATTTAAAAGTAAGGATAGTAAATGCCCTGCATCCCACAGACGCCCTACCTTGGCAGCTGGGAGAGATGGAGCATTCTGCTGGTACAAATGGTTAAGTGCTTGTGGCTACTAACTGATAGGTTGGAGGTTCAAATCCACTCAGAGGTGCCTTGGAAGACAGGCCTGACAATCTCCTTCTGAAAACCCTATGGAGCACAGTCTACTTTGACACACATAAGGTCAATATGAGAATCAATTCCACGGCAACTAGTTTTTGTTTTTTTTTTCTGCTGGCAGCGCAGGAGCACAGCTCAGAATACAGGCTTTGGGACGAGAGAGGCCTGAGTTTAATCCAGGCTGCCCAGCTCATGCAGACAAACCACTTTCTGAATCACTTCAGTCTCTTCATCTGTACAATGGAACTAATAACTAATAATAATACCTTCCACATGTAAGGATAAAAGGAGATAATCATATAGTGTACTTAGCACAGTGGCCAGGGGAATACACAGGAAGTGTTGGCAGTTGTTATTATATATGGTGGTATTTTATTATCTTGTTACATGATTTACATTATCTGGAAAAAAATAACTGGTTTCAAAATTCATTACATTTAAATAAATGTGCTGTGAGCACTTTATGGGAGTATTGCTTCTAGGCTGCTCAAAGTTTAAAGTATTATTTATCCCTGTTAGATACACGGTAAGGCTGAGGTCCAGCTTTCAGGTTTTTGTGAGATTGAAATAGCAAGAACCTTGACTTCCATTTCAAGGTCCTGTCCAGTAGCTCAAGCTTCCTCCCTTCAACCCTGGCTTCAGTCCAGGTCAGTCTGCTTCATGTCTTCAAAATTGGATGGTTTTAGCACTATTCACAACAGCCAAAAGGTAGACACAACCCAAGTGTCCATCAACAGATGAAGAGATAAATAAAATATGGTCTATATCCATACAATGGAATATCATTTGGCCATAAAGAGAAATGACGTTCTGATACATGCTATGACGTGGGTGAACCTTGAAAACATTGTGCTGAGTGAAAGAAGCCAGACAAAAAAGGACAAATACCACATGCTCCACTTATACGAAGTATCTAGAAGAGGCAAATGCATAGAGAACAAAGTTTATTAGTGGTCACCAGGGGCTGGGAGAGGAGGGAACGAAGAGTTATTGGCCAGCGGGTACTGAGTTTCTGTTTGGGGTGATGAGGAAATTTTGGAAAAGATAGTGATGATGGTTGCAGAACATGGTGAATGTAATTCATGTCACTGAATCGTACACTTAAAGATGGTTAAAATGGCAAGTGTTTTGTTATATGTATTTTACTGCAATGATATTTCTAAAAATTGTACTACCTTGGCCACCCCACTCATCATGACATTTAGTTCCGTCTTGGTTTGGGTTCCCCAGAAAGCAGATCTTGAGGTGAAGATTTGGGCACTAGTAATTTATTAAGGAAGCGCACCAGAGGTAACCACTAAGGAAGTGGGGGAAGCAGAACAGGGAAGGGAAGAAAGCCGAGCAAGGGTGAGATCTCAGCAAAGTCTCACAGAGGGTGGTTTTAGCCTGACCCTGCAGGGGAGCCCTCAGTGTAAGCTACTCCTCGGAGTCACCCCTGCAAAAGGGGAAGAAAAGTCAGTTGCTGTGGAGTCTATTCTGACTCATGGCGACCCCATGTGTGTCAGAGTAGAACTGTGCTCCACAGGGTTTTCAGTGGCTAACTTTTCAGAGGTAGATTGAAGGCCTTTCTTCTGAAGCACCTCTGGGAGGACTCAAACTTTCAACCTTTCTGTTAGCAGCCCAACACGTTAACCATTTTCACCACCCACAGAAGGGAGCCTGAAATGCAGACAAGGGAAGGGCAAGGACTGTGCGAGAGCAGTTAATGTAAATAGAAGTGACCCTGCTCCCCATAATTCCCAGTGACCTACTTGGGGAATTTGTGCTTCCTATTGCCAAACATTGGTTTTTGGTTGGGTATTGCCACAACTTTAGGTTCTGTGGGTTTGGAGGTCCAAATTCCCAGAAGGGAGACACTTCTACCAGGGACACAGGAAGAAACCCACTAAGCCTAAAGCTATGGCTACCAGCTCGTCATTTGGGGATTCCTAGTACCGGTTGGACATATTATCAGGAGGGACCAGTCCCTGGGGAAGAACATCATGCTTGGTAAGGCAGAAAAAACCATAAACTCATTGCCATTGAGTCAAATTCCAACTCACAGTGACCCTATAGGACAGAATAGATCCGCCCAATAGTGTTTCCAAGGCTATAATGTTTACAGAAACAGACTGCCACATCTTTCTCCCTCCGAGCATCTGGTAGATTCAAACTGCCGATCTTTCAGTTAGCAGCTAAGTTCTTGCTTCACCACTGCACCACCAGGTTCCTTAGTAAGGTAGAGGGTCACTGAAAAAGAGAAAGACCCTTGTTGAGATGGATTGACACAGTGGCTGCAACAATGGGCTCAAACAAAGCAAATGATTGTGAGGATGGTGTCGGACTGGACAGTGTCTCATTCTGTTGTACATAGAGTCTCTATGAGTCAACATCTAACAACAACAGCACAACATACTGATAGACCATCATGCAAAGAAATGAGTTACCAGACTAGCAGGGATAATTAACCTTGATCATTAGGAGGAGGTACTGTCCCTGCTGCAATGGGGCTAGGCAGGAGTATGTACAGATGGAACTCAGAGCATCTCTAGGTTACTCCCATAGTGAAAAAAGAGTTTTCATCTTTTTTTTCACTATGGACCATAGCCCATGTTAACTGTGACCAGGCAATTGTAGCAACAATGACCACGGCAACCCGGGCTCAGACCCCTCAAGGATGAAGGGCTAGGTCTACCAGCAGAAATATCAGCCAGTCAAGGGTGACAGGTTGAAGAAAACTGTGCTGAATATCAATTAGTTCCATCTCCAGGCTAGCTGTAGCCCGGTGAGGACTGTAAATCTGCCAACTTACTCTCCTCTTGTCATACCAAAAATCAAACCCACTTGCCATCGAGTCGACTCTGACTCATAGTGACCCTATAGAACAGAATAGAACTGTCCCCATAGAGTTTCCAAGGAGCTCCTGGAGGATTTGAACTGCCGACCTCCTGGTTAGCAGCTGTAGCACTTAACCACTATGCCACCAGGGTTTCCCCTCTTGTCATAGTTCCCCATAAATTGTGGCCAGTCACCATCATGAATAATCTATGATGGGGTGGAGTGAACTTAATGAGAGATGCATGAGGACCCAGGTTCTCTCAGATCCCTTTTGATGGTTTTTATTCACCCCTGGCTTCAGTGTATGAAGTCCAACTCCTGACACCAAGAGCCTTAGAAGAGCCAAAGCAGAATCCTTGATGAGGATTTGTATGCAAGTGATTCAAGGAAACCAGTGGAAGGTGTAGGACAGAGCAGAGGGTGGTCTCAGGCCGAGGCTAACAGAGGTGGCCTCAGCCTGACTTACACCCCAGCTCCGGGGTGTAAGTCCTGCTCTAGGCTCTCTGTCCACGCAGTCCACCAAAAAGAGTCACAGTGCTGGCCTTGGAAATGAAAGCCTGGTGTGTACAAAAAGTGGTAAAAATGGGGGCATGGGCAGGGCACTGAAATTTTCGGCTACAAGCATTACTACATAAATGGTTTTGGAATTGCTTTTCTCCCAGTAAGCATATATGCAGGTCAAAAACAGGGAACAAAAAGAGGACAGCAAACCTGTTCCAGCAGGACCAGAAGACCACATGTGCCTCTGCTGAGGAGAAGCTCATTCGCCCACCGCTTGTGCACTGAGAGCACAGCCTCGCATCCAGGGGCTGGGAGTGCAAATGGCAAGGATGCATACCCCTGCCCCTTGGAAGTCCTGCTATGGAGAGGAGAAGGCCCACTTAGGCTTTTTAAACCAGAGGCCAGCAAGCCCCAGGCAGCCTGTTAGGACAGGGCAGAAGGTAAGTAGGTGTCCCAGGAGATTAGACTGGCACGGTCACTCTGAACCCCAGATGTGAAAAACAAATCCAAATAGGTAGAGAATTGGCATTGCCAAGTTCAAGACACAATTTTTTTCTTCAAATTACACTTCATTAAGTTTTGCTTGGACTTGGAGTTGTTTTCAAGCCAGGCAGATTTCCAAGGCTCAAATGCTGTTTTGAAAGCAACCACATTCATCCAGTTCATTCATTGCTTCTTTCTTTCAATACATTTTAAGAAAAATTCTCCATAAACAGGCATTGTGCTGGAATGCCCGGGGTTGGTGAAAAAAAACTAGATACCAACACTGCCCTTAAGGAGTTTATGGTTTAGTAGTGAGTTAACCATTAAACAAATAAATATGTAAATACAAATTGTGATGATGGCTTAAAGGAAAAGTTTGGAATGCCCTGAGAAAAAATAGCAGAGGTGAACTAATTTAAACTGATTCGTCAGGGAGAAAGATCAGGCCTGAAGGATGAACAGGAGTGGGGGGGATGGGCATCGAGTGGATAGCTTTCTTGGGTGGAGAGAACCATCTGTGCTAATGTGCGAAGTTGAAAAGGATACCATAACAATCAAGCAAGCAACTTAAGCCCTCTATTCCCCCAGTGAGTCCCTGGGTGGTGCAAAGAGTTAACACATTTGGCTGCCAACCAAAAGGTTGGTGGTTCAAGTCTACCCAGAGATGCCTTAGAAGAAAGGCCTGGTAATGTATTTTTGAAAAATCAGCCATTGAAAACCCCATGGGGCACAGTTCTACTCTGACACACGTGGGGTCCCTACGAGTCAGAATCTACTTGACAGTAACAGGCAAAATTTCCCTCAAAGGTATGTAAGCAAAAGTTTCAATATGTTTCTGTTAGTGTGCCGTGGGGGCGAGGTTTCAGGAAGGGAATGAAAATTAGCCCAAAAGACTGCTCTAGAGCAGACACCTAAGCCAGATAGAAATGATTACCTTTTTGATAGAAAATAAGGCCGAGTAGTCTTGGGTCTTACGGAGCGCCATGCACATTGCAGCGTATATGAAGTGGGCAGCATGCAGCCTTGTTTGGCAGCCTCAATGTGAATTTCCAAATATAACTAGTGGAAGTGAGGCTCTTTGGGGAAGGTTGGCTTAGCAGTTGAGTTTTTATTTTATGAAGGAGCTGGAGACCAATGTGGCAAGATAGCAGAAATGGCAGTGTAAGATATGTTGAAAAGAAGGGATTTTTTTCCCCTACGACAAAAACATTTGTGGAGATTTCTGCTGGACAGGTAATATTGAGGAAAACAGGCAAGTCCTATCCTCATGAAGCTGACAAGCTAGTAGGAGAGAAATACACTAATTAAAAAAAAAAGAACAAACAAACAAATGTGTAATTGTAAGTTGAGAAGTGGCACCAAGGAGAAGCCTATAGTGTGTGTTGGGGAGTGAGTAGGTAGGGGGAAGCAACATTTGGGTTTAGATCTAAAGGATTAGCAAAGGTTAACTAGGCAAAAGAGGTGGAGTGGGCCAGACTAGAACATTATTACTATTGGGAAGGGCATAAGCAAAGGCGCTATGAAGGAGATATCTGAAGGAATAGAAGAAAGTTGGTTACTGGGGCACAGAGAATAGCAGACAGAAATCATTAAAAGATTTAAGGCAGGAATTAGACTTGGAGTCTAAAAACTTATCCTACTCTTTCATGGAAGATGAACTGAGAGGAACAAGAGAACACACAGGAGACTAGTTAGGAAGCTCTTACGAGAGTCTAGAAGAGAGCTCATGATAGCCTGGACCAGAGTGGTGGCAATGGGGTTGGAGAGAAGGTGATAGATTTGAGACATATTTAGGACACAAATTTGGCAGGGATTCATGATAGACTCAATGTGGGGACTGTGGGAGATAAGGGGGAGAACGCTGTGAAGGTTTCTGACTTGTGGAGTTGGATGGACGCTGGAGCCATTCACTCATTTAGGGAATGCTGGTAAAGATCCAAGTTTGGGGTGGAGGATACTGATTTTGATTTTAGACATTTTGGAAAGATTGAATTTGAGGTGCCTTTGAGACATTCAAGTGGAGGCAATTGGATGAAGAGGTCTGGACCTCAGAGGAGAATTAGTTTAGGAGTCACTGGTATATACAGGGTTATTGAAGTTATGAGTATGGATGAGGTCATATAGGGAGAATATGAAAGTATAAATGTGTGTAGAGTTGTGATGGGGTGTTACACAAAGGGGCTTTATTGGTCAAATAATTTTGGGAAACACTGGGCAAAACATACTTAAACTGGTTAGGACTAGGAGAATTTTCTGGGCCTTTATATCTGGGGAGAGGGGAAAGCTAATAAGCACTGGAAACCTCCAAGGGGCAGTAAGGCATTCCTAAACTTTTTTGATCACCAAATCTTTCTATCACAGGGCATTTTATTACACTAAACAAGTCTTTCTGACAATATGGTATGGTAAACAGAGCACAATTCCACCCCCACCCCCTTGAGAATAAAACTAATAGCAATACTTTCATTTGAACAGTGTGTTACTTTTGACCAAGGGCTTTCATATCATTTCTCATTCAACTCCCAAAACAACCCTGAGAGAGTGGTCCTAGTATCCTAATTCCTGGACAAGGTTCAAATATGCTGAGGGGCAGACCTGAAACTAAAGCCAAGGACAACCAGGCCACCAACCACAAAATCATATTAAGTCTGATGACCTTGGCTGCTCCCACATGCAAACATGCAGCTTCTAACAATACTTTTAATTTAATAGTAGTGAGGTTGATGCTTGGCTCCCCAGAGCCTTCATCCTGGTAGATGAAAAGCCAATGCTTCCAAGCCAGGCTAAGGGTCTCTCACCTACATCTGGCCTGATTACTTTTAATAACCTGAAAATGGAAACATTGAGTCACACTCAAAGCTGGGATGCTTGGGGTATGGCTCCAGGCTTTCAAGTTGACCTCCATGAGGAAGCACATGGTTGTCCTCATAGAGGTTAACTTTAAAGACTGGAGCCATACCCCTGGCATCCCAGCTTCTCTTTAATAATAAAACATAGATCTAACACCCACAAATTATCTATAACTTAAATAAATAAAACTATTATTTTAATCTCATATCACCACTTGCTATAATGAGGTTCATTATTTCTGTCCAGAAACCTTTTATTAATAAGTCTTTTATATATTGCTTAAAAATCAGGCTGTTGGAAGGAATAAATTTCTCAAAAAGGGAGGATTATCCTTCGAGGTGAGAGAATCCAGGACTATCCTCTAATATCAGCACAGAACTCCTACTTTTGTAAAATTAAATACATGACCTTAAATAGTATTTTGGAATTACTCTTTGGCTCAGCCATTCTCTCAACAGATAGACACTGAACAGCTCTTCTAAGCAAAGGTCTCCACTGACTGCACTGGAGAACAAAGAGAGAATACATTCCCCACAAGAATTATATATATAAAATTTTATTGAGTTATAACATATATCCAGAAAAGCAAACAAATCATAAATTTTCACAAAATAAATATGTCCACGTAACTGACACCCAGATCAAGAAATAGAACATAGACCCTAGACGCTCCCTCATGCCCTCTTCCCTACACTACACACTACCCCAGGGGTGACCGGATTTCTTACTGTGATGCCAGAATTTCATTTTACCTGTCTTTGAACTTTATATAAATGGAACCATATACACTTTAAATGGTGTCTTTTTATAAAAAGAAGTTGTAAATTTTATTGTAGTCCAATTTACAAATCTTTTGCTTTAAATAAAGTTAGTGCTTTGTGTCCAGGTAACTGCTGATGTAAGTCTCCCAATTTTATTCTTAAGATTCTCTTGGCCATTGTTGGCCTTTTGAATTGCCATATGTATTTTGGCATCAGCTTATCAATTTCTTGGAACTGATTGGTACTGAGCCTTGGTGGTGTAGTGGTTTAAGAGCCCATCTGCTAATCAAAAGGTCAGCTGCCTGGCCAAATGACTGGAAGAGATCCATATTTATGCCTATTCCCAAGAAAGATGATCCAACTGAATGTGGAAATTATAGAACAATATCACACGCAAGCAAAATTTTGCTGAAGATCTTTCAAAAATCGCTGCAGGAGTATATTGACAGAGAACTGCCAGAAATTCAGGCTGGTTTCAGAAGAGCACGTGGAACCAGGGATATCATTGCTGATGTCAGATAGAGCCAGGCTGAAAGCAGAAGTTACCAGAAGGATGTTTACCTGTGTTTTATTGACTATGCAAAGGCATTCGACTGTGTGGATCATAACAAACCATGGATAACATTGCGAAGAACGGGAATTCCAGAACACTTAATTGTGCTCATGAGAAACATTTACACAGATCAAGAGGTGGTTGTTCGGACAGAACAAGGGGATACTGATTGGTTTAAAGTCAGGAAAGGTGTAGTCAGGGTAGTATTCTTTCACCATACCTATTTAATCTGTATTCTGAGCAAATAATCTGACAAGCTGGACTATATGAAGAAGAATGGGGCATCAGGATTGGAAGAAGACTCATTAACAACCTGCGTTATGCAGATGACACAACCTTGGTTGCTGAAAGTGAAGAGGACTTGAAGCACTTACTAATGAAGATCAAAGACCACAACCTTCAGTATGGATTGCATCTTAACATAAAACCAAAACCAAACCAAACCCACTGCTGTCAAGTGGATTCCGACTCATAGCGACCCTATAGGACAGAGTAGAACTGCCCCACAGAGTTTCCAAGGGGTGCCTGGCAGATTCAAACTGCTGACCTCTTGGTTAGCAGCCACAGCACTTAGCCACTATGCCACCAGGGTTTTCTCTCAACATAAAACAAAAATCCTCACAACTGGAACAATGAGCAACATCATGATAAACAGAGAAAAGATTGAAGTTGTCAAGGATTTCATTTTATTTGGATCCACAATCAACAGCTATGGAAGCAGCAGTCAAGAAATCAAAAGACACATTGCACTGGGTAAATCTGCTGCAAAGAACCTCTTCAGAGTGTTGAAGAGCAAAGATGTCACCCTGAAGACTAAGGTGCGCCTGACCCAAGCCATGGTATTTTCAATCGCATCATATGCATGTGAAAGCTGGACCATGAATAAGGAAGCCCAAAGAAGAGTTGATGGCCTTGAATTGTGGTGTTGGCGAAGAATATTGAATATACCATGGATTGCCAAAAGAACAAACAAATCTGTCTTAGAAGAGGTACAGCCAGAATGCTCCTTAGAGGCAAGGATGGTGAGACCGCATAGTTACATACTTTGGACTTGTTGTCAGGCGGGATCAGTCCCTGGAGAAGGACATCATGCTTGGCAGAGTACAAGGTCAGTGGAAAAGAGGAAGACCCTCAACAAGGTGGATTGACACAGTGGCTGCAACAATGAGCTCAAGCATAACAACGATTGTAAGGATGACGCGGGACCAGGCAGTATTTTGTTCTGTTGTGCATAGGGTCACTATGAGTCGGAACCGACTCGACGGCACCTAACAACAACAGCAACATGAGTCAGAGTCAACTACATGGCAGTGGGATAGCTTATTTGAGGAGCATCTTTACAATACTGAGTCCTTTAATCCCTGAACATTTATTTGGATCTTCTTTATCTCAATGACATGTTGTAATTTTTGTTCAGAGGTCTTGTACATCTTTCATTAGATTTATCCCTAGGTATTTAATACCTTTTTTTCATACCAGTGTAAATATTATCATTTAAAATTTTCATCTTCTGATTATTTATATTTTTGGTATACAGAAATATAATTAATTTTTAAATATTGATTTTTGTATCTGTGATCATTAAGTTTGTGTGTCAACTTGCTTGGACCATGATTCTCAGTAGTTTGGCAGTTATGATGTAGTTTGGTATTCGTATGATGATATGATCACTTCCATGATGAGATCTGATATGTGATCATCTCCATGATGGGATCTGTTGAACCAATCAGTTGAACCAATCAGTTGAAAGGGAGTTTCCTTGGTGATATGGGCTGCATCCAATACAGGTGGACTTTCTGGCAACGCTGGTGAGATTTTGGTCTCTGTGGATCCTGCAGCTGGCTCCTGTTCATCTGACCTACAGTTCTTGGGAATTGAGCTAGCGGCTTACATGCCTTTTGCCCGCTGATTTGGGAATTCATCAGTCTCCACAGCTGTGAGCCAGAGGCCTGCTGTCTGACGGGCCCATCTTGAATTTGCCAGCCCCTGCAGCTACATGAATCAGGAGAAGCCTTCAGCCTAACCCATGGATTTGAGACTTTCCAGCCTCTACAACTTTGTGATCCACTTCCTTGATATAAATCTCTCCATATTTACACGCTTTACTGGTTTTGCTTCTCTAGAGAACCCAGCCTAAGACAGTATCCAAGTACCTTGCTAAATTCACTGATTAATTTATATAGTTTATCTGTAGGTTCTTTTGGGTTCTCTATTTCTCTCTCAAATATATATATTTATATATACACATATAAAAGTACATACATACATATGTGTATATATATAAATCTATAGATTATATATAATCTATGTTGCTTATGAATAATGACAGTTTTATTTTTCCTTTGCAATCCTCACATCTATTATTTCTTTTTCCTGTCTTATTTCACTATCTAGGAGCCTCCAGTCCAATGTGGAATAGAAGTCATGAAAATAAACATTCTTGTCTCATTTTCAAATTTAGGTCGATTAAGATGTTTGCTATAGGATTATTTATGGATGTCTTTATCAGTTTAAGAGCCCTGATGGCGTAGTGGTTGAAAGCTCAGCTGCTAACCCAAAGGTCAGCTGTTTGAATCTACCAGCTGCTCCTTGGAAACCTATGGGGCAGTTCTACTCTGTCCTATAGGGTCACTATGAGTAGGAACTGACTCGACAGCAACAGATTTGAGTTTTGTTTGTTTTTTAAATCCGATTAAGGATATTCTTCATATTTCTAGTTTGCTAAGAATGAGTGTTGAGTTTTATTAAATGTTTTTACTCAATCTATTGAAATTCTTTTCATGTAGTAAACTACATTGAGTTACCTCTTTATTTTGAAATACTTTTAGACTTAAAGAAGAGCTACAAAAATAGTACGGAGAGTTCCCATATAACCTTCATCCGGCTACCCTAGAGATCATTCTACATATAGATAAGACAATTATCAAAACTAAGCAATTAATATTAGTACAATACTTTTAACTATATACACACGTTATTCAGATTTTGCCCGCTTTTGTACTATGGCTTTTTTTCTGTTCCAGATCCCATATTCACTTAATTGTCATATCTCCTTAATCTGCTCCAATCTGTGACAGCTCCTTAGTCTTGCCTAATCTTTATTGACCTTGCATTTTCAAAGAGAATTCATCAGGTATTTTGTAGAATGTTTCTTAATTTGAGGTTGTCTTATGTTTTCTCATGATTTGACTGAGGCTGTACATTTTTAAGAAGTATGCCATAGACATGACAGGCTCTTTCCAGTGCTTCGTATTAGTAGAGAAAAGTATGTCTTATTACTGGGCAAGTTAACCTTGGTCCCTTCGTTAAAATGGTGTCTGCCAGCATTGAGTTTTGAATGTAAAATTTATATCCTTGGAATAAACTCAAGTTGGTTGTGATGCATTATAGTTTTTATGTATCACTAAACATTTTGCTCATATTTTGAATAGGATTTTCTAATTTATATTTATTAGAGAGTTTGGTATGCAATTTCCTTTTAGGTAATATTTTTGCCAGGTTTTGTTTCAAACGTCAAGGTCAAGTTGTCCTCATGAAACAAGATGATAACTTGATTATCAAGGAGTTTATGGTTTATGTAAGATTGTTACTATTTCTCCCTTAAATACTTGAGGAATTCATTGATGAAGTCATCTGGACAAGTCATTTTCCTTAAGGGAAATTATGGATTCAATGGATACATGACTATTTAGATTTTCTGTTTTGTCTTGTGTCAGCTTTAGAATGATATATTTTCCTAAAAGTTTGTCTATTTTGTCTATATTTTCAAATTTATTGGCAGAAACTTATTCATAATATCCTCTTATTGTATTTTAAATATCTATAGGATCTATGATGAAGTGTTCTTTTTCATTCCTAATATTGGAATTTGTTTTCTCATTTTTTCTTATTTTCCCAGAGTTTTATTAATGTTTTTTCATAGAACCAATATTTGGTTTTGCTGATTCTCTTGTTTTACATTTCACTAATTTTCTGCTCTTTATTATTTTCTTCCTTCTATTCTCTTGGGCTTAATTTGCTGTGGGTTTCCCCCCTAATTTATTGAGATAAATACATAATTGATTTTTAGCCTCTCTTGTTGTTTAACATAAATTGGAAGCTATAAATTCACCCCAAGCATAAATAGCTTTAACTAAATCCTACATGCTTAATATGTCATAATTTCATTATCATTTAGTTAAAAATATTTTCTAATTTCTTCCTGATTTGTAGGTTATTTAGAAGTGTATCACTTAATTCTAAAGATATGGAGATTTTCTAAGTCTCTTTTGTTATTAATTTCCAGCTTAATTTTATTGTAGTCATAGAACCATAAACTCTCCCAGAGCACAGAAAAAGAGAGAACACTTACAACTCATTTTATGAGGCCAACTTAACCTGATACTACAACCTGACAAAGTTGTTATTGGAAGAGAAGAACAAAACACTATTTCATTGTTTTCTGATTTGCTGATAATGTGCTTTATGGCCCGTTAAACCCACTGACATCAAGTCTAGCACATACTAAATCATGATAAATGTATCATGTGCACTAAAAAATGAAATGTGTATTTTGCAGTTGTGTGCAGTATTCTATATACGACAATTAAGTTTCATTTAATTCTGTTGTTCAAATCTCTTACATCCCTGCTGGTTTTTTCAAACTGCTTTTCTAAGAGTTACTGAGAGAAATAAGAGGTGTGTTAAACCTCCTATTATAAGTGTGGATTTGTCTATATTTCCTTTTACTTCTGTCAATTTTTTGCTTTATAAAATTTGAGAATATATTGTTAGGTGCAATTTAGAATTGTCATTTCTTCCAGATAGGTTGGCTTTTTTTCATTATGAAATGTCTCTCTTTATCTCTTTCAAAGCTTCTTCTGTAAAGCTTACTTTGTCTGATATTAGTATAGATATATCAGCTTTCTTTGGGTTAGTTATATATTTTTCTTTCTTTTACTTGTATTCTTTTTGTATCCTTATATTTAGGCAAACTTGTGTATTCATTTTTAATCCAGCCTGACTTTCTTTTAATTGGAGTGCTTAATTTTTTTACATTTGATACACTTACTGCCATATTTGTGTTTAAATCTTTCATCTTGTCATTTGTTTTCTACTTGTTGCAATTGTTCTATGTTATTTTTCTCCTCTTTCTTGCCTTCTTTTGGATTAATCAGGAATTGTTCTATTCTTCCATTTTTCTCCTCTACTAACTAGTTGGAGCCCAGCTGGTGCGGTTGCTAACTGAAAGGTCAGCAGATTGAACCCACCAGCTGCTCCAAAGGGAGAAAGATATGGCAGTCTGGTTCCATAAAGATTACAGCCTTGGAAATCCTACAGGACAGTTCTAGTCTGTCCTATAGGGTTGCTATGACTCAGAATTTGACTCAATGGCAATGGGTTTTGGGGTTTTATTGACTAGTTATTAATTCTTTTATTATCCTTTTAATGGTTATCCTAGACCTAAAGATCATAACATGTGTCCTTGATTTATTAAAGTCCATTATAAATTAGAACTTCCCAGACAATATAAGGGCATTGAAATACTTTAACTCCATTAACATTCTTAACTTGCGAATTGTTGCATATAAGTAGAATCTAATTCTACTTATATTCTGACCTTCTCAAGATATTATTTTCATTGGTTTTATACAGTCAGTATACAAATTTAGAAAACATGTTTTTCCACCACTCATCTGTCAGTTTGTTGTACTGTGGTGCCTTGCATATTGCTGTGATGCTGGAAGCTATGCCACCGGTATAGCAAATAACCTGTTGGACAGGTTTCAGCAGGGATTCCAGACTAAGACAAACTAGGAAGAAGGACTTTGTAAGCTACTTCTTTAAAAAACTGGCCAGTGAAAACCTTATGAATAGCAGTGGAACCTTGTGAGCATAATGAAAACAAAGATCTTCACAATTGGACCAATAAGCGACATCATGATAAATGCAGAAAAGATTGAAGTTGTAAAGGATTTCATTTTGCTTGGATCCACAATCAATGCTTGTGAAAGAAGCAGTGAAGAAATCAAATGACATATTGCATTGGGCACATCTGCTGCAAAAGACTTCTTTAAAATGTTAAAAAGCAAAAATGCTAATTTGAGGACTAAGGTGTGCCTGACCCAAGCCATGATATTTTCAGTCACCTCGTATGCATGTGAAAGCTGGACAGTGAATAAGGGAAGACTGAAGAACTGATGCCTTTGAATTACGGTGTTGGCGAGGAATGCTGAATCTACCATGGACTGCCAGAAGAATGAACAAATCTATCTTGGAAGAAACATAGCCAGAATGTTCCTTAGAGGCAAGGATGGCAAGACTTCATCTCATGTACTTTGGACATGTTATCAGGAGGGACTAGTCCCTGCAGAAGCACATCATGCTTGGTAAAGGGGAGGGTTAGTGAAAAAGAGGAAGACCCTCAATGAGCTGGATTGACACAGTGGCTGCAACAATGGGCTCAAATGTAGCAATGACAGTGAGGATGGCTCAGGACTGGGCAGTGTTTCATTCTGTTGTACACAGGATCACTATGATTCGAAACCAGCTCCACAGCACCTAACAACAACATATTTATTCTTTACGGTGCTCTTCATTTCTTACATCGTCTTGCTTCCATCTGGTAGCCTTTCCTTCTACCTGGAAAAACCTCTGTTTAGTATTTGAGATAATTTATGAATTATCTCAGT
Source organism: Elephas maximus indicus (assembly GCF_024166365.1). Classification (NCBI taxonomy): domain Eukaryota; kingdom Metazoa; phylum Chordata; class Mammalia; order Proboscidea; family Elephantidae; genus Elephas; species Elephas maximus. The sequence continues at coordinate 174,499,645 of NC_064819.1, read as the reverse complement.
TTTTGTTTGGCTAGAAATGTTTTTATTTTCTTTTTGAAGGATATTTTTACTAGGTATAGGATTTTATGTTGGCAGTTATTTTCTTTCATCCTTTTGAAGATGTTAGTTCATTTTTTTTGTTTCTGTTGAAAAATTAGCTGTCAGTCTTCTTGTTGTGTCTCTGAATATAATGTGTTTTTTTCCACCTACTGCTTTTGAAATTTTGTTTTGTTTTGTTTTTCAGCTGTTTTATTATGATGTGCCTAGATGTGGTTTTCTTTGGATTCACTTGCTTGAGGTTTATAGCACTTTTTGAAAATGTGTCTTGATATCTTTTGTCAGTTTTAAATTCCAGCCATTATCTCTTCAAATATTGTTTATGCTGCATTATCTCTCTCCTCTCTTTCCAGGACTCTAATTACACAAATGTTCACACTGAATGCCATACAGCTCTTAAGCTCTTTTCTGTATTTCCAAAATTTTTATCTTGCTGTACTTATATTGAAATATCTATATTTTCTTCTGATCTGTGTCCAAGTTTATGAATGTTCTCTTTAGTTATGTCTAATCTACTTTAAGCCCTTCTATCGAGGTCTTAATTTCAGTCCTATAATTTCATTGGGTTCTTTTTTTTAATAGATTTCACATATCTGTTTAAATTATAACTTTTTTTGTTTTGTTTTCATTTTGTCCTGTTTCCTGATAATTTTTTTAAAAATGTAATTCCAGATACTGCACTTGAAAAATTATAGTGATAATTTGAGGCACTGCATGTTATCTTCCTCCAAAGAGGGTTTACTTTTGTATCTGACAGGCAATTAGGTGAGGAGAATATCATCTTAGCCTTATCAGGGGTTGAGCTGGTTCAGATTTGAGTTTCAGTCTCTGGGAGTGATGGTCTATTTCTGGGCTAGCCTTTGAACCAGGGTGTAGACCTTCAAGGTACCCAAGTGAAAGACTGGGATGTTGACTAGGACTCCTTCCCCAGAAGATCTTGAATTCCAATGTTTGTCTCCTCAGCCCTGTGAGATCACCAAGAGTTCTGTTCAGCGTCTTAACATCTCTGCACTGCTCCAGAATCAGCAAGTGTCTGAGAGGAAAAATGGCCGTAGTTACTGAGCTGCTCACCTCTTTGTCCTTGGACCCTGTCTTAGTAGCTCTATGATGCCTTCAACTGGATGTTTCTTACTCTTTAAAATCTAAGTTTACTAGTTGTCTCATTGGGAGGATTGGTCTAATACAAGTGAGCCCATCATAGCTAGAAGCAGAATTTTGCCTCTAAGGAGTTTATAATTAGTGCTGCTCTATTTTACAAAACCTTGGATCCTGCCCTTTAGGGACTTTTGCTTTAAAACTCATTCCCAGCTACTATGAAAAATATCAGATAACAAAAATAATCTATGTCTCAGATACTGAGTATTACTTTTCAACCCATATCTGATGACATAAATAATAATAAATAATTATTGAATGCTTACTCTGGGCCAGGCAGTGTCCTAGCACTTTACCTGTGTTAATTCATTTAACAGGATACAATTAAATGCAATGGGATGTATGTCCATATTCCCCAGTCACAGAATTTGACAATGGTCATATGTGAAAGATGGTATATAATTTAATAAATAGAGCCAAGGCCAGACTAAGGAAAATGTTTAGACATTATCTAGGCTAGCAGATGACAGAGAATTCACAGGCAAGTGTAATCTACAAGCCTCAAACTACTTCCCCACTAGCCTTTTTCCAGTGAGAACAACTAGCAAAACTAGTAGACAGCAAAAGACTAAACATAAGCCTGCCTTCCTTTCACTTGTGTGCCTTCTTGTGAAGGTGATGAAAAGTCTAAAGTGTGTAGCAGAAAAGGAGGAAAAGGAGGAGGAGATGGGGGAATAATCAAGAGCTTATGTCAACTGTTCCTGGGTATCAGGAATCAGCTTTACTTGCATTCAGCAGACCCCAAATAAGAGCTGTGGAAATGCGCTGCATGACAGACATAAGAAAGAAATGAGTGTATTGATGGCCCAAGACCTGGTCAAAAATAAGTGAAGGGGAGATTTAGAATGTGTGCCCAGAGAAGCAGAAATGTATGCCCAACACTACGTGTAGATACAGATCTTGGCAACCCCACTCCAACTTCAGCTCTTAGCCAGATGCTGTCCAGGGCCTGACACTCCTCACCCTTCTGTCTGCTCTAGCTTGGCTGGTAATAAACAGTGTCTGCCTCATTCCTGCTATTGGACGAAACTCTATTCAGCTCCTTCTGTACTCCGAAGAATTTTATTTCTACCATTGGAAGTGGTATGTGATGGTAGAATCAAGTCTGCTTTGGTTCAAAACCTGGCTCTAATTGCCAGCTGTGTGACCTTGGTCAAATTGTTTAACTTCTTTGATTTTCTTATTGTGAAATGGGGATGATGATAAATAATAGTTATCAAGATGACATGAGATAATGCTCATGGAGTGCTTGGCAAATAAGGAAAGCAAAACAAATGTTAGCTATGGCTATTATTTAACTTAATGCAGGTTTGGGTAGTGTGTAGTAAGGTCTTATACTGTTCTCACCTTTTTGTTCCCTAATTATAGAGGCAGCCTCAGAAGTGTTGCAGGAAGGAGGAAAACACGGGAGGTAGGGAAACATGAAAGGTTCCTTGGTTTCTTGGGCTCACGGATGGGCATAAGTTTAATCCAAGAGTAACTGGCCTCGTAATGCTGTTATCTAAACCTTTTTGGAGGAATATTGTCAAATGTATGCATATGGAAGGTCATTAGTCAGGCACCCAATTTTCACCCTTCCTAGGGGGTTTTTTTTTTAGGGGGGGAGCTGGTTCTATTTCACAGACATCCCAGACCTCAACTTCCCCCCACCTACCCCTCCAGAAACACTGAGTTTGGAATGACCTCAGGTTGATCATGAAGTAGATGATGCCCCTGACCCTTGTGGTGAGAAGTGCTCCTTCATGGGGCTCAGCGCCCTCCCACCCATCAAAATCTCTTCTCAGTAAAGCATTAAACATCAATTGTTTAGCTCTAGTTGTGAATTAATGTGTCATTTTACCAAGCACATATGCATTTTATGCTTCACCTTCACCGTGGAATGAAAGGCTTTTGCCCTCATGAAAACCAAGTTACAGTCCTAGGAAAGGGGAGATCTAGTAGACGGCCATTACACAAGTTGGAAGACCCCATTCTTAGTTCTCGTCTCATTAGCTGTGTACCACCACCGCCACCACCAGTTTCCATCAGGCTGACTCCAGCTCATGGTGACCCCATGCATATCAGAGTAGAACTGTGCTCCATAGCATTTTTTTGGAAGTAGATTGCCAGGCTTTTCTTCTGAAGTACCTCTGTGTGGGCTGGAACTTTCAGCTTTTCAGTTAGCAAGCATTTTAATCATTTGCATCATCCAAAGATTTTTTTTTTTCTCTTCCTCGGTTTGCCTTAATGTCCGCAATAAAGGGTCTCTAAAGTTCCTTCTGGAGCCCTGGTGGTACAGTGGTTAAGAACTTACCTACTAACCAAAAGGTTGGTGGTTCGGATCCACCAGCTGCTCCTTGGAAGCCCTGTGGGGCAGTTCTACTCTATCTTATAGGGTCGCTATGAGTTGGGATTGACTTGATGGCAACGGGTTTGATTTTTGGTGTTTAAAGTCCCTTCTGGCTCTAAAAACTGTATTTATGGAAGTGGTTTTAGGTGGAGGACCTGCGGCAGGCCCAGAAATCACCCACCAGCATATATAGTCAGCCCACAACCCACCTGACCCAGGCATCTTTGAACGCCCAGTGTGTCTTCTCACCTGCCCACCCCAGACCCCATGTACTTCCCTCAACCCACATACCTGCAGGGCAGAGCCTAACCTGAGCCAGGCTCTGAGGGTGGTAACCCATCCCCCACTCCAGCCTTGCTGTGCAGCCCACTGCCCTCCACTCCCCTCCCCTCCCAATCCCCATTTCCTGTCTAGCAGATTTATGATGCAGTTCAAAGAAGGAAGGATGATATAACAGCCTTCCTGCTCCCTCCCTCTCCCAACTGACTTAGTCTAACTGGCTCAGGGCCAAGCAGTTTTGTTCTCCACAAGCTCCCATATGTAAAAATACTGGAGGCCCCAGCTCTCCTGCCTGTAACATGGCATCAGCTTCCAAACCTACTGGTCAGGCCTTCACTCGTGGGTGGGAAGGCGGCAGTGTGTGAGGCACTGAAGTCTAATTAAGAGCCAAGGAAAAATCATGGGCTTTAATTTCAGCTCTGAAAATAGCAAGGGCCCAGGATTCCTCTCTCTAGCCTGAACTATGATAAGATTTGTCCCAGTGCCCCTCCCCCCAGCCTGTGCCTGGGCTGTAGGGTTTGAGAGGCAAGCTCAGTGAGTAGGAAAGGAAAGGGGCTGACAGGGTTGTTTGCAGTAGGAGGCCAAGGAGTGGAGGGAGTCCATGGAAGGAGCCCATGGAGGGAGCCCACAGAGGCTGAGGAGATGAGAAGCAAGCGAGAAGCAGGCGCTCAACAAGACAGAGACCCCAACCCAGGGGGTTGAGTTATTCCATACCTTCTATCCCTGCTCCGTATCCTTACCCCTGACTCTAGGATGTGCTGCTGCCAGCTTGCAGAGGGGGCATGCCCAGACATCCAGGAGTTCTGGGTCTGGCAGAATGCATCTCCGGAGGCTCCACGTGGCTAAGAATGCTAAGGTCTAGCCAAAGCTGAGGTAATTCTCTAGGAAGGTAGTAGAACTCACACGACAGTTGCATGCATTATCAATCCTCTTGGGCAATAAGGATGAGGAAAAATATCAACAAATGGATACGTGGAAATAGAAGCTTCTGTGAGTTAACGGAAGGTCTCTCTGCCAGGATTGGAAGAAGTCAGTCTGCTGAGGGAGACGGAGAAGGAAACGACTAACCATTCCAATCAAGGCACGAGAAGAAGGAGGGCTCTGTGTGAAGTGGGCATGGGCTGTGGAGGAGAGATCAGCCGCTTTACCAGTTGGGTAATTAACTCCTCAATCATTCACCTCAACCAAGCTTTTCACACTTTGTTGTCATTGTCATACCTCCTGCATTAGACCATAAGCTCAACCAGTTGCTGTTGAGTTCATTCCAACTCACGGCGATGTCATGTGTGTCAGAGTAGAACTGTGCTTCACAGGATTTTTAATGGCTGGTTTCTCAAAAGTAGATCATCACATCTTTTTTCCAAGGCGTGTCTGGGTGAACTTGAACCTCCAACCTTTCTGTTAGCAGTCAAGTGTGTTAACCATTTGCACCACCTGGGGATTATCCCCCATGCTCCCATTACCTAATGAATAGTGTTTCTTCTCAGCACCTCCTTCGTAACAGCCAGTACTGAATTTGCTTTATATTTCCCAGGGCACTCTTACGTGAAGCATGAAAGGGGCAGGGAGGGGAGCCAGTATCAAGAACAAGCCAAATGAGCTCAGTGAACAAGCTTACTCGTATGCCTTTCAGCAAGTCTGGGTCTACCTAGACGGGTGGCAAACTAAGCCAGTATTTATTGCTTCTTGGGAGTAATTGGAATAAAACTCAAAGGAAATCAGAAAACAGGGGCAGGAGTGACCCAATCACAGTATTACTTGCCACTCTTTTGCAGGGGCCTTTCCATTAAGGGGAGTACCTGGGAAGTTAACGTGCTCAGCTGCTAACTGAAAGGCTGGAGGTTCAAGTCCACCCAGAGACACCCTGGAAGAAAGATCTGATGATCTACTTCCAAAAACTCAGCCATTGAAAACCCCATGGAACTCAGTTCTACTCTGACACACATGGATCGCATGAGTCAGAGTTGATTCCAGGGCAACTGGTTCTGGTTCCATCAGGGCAAAGTTGCAGAATGGGCAGATCCCTGTGCAAAAGCTCCTGCAGTTCATTCTTGGAGATTTGCTCATTTACTCAATAAGCATTTTTTGAGCACCCACCACATGCTCTGTCACCTGTGATTGGTCCAGTGGGGCCCAGCCAACCACAAGGGCAATTACAATACAAGGAGCTGAGAGCTGCATAGGGGAGGGACTAAGGGCTGAGGAAGGACAGGGCAGAAGGCACCTAAGACTGCCCAGGGTGTGAGGGGAGGTGGGGGTGGGTGGGGGACACAGAAGGCTTCACAGAGGGGGTGGAGGTACTCAGTCCTCTCTCTCATCTTCTCCAACCCACCAGCTCTAACTGCCTTGAAAGGGGCCCTGTGCTGCAGGGACAGAGAGGCTGTCAGAAAGTACATTTCATTCCCAAGAGCACCTCAGGAGCCTGGGTCTTCCTGCTTTTCTGCTCTCAGGAGCCTCCTCAGTGCCCAGCGGGTCCTTACACAGCCCCCTACTCTCAGCAGAATCTGAGGCGACACTGGGGCAATAATAATAATGCTGAGAATAGAGAATAGGGCGGGGGAGTGGGGTGGTGGAGTTGAAGCACCACTTTACCCTCAAGCCCCACCCTGTGGGTATCTCTCCCAACCCCCGACTGTGCTTGTGGAGATGGAGCGCAGTGTGGCCAAACCACAATGTCTCCATTTGGAAGATCACGTTTTCTAAACCACCTTGGCTCAACATCAATAGCAACACTGCCCCACAAGGAGTGGCAAGCTATTACTGCGGGAGCCACCAGCGCCAGGGCTCAAAAACCAAGTTTAGACACTAAGAACTCCCCTCTGGAGTGTAAAACCAAGCTCTGAAATAAGAAAAACAAAGTGCTCTGCCCAAGTTTCCTCCATGGAGACACCCTCAGTGCCCCTCCTCACAGCTGCCTAGGCCTCTTTCCTGGGCTGGCCCCTCATTAGGAACTAATGATCCCCAGCTGTGCCAGCTTCCAGGCTCCTCCTTAACCCCTTGGTTTCCTCTGTCACTGCCAGAAACACTAGGCCTCAGAAATCCTGCAAGTGCTGAGAGGTGGAGAGCGCCCACCACACATAATTTATGGGGTGCACGTTCTACAGTTTCTCCTAATAAATCAAATTAGTAAATAATTGCTAGTGCCTTGTATGCCTTAACCGCAAGCATTAGCTCTTTTGTCACCTCTCACCTGCAACAACACTAGGAGTTAGGAACTGTTTCCCCACTTTATAAAAGAGAAAACTAAGGCCATGCAGCTTGTAAGCCCAGGCCCCATGATTTAAACTCAGCTCTATTCTCTTTTCACTGACACTATCATTTACTTTTTCATTCCTTTGAGCAAAATTAGAATGAAAAAGTAAGACTTCAAACGCCCAGATTAAAGAGATAATCATCATTGTTGCATTGTCCATCTGTAGAAGGTTTGAAACCTTAAGACCAAGAAACACTGGGCTGAGAATTGGAAGAACCAGGTTTTCTCCCCAACCGAGGAGCCTTGTTGCCTTTGGACAATTGCCAGCTTCTTTGAGCTTGGGCAACCTTATCTCCAAAATGGTGCAAGTAAAAATATCTGTCTTTCTTTCCTCTTGGGCTTGTTGGAAGATCAAATAGATCCAGCTGGACACAAACATTATAAACTGTAGAGGGCCATGAAGAAGGATGATGACACTCAACTCCCCTATGGGATGCAGCACACTCTTAGAGAGGCTCACCCAGATTTTTTCAGAGCAAGTTTTGGGGCCTGATGTTCCAAGAGCTCTTTATTTTATTTGTGAGAAACATGCTCTGAGGCACTCTGTAAGGCTCTGTTTTTGTTTTGTTTTGTTTTGTTTATGATTTTAAAAGACCAGAAAATTTTTCATAATGACAAACTTAACTCTTCCATGGCTGAACATGGACTATTAAACAGGTGACCCACTGGCAGTTTCTTAGTCAGGGTTCTCTAGAGGAACAGAACCAGTGATGATATATATCTCATCATATATATATATGATATATATAGTGACCCTATAGGGCAAAGTACAACTGCCCCATAGGATATCCAAGGAGAGGCTGGTGGATTCGAACTACCAACCTTTTGGTTAGCAGGTGAGCTCTTAACCACTGTGCCACTAGGGCTCAATATAATATGTATATATAAAGAGAGATTGATTGATTGACAATTGACTTCATGGAATTACCTCATCCAACTGTGGGGAATGACAAGTCCAAAATCCACAGGTCAGGTGTCAGACTTCTGCAGCCTTGTGTCCTAAGAGCCATAGGTCAGGTGATGGAAAGCAGGCGGAATGGAAAGAGAGAATGAATTCTGCCAAAATATGTATTCATTGTATGGAAGCAGAACACACCCTAAAGAAACTCCCCTTTCAACTACTGATTGATTACATTAGATTGCGTTATGGAAAGTGATTGTATTATTTTACTTTAGACTACATTATGGAACAGCAACTAATCTAGTGTTGGCCAGCCACTGGGAATTGTAGCCTAGCCAAGGTGACAAATAAAATTAACCATCCCAGGCAGATACCATGCGTGAGCCATTTCCTTCAACCTACCACCCACCCCATGTTATTACACTGGCACTAAATTAGATTTTTACTCTCCCATGGAAAAGAATCAGTTAATTAAATCTGGATCATTGAATTTATTACCAAAACCCAGAAACAACCTAAATGTTCCTCAGTTAGGGAATGGATAAACAACCATGACATGTTCATACTAGGGAATACTATTTTTATTATATCATTAGGTGCCATCAAGTCAGTTCCAACTCATAGTGACCTTACGTACAACAGAATGAAACATTGCCCGGTCCTGAGTCATCCTCACAATCGTTGCCATGTTTGAGCCCATTGTTGCAGCCACCGTGTCAATCCATCTCATTGAGGGTCTTCCTCTTTTTCACTGACCCTCTACTTTACCAAGCATGAGGTCCTTCTTCAGGGACTGGTCCCTCCTAATAACACATCCAAAGTACATGAGATGAAGTTTCGCCATCCTCCCATCTAAGGAGCGTTCTGGCTATACTTTTTCCAAGACAGATTTGTTCTTTCTTCTGGCACTCCGTGGTATATTCGATATTCTTTGCCAACACCATAATTCAAAGGCATCAATTCTTCGGTCTTCCTTATTCATTGTCCAGCTTTCACATGCATATGAGGTGATTGAGAATACCATGGCTTGGGTCAGGTGCACCTTAGTTCTCAAAGTGACATCTTTGCTTTATAACATTTTAAAGGAGTCTTTTGCAGCAGATTTGCCCAATGCGATACCTCATTTGATTTCTTCACTGCTTGCTTCCATGAAATCCTTGAGAGCTTCAATCTTTTCTGTTTATCATGATGTGTAGTGTGTAGAGAAGTATATAATGCTTAGTGTGTAGGCATGTAGTATATATACTAATGCTGTGTAATATGTAGTGTAGTATGTAGTGTGGTGTAGTGTGTAAAGCAGTGTAGCACAGTGTGTAGTATAGTATGGAGTAATTTATTGAATTAGTGTACAGTTGTAGTATAGAATAGTGTAGTGAAGTGTATAATAAAGTACAGTAATAATGTGTAGAACAGTGTGGTGTAGTGAGTAATGTAGTGAAGTGTATAATGTAGTATAGTGAGTAATGCACAGTGTGTAGTAGCAGTGTAGTGAATTAGTGCAGAGTTGTAGCATAGAGTAGTGTAGTGAAGTGTGTAACATAGTGTAGTATAGAATGTAGAACAGTGTAGTACAGTGTGTAATGTAATGCAGTGAAGTGTGTAATATAGTATAGTGTATAATGCTGTCTAGTGTGTAGTATAGTACAGTAGTATCGTGTAGTATGTAGCATAGTGTAGTTTGTAGTGTGGTTTAGTGTAATGTGTGATGTAATATAATATGATGTTTAGAGTAATGCAGTGTATTGTGTAGTATTATGTGATGTGTAGTGTAGTATGGTAGTATAATATGGTAGTGTCATTTTGCATGTATAGTAGTGTGCAATTTATTGTAATGTAGTATGGTGTGTACAGTAGTGTAGTGTAGTGGGTAGTATTATGTAAAATGTAATATAGTGTGTAGAGTAGTATAATATAGTAGTGTCATGTTGTATGTATAATACTGTGGTGTGTAATGTAGTATAGTGTGTAGAGTAGTGTAATGTGTTGTGTAGTATCATGTAACGTGTAGTGTAGCATGTAGAGTAGGATAATATAGCAGTGTCATGTTGTATGTATAGTAGTGTTGTATATAATGCAGTGTAGTATAGTGTGTAGAATAATGAATGTATTATGTAGTGTCACGTAATGTGTAGCGTAGTTTGTAGTGTAATGTAGTGGTGTGTAGGGCACAGAGTAGTGTAGTATAGTACGTAGTGTACTACAGTAGTGCGGGGATTTGACCATTGGTTTTCTAACCCGAGTAGGCAACAGCCACCTGGGGAATGAATTTAGATCCCAGGGCCCCATCCCTAGATAAGCTGATTTCCTAGATCTGGAGAAAACCTAGGAGTCTACATTTTTAACAAACTTCCCAAGTTATTTTGGTTCAGGGGGTTAACAGTCCACATTTTGAGGCACACTAGCAGGCCCTTCTTCATTATTTGGAGATAATATTCTTCTATGAGTAGGCCCCTTTATTGCCTTGTTGTTTCCACTAGTAAAATGGAACAATTAGCCAGTCTCTCCAGGTTCATAGTGATCCAGGATGGGAGGATATTCAGGTATATGCTTGAGGCTGCTCCAATGTGTTACCTGCAATTCAGTGGCAGTAGGCTTGGCAGCCATAAATTGTCTGCTCCTCTGTGGCCCTCACCCTGACCATCTTTCTCTTGCATCTTGGGAATTTACCCAGCCTCTTTGAAAGTGGTGGCTTGACCTTTAAGGGATATTGTTAAGAAGGAATTTCATCTCAATGAAACACTTTGAGTTTTCTTACACAAAAAAAAATTCTAAGCAAAGAAGCTTCCTGAATACAACCCAATGCTTAGAAGGCCAGAGTAGCAGGGATGGGGATCTGGGGGCCATGGTTTCAGGGGACATCTAGGTCAACTGGCATAACAAAATGTATTAAGAAAACTTTCTGCACCCCACTTTGGTGAGCAGTGCCTGGGGTCTTAAATGCTAGCAAGCAGCCATCTAAGATACATCAATTGGTCTCAACCCACCTGGAACAAAGGAGAATGAAGAACACCAAAGATACAAGGTAAATATGAGCCAAAGAGACAGAAAGGGCCACATAAACCAGACTACATCAGCCTGGGACCGGCAGAACTAGATGGTGTCCGACTACCACTCATGACTGCCCTGACAGGGAATGCAATAGAGAATCCCTGATGAAGCAGGAAAACAGTGGGATGCAAACCTCAAATTCCTGTAAAAAGACCAGTCTTAATGGTCTGCCTGAGACTAGAGGGACGCCGGAGGTCATGGTCCCCAGACCCTCTGTTAGCCCAAGACTGGAACCACTCCTGAAGCCAACTCTTCAGACAGGGATTAGACTGGACTATAAGACGGAAAATGACACTGGTGAGGAGTGAGCTTCTTGGCTCAAGCAGACACATGAAACTATGTGGGCAACTCCTTTCTGGAGGTGAGATGAGAAGGCAGAGGGGGACAGGAGCTGGCTGAATGGACACGGGGGATACAGGGTGGAGAGGAGGAGTGTGCTGTCTCATTGGGGGAGAGCAGCTAGGAGTACGTAACCCACCAAGGCTTGCTCTTCTGGAATTAGCGTTATTCTGAGCTTTAGAACCACTCAAATAGAAGACAGGATGCAAAGCTGAGTTCAAATTTCAGCTCCATCACTTACTACTTGTGTGATTCTGGGCAAGTAATTTAATTTCTTACATGCAAATTTTTTGAGTATAAAAAGTAACTATACTCATTTCGCAGGGATACTACGGGGATTGAAAGATGCATGCTGATGTATATAAAGTGTTATGATGCCTGAACTTTTAAAAGATTCAGCAAAAAAATACATATACACATATGTTATACACACACACGCACATATACACACATATGCACATTAAGTATATGAAGAAAATACGACAAAACGCTAAGAATTGTTGAATCTACCTGATGGTTATATGGGTAACCATGCTTTTAACTGTTCTGTATGTTTGAAAAATTTCATAATAAAATCAGAAAAAAGAGATGATGAACGTAAGACCATTCGCACAGTGCCTATGAGCGAGTTGGGGTGGGGAGGTGAAGATGGCGGGGCAGGGAGTGGATTGTTGTTGCTGTTGTTGTTAGGTGCTGTTGAGTCACTTCTGACTCATAGCAACCCTTTGTACAGTAGAACAAAACACAGCCCAGTCCTGCTCCATCCTCACAACCATTGCTATGTTTGAGCCCATTCTGTAGCCACCGTGTCAATCCATCTCATCAAGGATCTTCCTCTTTTTTGCTGACTCTCTACCTTACCAACCATGACGTCCTTCTCCAGGGACTGGTCCCTCCTGATAACATGTCCAAACTACACGAGATGAAGTCTCCTTACCCTTGCTTCCAAAGAGCAATCTGTCTATACTTCTTCCAAGACAGATTTGTTCATTCTTCTGGCAGTCCATGGTATATTCAATATTCTTCGCCAATACCATAACTCAAAGGCATCAATTCTTCTTCAGTCTTCCTTATTCATTGCCCAGCTTTCACATGCATATAAGGCAATTAAAAACACCATGGCTTGAGTCAGGGGCACTTTAGTCCTTAAAGTGATATCTTTGCTATTTAACACTTTAGAGGTCTTTTGCAGCAGATTTGCCCAATGCAACAAGTCGTTTGAATTCCTGACTGCTGCTCCCATGGGCATTGATTGTGGATCCAAGTAAAACGAAATCCTTGGCAACTTCAGTCTTTTCTCCATTTATCATGATATTGCTTATTGGTCCAGTTGTAAGGATTTTTGTTTTCTTTATGTCGAAGTGTAGTTCATACCGAAGGCTGTAGTCTTTGATCTTCATTAGTAAGTGCTTCAAGTCCTCTTCACTTTCAGCAAACAAGGTTGTGTCATTGTATGTCACAGGTTGTTAATGAGACTTGTTCCAATCCCGATGCCCCATTCTTCTTCACATAGTTGAGCTTCTCCGATTATTTGCTCAGCATACGGATTGAATAAGTATGATGAAATGATACAACACTAACATACACCTTTCCTGACTTTAAACTATCCAGTATCCCCTTGTTCTGTTTGAAAGAATGCCTCTTGGTCTATGTACAGGTTCCTCATAAGTGCAATTAAGTGTTCTGGAGTTCCCATTCTTCACGATGTTATCCATAATTTATAATGATCCTTACAATCAAATGCCTTTGCAAAGTCAGTAAAACACAGGTAAACATCTTTCTGGTATTCTCTGCTTTCACCCAAGATAATGTGACATCAGCAATGATCCCTGGTTTCACATCCTCTTCTGAATCTGGCTTGAATTTCTGGCAGCCCCCAGTGGATGTATTGCTGCAACCACTTTCGAGTAATCTTCAGCAAAATTTTACTTGTATATGATGTTAATGATATTGTTTGATAATTTCCACATTCTGTTGGATCACCTTTCTTTGGAATAGGCACAAATATGGATCGCTTCCAGTTGGTTGGCCAAGTAGCTGTCTTCCAGATTTCTTGGCATAGACGAGTGAGTGCTTCCAGTGCTGCATCTGTTTGTTGAAACATCTCAGTTGGTATTCCGTGAATTCCTGGAGCCTTGTTTTTCACCATTCCTGTCAGTGCAGCTTGGGCTTCTTCCTTTAATACTATCAGTTCTTGATCATATGTTACCTCTTGAAATGGTTGAATGTTGACCAATTTTTTTTTGGAACAGTGACTCTGTATTCCTTCCATCTTCTTTTGATACTTCCAGTGTCGTTCAATGTTTTGCCCATAGAATCCTTCAATATTGCAACTCGAGGTTTGAATTTTTCCTTCAGTTCTTTTAGCTTGCGAAATGCTGGCTGTGTTTTTCCCTTTTGATTTTCTAACTCTAGGTCCTCGCACACTGCATTATAATACTTTACTTTCTCTTCTCAAGCCATCCTTTGAAATCTTCTGTCCAGCTTCATCATTTCTTCCTCTCGCTTTAGCTACTCTACGTTCAAAAGCAAGTTTCAGAGTCTCTTTCGACATCCGTTTTGGTCTTTTCCTTCTTTCCTGTCTTTTAATGACCTCTTCCTTTCGTCATGTTTGATGTCATTCCACAACTCATCTGGCCTTCGATCATTAGTATTCAGTGCATCAAGTCTATTCTTGAAATAGGCTCTAAATTCAGGTGGGATATACTCAAGGTCATATTTTGGCTCTCATGGACTTGTTCTAATTTTCTTCAGCTTCAGCTTAAACTTGCATATGAGTAAGTGATGGTCTGTTTTGCAGTCGGCCCTTGGCCATGTTCTGACTTATGACTCTGAGCTTTTCCATTGTCTTTCCGCATCGGAGCAACACGTCAGCCAGCACAGTTTGAAAAACTGACAGATGCATCGAGGGGGGTAGGTAAATAAATACGTAAGGACTCTGCATGCATGGAGCCCTGGTAGTGCAGTGGTTAAGAACTCAGTTGCTAATCAAAGGGTCGGTAGTTTGAATCCACCATCCACTCCTTGGAAACACTGTTGGGCAGCTCTACCCTTCCTACAGGGCTGCTATGAGTCAGAATCAACTTGACGGCAACAGGTTTGGTTTGGTTTTGGTTGCGTGAATTACTTTTAATCCTCGTAAGAATCCTCAAGTTGGTTGTAATTATTATCCCTCATGAAACAGACAAGGACACCCAAGCTTGGAGAGGATAAAGCCCATAACTGTATCTAACTTCAAAGTCCATATGCTTCTCTACTATACCAGAGGGCCTCACGAGCAGAAGTTCACACATGCTACAAAGGATTTTTTTCTCATAGGTGCGTTAATTAGTATACAAAAATCTGACCATTATAAAAGTTACATTGCCTTAAAGAGTTAACAAGTACCTTATATCAAAAAGAACCTAAGTGTACAAAATCAGGCCCAAGTGGTGGTTCCACCATCCAGGGACGAAGTTGTTTTCACTCCCCTGAATGTGGAGCTAGCCCTGGGCATAGCCAAGCCTGAGAGGAGTTGGCCTGAACATCACACTCAGGGAGGTACAAGCACAGCAATTACAAGCTTCAAACCACCCTGGTAAACCAAAAACCAAACCCAGGGCAAGTCGAGTCGACTCCAACTCATAGCGACCCTATAGGACAGAGTAGAACTGCCCCATGGAGTTTCCAAGGAGCGCCTGGTAGATTCGAACTGCCAACCCTTTGGTTAGCAGCCATAGCATTTAACCACTACACCACCAGGGTTTCTGGCAGGTCCTCTTTAATTAGATTCTTCTCCCAAGCACCCGGCAGGGCCACGACAGTACCTAGGGCAGGGAGGAACATGTTGGAGAAACGCCACCCTAGAGGTATGAACATCCGAGGGCTTCTGTCTGTTTCTCTCTCGTGCCCGCCCGCAAGCCCGCTGGCACGCCCGCATGCTCGCACGCCCGCATGTATGTGCGCATGCACGAGAACACCAGGAGAGAGTTTTCCTTCATTGCATGGATTGGGTCCACACATCCTTCTAGCTAGCAGCCAATTGCGGTGGCCTCCTGTCTGCATCTGACAGACCTCCCAACCGGGCCAGGTGCTCCTATATCATTTCACTTTTTAGGACAGAAACTGGAGAGACTTGTGTAACACCAGATGGGTTATAGGGGGCTAACATCAGTAGGGAATACCACCTTCCTCTGAAATGGGCACCACAGAACAAGTGACTCTCTCTCCTCCTGCCACTCGCCACCTCCAGCTCCATCTCCTTTATCAGTTCCCCTTTTCTCCCTTCCATCATTTTCCTTTTTTCCATTTCTTCCCCTACCTCCTTAGGATGCACCCTCTGCCCAGTTCTCTCCCTAGGGTCTCACTCACTGCCTGAGGTGTGCGGCTTTGGAGGCCTGGGGGATGGGGAAGGTTGCAGCAAGAAATAATGAACATTAGAGCTCACTTTGGATTTGCCTTCTGGAAAATGAATGTTTTAGCATTTGCCTCATTTGCCGTCTGGAAAATGAATGTTTTAGCATTTGCCAACACAGTGCAGGGTCTGTGGTTCAAATACTCGCTTTGTAGTTCATAAAGTGTGTGCTTCATTTCTTTCACTGTGAGGTTGTTAGCTGCCTTTGAGCTGGCCCCAACTCATGAGGACCCCATGTACAATGGAAGGAAGCAATGCCCCATCCTATGCCATACCCATGTTCTGTTGCAGATTGTCCCATTGTGATCCATAGAGTTTTCATTTGCTGATTTTCAGGTGATTGTCAGGCCTTTCTTCCTAGTTTGTCTTAGTCTGAAAGTCCCACTGAAACCTGCTGAACATCATCATAGCAACACGCCAGCCTCCACTGACAGATGGGTGGTGGCTGCAGATGAGGGACACTGGCCAGGAATTAAACTTGGGTCAACCACATGGAAGGCAAGAATTCTACCACTGAACCACCACTGCTCCATTCATTGTAAGGTGTAGCGTGTTAATGAAGCGGGCTAAAGAAATGGACTTTGCAGATAGGGAAACTGAGGTTCAGAGAGAGGGAAATGACTCACACAAGGTCACACAGCATTTGGCGGCAGAGCCGGAACTGGAAACCAAGTCTTCCATCCCTTCTTCTTGATAATGACAATGATACTACAGCACACAGCATGGAGGAAAGGGACCACGAGCATGGCTGCAGCCAGCATGCATAGACAACACTGAAGAAAATGAGAGCTGAAACGCCTCACGAGTTGGTTACCTTTTATTCGGAATTGTTATGCAACCTAATTATGCTGATGGGGTTTATTAAAACGTTAGAATTTGTGTTATGTGTTTATATGATTAAAAAAACAACAGTGGAGCGTAGGCTAATGAGAAGTGTACAGAGGAGGATCTTTGATGAAGGGCTTGCTCCTGACTTGCTTGAAGGAGAACCGGTGCTGCAGATACTTCATGTGCTCTCTCTCATGTGATCCTTGCAACCCCTTAAGACAGGTGGCCCTGTTTCCATTTCATAAATGAGAAAACAGGGGCCCAGAGAGGTTAACCAAATCACCTATCACCATCCAGCTAGCGAATGGCTGAGCTAGGTTCAAATCGAGGTCCATCTCATTCCACATTTAAGTTTCCTTCCTTATTCCACAAACTGGCTCCCCACAGAGACGTGAAGGGCTTACTCAGTGACTCAGCTTCCCTGTCTGTAAAAGCCTGCCTCCTGGTTTCTGTGTTCACTGATGAGAGGCCTCCCTCTCACCCAAGGTGCCAGCACAGTAGGGCAATGGGAGGTTTCATGGATCACCAGCACTTGTGAGAGTGCTGGAGCTTTTCCTTTGGAGGAGCAGGTTCCTCTACTTGGGAGCAGGAGCCAGCAGGACCCTTGAGGCCCCCAAGCTACAGGGGACAGCCCTGCTCTGAGAGCTGGAGGACTTGCCCAGGGACACTGTGGGTCAGGGCCTGGCTCAGCAGCAGGGCAGCTCCCCGTGCCCAGGCGGGCTGCTCTCCAGCTGGTTGTGCAATCTTGCTATGAATAGGTCTGGGTGTGTGGTTTGGGGCCAAAAAGACCAGACTTGTTTCCTGCAGTGTGACAGCTCCCCTCTGGAATTCTGGGAGGTGAGGGAACGCAGCTGTGTGAGATCAGGCTGCTGACCCTGAGGCTGGGCGTTCCAAGCTGATGGCGTGAGGGGAGGAGCCTGTGGCCAGACTGGATGGACAGGTTGTGCAAACTGTGAGTCCTCAGTGTACAGAAATCACCTGAGTTGGCACTCAGAGGGATGTTCGACTTTGAGCCCTGAGAGCCCCTCCTCCCTCTCCAGCAGTCACCAGGTCACCCTGATTCTGCCTCCTAAATGTCTCTACCATGCTCGACCCCTCATTCTCCCCACCTTCGTCCAGGTGCTCATTACCTTAGGTTTGGACCTTCAAAAGAAAGACTTTTTTGCTTATTTAAAAACTAAACTTTTTTAGATTAAAAGTCTGGAAACAGACTTAATTTAATCTAAAAAATATTTAAAATATGAGGCAGTGGGGCAGCAGGAATTCTCAAACATTGCTGTTGTTGTTCCAAATTTGAGTTCCCTTCCCTGTTCCATGAATTGATACACTGGAGGGCAATTTGACAATCTCCATCAAAACTAAAAATGTATATACCCTTTGACCTAGCAGTTCCATTTGGGCATTGATCTTATAAAGACTCTTGCACATGTATGAAATAATATATGTTTAAGTTTATTCATTGCACTGTTGCTGGTAGTAACAAGTTTGGAAACAATCCAAAGTCCAGTGTGTATCAACAGGGGACTGATTAAATGAATTATGATACATCAATACATTGGAACACTATGTAACTGTAAAAAAGACTGAGAGAACTTTCTATATATTCATATCTTCTCCATGTATGAGAAAATCATCAAGAAGCAAGATGCCCAACAGTGTGTATAATGTACTTTTTGTGTAATAAAGAGGGGAAAATAAGAATCTGTGTTTTTATTGATCGTAGGTGCATAAGAAATTCTGAAAGAACACCTAAGAAACTAAGTACAGTGATTATTTTTGGGGCCGGGAGGACTAGGCAGACAGGGGACAAGGATGGGAGGAAAACATTCCTTGTGTATCTTTTTATGCTTTCTGGCTTTTGAATCATGTGAGTGCATTACCTTGCAAAACATTTCATTTAAAAATGCAATGCAACAAAATGAAGATAAATCTGACCCAAAATATTCATCCAATTGCCCTGATACGACATCTGTCTTTTGGAGATACGTCCCAGCATGAGAACCCTCTTGCTACTTGGGTGAGTTACCCAAGTGGGTGCATTTTGGTGGGAGGAAGTGCTCCCTCTCCTGCTAGAGGGAGCCACGTGTTCCTGATCCTGGGCCCCTGCCAGCTGGTGCTCAGGAAGCAGGTGGGTTTCAGAGTTTGAATTTGGAGAGATTGAAGGAGGAACAGTTAAAGATTACTTATGGTGGCAACAATGAGGTCTCAAGCCCAGTGGGGAGGCCACAGTGTCCAGGGCACAAGAATTATTTCCATTTTGGGGTTTCACTTTCTAGGACCTCTTCTCAGTCACGGTTTACACTGATATGCACCATTTGTGCTCTTTTTTTTCTCATATCAATATATAAAGTTATATATAAGAACAATAATTAAATTTCTAAGTGCACATCTAATGTGAGCATTTTCCAAGTACATACTTACTTACTGTTTATAAATACTATTTATATTGTATATAATATTATTATTGTTTTAATAGATGTGTAATGTTCCTTTGTACTGATTACGTAATTCCTATACTGTGGTTTTCAAAATGTCAATAGGAGGCAGTTATGGATAGAAGCTCAAGGTTATAAAGACCAATTTTACAATACTATTAATCAGATTCCTTTTAAGCAGTATAATATCTCATTATCTTCATTTCTACTCCCCAATCTTTCTCCTACCTTATTTTCTCTAGAGTCTGAAGAGGAGTCAAAGCCAGCTTCTCTACTTCAGCTCTTTAGAAAACTTCAATAAATTAGAATAGTACACAAGGTACCTAGCTGAAAGCCAAAGTCCCTTATCTCCTTACCCCAGAAGTAACTCTTAGGTTTCTTGTGATTTCTTCTAGACCAGGGCTTCCCAACTTGGTTGGAAAACTACAGAGGTTTCTAGTTATTGATCCCTCAGTCCTTGGGGCAGCCTGTAAGGCCTGTGACTGGGAGATCTCCAAGTCCAGTCACCTGGGACCTGGAGCAGCCTTCTCTGTTATCCTAGTGTGCCATACAAACCTCGTCATTTTCTGTGGGTGCCATTTTGTGAAAACAGTTCTAGAATTACCATGACTTCTGGTTTCCCCAACATCCTCCCTCTAGAATCCACCTTCCATAGTGTGCCTGAGGGCTCTTCCTAAAGGCCAGCTCTGATCAGGTCATTGCACTGCTGGTTCCCCACTCCTCTAGCAGAAAGTCCAAACTCCTTGGTCTAGAATTCTGTGGCAGCCTACTTTTATCACCTGACTTCTGCTGTCTTCGTGCTCTTGAAGCCCCTGTTACCTGAGCATGTTCCAATCTTTCCTGCCCCTTGCCTTTGTCCCTCTAACTTATCACTTCAGCTAGAAAGCCAGATCTATTTCTGCCTTTAAACTCAAATGTGACTTCGTCTGGGCTACCATAGCTCTAGTTCCTCTCTCTCTGTCCATTATAGTCCTAACACATTCATGGGACTTATTCATTCAAGAATACCTGGGTATTTCAGTTCAGCACATGTGGACCCATCTCCCCAGAACAAGTATATAGCACCTGGTGCACAGAAGGTGTGGGTGGAATGAATGTAGGTTCACAGATTGGGAATGGGGTTGTTTGTAGTTTGTTTCTGGCAAGTCCTCAGAGAAGGGAGGCAAAAATGAACAGTTTTGAGACATTACCTATGTGACATTCTCCATCCCTACCCTCATAACCATTTCCTTACTTTTCCATGTTCCCCAGAAAATCGCTGTGGGTGAGGGGTGAGTGTGGGGTCTGGCAGAGGGTCGCTATGAATTCTACTTTCCTCCTCATTCTGACCCGCTCTACACACTACACACACACAATCTAATTTTGTTCAGGTCTTAAAAATTGCTGATGATCTACTTTTAACTTTCCAGTGAGGAAAATCCAGGAGGAAGGATCTTTTCCCTTCGTTCCAGATATGTCTAGTCCTCTGAGTCCTGGCCCATTGCTTCTTTTTGATAGAGATGGAAGCACAAGTAGAGTGGGTCCCCTATCTAATTGCTTCTCTATTCACCTCTACACTTCAAATACATCTCCCTGGACCCACTCCCATCACAGGACAGAGCTCAAAGGCATCCAGGGCACCACAGACCACTCCCCTACCCCATAGCCATCTCCCTATTTCTCCATGTCCCAGGAGAGTGGCTGTGGGCGAGTATGGATGTCTGGTAGACACTGGTCATAAATTCCATCTTCCTCTACCTTCTGCCTCCTGTATTCCAGCTGTGATGCAGGTGATACATGTCAAAGTGGCATTTTCTGGCTTAAAGTTTTGCCCTCACTACTTGAACGTTGCAGTCATACCTAACATGTTTTAGAGATTAACTAGTTCAAATTCTTCCTTTTATAAATAAACTATTGTGGAAGCAGAGAGAGTCAGCAAGAATTGACTCTATTCCTCAAGGTGGAGAAGACAGATTATACCTAAAAAATAAACTCACCCGGGGCAGGGCCCAGGTCATGGTTCTTTTGGTGTCCATCCCAGGGTCAGGCCCACAGCCACACGTGAGATTGACTTAGTAACTGCTGATGGTTAAATGAACTTTAATTAATCTTTAGTTGAATTTTTACCTGGTTTGGAAAATACTTTACTGAGAGTGTCGTGCTTGCTGGTATCGGATTTCCATCTTCAATATTTCAGAAGACAGGACTGAAACTGGGAAGCAACCTCAAGTGAAATACCCTATCCCAGATGGCTTGGATATTAAAAGATACAGAAGGTTTTACCTGTATAGGTAATTAAAGCAATGGTAAGGAAAAACTCACAAAAGTATGACTCTCCACCAATATGGAATTAATCCCAAAGGGCAAATTTAAATATCTTCTACACCTACTTGATCTAAGAGATCATCATGTTGCTTGGGACCTTAAACCCCATTGTAGGGGGTTTCTATAAGCTGAATTGTTTTTACAGCATGTCTATTAAAATGGGAAACACATCCTAGGCTACTAGGAATAGTTTTACAACAGGGTGGAGTACCCTCTAATTTAACTGAGAGCCCTAAATGTACACACAGAGGAACTATTCATGCTGTTGCTACCAGAAGCCTGATGTGTTGTGTTTGACTTTTGATGTGCAGGAGGGCAATGTTGATGACTGAAGTCCATTAGCTGGACTCACGTGACGAGGACTTCATTAGGGTTCAAACTTTGACAGGTCAAAGCCTCTGCCACTCTGAAAAGACTAAGAGTCTAGACCCTGCCTCTGTACTTAAATGCTCCTTTGGGGCAGCATGACTCAGTGCACGCCAAAGTGGCTATCAGCCACCATGAATAACACCATAAATTTGCTTTTATTAAATTGTCTGTGGAGGTCAAAAGTGGGCCAGAGAAAACGCTTGTTTACTAGGATCATTTAGTTTAGAGATGTCAGGATAGTCACTCAGCGGTGATGCCTCGCCCAGCCTGTGAGTAATTTCACAGAAAGACCTGGAGATAAACTCAGTTGTTTCATTCCTGGGTTTAAAGAAAGGAGGAGGAAGAACAAAAGGACTTCTGGGAGTAAAATTGAGTGTCATTAATGCTTTATTTACATGCGTCACCATCTCTTTTACAAATTAGATTACGATTTTAAATGGAATACACAAGGCAATATCTACAAACACCAAGGAAAGTACTGCATCTCTATTTCATTTGGAAAGGGGAAGATTCCCAAATCAAACTGGTTTTGATCCTTGAGAAGAAAGGCAGTAAAGTCATGGCGACACATGGTTAGACAAAATCCTCAATAAGAATGCAATATGATAGTGTTCGCTTTGGGAGAAAGGATGAGGTGCTTCAAATCAAAGTGTGAACTGCCGGACTCTTAGGTGTTTGAATATGGCCATGCACCAGTGGTATTGATTTAATTCTAGTTCGTATGGGGTCTGAGCAAGAAATTGAAACGGTAAGACAGTTTTACAGATACTGTATACAGATTTCTTTTTCCATTCATGCTACTTCTTTTCTTAAAAAAAAGTTAAACATGTGAAGCCAAAATGCACAATATGTTTTTTTTTTTAATATTAACTAATTTTTCTGGTCCTCCTTCACATCTGTTTACTTTTCTGTGTACATAGTGTGCTAGGACAAGTATATGAGAGAAGACTGATTGCTAGGCAATGAGATAATTTTAGAGAAATAAGTGACTAGACAGTTTTTTAAAGTAGCCGCACAAATATTTCTGGAGTGTGGCAGAGGCCTTGTAACCAATCATTCATCGAAGAAAAATAAGTACGAATAAAATTAAACAAGAGGAAAATATTCCATCATTCAAACTGCATAAATGTTATCCACTTACAATTTAGATCAAACATAATACACTCTTTTCGGTTATTTGGGCATCTGCTTTAAGATCTTGTTTCACAGACATGAATTCACAAGAACTTCATTTTCCCCTCCTGTGCCACCCTCGCCTCCCCCAGTCTCCAGGAGATGCTTGCTTCCTCGTACCTCTTTGCCAGTCATTGCGTTTCTGTAAGAAATTTTTGCTTTTCATTATTTTTCTCTAAAACATAATACCTAACCATACAATGTTCTCCCAAACACGGTGAGAAAAAAGAAAGAGTTTAGAGCTGTCAGGGTTTTTGCTTTCCAAGTGGAAAGGTAACAGGTGTATTTTCCCTGTCCAGTCCTTGGCATTACTACGTGAAATGGTGGACAGGCTGTTTGCTTTACTCTTGAGGGTCTTTCCAAGATTCAAATGCTCATATTCTTTAAATGGGGTTCATTAGGTAAAAGTGTGTCCCTACCATTCTTAAACTGTGTACAAATTAGGAAGCCGCCTGAAATCCACCCCCCCCCCCCCGCCCCCACCAAGACTGGGCATATCTGTTATGAGTAGTAAGCCCTGACATCCTCTCCTCAGGATGGGGAAACAGCACACGTATAATGCTAAAAATCACCAAAAACAAATACCAAGTCTGCCTTCTACTACACATGTGTGCACGATCTTCTGTTAGCAGGAGGGACAAACTTCTGAAATTTTTTTTTAAGAAGATGTGTTTCAGCCATCATTATATCGCAGAGGATGCAATAAAGGAAACCAACCTCAGATTCACTCACAGTTAAGGTGTACACTAAACCAGGCAGTATGTTCTCACATCGGGACAGCGAGGGCTTATGATAAAGCTCTTTGCTAACTTTGGTAAAAGGTATCAGCTTCTGGAGCCCTGAAGACAGCAACTGAGAGCACCAGAGTTCATGTCACGCTTTCAACATTAGCTACTCTTCTTTCTAATTTCCCATCAAAAAAGTAGTTAGTCTCCCTAGAGCAGCTTATTTAGAGGCCAAGAGTAGCCTCAGGTAGTATTCATCAGGGTTCAAACATTACAGCTGCCAGGCCCCTAGAGGCTACTGAGTATTCTGCTGAGGTGCTCCAGATCAGAAAATTTATTGTAAGGATACCCGTGACACTCAGAACTTGTAAAAGACACAGAGGGCTCAAGCTACACTTTGCCTGGCTTGACTGCCTTAGAACCTGGCTACTCTAAGGGAGCCTGACCACTCTTGTGAGTGGCCAGCTGAGAGGAGATGAGGTGAGAGTGGGGCTGCCATGATCCTGGACAGGCCTATCTATGGGATTCCTGCCTGACCTCTTTCTAGGGCTGGCAGGTTTCATGGTGCTGATGCTGGCACTCGACTCTGCCCTGGTCTCAGCTCTCACAACACTCTACATGTAGATGCTGTTCGAGTTATTAAAAACAAAACAAAAAACACAAGAACACAAAGGACTCCCCTCCATGGCGGCCCTGCTCTGATACCTCTTCCTCTCTCAGCTGTTTTAGATTAAATTATAATCTGGTTCTAGGACATTTTGTAAGACATTCTACCTGAAATCCAACAAACATTGGAACGGAAGAGATCACACGAGATGCCACATGTCTGAAAGAATTTCAACTTTTTTAAGTTGAAACACATTTGAGGGTTGCCTTTCTCACTCCCAAAGCAGCTCCTAGGGTCTGTAAAACTGCAAAAGCAAATAGCTATTTTGTTAGCTTGCTTGTTTCTTTTAACTCAGGAGAAAGATGATCAGCGCCCTCACTTTGGTAGCACTTCGAATTTGACACCTCTCCTCCCCACCGACACCCAGCTGCTGCCACTGCCTCTCAACTGTGTCCCCATCCTGGGCAGCAGTACTTGGGAAGCCAGACAGGCAGCCCTCTTTCACTGATTCTGGACAGTTCCTGTGTAGAGGAAACTACTAAAGAACTGAGGAAGTGGCTAGCATTAGGATAAAGGAATATAGTAAGCAAGTCTGTCTCACCGACAAGCAGACCACCTGAACAGAATACATATTTTTTAAAAATTATATATACTTTTAAAATGAAGATTATAAACTTGTAGCACAGTTTAGAAAAGGCGATATGCTACAGGGCTACTATAACCACAATTGCACAACAATTTACAGGTTCGGAAAAAAAGAAGGGTGAAATCAATAGGGCCATCACTCAAACATGACAACCCAAGCGAGGCGGGAGAGATGTGTGACAATACCAAATGGAACTTTCATTATGCTAGGAGCCGTCATCACTACCAGTGTCACCCCCAGAGGAGTTATAAAGCAAAGGCGCACAAGGGGGCCCCTGGCGTACGATGGCAAGTGTGCAGGGGGGCAGGTGGCACGTCTGTGTTGGTGGACGGGAGTCACTGCCCACTGCACGGTGCAAGCATCGGCGAGAACTCATGCAGGGAAGTCTGTGCTGAAATACTAGCCTGTATTCCTAACATCCATGCATAATGTTCCATTTCTGTACTGTACATGATAAAATATATTTATACATTTATATGCCTAATGCTTTTTTATGCAAAGAAAGGAGTCTTCATATATCACTTTGGAGAAGTATGCATATGCTGTGCTAATCAGAGCGTCATTATACCAATTTCATATGTACCAAAAGGTGTCCCAACTATTCTCTACACCAAGGAGGATAACAAATATAATCACACTTCCCAGGTTAAACAGAAAGCACCTATACAGCACCATACTTTTTGAAAACAAAACAAAATGAAATTCATAGAAGCAGGAAAATTAAAAAAAAGTTAAAATTGCCCTATCTTGTACTTCCACTGTATCATTTGTACAATTATAATCTAAGCTTATACATTAAAAAAAAAAAAATCCGCTTGTATGGTATTGCCTCTCACTTATACACTTCTAGTAGATCAGGTTATACACAGCAAGGCTGAAAATCCTCAAAGATGTGTATTTAGGAAAACAGTGACGTTGGAACTACCTCAGTACTGACTCAGGTTTGCACTCTTGACACATTTCTCACTGCAGAATTAATGCTCACCTGTAATTTCATTTCTTCCGCAAAACAAAACAGAACTATTTTTTTCCTTTTCTCCTTAAAACTAAATCCTTTAGTGGCATTTGGCAAAGAGTGGACAGCTAAGCTGATTTCTTTCCTGAAAAGAGCCTAGTTTCTAACCAACAAACCAACACTGTTCGTTGCATTAGCCAAGGATACTGACAGGAGACCACAGGCCCTATCAACGTGGCAACTGCAGACCAGGTGCCGGGGGTCTCGTTCACAGACCAGCCCTTACTCAGAACTGAAAATACGCTGGGTCGGACGCTGCGTTTCATTCGTTTTGCCTATGCAGGGTCCAGTCCTGCACTGGTACGCGTAGCAAACAATTGTGCCATTGTTCAGTTTTTAGAAAAAGAATAATTTTCTACCAAACAAAAGACGAGAGAAAATTCCTCTCTAGTTTATGTAATAGGTTAGTTTATGGAGTTCCATGGGCTCAAAAGCTTGTGATACCCAAAGCCGGAATGGTAACTGGTACATTTTCCTTCTGTTTTTAAATTTGCCAGGGAAAGGATGGTTGACATTTTGACAGAAAAATACTGCAAGTTAATGCATGTGAAAAACTCAGAAAGTCAAAGGAAAACAAAGACAAAAACAACAGTTAAAACATCCCATAAACCATCGCAGTATGAAAACACCACAGAATCGCCAACGGGGGTCATGGTGTGCTCTAAAGGTGGGTGGTGCTGACTGGGTGCTGTCCTCCGCTGGCAGGTGTCTCATCACCCTGTACAAGGAAGATTTTGCATACTTTATAGAATTCTGTTCCAAGGGTGCTTCACCCAGGTTAAGGGGCCATTAACAGTCTCTGCTGGGTTAGGAAAATGGTGTGGGATTCACAACGGTGTTAAGCTGTAAACGGTATCACTGTCCACTTGCTGAGAGCAGATTTGGCAAAGAGTTTTCTCTGTACGTCTTCTGTCAGTTTGAGGGTCTAAAGGAGGAGAAAAGAAAACCAGAGGTTGATTATTAAGGACACTCAAATAGTAACAGTGGGCACTTCAGGGTCACACTTCATCAGACTCCTGTCTCTCCTTATCCTACCTCCAAGCCGAGGGTACTCGTGGAACTAGCTGTTTTGCTACGTTTCAAAAGGTCAGAAAATCTAAAGACAAAACATGGAGACTACTTACCTTATTTCTTTGCTTGATTACAAAATGCTCGAAAGTTGGAAAACCCAAAGAAAGTAGGGTTATTTACTTTGGGAGGCTAACAAAGAAAGACAAGCCAGAAGTGTTTTAGTGGGTCCCTTTAAGTTAAGGATGTTCAGGGTGCAAGTCGGATTTTTTTCTAGACTTCTGAATTAAGGGGTTTCCTGGCACATGGGACTTTCAGAGCAAAAACTAGGAAAGTTGGTCATTCTAAGTAGACCAGGTATACTTCTCTGGTTCTCCCCCACTGGCTATGCAAACTAATTGATCTTGATTGCCACCCTTTTCATTAATATTCCAGTGTCAGGGGAGATAGACACGGCCACTTTCTACAAAGGCTTAATACGTCGGCACTATTCGGTGTGGGTAATCTTGATTTCCCTTACTATAAGAAGAGTAAGTAATCTCTTAGGAATTTTTTTATATTAAAAACCTGCAGGGGAAAAAGTTATATAACACATACACATGACCAAACAACAAATTCCCCACAAAACATCACATTAACAATTAATATCATCATCATCATTATTCCATCAGTGGAATGGCACAAAGAATGTCCTCTTAGAGCATATGAATTTATACAAGTCTAACTGGACTTTATGTGGCCACCAAGCCCAGAAAAGTTAGAAGATTAAAAAAAAGTTGTCTGCTGAAAGAGATGTGGCTAAAGGAACTGACATGACAGGCCTCAAGACATAAGATCTTTTGTTTATGGAAAGTACAGTGTTGGCTGTCATGGCAGTTAAAAAAAAAAAAAAAAAGGCTCTAGGCCAAGAAATAAATAGAAAGGTGGTAGTGAAGCAACGTGAACTATCTTCTCACTGGATAAGGTGAACAAGGAATGACAAACACCTTGACAAACTCACAAACACGAATGGTACACATATCTGCTTCTCCCCCTTTAGAGGAGATACTGTCGTGTTCATTTGGAATTTTCCCAAGTGTACATGCAACTTCTCCTCTGTGACTCGGTGCTTGTTGGCAATCTTACCTTTCCTATACCAATATTCAGACAGATAGCAGGGCTGAGTATTTACATACCTATTCTACACACCCATAGTCATACTTACCCCGGGGGTATAGCTCCAAATAGAAGGACTAGTTTGCCTTACTGGAGGCAGAGGCTATAAAGCAGGAAAAGAAGGTAGTTTCTTCTTCCCAACCATCCTCAGTGTTTCCCTGACTGATGGTTTTCTATAGGTATTCTATGCTTTGTAAAGGTACTAGACAATGCTATCCCAGACTATAAAACAATGGCTTTTCATTTCAGAGGCAGAAAAAGTCAGTAGTAGTATCAAATCTCAGCATCTGTGAGAAATTTAGCCTGCTAGAGCCAGCGCTACTCCAGCTACTCTACCTGGGGCCCCTAAAGCACGAACGGACAACGGTTTGAATATGGAACTTTGGGGGGGCAGGATTCAATTTTTTTTCTTTCACAGTAACAGTTAATAAACCACAATCTAACATCACTATGCAATTAGTTATCTGGGGACTACAGTCCCCAAGTCCCGGTCCTGACTTACTGTAAGTGCCAAGGGAGAAGCTAAAAAGTATGACTTAATTCAGACCCCCTCCCCCGGTTCCCTCTGGTGTTAATTATTCAGCCATGGAAACCAATGCATAATGGGGAGGTGACACACTTCATTCCCCAAGTACAGAGGAGAGCACACGGCCTGTTACTGCTGGGCCAGCACAGGAGGGAAGGAGGCAAGGAGGCACAGATCCGTGACCCCACCATGGCATCATTCTAAGAAGACTGGGACATCGACCCTGAAACCGGAGGCAGGAGGCCCACCTTGCGCGGTCTAGCACAGCAACCAATAACAATCCCTAGGCAACATACCCATTCCCTCATCAAAAGGCCCAGATCTTCTGGGAACCTCACCATTAAAAAGGAGATGTGCTAAACATCACTCTTTCCCTGACTGCAGAAAGGAGCTGTGACGCTAAGTCCTGGAGCCTCCCCAAAGTCTCACAGGCAATGCCCTCTCAGGAGGGCCTGCTTAGCAAGCTGCCTCTTGTGCCTGCAGGTTAAGCTGGTAGAGGCCCAGGTTTAGGTTTAGAGGCAGCTCTCACAGAGGACACATTTAATAAAGAAACTTCCACTCCACAGAACAGAAAGGTGACTGGTTTTCTCTCTGACAGAAGGAAAACAGATTGTAAAATATTGTGAAAACATGAAGGAACCAGGTAAATGTTGAACAGAAATACCATTATCCTTCTATGATGAGCACCAGAATCATAATCCACTATAAAGACTGAGGTAATAAAAATAATCGTAAGGCAAGCAGCTCCTCATTTGTCTTAGATTTTTAATCACTCTTTCGTGGCTCGATGTTTGCACGTGTTTACCTGACTCAAGCAAGTGCTGAAAGAGTAGAGGGAGCATATTAAGTGATGAAACCAGTTACTGTGCTGGGAATTAAATGATACTTAGGGATGGGTACAAGTTCCATGAGTTTTAATGAAGCTCACATTTTATATCATTTAAAGGATGACGTTTTATATAATGAAAGCTTTACGTATATGTATTCATGTCCTTCTACTTTAAAAATACAGCAGAGTAAGCAAAACTTTTGGAAGGAAAAGGAAGCATGTAGCTGATGGGAATTACAGCTATTACTTCACAGTTACAAGGAAATACGACAATTACAATAAATATGGAAATGTCCTAGAATTTCACTAATAGGGGGAAGACGCCCCTGACTCCCACCCAATAAATAGGTTTGAAATCAGACAGTTGATAAAAGGAAAATGAAATGGGGATACCAAACGATGAGGTCTACTCTAAAAATATCTATGGATGCTGTCATCTGGTCTCTGGTGAGAGTAAGTCCCTCTATAATCTTGGCATCTGCAGGGAAGGCAAGTTTCTGCCTAATTATCGCCACTAAATCACATGATGTTTTAAGAAAGGGAACCCCCCCCCCAAATTCTACACAAAACATAACAACCCCAGTCAACTTTAATCTGAGAATAAGACACAAATATTCCTACTGCTGTCGTCCCACAGTTTTATTCCATTGTGAACAATCTGGATTTTTAAGTAGTATTTTTTATCTTCTTGACAGAGAAGAAAGGAACAGGACCCCAGAATCAAATATGAGAAAAAGTAAGAAGATATAGTAAGAGGAAACCCTCACATACACAAATCCTTAGAGGTTAGCAACCTCTAAGTTTCCACAGCTTGAGTGTTAAAAGATGTTTGGAGGAAGGTATGCTGAAAAACAAAATTAGAGTGAAACACCACTTTCCTCACCCTGGAGCTGGGGACTAAATATGGAACATTAGGACAGAAAAGGAAATGAATTGATCTTTTCCTCAGTCTGATAAGGAAGTCTCAAATGGAATTCAGAGAACAGATGTGGGTTTCAGAGTAAACCCTCAGTGATAAGCAAAGAAACATCTGCCTGCTGCCATCTCTGCTTCACCCCCAGAACCATTTAAGACACCCCAGACCACCATGCGCCACAATCATCTACCAGTATCCACCAAGGATTTTGTGGTTGGTGTTACCTCAAGAAAAACAGCACTTTTTTGGGTCTTGGGTTAGGCAGCCATGTCCGATTTGAGTTTCAAAATGGAGTTCATCTTCGCAGGCAAAACAACAAGCAGCTCAAGAAAGCATCTTAACACCCTTCAAGTGCTACTGTTTCCACAAAGCATTTTAAACCAACTCAGATTTGCCAAGATTTAATCTTACTTACATCTAGACAGAACCTACTGTTTGTGGGATAAGACTTAGAATTCGGATTTGGAGCAGGGGGAAGGGGAAGGATGGTTTCTAATTATTCAGTTTCTAAGACTCATTTTTTATAAGATAAAATCTTATAAGGATCAATAACCTGTTGCCATTGATTCTAACTCATAGCAACCCTATGGGCAGAGCAGAACTGCGCCCCAGGGTTTCTCAGGCTTAAATCTTTATGGAAGCTGACTGCCACACCTTTCTCCTGTGGAGTAGCTGGCGGGTTTGAACCACTGAACTATCCATTAGCAGCACAGCGCTTAACCACTGCACCACCGGCACCCCTTAAGTTACACAATACACGACACAATTTTAATATCAACTAATTATTCCTGCCTGAAGTTTTCACAAGTATTTAATAAATACATAATCCTCTCCCATTCTTTCTTCACATCCCATCATATACATTCTATCACCAGCCTGAAATCATGAAATTGTGCTACTACTCTAAGCTGCTGTGATTGCTAAAGTGATTCACCATTTGAAAATAAAAAGAAACTACAGTCCAGAAAGAAATACTTAGAGGCAAAAATCATGACCTGAATATCACAATGTTTATATTTTCTGGGTGTGACCCTATCCTGCAGGGCTCTTCACTGCACTTACTGGGGGTGGGGGAGGTAATGAATGACTAGGAGTGTACAGCCATCCCTTTCAGGCTGGGATGCCCTAGATCCCTTACGGGGTGGGTGGAAGTGTGAAGGTTTAATGGTCCAGGCGAATCTAAAGGTTCAACCACCAAGCCCAAAAGAGAGGAGTCCCTGAAGTCCTCTTTTCCTGCTCCAGATATACAAGGCTTTGTGAGACAATCTAATCTTTCCAAAAGTGATTCTGAAGCTGAAAACTCAAAATCAGCTATTTTAGTTTCACAAATAGTACAAACCACTCATTCACCTGTAAGGACAGGATCAGGATGTGCAGGTGACACAGATGTGGTCAATAAACAACAATCAGTGCAAGAGGGGAAGGAAACCAAGAAGGAAATGGAAGGAAGGACTCAATGCTGGCTCCAAGTTTGACAGAGACAAAAAGGACCCTTCTGGGGTCAGTGGTCTGGCTGAGAGTGCTGCTTCCAGGAGCAAGGCAAACCCACACTTTGTGTGGCATCAGTGGGCCTCACCTTGCTGCTCTGCTGCACCTGCACCATGGTGGTAAGCACCAGAAGCTCCCTGCCATGGGGTGCCCCACCACCCCAGCAGCAGGGTAACAAGAGTGGAATGTGACTGGAGCTGAGCAGGGCATGCTGCGGCCTGAGGTACTCAGGAGGGCAGGTGTCTGTTAGTTAAGCGTAAGGGCCACCTTCTAAGAGGTCTACCAGTCAACACATTTTCTGCATGTAAGTTGGTCTGTACTGTTTTCTGATCATTTCTGAACATACATATGACCAGTGGAAGTTCCAACTAATTACAGTGGCATGTATACAAATAGATAAGAAATACCCAGTGAAAATTAACTTAAAAAATTTGACCTCACAACTCCTAGACTCCTTTCTCCAGCCATCTCTCTTCCTGGCCCTTTATTGCCCCTGAGGAGTCAAATCAAACACTCTACTCAGTCACAAATACTTTTCGAAAATTTTATCTTAAAAAATCATATGGCAGGTTCAGACTTCATCAGAGAGAGAGGGAGGAGAAAGGAGAAGGGTTGGGAGGTGGGAGGGGGAGGAAGAGCAGAAGGAGGAGGAGGAGAGGGGAGAAAAAAAAAAAAAGACATACTGAGAGACAAAATCTTCAATCAAACCAAGACCGGCAATTAGTTTTATCCTTCAGGAACTATGGAATTACTGTCTGAGGCCTTCGTGACTGATTATTGTCCCTT
The DNA here is from genome assembly GCF_024166365.1 of Elephas maximus indicus. Lineage (NCBI taxonomy): Eukaryota > Metazoa > Chordata > Mammalia > Proboscidea > Elephantidae > Elephas > Elephas maximus. The sequence continues at coordinate 174,467,102 of NC_064819.1, read as the reverse complement.
AATAAATGAATGTCATGGGTTTTAGCAAAGAAGAGGTTAGGAAAAAAATAGAAAATCTAGCATTAAAGAGTAGGGTCCACATCTATTATTGGGAGAGAAACAAAAAACAAAACACCTCTAACCTAGTGTAACACCTCTAACCTAGTGTAACATTCTGCATCCCACTTTGGAGAGTGGTGTCTCGGGTCTTAAACACTAGCAAGCGACCATCTAAGATGTATCAATTGGTCTCAACCCACCTGGAACAAGGAAGAATGAAGAACACCAAAGACACAAAATAATTATGAGCCTATAGACAAAAAGGACCACATAAGCCAGAGACTACATCAGCCTGAAACCAGAAGAGCTAGATGGTACCCGGCCACAACCGATGACTGCCCTGACAGGGAACTCAACAGAGAAACCCTGAGACAGCAGGAGAGCAGTGGGATACAGACCCCAAATTCTCGTAAAAAGACCAGGCTTAATGGTCAGACTGGGACTGGAGGGACCCCAGAGGTCATGGTCCCCAGACCCAAAGCCAACTCTTCAGACAGGGATTGGACTGGAATAGGGGATGGAAAATGATACTGGTAAAGAACAAGCTTCTTGGATCAAGTGGTCACATGAGGCTATGTTGGCATCTCCTGTCTGGAAGGGAGATGAGAGGGCAGAGGGGGCCAGAAGCTACCCGAATGGACATGAGGAGAGAAAGTGGAAGAAAGTACTTTGCTAGCTCATCATTGGGAGAGCAATTAGGAGTGTAAATTTTTGTATGAGAGACTGACCTGATTTGTAAACTTTCACTTAAGGCACAATTAAAAAACAAAAACAAAAACACCTGTAACCTAGTGCCCAGTAGCTCTGTATAAAATAGCGACCCCACAGGACAGAGTAGAAATGCCCCATAGGGCTTCCAAGGATAAGCTGATGGATTCGAACTGCCGAGGTCTTAACAACTTTACCACCAGGGCTCCTGTATAAAAAAAAAAGAGTGGAGTATTTTAGTTTCAGGCCTGGCCGCTGCTTCTTTAGAAGGAAAGCTCCTGGAGAAGAACAGCCATCTTCTCCGGGTGTTCACCGAACTTAGAGCTGGAAGAGATCTTAAGGCGACAGCAACCATATTTTCTGAACCTAAAATTATGTCACATTAGTCAGTAAGAGGATAAACCACCAGGTCTTGGGGGAATTCAAGGATAAGCCACTGCCAGCAACATGCTATTATGTGGCAGTCTTTCTGCCGTGAAGAATGCTCTAAGAGGACTAAAAGGAAGCAAGGCGGCTCTTCATTTGCGTGAGTGGCTTGGGATGGCCTGAAAGTGGGAGGTGGAAGATCAGATTTCCAGGCTCCCTTTCCTTTCCCAACAGCAGGAAGCTCTGAGTAGCTAAGAAGGACGGGGTGAAGCTTCTCACCCAGCACCTGCTTGTTACTAGGCCCTGTGGAGGAGTCCTAACCAGGACTGAGGCTAGAGAACTAGGGCCGCACAGGCAATCCTTTAAAGATGCTAATGGGTCACTTTGTGTACCACATATCAACTTCCTCACATCTGTAGTGGAAGTTCCCTTTGTTGTGGAAAAAACAGCCTCTCTAATGGGTACTCCCAAATTGGCAGGCAGGACTTCCAGAGGACATCAACTCCAGAAATCAAAGGCTTCACACAACAGGTAATTACTATACCTTTTAAATGAAAGGAAACCTGATTGATTCTAGTTTTTGAGGAAAGTAGTCACTGCCAATACTTTAAGACCGGCTTGCCTGCTCCCTCTATTCTGTATTACCAATTCTTTTACTCTAACCTCCTGAGCCATTTTAAATCACAATGAACATGAAATAACTTTCAAGTTTTTAGCCAAATGACATTAGCCCGTATTAGAGCTAGCGCTCGTAAGAGGTAAATTTTAATTTTAATCCCACTTTACAGACAAGCAATCTAAGGCTCAGGGAGACGAGTGATTTGACTCAACGACACATAGCCATGAAAATGGCAGCATTCTGCTACAGATCCCACAGTTCCTCTGTCGTGCCACACAGATGTTACTTAGCCTGGAGTGGGCTGCAGCGTGAGCTTTTTTAATCTGCAGCTCTTCTCAGAGCAGAGCCCCCGGGGCAGCGTGCTGAAGTGGGCAGCTGGCTATGTCCAACTTCGATAAGCAGGCTCTAGAAATCAAAAACAAACTAAAGCAAGTGCCCTGCAGGGCTTTTTAACAGATAGCAGCGTCTAGGCTCAGTCTGAATTTTTTTTTTTTAGTATGGAGCTCCTGAAGGAGGAGGGCCTGTATTTTTACTTCTCAAATGAAGACATATGGAAAAGGACATTTGACAATAGGACATTTGAAAGCAGGGTTGTCCCAGAAATGTAGGTACATTAAGGGTACCACACACCAATGGGTTCTGTACTCCAACCTTGCATGATAGGCAGTCTTTTGCTCTATGACAAACAGTCACCACCAAGCTGCTACCACCTTCCCAACCAGGCCATGTATTCTTTGAGGGAGAGGTCCTATTTTATTCACCCCTATCCCTTGGTGCCACCATGAGTAGGAACTGACTTCATGGCAACCAACAACAACAACATCCCTTGTGCCCAGCACAACACAGGTATTCAATAAATAAATTTTGTTCAATGAATTCAGGCTTTTCTGCAGTACTTCCTCCAATGGCAAGGCCAACTACTTTGCTGGCAGCTAGCTCCTCTAAGGGTAGAAGCCACACCATAGCTGAGAAATGCCTGATATGTGGCAGGGGCTTACAAAAAGCTCAACAACAAAAAGAGGGTGAAGACTCCAAAACCCTTCATGGGGGTCAGACCCTTAGTTGCTGACCTCTTTCAGTGACATTCTAGGGCAGGATTTCTTTCTTTTTTATTGTGCTTTAAGTGAAAGTTTACAGTTCAAGTCAGTTTCTCATACAAAACATACACACATTGTTATGTGATCCTAGTTGCACACTCCTTCTCTCCACCCTGTATTTCCCGTGTCCACTCAACCAGCTCCTGTCCCCTCTGCCTTCTCATCTCGCCTCTGGACAGAAGCTGCCCACATAGTCTCATGTGCCTACTTGAACTAAGACCACACTCCTCACCAGTATCATTTTATGTCTTATAGTCCAGTCTAATCTTTGTCTGAAGAGTTGGCTTCAGGAATGGATTTAGTTTTGGGCTAACAGAGTGTCCAGGTGCCATGTCCTCTGGGGTCCCTCCAGTCCCAGGCAGACCATTAAATCTGGTCTTTTTACTAGAATTGGAGTTCCGCATCCCACTTTTCTCTTGCTTCATCAGGGATTCTCTGCTGTGTTCCCTGTCAGGGCAGTCATTTGTGGCAGCTGGGTACCACCAGGGCAGGATCTCTTAAAGGGAACTCCTTAGAACACTGGCCCTACTATTACTGAAGAAAAAGTTACTGATTCAAGACAGCAAATACATTTGGGGAACACTGAATAACATATCCTACCTTAGAAGGTTCATAATGTATATTAACTTTTAAGGCTCTGAGAAGTCCTGCTGGAAAAAACTCTAGTTTAACGTGGTGTTTCCCAAGCTTACTTGACCATTTTCCACTTAATACCCAAGAATATTTTGAGGATCTACTATTATGTGAAATGCCTTGATAAATACTGACCTACAGTACTTCTAAATATCTGAAGTGTTTGCCAAATTTTTAATTCATTTTAGTTTTTGAAACTTTAAATTTCAAAACAATTTGGAGGATAGGGGAAAGGAATGTTTTGAATCAAAAGAACCCATCGACAACACTAGGGTGGAGTGGGTGATATCTTTTGAAAGGTGGGGAACTGCCATCTTAAACATGAAAACCCAGTGCTGAAACATGTGTCTCCAAGTTGGGGATGAGACAGCAGTCTGCATACTCCTTCCACCTGAGCCAAGGCCAAGAAGGCCTGTGGTAGGCGATCTCTCCAGTGATGGCACAGAAGTAGATTCTGACAAGCCCCTTTCTCCATCTCCATACAGAAAGGTAAGCCTGTGAGAAGCACAGGTGGTACCAGGGGAAGCTTCTGCCTGGAGAAAACATTATTTACAAGCTGATGAGTACTGAGCACTATGGACACTATAAAAAGAAGCGTTTAATGGGAGCTTAAGGTATATAAGTACCTGTAGTAGGTCCGGTGATTCTCGCCCTATTTATTTATGTTCCATATAAGCTCCATGACAAAAGAGACCTTCAAGAAAGCCATTCATAAATATAACTGACTGCCTGAAGCAGGAGCCACTCATGCTCTCCCCATGCTTAGCAGGCTGGTCAGAGGGGACCTCATGTGATTTATAAAATAATGGGTCTACGAAGAGCAGCTTTAGTGTTGGGGATGGCGCTGCTTTCCAGGGAAAAGAAAGTTATGTAACGAGTGCACTGGCCCTCTGCAAAAAAAAAAAACCCCTTTCACACTGTATCAATTTTCCTTTCTTGCTGTCAATGCTAAAAAGGATCCAGACAGTCATCCTGTCCATGAATGACAGTTTCAGACTTCAGGATTTTTAAACGGCAGAATAAAGATCTCTACAGATGCAGAGTTCTCCAGGCCAGCATACTGTAACCGAAGATTACGGTCACAAGCGCGCGTAACAGTATATTTTCCATGTAGTTCACAACAGATTCACACTTACCATAGGCTATGTTCTTTAAAACAGAAATATTTACATCCAGAAAAAAAACATGATATAAATAGCCTGTATTCCCTATCTGGTGAGAATTAGTCTTGTCCCCCAACACTAATCTTTAAAGACATAAGAGAATCACAGCATTCAAACACCAGGCAAACAAGCATCAAATATTTATTCCTTTTGGGAAGTTGCCTGCATATAAATTCTACATGGCCTCCAACACTGTAGTCTGCTGTTTCCACACAGGTATGCCACTATTTCTTCATAGTTCCCATGTCACCTCACTAGGGCCATTTCACAGACAGAGTGTTAGGTTTCAGGGTTGAAATTATACATACCATGCAGCTTTAAAACTCTTATTACTCTACTCTCATTTGACTGATGAGAAACCTGATATTCTAAGGGTTTCTTCAGTGACAACCCTGAGGTCACAGATGTGGCCAGTGGCAGAAACAGGAAGAGAATTACGTACCCCTTCCTTCTTCATCTGGGCTTTTCCTGGTTGATGTTTTCCAATCCTTATCATAAAGTAGTTTAAACACAAAGCTGAAGACTGGGTTACTCCCTAATGATGTCTCCAAATACCAAAAGATAAAGATGAATCAAAAGAGCTCATGAATTTAGGCCTTTTCACATCAAAACTATGGTGAGACTGAAGTGTCTATCCCTCAGGAAGGAGACATATGTCAAACTTAAACCCACTGCCATCCAGTCAATCTCGACTCACAGAGACCCTATAGGACCAAGTGGAACTGACCTTTAGGGTTTCCAAGGCTGTAATCTTTGTGGAAGCAGACTGCCACATCTTTCTCCCACAGAGCAGCTGGCGAGTTTAACTCGTGACCTTTCAGTTAGTAGCCGAGCACTTAACCACTGTGCAACCAGGGCTACTTGTGTCAAACTTAAAAAACATCCATTGCCATCGAGTCGATTGTGACTCATAGTGACCCTGTAGGAGGGGCTTACTGAAAGCTCAACCTTGCAGATATCTCTGCCCGCAATTTGTATGTGTGTGCACCAAGCTTTAAGAGTGCCTAAAAGAAGACAGTGCCCTTCACACCCCAGAGCAGCCGGCACGCATATAAAGGTATGGTGATTTTTTTTTTCCTTTCTAGATAGACACATAGGTCAAAGGATTTCACACGTGGCCTAAAATGAATGACATGCACATGACACTGAGCCCTCCAGAGAAGCCTCTCGCTACAGCTCTCTGGCAAGAGTGTCAATTGGATGCAACTGCTGCATTAGCTCCAGAACAGGACACCTCAGATTCAAGGTCACATGACCTTCAGTTAGCAAGTCAGAGTAAGTCTGAAGAAATATGACAACTGGTTAAAAAAAAAAAAGGCCCATAAAGTCATTACAGGACAACTCTTGGGAAGCTGAGATAATTAATTTGGGAGAAAAGCAGAGTCTGATGTACTAACCCAGGTCTGTTTTGTGAATTTAGACAGTCTTCAATAAAGTGATGGTCAGAAGTTAAGTTTAAAAGTAAATGATATACTTCAGGCCACATGTGCTCTTGACTGGTTAGGAAAAGCTTTCCAAGGCAAACTGGATATCCTAAACCCAGAAACCAGACTCCCTCAAAGCTCCCCATTGTCCTTAGGAGCTTTCTTCTCTTGCTCTGTGGGCATATGGAGCTAGTTTACTTTTAGGAAAAATGGGTGACTTTTCATTTTTAACTGAAGAAATACCTTCTCAAAACAATCTCCCCCTAAATGTCCTTAGGAAAAGGTGACTAAATGACCCTAAGACTCCATTCCACGCCCCTAAAATCCCAAACCTGTTCCTGTTGAGTTGATTATGACTCATAGTGACCCTATAGGACAGAGAAGAACTGCCCCATAGGGTTTCCAAGGAGCAGCTGATGGATTCAAACTCCCATCCTTTTTGGTTAGCAGCCACAGCTCTTAACCACTGTGCCACCAGGGTTCCAAGGTTCCATTAGGGCTTAATAATGAAATGCATAATCCCAAAAGAAGTTATTTATTATCGAGGCTATTATCCTCATTTTAGAAAACTGGAAATTGAAGCTCAAAGGTTAAGTAACATACCTAAGGTAACAGCCAGAGGGTGGTAGAGGTGGGGACGAACCCTCAATTCCAGATTCCAACCAAATGCTTTTCTTACCATATCACAGTTCATCAAATAAATAAAATTAATCTAAGTATTTAAATCTCCTTATGATTATTATACAATCTTCTAGAATTAAACATCCATAAGATAGATCAATTCAACTAAAAGAAAAACCTACACTTGAAAAATCAGGCAAAAACTGAGAGCATATTTTCTTCTGAACTCATTCTTTTCAATGAACTTGAAAGCTGCCTCCTTAAAATGACATCAAAATTAAAACTTACATATATGTTTGGAAGCCACAATCACATGCCTCTTCTTAAAAAAAGACAAATCATTTACTCTTCTAAAAACCAAATACTTAAATTTCTTAAGTCAAGTCTCCAGCAGTCCTGGTATGACAGGGCAGTATCATCCGCCTATTTAGCTTCCGTTACGTTCCATGGCAGTATCGTCCGCCTATTTAGCTTCCATTACGTTCCATGGCAGTATCGTCCGCCTATTTAGCTTCCGTTATGTTCTTTTTACCATCTCAAGAGCTATTAAATGACTGAAAACAGATGTCTAAGTTCCATTAGGGGACTTCTTATGCCTGGGAAAGTTGAGAAGCTTTAGCATTACAACCCTCTCGACCTTCCCCTTTCTACAACCCTTGAGCTGGAGTGAGCGCACCACAGGAGACCCTTGTAATTCCTTCGCCATGGCAGAGAGGGTTAAACAAGCCTCAGGTTTTTATGGTTTTAAATCCATTTCTCTTTTACACCATTTAAAGAAGGGTGTAAGTACCCTGCTGGGGTTAAAAAAAAAAAAAAAGGAGTTAGGGCACAGAACAGAATCCTTTAATGTGGGGATTCCTCGGGGATACAATCCTGTTAGCAGAAGACCCTAGTGTTCATCTTCATTCTTGAGGAGGAAAAGTTTCAGGGCAAACTTGTCTACATCTGCTACACTGGCTCCAGTTCAGAATCCTTCTCGTTTTTCACCATCTTGAGAAACTTAGGAAGAACTATTATGGTTCATCCAAGCCATCCAAGAAATATGGCTTCTGAGTCCAGCTGTGTGACTGTGGACAAACTACTTAACCTCTCTGGGCTCCCTGTATGTGCATCTGTCAGGTCAGTATGTTTACCTTATTACACTGTGCGTATTTCAGCCCACAGCACTATCACACACTTTAGATTCTTAGGACAACCCTGTGAAATAACACGGGCTATTATCCTCACTTTAGAAAATTGGAAATTGAGGCTTAAAGGTTAAGTAACACACCTAAGACAGAAGCCAGAAAGCGGTGGAGGTGGGGATGAGCCCTCAATTCTGGATTACAATCAAATGCTTTTCTTACCATATCACATTGCCTGATCTTACTGATTCCAACAGTATTAAAGTCACCATTTTCATCACTGACACCGTTCACAATCCATCTCACCCTATGTTTGGAATGTGACACCATGTATAGATTAGGGAACAAAGAGAAACACATGAATGAGTGCTTCCTCTATAAAAACTTCTGTTTTCAGCTTAGCTTTTTTGCTCTTTTAAATGCTCATATCCTGAGCCCTAACTAACAGAGATGCTTAGTACTATAATGAAGAATAACAGATCTTGCTTCTGGTGGAAATACTCATATATGAAAGAGTCCAGAATACATAATTAGAAGTGCCTGCTGCAAGTCATTACTGGGAAAAAAAAAGATGAAGAAACACTGAAGATTGACAAGGTGGTCTGTGAAAGTCCTCTGCCTGGGGTCCTTCATCTTGAAGTCTGTGTGACCTAAGCTTCCCTTCTTTCTCTTCCCTTCTATCCTCATCCATCTATCAAGTAGGGGCACCTGTGTCAAAGGTCAGTGAGGATGGCTGGATATAAAGAAGAATGAAATCTCTGAATGTGTGCAAGTATGTTCTTTTCATTGGCAGTACATTTCCTGAGCTGTCAGCAAACTGTGGGGAGGGGCACCTGACAGCCCTACTTGGTTTGCAGGTAAAACTTAGAGATGAACTGGTTGGGAGCCATGTTACTGGGCACTACTGCTCTCCTCGGTTCTCAACTTCTCAATATGGAATACAGTTTAAAGCAAATAAAAGGTAACACATGCCCCCCCAACACACAATACCCCCCAAATCACCCCCATTTTGTTATTATTGCACCATAGAATTAGATACTGACCTGCTTTGCCCACTTCCTCTTTTCTCAGTGATCATTCAGCCTGGCACCCAGCTCTGAGATGAGGCCTGCTTAGCACCAGTGAAGTTCCCCACGTTCAAACCAACAACGTTCTGTGTGGAGATGAGGGAATCAAAGTTAAAATCCAACCCATCAGCATCCATGAGTTCACTACGGATAATGGACTCCATGTCACATTCCAAGCTCCCATTGAACATGTCCAGGTCCAAATCGCTGGGGAACTTCTCATGGCCCATAACGGGAAGGTTTGCACTAGTTGAGTACAAGGAGGAGCCTGAGAGAGAGTCTGAGAGGGTTTGCATAGACTGGCTGACAGGAGACTGCTGCTGGTGTTTGGCTGACCGAAGGCTGCTGGAGTCACTCAAGCCCATGTTGCTGACAGAATTCGACAAGGCACGGCTGCCACCAAGAGCGCCCTGGGTTTGGTGCTGGTGGTGGAGCAAGTTCTGATTGACCAAACTCCCCTGGTTGGGCTGGGCAGCAAAGGACATCATCGGGTCATTGTGAAGCATCACGTTCCGGTGTGAGTTCTGGGCAGACACAGCAGTGCTGGCCTGAGACATCAAAGGGTCCGACTGGGTCATCATGACATCACTGTGGCTGAGCGAGTCCGAAGTAAGCAGGTCTTGGAGTGTCTGGTTGCCATAGTGTGAAAGGGAAGAGAAAGTGGCCGGCTTGTTCTCTTGGATGGTTTGCATGGGAGACTGGCGTAGGGAATTCAGAGACGGAGGTCCAAACACCGTGCTGTTAAAGGAGCTGGTTGGAGAACCCAGGGTGGAGCCCTTGGTGGTGTACGGGAAGCTGGAGCTCCGCTGCATAAGCGCCCCAGGAGGCGATGTCTGGGACGACGGGAGCGTGATGTTGTCCAGCAGGTCATCCATGAGGTTGTCAGCCAGCCCATCGTTCAGATTCATGGTGCCTGCCATGTCAGTCAGCCGTGGCAGCTCTACAGTGCATGGCTTGTTTACAGAGGGTGAAAGGCTGGCTGAGCTGCTGTAGAGCATGGGGGAGAGAGGTGCGTCATCGTCCTGGACGTCGTCCAACTCTGTGCTTGCCAGGATGGGTGACAGGCGGCCGCTGACCGTGCTGGCATTAGAATTGGTGCGTGAGCGGAAGTCCGTCCACGCATCCAGCTCATCACTGCTGCGTGAGGTGGGACTGCCAGGCCACTTGGAAAGCTGGGAGGGACTGTCATCTGCTGACTCAGGGGCCGTCTGCAGGGCTGCCTTCTTCTTGGCTGCACGGCCACGGCTCTTGGTATACTTGTTGCTGTTGTCCATGGACACTGCCCGCCGCCGGGGTGCCTTTCCACTCTTCCCCCCATCGGGGTTGATGATCCACCAAGAACTCTTGCCGGTCCCCTCATTCTGGACCCGCATGAACCTGCTATGCAGTGACAGGTTGTGCCGGATAGAGTTCTGTAGAGACAGAAGGGAAAACGTAGACTATAAGCCAGGATGGTCCAAAACTGAGACCCCAGAAGAAATGGTTAACAAATTTCTCAGTTTTTTAAAACCTCCTTAAGTTCAAAGGCTTAAAAAAAAAAAGGCAAAAACACCTGCATCACCTTGGTCGATTTGGCATTAAATGGCAACAGGTTAAATGGTAGATTTCACATCCAGAAGGTGCTGGGAATGCCTAAGGTCATCAACATTGTTTTCAGCTTTGTTTTCCCCAAATTCCTCGGTTTGGCTGTCCTTTCTATACTTACATTTCCTGTATTGAAGTTCACACTTGTAATTTATTACCATACTAGTCCCTCCCCTGCACTTTACAACAAACCTCCCAGGTTCTCTAAGGGTAATTAATCACCTGAGGGGCTCTTTTACTCTCTTATGGTTCCCTCCTTCAATAATATTGAGGCAGTTTCTACCCCTTTCTAATCACTTCCATGAACTCAGAACTGGTGTTAATTTTTACCTATCCGTGCTGTATCTCCATCACATGCTGCTACAATTTACATCTTAGGACATAACACTTAGCAGACGTAAGAAAAGAATGGTAAAGCAGGATTTGCTGGGTTGAAAAGAGAAGCAGGCAAATTTCCCATAGAGAGGAATTCAAAATGATTTATACAGATACTCACCCCCTTCAAGGCACTGGAGCATATCTCCCCATCCCTTAAGAATGGGCTGTGAATAATAATTTCCTTCCAAAGAGATAATACAGAAAAGGAGGAAAAAAAATAACTTCATAGTGGAGAAATCTGACAAACACTACCTCAGCCAGGTGATCAAGATCAAGATTAACAGTGATAAGTCATACTGAAACTATGTAACCTGGATATGACGTGATAAATATGGCACCTCCCTCTGTAGTCTTTCTTCTAAAACCCAGTCTTACTGCGAGAAAAACATCAGACAAATCCCAACTAAGGGACATTCTACAAAATGCCTGTCCAGTACTCTTCAAAATTGTTAAGACCATTGAAAACTAGGAAGGTGTGGGAAACTATTGCAGCCAAGAGGGGCCTAAAGAGCCATGACGACTAAATGTAATGTGTATCCTGGATGGGATCCTGGCACAGAAAAATGGACATTAGGTAAAAATTAAGGAAATCTGAATAAAGTATGGACTTTAGTTAATAATAACATCTCAATATTGGTTCATTATTGGTTCGTTGGCTGTGACAAACGTACCATACCGATTGTTGTTGTTTTTAGGTGCCATCAAGTAGGTTCCAACTCATAGCGACCCTGTGTACAACAGAAGAAAGCATTGCCTGGTCCTGCGCCATCTTCACAATCGTTGCTATGTTTGAACTCACTGTTACAGCCACTTGTGTCAATCCATCTCTTGGTGTGGAGTATGTGGGAACTCTATCTACTATCTTTGCAGCTTATCTGTAAATCTAAAATGATTCTAAAATAAAAATTATTTTTTTTTTTTTTTAAGTTGTTGTCAGTTGCTGTTGAGTTAATCCTGACTTATGGTGACCCCATGAGTAGTAGAGCAAAATATCCTCAAAACCCTAATGACTGTGCTCATCTTGCAGGAATCCTCCTCCTGGCTTGGTAGATAAGCCCAGCTGACAGGGATGACCCAGAGTCAGGTCTGTCTCTTCCACTGACCAACCATGCGACCTTGACGAAATCATTTACTCTGTCTACAACAGCTTCACAGTTCCCCACGTTCATTATGGTCATAATAATATCCAAACCATCCTGCCCTGACAGAGATGATATAAGGATAACATATGATAATATACTTCAGAAGCCAGGCATGCTATCAAGTCAAGGTATTATTATTGCTATTATAAAGCAGAGTCCATGGTAGAGAGCGCTCGCAGCCTGGTGTGGGCTCATTCCAATTTGCAAAATGCCTTGTGTGCGTGCAGTAAAAGAGAGGAGGTGATGGTATTCTCCACATCTGGGATAGCACCTGCAGGCCAGATGAGTTTTATTTGCAAGTTAGAGATAAAAGATATTGCCTGATTCTGCATATCAAATATAAATAATCCTAAAATTATCATAACTAAAAAAAAAAATTGGCGATCACCAACTGTATTTATATAGAAGATACAAATACATGTGTTCTACCAGAATGTTTTTAAAACACAGAAAGCCAACGTGATTTTACTATAAGTAAATAACCCAAAATACTCAAACTGTTTTCCGTGTATGTTCCCAGGCAAGAGGGGCTGCAGTTCAGGCTGGGCAATAAGCACTGGCAACCATGGGTCATCAGTCAGTATCCTGGCATTTCTATGACTGCAATAAAGGCACACTTAAGAAAACAGGCAACATGCTGAGTATAGTATCTGATAAAACAAATGTTGCCCAGGAGACTATATATTCTGCTTCCTTTTTACTTGTTTGGTTTCTAAGAGAATAATGGCATCTCTATGAATGGTTCAGAAATTACATTTCTTTAAAAAGTAAAACACTTTCTCTCTGTGAAACAGGTATGACGCATGCTCTTAAAACTCACTTCTCAGGGTTCAAAAAGCAGGCAAGTGCAAGGTGGTTCTGCTATTGAGTACTCAGATGATTAGATATAGTAAATAAAAATTTTAACTCACACTTCTTGGTGAAAAAACAGGGAGGTCCTGAGGGTATGTTAGGGCAATGTGGGCGGTGGTGCCAACTCCCCCACCCTAGCCAGTCCCCTTTGCCCTGGAATCTGGAAGGAGTTCACACCAACACCCAGAATTAACAACAACAACCAGCCAGAAGTATCCAGGTATTCCCCAACCCCTTTTAAAAAGCATTTAGGAAGCAATATTTTTTTAAATATATTTTTAGTTTTACCAATTCCACACCAACTGAAAAAAAGAATGTAAAACTTTACAGAACTCCAAAATGTCCTATATGGATTTCCTAATGACTGAGAATTGACGCTTCTGAGTTACGGTGTTGGCGAAGAATGCTGAATATACTATGGACTGCCAAAAGAACAAACAAATCTGTATTGGAAGAAGTACAGCCAGAATGCACCTTAGAAGCAAGGATGGTGAGACTTTGACTCACATACTTTGTACATGTTATCAGGAAGGACCAGTCCCTAGAGAAGGATATCATGCTTTGTAATGCAGAGGGTCAGCAAAAAAGAGGAAGACCTTCAATGAGATGGATTGACGCAGTGGATGCCAACAATGGGCTCCAGCATAAAAATGATCATGAGGATGGTGCATGGCCAGGCAATGTTTCATTCTGCTGTACACAGGGCTGCTATGAGTCAGAATCAACTCGACGGTACCTAACGACAACAACAGTGGCTATCTATTACTATAACTCTAAATCCCAATACTGTATAATTTATTCAGTCACAAACTACAACTGATAAACACTTGGAGATAGATGTTATGCTTCTGTACAGGCATGTGGTAAAGGGTTAGAACACCCACATCTAGGACGAGAGCCATAGAATGGGGAAGGATCATGGAGACTGCCTGCCAGTCCAGGTCCCTAATGGCAACGATGAAGAAATGAGAACTTGCCTGATTATAACACTGTCAATTACTGGGTCTAAGTTTCAGATTCATTGCCTCTAAACCTCATAACAATCTTTCAAAGTTGGTATATCAGTGCCCTCATTTTACATATGAAGGATTAGGCTGTGATATTAAAAAACACAAGGTCACACAGCTAGCATCTCTAAGAACTAACTGAAATTGGGTTTTCTGACTCCAACGCAATGCTTTTTCCACTACTCTTCACTGGTATATCACCAAATTATTTCGAAGTCATTTAACCTATTTGTGCTAACATTTAAAGAAAGAAATATTAAACAACAACAACTAGTATTTAAGGAAGAAAAGGGATTCAAAGGCAATAGCTTAAAACTGGACTTATTTTTAAAAAATAATTAGGGGTAGTAATTTGCATCTTTCCTAAAAAAAAAAAAATTGAAGACTTTTTTAAAGAAAGCCTATCTTTTAGAAGAGCAAACTGAAAGTGTAAGCGCACCCTGTAGCACATGCTTGTGTTTCTTTAGTAAGGTACCATCACAGCATTCTAAGGAAAGAACCAAACAAAGCCAAACCCACTGTCATCGAGTCAACTCATAGCAACCCTGTAGGACAGCACAGAACTTCCCCACAGGGTTTCCAAGGCTATAATCCTTACAGAAGCAGACTGCTGCCATCTTTCTCGTACGGAGGGAATGGTGGGTTTGAGCCGCCGACCTTTCAGTTAGCAGCTGAGCACATAATCACTGCACTGTACCAGGGCTCCTTAAGGAGAGGCCAGTGGTAACTATATAAATCATGTTAACTACCCTTAGGTTCTGAAACAAAATCCAATTTATTAAATGAGTTTCAGTGTCCAGCTTTTGCTCAACTCTCATTTTAGAAGTTATTTGTGGCAGAGTACATTCCCCGAGGCTTATTATTACCTACAGAACACTCAGACAGGCTTTTCCAGTTACCTTACTAAGACAAAGCAAACAAAAACGATGCCACAACCATTCTGGTAGTCTCTCAGTAGCCTTCTATCTATACAAGCTGGTCAGCCTCCCACTGATAAAATCCATAATCTGAAGACAGAACATCGACAAGCGCCAATAAATACCACCCATCCGTCCACATCTCTTCACTCTGCCAAGGTCTGATGCTATGAACGTATTCTCGTTTTCCTCATAGGTCATGACTGGAATTATTAGCTTCTCTACCTAAACTGTGGTAGAGCAGGAAAGGTAAATAAATGCCAAGTAAAACATCCAAACTGCAACGTTTCCCCACACCTTCCCTGATAACAAAGGTTAATGGTGATATGATATCTGGAGAGATGTAGTACAGCTAAAGGTTTTAAACCATCCCTCCCCAGTCTCAATCTCAGAAACAAAGACGTGCTATTTATTTATAAAAATAGACAAGCTGATTGTAAAATACTCTTATGATTGTAGTTCTCTGCAGACGTCTTCATTAGGCTTTGTGAATTAGTTCCCAGTGTACTGTGCATATTTTAAACTACAAAACTACCATTATAAATATTCTATGTTTTTCCACTAATTTACACATCATCTTCCAATAGTACAAATTTCTAAGATTTTACATTAGTTTGGGGGTTGGGAGCTGTAGGTAAAGGGGGGAACAGTTTGATAGGACTAGTGTGATTTTTCTAATCACATCGAAATACATTTTGAAAGGTCCTGTGAGGCAGGCCAATGAACTAGGGGTGTGCTTTCCTTCAGGTCATGGTGAGAAGGTTAAGTATCACCAACCTGGACTGCTACTGTTAGAGCTCAGGCATTCTGTCATCAAGTTTACTTACTAAAGGAGTCAAGACGCTACTACGACCCCAACCCAAAGCCTTGTGAATTGTTCTGATTATTTAAATTTGCTAAGAAACCAAGTTTCTGATGAATTACAAGAAGGCAAACATCTCTAGGAAAAAAAACTTTAGCTTCAGGGGTAAATATATATGTTTTCCCCAAGTGTGGGCCCAAAGATTTAGAGAACCCTTAAAGCAACTCTATTGCAATGTGTCTAAAGAGAGAGAAGAGATAAGAATTCTTTTCATCTCATTTTTATATCAATCTTTTCTTTTACAAAAGGATTTACACTGGAGCAAGCCCTGCACTGGAATAGAAACTCATTACTATTAGTTAATTAAGAACAGAGCTGGCAAGCCTGTGTCCTGTATGAGTGCAGCTGTGATTGGTGGCAGAATCCTCCAGCCAGGCCTGTGCAGTAGGTGCGTGAGGGAGGCAGCATGCTGGAATCCCCTTCAGTCATGCGGATGGCTCCTCGTGAGCCACAGCCCGCAGATTGCTTGGCTTAGCCCTCATGAAGAAATTAGCATTGAGATGACTGTACTTATCACAATCTGTTTTTTTTTTTCCCCTCGCTATACCGAAGACAGTTTTCTACTGCAAGACGCATTTATTGCAAATACTAAAGCATCCAGGTCCCCTACATATATACCAATTGGTTGTAAAGGCAGAAAGGTCCAAAACAGGTTAGATAATCAGAGAGAAGCTGCCTCAAATGCAAAAAAGCTCTACCAATAATCTACAAAGTGGATAATTCACACATGTAATTTAAAGTGGTCCACGGAGGGAGGCAGCGCCATGCTGAAAGAAAGAGCAAACTTTGATGTCAGCCAGGTCTGGGTTGGAATGCTGGCTCTGGCTACTTGTCATTGTGACCTTGGGTAAGTTACCTAAACTTGGTTGCCCCTTTTGTAAAATGGGGATAAGAAGTACCCTCTCTGCCCATCTCTAGGATCTTTGGGAAGATGAAATGAAATTATGCATGCAAAGTACTGAGCAGAGCGCCAAGCACAGAAGCAGCTCTCAACAAGTGTTAGATCCCATGTACGGAAGCAGTGACATCACAAATGTTCACTTGCTGTTTTCCAAGCATCATATACTTTAGGTCAAAAGGTGAGAGGGTGGCTCCTTCCAGGACAACATCTCAAATATGAAAAAGAATTTCAAAGGTGCCAGTCAAGAATAACCGGTCATTTCTTAACTGTCACTACCCTACGTCTGCTTCAGCCCTTCCAAACCATGTTTACCTTGTGGAGACTGTCCACCAACCCAGACACCAGCTGCATGTGCTTCCCCTGGAACACAGAGAGGTTTCTGTCTGGAAGCAACATGTGGTATCAATTTATCTTTCTCAGCAACGGCAACAAGGAATCCACTCACTTTAAAAATAAAAAGGGAGTTGTGTAATTTAACTCTTAAAAGCCCCGGACCTTTTTTTTTTTTTTTTTTAAGACAACCCCCACTCATTTCTTTTTCTTGCTTTCTCAACAGCAATAAAAATGAGTTATGGTTGTCAGCTCCCAAGCCCACTACTCCCCACCAGGCAGACTGCAGAAGTCTCCCTGGTCCTTACAAGGGATTCCAGGGGGATACGATCTGCAAAGGACCACCTTAAAATACAGCACTCATGATCTGTACAGGACCAGCATTCAAGGAGGTCTCTCTCACTGCTTGAGTTCTGAGTACTGATCATTCTGAACGAGGCTGCCAAATGCCTGGATACTAATATAGGCACCTGCTGAACTGCATATGATAAAGGTCACGTGAAAAGCCCAATGGAAACCATGAGTCATTGGGAGGCTCAGGGTCGGGTGTGCCCCAGCAGGGCAATACAAAGATACAGCTTCTGGAGCAGGCTCTGGATGCTGCCTTTTGATTTATAATGAGAGGCTCTTTCAAAGGCAGCTCTTTAGACTAGGCCCTTGATTTCTCTAAAGTAGTTGTTCTTAACCCTGGCTGTGCATTAGAATCACCTAGCGAGACTTTAAAGACACCCACTCCTAGAAATTCTGATTCAATTGGTGTGGAGTAAAGCTTGGATACAGGTACATTTTTAAAGCTCCCCAGATTATTCTAATGTGCAGTCAGGGCTGAGAACCACTGGGCTTTCCACTGACTGAGAATCTGATTCCAATCTCATGACTCCTGGTCTTCCCAGGTCTGGCTGCACAGCATAGTGATGCCCTTTAACTCCAAGCTTCCACCATTTGGAAGATAAGGATGAGAACTGGGATCAGATATTAAAAGCCATGATTAGCTCTGTGGAGTAAAACGGAGAGTTGGAGCAATTTTTCAAAGAACTGAGGTCTAGATCTGCTTAAAAAAAATAAAAAATGGTGATGGAGGGTGTGACCTTACACTGTCTTGTGGACAGTCATCTCATTCTTCCTGTGATGCTTGTCTACCCAGCATGAATTGGTACACACAAAAAAGAGGGTACATGGACTTTCACAAAAATTAGAGTTAAGACAGGATGAAGAAGAGATGGGGCAGTAGCTGATCCCGGTAATTTTCAGAAGTCTCCCTGAATTGGCATGCAATCTCACACAATCCTTTTGACAGACTCTCCTTTTGGCAATATGTCAAACAGGTAGATTGGGTTAAAGAAAAAAAAAAAGCACTGAAAAAGTCATCCCCCAATCCTGAGGTACTTATTAGCTTCCAGTGCTGAGAATACAGCAAAGTATTACTGAACAAATTTCCCTGAGAACCAAAGTACATATTCAGGTAGCCTCAGGAATATTAATAACAAGCACACACTCCACTCTTATTCCTTGACTGCGTGAAATACTACATCATTACACTTGGGTGGACGCTGCAAAGGGCCATGTACTGCTACCACCTGAGACGTGTGACAATGGTCTTCCTTAGACATTGCCAGAGTTTAGGTTTCAGTTGGCTTACACTCCTCCACTAGATTTTATCTACTTTAGGGCTAACTTGCTATTCAAAAGCAAGTGCAGAAAATACAATAGCATAAAACAGACTTCAAATTAGAAATGGTTATTATTTCTATCTGTATAGAGTTCCAGCTGTAATAGTCAAACAAGCCTTTAAGGCTGAAAACGTAAACTTTCATAGAAAGAACTGCACAAACAAATCTGATCTGCAAGACAAGTTCCACTCTAGTTCCACTATTAGTCTTGTCTAAAAGTCTGAAGTTCAAAATATTAAGGGACTTAAAAAAAAAAAAAAAAAAGATGTTCTAAAAGTAAATATTTTCGGGCCCTTCACTGACAGATTAATTTCCAGTTAGAAACAAGGTTTCCCATTAAATTTGCTGATTATAATCTCCTATTCACAGAGACCATCTTTGGAAATTAATACTTGTTTTAAGATTTCATGCAGTAAGCAAGTGACAGGCTCAGGTCTCTCACTAAGAAGAGTGAGAAAGTAATAATCTGGTGATCGGAATAAATCCATTTCCCAGCCAAACAGAATGAGAGACACGAGGATCTCCTAAGGTAGCAAGGGCTGGGCAGACAGTTTATCCTACTACCCCCAGTTGAAAAAGAAATTCTAGATGGAAAGAAAGCTCTCTAAAACAGCATGAAAAAGATGGCTACCACAATATTGCAGGCAGTTTTGTTGTGTTTTCTAGTGTGGATTTCATTTTTATACTTTTTTTTTTTTCATTTAGCAATCTTCTTTTCAAGCTCTTCCACAGCTGTTTCTGCTCTTGGAGGGCAAGAGGGAACATTCCATTCCTCACAGCCAAACCTGCACTTCCGGCACACAGAGAACCCTGGCAGCCTTGCAGCCTCTGCCCACACCCACTCCCTGCAGCACCCTGCCCTTCCCCCCAGCCCTCCTACTTCCAACCTCACATCTTCCTCCCCACAGACTAAGAAGCAGCTAAGGACATGAAGACAGGAATGACAGCCCCCAGAAAGCGGGTTAAAGTTGCAGCATTTGGCCACCCCTGTTCTCTCGAAGCTCTCTGCTGATGTTATTCAATCCGTTTCCCTTTCTCACACGGGGCTGGGCAAATACAGGCTACTTCAATCCCCTTTAAGTCCATGCACACACGGCAAACCATATAATATAACATACATGCTTCAAAGGGTTAACAGCTAGGAAGTTCCAGAATGCTCCTGAAACTGACTCTGTACCACAAAGTAGAACAGAAATAGTTTTATTAACATAATTTTCATTTAGAATAAGAAAAATAAACATGTAAGGCTTTCCAGTTTGAAAACATATTGTGGGTGGAAATGGAGAGAATAAAAGGGCATCGGAATACACATCCAGAATTCAGGAACACGTCAGGGAGTTTTAGAATTGTTTTCATGGCATTAGAAAAGTGTTCAGGGCAGGGAGCTCAGTAAAGAGTAGTACTGCGGAAGATGGGGAGGACTGTGAAATCCATCCGTCCAGACTTTACAGTGAAGAAAAAAAAAAAAAACAAACAAAGACCAAAGAGGTCCAGCCCAGTACCTGAATTCAATCAAGTAAGAAGATGTGGCAGTCTGGTTCCATAAAGACTTACAGCCTTGGAAACCCTTTAGGGCAGTTCTATTCTGTCCTGTAGGGTCCCTATGCGTTGGAATGGCTTGAGGGCAAGGGGTTTCAGTTTTTGGAACAAGAAGGAGCAGAATAATACCAACCAGAAACAGAACACAGTCCCAGTGCCTGGATTATCACACCAACTGAAAGGATAAAGTGCAAGGAGTACAAGGATAGATAATTCATTCAAGCCTTCCTTCCTCGCTTTTTTCCTTCCTCCCTTTATCCATTCATCCATTCGCCCATCCAACCGTCCGAATTCAGTATGTCTTGTTTTATAACTTGAGGAACAGTTACGTTTCCTGTAATACAAAAACCTTGTCTTACTACAGTTTAGCACCTAGCATGAATCCTGGTACATCCAAAACCAAACCCATTGCCCTCAAATTAATTCTGACTCATAGCAACCCTATAGGACAGAGTAGAACTGCCCCAAAAGGGTTTCCAGGGACAGCTGGTAGATTCAAACCGCTGACCTTTTGGTTAGTAGCCATAGCTCTTAACCACTGCATGACCAGGGCTCCACAGCAGGTACTAAAATTTTTTTTTTGCTTAATCAATTAATTGGTGGGGTAGGGGTCAAAGGTTACAAAATACACCTGAATTATGCTTTAAAAATAGGATGTGATAAAACGTGAGACCAATGAGGTCTCCTCATATGAGTGAAAATGAAAGTAAGTTTCTACTGTAAAATCTGAAGTAATATCTAAATTTTCTTAAAGTTGAGAAGTCTTACCCTTGGGTATTAATTTCAACAAAAAAACCCTATTTTCAAAAACACCATCATATAGTTTAAAAAGAAAGCTTAAGGTTTTCTAAAATAAATGTCAAGGATGGTAAGAAGGGTAAAATGACACCACATACTGTGGGCTCCTCAGTGAACAGGAGCTTGGTATCTCAGGTCCATCCAGGCTGAAGAGCTAACTCCTTAAATCTGTCTTGAGATGCCAAGGGTCCTGGTGAGTACTTGATAATGGGATTGGCTCAGAGGCCTCAGGGGCACACTCAATGCCACAGTTAACACACCCTGGTTCTAAGTCTCTTCCAAGCAAGCACATAGGTAAAAAAGGAAATGCAAAATAAGTACTGCACCTGCAATCTGAAGGAAATGAATTTATGTGGTACCTACCAGGGCTAATATAGTCTATGCCTGACAGATCTTATTTTCACAATAAGTGTGTCAGGAGGAAACCGAAGTGCAGAAAGATTAAGTAACCCTAATAAGCCATGGTGCTAGAGATCAAGCCTGAGGCTAATGCCAAAAAGCAAAGCTCTCACCACTTCACTGTGTGTGTGCTTCTCTCTGAGATCACCACTCTCCCTGAGGAGGGAGCACCATTAACACGTGACCAGGAAACGGGAAGCTCTGTAACTAACTACAAAACCTGTATGACTAAATCAAATACTCCCATCTGTAAGTTTCTGTACATGGTCCCTAGGATTATGAAAAGGAGTGAAAAATGACAAGTCACGAAGCAAGCCCTGTTGCAACCAAACATGCCAATCTGTGAATATTTTTTAGAAATGACTTTTTTCTTTTTTCCTCAGACACACCCCTTTTTACACCCCAAAAGGAACACTAGTAGCATATCCTAACATGATCTGAGATAACCAGTTTTAGGGAAATGACCAAACATGATCACAGCCACAAACTGTTCAGTGTCCAGGCCTTCCGTGGTTGGTTCTGTGCTCAGGAAGAAGTAACCTGTGACTCAGTCATGCCAGTATTACCTGGCTGACCCCGGGAGGCCTGTTCAGGCCCCCAAACAGCTGGTACCATGCTTCAGATCCCCAAGCCAAAAACATGAGGCAAATGTCTGCTATTGCCCTAGACCTTGCTATTACAAGGCTTAATTTGAAACAGGGACTCAGCTCTATACTATTTAAAACATGTAATTAGTTTATTACTGAGCCAGAAAAGATTTAGCTTGCTTCCAAACTATGCGAATTTTAAAATATGATGCCTTTTGCCTGCCAAGTAACAACATGTTCAGGATGCTTCTGTTTAACCTCAGTCAAAAGCTCTGGTAGAAAAGTGCTTTAAGGTTGCATATGCTGCTATTTTATTATTTGTCTGCCGGCACCCAAAGCTGAAGGAACAAGTCACTGACAAAGCAAGCACATTAAAGGGATGAATGTGGAGGTGCTGGGTGGGTGAGTCAAACAGCTTGAGAGTTTGACGTCTGAAATCCAGGAAAACTGCTTTTCCTGTTTTAGTTTACAATCCTTTCCTTCACATGAAATTCACTGGCTTTAAAATCATCACACATACAAACACAACTGTTTCCAGCTCTTCAGACGTTATGGCTCAGAAAAACAGTTTTTTGTCTCTTATTTCAAGAGCAACCCATTTCTTTTTGGTAGGTTCCTTCTCTGAAACACATGCCAACGTGTGGGCACAGTCACATAGCTACGCACAGGCCCACACCCTGGAAACACCGGGAGGGGATGAGGCACATTTTTCAGTTAAAAGGGAAAAAGTTTGAACTGGTATTTACGAAACAGACAAATGCACATGCCTTTGAAAGCAGGCTATCTCCCAAGTGTCAGCATTCATTATTCTAACAGTTTCCATAAATCACAGTGTTACTGGTGAAAGAAGCAAAGAAAAAGTAAATGCCACTTAACAGCATACAGTCATCCCCCAGTGTCTGAGAGGGATTGGTTTCAGGACCCCTGCAGCATCCAGGGATGCTCAAGTCACTCACATAAAATGGTGTAGTAGTTTCATATAACCCCCACACACGTTGAGTCATTTCTAGATTACTTATGATACCTAATACAATGTAAATGCTATGTAAATAGTTATGATTCAGTACGTATTGTTTAAGGAATAATGACAAGACATGAGGTGAACAATGCCCGAACAACCAGTGCTAGACAGAGACTGAAGTTCTGTGAAATGGTGGGAGACTACAGCAGGTTCATTTCATTCACCTGGATTCAGCCTAGTGCTTGGTGCTCAGCTAATTCAAATTTTACTTTTTGGAGATTTCTCCTTTTTTTCCCCAAATTTTATCAATCCACAGTTGGTTTCATCTGTGGATGCAGAACCTGTGAATATGGAGGGCCAACGGTATTTCACGATGGCTACTGTAAATGAAACAACTGGTGGACTTTTCCTTATGAGAATAAAGAGTACAACACAGTCAATTCTGCAAAAGGAGTCTGGTTTACAAGTGTATCCCTTCTCTTCCACACTCCACTGAAGTTCTGCTAATAAGGACCTTCCTGAAGAACTGCTTTCTTTGCCCTCCAACCTTCTGTCTGCATATCCAGTATTTCACTGTACTGATTTTGCAAGATTTCTCCTTATTTAAAACTACAGGATGCAAAGGTGGCTGATGACCAATATGATGATATTACTAAATGCTGAGAGAACCAACCATTTATTCCAGGATACTCCTGTGTCCCAATTATACACAGATGACCACTATATATCTCAAAAGTCCACATAAAATGATCAAATAAAGACCCAAATCCCATGAGGTGTTTGGCTATAGCCACAGCAGCTATTCTTTTTTTTTTTTTTGGTCATTGTTGTAAGTTCATCTATCACAGAACTTTTGCCAATTCAACTTTTTATAGGTGTACAACTTATTGAGAGCAATTACATTAATCAGCTGTGCAACCCTAATCAATGTGATTTTTCCATTACTGTAAGCCAAAACTCAGTACTCTTTTAGCAGTAACCCCCTCTTCCAGCCCCTCCCTCCCACCCCTGGAAACCACTAATAAATTTTGGTCTCTAGGTATTTGCCTGTTCTTGTCTTTTTATGTGAGTTTGGTTTAGAGGTTTAAGGTCATGGATTCATGGGACATCCCAGTTAATTGGCCTAATAACCACATTTAGTGCTTCTGTTCTATCTGCTAGTTCCTTGGCTAGTACCTCGGGTCTTAAAAGCTTGCAAGTAACCATCCAAGGCACAACAATTGGTCTCTATTTGCCTGGAGCAACAGAGGAAGCAGATTCAGGAATAAAACCCAAACCCATTGCTGTCAAGTCGATTCCAACTCATAGCGACCTTACAGGACAGAGCAGAACTGCCTGACAGAGATCCCAAGGAGTGCCTGGTGGACTTGAACTGCCAACCTTTTGGTTAGCAGCCCTAGCACTTAACCACTACACCACCAGGGTTTCCTTTGAGTCAGGAATCGGAGGTGGAAATGCAATGTGTGGCTAACTGCCTCCATGAAAAACTGCTTCCTCTGCCATTGAGACTAGAAGAACTGGTTAGTGCCCAGCTACCATTACTGAACATTTTGAGCAAAGATTCTGTAGAAAAATCCTGATCAAAAGGAGTAAAATGCAAAACAGAATTTCAAATTCTCATGGAACCCAGATTTTCTGGAGGCATGGTGGCTGGATGAACCCCTGAAACTATTGCCCTAATCTTTAAACCTTAAACGAAAAATATCCCGAAATCTTTTTAAAAACCAAATACTTTAGCTTCACTAGTAAAGAAAGTCTGCCTCAGCGTTGTGTTCTTTTAAGATCTATCTATATGGAATCAAATGACAACAGCAACTAGAAAGATTAGATAGGAACATTAGGGGGGCAGTGAGTTTATGTTAAAGGGGGATGAACAACTCAGAAAAGGAGGGCAAGGATGGCTGCACAATTCAAAGAATGTAATCAATGTCACAGAATTGTGTATGTAGAAACCTCAATTGGTGTACATTTTTACTGTGTATAGTCTCAACAACAGCAAAAAAAAAAAAAATGATTAACAAAATGTTTAGAGCAAAAAAGTAATAATAAAGCATTTCATTGCTGCAACAATTATAAAGAAAGATCAAATAAGGAAAGGAAGACATTTCCACTAATGAAAGAACTAGGCATTCATTCCATGTTTCTAAAAAAAACAAAACAAAACAAAAATCCACCAAGCCATTCGGTGCCCATACATTAACTTAAAATCTAGTATGTCCCCAAATGTGCAAGTTAATGTTAGCACTACTCCCTAAACTACAATGAATGAAGCCGGTTGAATATGAATGAGATAAATCTGTTATTCTAAAGGTCATGACAGAAATGTTGTACTTCAGTAGCAATATGTACTAGACTCTAATCTCCATTTACACTGCTGGGTAAACTTGAAAGCACTGAAGAAACTGGAAACACCAGCATTAATACTGTAATACCTATTGTTCCAAAGAACAGAAGAAAGAATATTAACTAGCAACGACTGTTGTTGTTGTTGTCATGTGCTATTGAGTCGGTTCCAACTCATAGGGACCCCATGTACAACAGAATGAAACACTGCCCAGTCCTGTCCCATCCTCCCAATCACTGCTGTTTGAGCCCACTGTTACAGCTACTGTGTCAAACCAGCTCATTAAGGATCTTTCTCTTTTTTGTTGACCCTCTACTTTCCTAAGCATGATGTCCTTTATCCAAGAACTGGTCCCTGTTGATAATATGTCAAAAGTATGTAAGAACAGCCACATAAAAAACTATAAAAGCTTAGCAGCCAAGCTCTTAACCACTGTGCCTCCCAGGCTCTGAACATACAGTAGAAATGGAAAATTCCTGTAACTGGGTATTTCAAGGGCTAAAGGAAATTAGGGACAGTTCTTTCAGACCTTGTTTGTGGATGGAGGAAGCTTTAGGAGACAGAAAGTCTTAAGATAAAGAGGTTAGAGGGTGTGGAGAAAAGCAGGGGAGCAAGCCCCATTCCTCAACCAGCACATGTCACAGTGCTCCAGGACTCACTGGTCTCCACACAGTCAGCGGTTCTAAAACTATTTCTGAGGACAGTAGACCTCTGATCTTATAATTACCTCCCTGGTGGACTCTGACTTAGTAGGTGCCCTTAGGTTCTCTCTCCCTACCACTTCATCACGTGGATCTCCTGAAATTTCCAATTCTTTGCACTGAGTCAGATTGTTCATTTTGCTAAAAGGAAATGTGTGTGGGCTCATAGCATGACCAGGTACTAGGTCTCCCTCCAAGGCTTGACAAGTCATTGTATATACGGGGGCCCCTGAGATTAATCCCTTTACGTCAAGACAAAGAATGTCACATCAATATACTGGAACAGATGTTGCTAAGCCATTTTCAGGTTCAAAGGTAGCTTCAGGTAATACACTTTCAACTCTCTGACATTATGTGGAACAATATTACCCTATATTAGCTGCTTCTCCAGAAACAAGTTCATCAGGTTCATTCAAATACAGTTATGGCCTCAGCAGTCTTCCCCAGTAAGAGACGCTGCTGAGTTCTTACGTTAATTTGTGGATTGAAAGGGAATTGGGGTACCAGCTTCTTACAATGTTAACAAATCCATGTTGGAAGACATTCCTCCATGGTCTCTCCCATTTCTGCACATGTTGCAAGCAAAGCATTAATGGCCCTTTATTCTAGACTATTTTTCAAGGATGTATGCACAGTGAACAGCCTTGGAAGATACAGTATCTCCCTCCAGAGCAAAGGGCTGCTTACTGCCCATTACAAAATATTTAGGACCCCTAAACTCAGGATTCCTCTCATGTAACACAACCCACTGCATGTGCAGGCATCAACCTGGGCCATGTGTGTCACCCCTGTGGGACTTGGGGGTAAGGAAGGAACTGAAATAAAATATGCTATTGCTCATGCTGCTTGTTGTGCCATGAACGAGTAATAAACTCCTTTGTATCTGACCCAGTAGTCTCATGTCTTCTGCCAGCACCCATGAAACTATGGTAGGCTAACTTGTTAGCTTACTCAACAGCAACAGGTAAGAATTTCAGACCCTTCTCAATTCTTGACAGTCCATTTCTTTAGCTTATGAACTGCTGACACTTCCTTAGCTGCAGAAGATGAAACTTGGGCAGTTTATCTCTAGCCAACTTTATTCTCTATCCCTACATAAATATCCCCACAGAAGATAATGGGATGAAGGAAGAAGATGGGGCCACAAGCAAGAAAGGCAGCTATACATACCTCTGACACTTTGAATGTTCTGACTTGGTTCTGCTTAAGACCCATAAGCATTTTTGACAATAAACCACTAATAAAAGGGAAGGGGTGGGGAAAAAAAAGGGAGAAGATCCCCAGATAGGGCCATCTTGCAGCATTTCATTTGCATCAGTTTCCATCTTTTCCAGCTGTTGCTCAATGCTGTGGTTTGCTTATGAAGAGTAGATCGGAGTCAGGAGCAAGTTTCAGTTTGTTTCTTCTTACCTTCCTCTTCTACCAGGCCTGAGGGCAGACCACATATGTTCACCCTTCCCCAACTCCCTGATAACCAGGCTGCCCCATCTCATGGCAGTCCTCACAGTACTAATATTTGCAGGGTCCGGATCTCCATTATGGAGCCCAGGGCCATTCTCATAGGGAAATTTCTCCTCAGTTCCTTTAACTTGTCTACAGGCTCCCTTCAATTTAGCAATGGTGAAAATGCCTTCAGCTCTTTCTCCTCACCACAGTGATTTTGTTGTGAGGTGTCATGTATGCAGAAACCCAGGAGTCCCTCCTCCTTTCATTTTAGCTCTCACACATACTTTTTTTTTTTTTCATTCCTCTGCTAATATTTAGCAAAAAGGAATTGGCTAGGCAGTTCCTGTGAACCAAGAACAAACACATGCACATACATATTTACACATTCTCCAAGCTTGCCAAAGGAAGAGGGTTAATTTTCTAGCCTATTAACTATGAACCAGGAGCCTTTACTATAAAACACAAAAAACTTAACAAGATTTCATGCATTACACTTTTTACTACTGATTTAAGCCAGGCATGTTCTGCCATAGAGGAAATTGGTATTTTCTTTTCTCTCCTTTTTCCTCTTGGATAATCTACTTCCATTCTTGGCAAAAAGAGGAGTATGTTTACTATAGTGTTCACAGGCACCTACATGTCCAATGCCTCTAGAATGATACTGGATTGTTGCCACATGTCCAAATAATGTGCTCTTTGAGAAATAATTATCAATTAGAATGCTATAAAATGGGCCAGCAGTTCCATTCTGCTAACACTGCGTGGTATTTTGGCTGCCAAACACAAGATGCTTTCTTTGGTTGCTCCTTACATGAATCAGAAAGTTACGTTAATTTGCTTGGTGCTATTTGTGGACATGTATGGAAAAGAATGCAGACTTCCAGGAGCAAATTAGGGCCCACTAACTCCATTTTGGCAGCAGGTCATCAGCACAAGGCACGCCAGATACAAATATTATATACAGGGACCCCTGCCTGGGCTAGGTGGCAAGGGCTACAGAAATAAACTATTAGCAACAACATGTGAGTAATCAATTTCTAGTGCTTTCATTCTATAGCAGCTGCCAAAAGAATTTGGCAAAAGCCGTCATTTAAAAACACCAATTTGAGCTACAGTGAATATTCTTATTATAGTAAGTAGGTATTAGTTTGTCTATCTATATATATAACAGTTCTAAAAACAGAAAAAAATTAAAGGCTTAAAATTTAAATGCCACTTGAACATCAAAAAGTTCTAGCTTTTCTGTCGTTCTTCCTGGCAGCTTTCTTTTATATGGTACTGTTACTGATAATTAAAATATTTCTTGGGGGAAAAAGGTGCATAAAAATATGAAGTCACTAAGATCACATAAGTAACTGGGAAGAGTTAAATAACGAAAGCTCAGCACATCTTTTTTTGTGTCGAAGATGTCTGGTACATGACAGACTCTCAATATTATTTCCTTGAAAGGATAAATGAATTCCCCCGTTATTTTCTCTTTTGAGCTAAACCATGCTGAATTAGGTTAGCATCTGCAACAAAATTCAGGAAACCTAGCACTAATGGGTTGACGGGAGCACTAAGGAAGTAGACTCTCTTTTCCCAGGTTCTCCATCTCCAGAGAAATCTACCTTAGCACTGAAAGTGACAGTAAATAAAGTATCAGATTTAAATACATTAGGTTGTCTGTCTTAAATTTCAGAAGCATTTAGAAGTTCAAAATGTGGATATTATTAGTTCTATTAAAAATCATACTCATGTTTCTAAGTGGACTATGTAATTCAAATACAGTAGTTGAGAACATTTTATTTTTAATTAAGAGTCAAGATAGCTTTTGATTAACTGTGAGGAGACAAACATTTGGACTGATTGATGAGTGCAAGTAGGGGCAAACTTTTCAGAGGATTGTTTATCAGCAGGCTCCCTGGGTGCTGCAAACAATTAAAGCCCTGAGCTGCTAACCAAAAGGTTGGAGATTTAAGTCCATCAAGAGGTGCCTCAAAAGAAAGGCCTAGCAATCTACTTCCAAAAAACCAGCCATTGAAAACTCTATGGAGCACATTTCTACTCAGACACACGTGGGGTTACCACGTGTCAGAATCGACTCCACAGCAACTAGCGTGGCATGGTATGGCTTATCAATATCTATTGATATTAATAATGTACATAACTTTTAACTTTGTAGAACAAACTATTCCATTCTCTTTTTTCCTTACTATTTTTACTTTTAGGTGTGCACATGGCTGCCCAGAAAAAAAAGGACTATATTCCTCGGTCTTCTTTGAAGTTAGACGGGGCCATGTGACTTAGTTCTAGCCAGTGACAGGTAACTAAAAGAATTTCATGTAACTTTCAGTAAGACTGTTTAAAGACAGCTGAGGCAGGTGAGAGACGAATCCCCTTTTTCCCTTCTGCCTTTCTTCCTTCTTTTGGCCTACACTTAGAGGAATCCTTATGGGACCTTGAGGATGAAAGCCTCATGCTGAGATGGCGGGGCAGAAGATAAAAGGAGAGTGATTCTCAGCGACTTCTTAGGGTACCCACATCAGTGACAGACTTCTTTTACATGAGAATAATTCACTGTTAAATTTGGGTTTTCTGTTACATGCAGCCAAGCCTAATCCTAACTGATACACCTAGCAATTCTATTTTTAGGAATTAATCTTATTGATACACCCACTGTACGGTGTATCTCTCTTTGCGTGTACACAACACACAGTTTAACTTTTGCATATATTAGATTTATAGCAAAAAATAGTTAATAACAAAATTCTAAGTATTAATAATGGTAATGAGAGGTTTCTATTCACATTAAGATAATGCAATAGCAACACCTAGCAAGAAAGGCCTTTATGTTCCTACCTCCCACCTTGACGTATGTGTCATCAGGCACTTTGAAAGCACACTGCAATGAATGATTGTGTATGCGCTAAACAGTGTCATCCTCCAGTGCTCCAGGCCGATGGGGCTAGCAGTAATCCTCCTGCCCTCAACGTTTTAGAAGTTCTGATGTGGAGGCCACTAAGGATGGGACTCAACATATTTGCAAGTAAAGAAGCTGTTTTATGATGAGGCTCTTAACATTTCTTGTTTTGGGTCAGTCTGGATTTCAAGGGACTCAAGACATAAAAATGAAATGTGGAAAAGACGGCTTGGAGAGACATATGGTATTAACTGGGAATTAACTGTATGGTAACAATAGATATAAGGCTATTTCTACCAACCACGGAACTATGGCTGGGCCACTGTCTTTGCAACAATTTTCACATAACTACAAGAAAAAAATAGTATCGACAGCCAGTGAGCACAATCTACAACACGGCATGATACCATAACCTGGACAAAGGCTTATGTGTTTTTGATTTTGGGGCAATATGAAACATGTGGGAAGCAAGGCAGGCGTAGTGACATATCAGTCTCCACCCAAGCCCAAAGCATCAAATCCAAATTTAAAAAATACTATCCAGTAAGAAAACCAACAGTCTCATATCCAGATCTTGTGAGATGGGATCCAGTAACAGTATGAAGAAAAAAATCTATACTCCGAGTGAACCAAAAGAGCCCTGGTGGCACGATGGCTAAGCGCTCAGCTGCTAACCGAAGGTCAGTGGTTCGAACCTACCAGCTGTTCCACAGTCTGCTTCTGTAAAGCTTATGGCCTTAGAAATCCTATGGGGCAGTTCTACTCTGTCCTACAGGGTTGCTGTAAGTCCGAATTGATTCCACAACACAAAACAACAGTGTACCAAATTGTGGTCTGTTACTCTCCCCTAAAATGAATCTTAAAAAAATCAGGAAATGAGTGAGCTTCTTGGCTCAAGTAGACATACGAGACTATGTATGAAGGCAGAGGTGGACAGAAGCTGGCAGAATGGATATGGGGAATACGGGGTGGAGAAGGAGGGTGCTGTGTCATTGGGGAGAGAGCAACTAGGAGTACATAGCAAGGTGTATATAAATTTTTGTATGAGAGACTGATTTGATTTGTAAATTTTCACTTAAAGCACAGTAAAAAAAAAATCAGGAAATGAGCA
This sequence comes from Elephas maximus indicus, assembly GCF_024166365.1. NCBI lineage: Eukaryota > Metazoa > Chordata > Mammalia > Proboscidea > Elephantidae > Elephas > Elephas maximus. Next base: position 174,435,810 of record NC_064819.1, on the reverse strand, counting down.
GACATCTGTCATAAAGGTATTCCAATATTCTGAAATAATAAATGCTATAGAAGAACAAAAATTTTATTGCATTAAGGTATATGATTGTTTCAATTTTTCATGTCTAAAGGCTGGATGTTGAAAACTATGTTTATAAAGGCCTAGTAAACTGTTAAGCACTTAGCTGCTAATAGAAGGTTGGTGGTTCGAACACATCCAGCAGCTCTGTGGGAAAAAAACCCTGGTGATCAGCTTCCCTAAAGATTATAGCCTAGGGAACTCTATGGGGCAATTCTACTCTGTCACATGGGGTTGCTGTGAGTCCGAAAATCGACTCGACAGCACCAAACAACAGTAAAGAGGCAGCATTAGGAATGTTTACCTATGCTGCCCAATTGAGTCAATATGTAAGACCGAACATGCTAGGAAAACAGCCCTAAATATTCCTAGATAGATAATTATCAGGTATGTACTTGCTAGGTAGTAGCTATTGACTGTAGTGAAGGCAGGGCCATCCCCAGGAGAAAAGATGGGCAATTTATGCAGGAAAGGAGATTACTTAGAAACTGGTATTTTATGTACATTTCACTGATAAATACTACATAGTTAGTCCCCTATGCCTCAGTTTCAGTATCTGTGTGGAATGTGAAACATTTATTTCAAAGTTTAAACTGTGTCTCTCAATGTCTTTTAACTCTTTCTTGTTATGCTTTTGAGTCCACTCCTGGCATTTCATAAATAAACCTGTGGTAACGTCCTTGCTCTCTGAAGTGGACCCTGTGGCATTCATACCCTCTGCTGTAGGATACCATCACCCTTCTGCCAGTCTGTCATACTGTGGAGGCTTGTGTGTTGCTATAATGCTGAAAGCTATGCCACCAGTATTTCAAATACTGGCAAGGGGACCCATGTAGACAGGTTTCAGTGGTGCTTCTAGACTAAGGGAGCCCTGGTGGTGCAGTCGTTAAGTGCTTGGCTGCTAACCAAAAGGTCGGCAGTTTGAATCCACCAGCTGCTCCTTGGAAACCCTACGGGGCAGTTCTACTCTGTCTTCCAGGGTACCTATGAGTCAGAATTGACTCGATGGCAACAGGTCTGGTTTTTTGGTTTTGTCAGACTAGGAAGGACTAGGAAGAAAGGCCTAGTGACCTATTTCTGAAAATTAGCCAATGAAAACCCTATAGAGGTCACGACAGAATATTTTCCGATGTAGTGTTGGAAAATGAGTTCCCTAGGTTAGAAAGCACTCAAAATATGCAGGGGCTGCAACAATGGAGTTGAGCTTACCAATGATCCTGAAGATGGTGCAGGGCTAAGCAATGTTTTATTCTGTTGTACATGGGTTGTCATGAGTTGAAGCCAACCAGACGGCAACAACAAACTAAAGGATAAGGCCCCTGGGACAAAACCGTGAGCTTCTTTGGTGTCTCCAATGGAACTCCTAGCACAAAGCTGGGCACACCACAAATACTCTTTTTCATTAAACTATAACCATGTCAAAGGAAGTTTTAAAAGAAGGGGGGGACCCAAATCACAATAAATATTTGATGAACTAACAGCTGCTTTGGAAAGCGATTTTTGTTGTTGTTAGGTGCTGTCCAGTCAGTGCCAACTCACAGTGATCCTATGTACAATGGAACGACCACTATCCAGTCCTGAGTCATCCTCACAATCGTTATGCTTCAGCCCGTTGCTGCAGCCACTGTGTCAGTCCATCTCCTTGAGGATCATCCTCTTCTTCGCTGACCCTCTACTTTACCAAGCATGATGTCCTTCTCCAGGGACGGATCCCTCCTGATAACATGTCCAAAGTATATGAGATGAAGTCTCACCATCCTTGCTTCTAAGGAACATTTTGGCTGTACTTCTTCCAAGACAGATTTGTTCGTTCTTCTGGCAGTCCATGGTATAGTCAATATTCTTCTCCAACACCACAATTCAAAGGCGTCAATTCTTCTTCGGTCCAGTTTTCACATGCATATTCAAGCAAGTCGCATGCAGGCAACTGAAAATACCACAGCTTGGGTCAGGTGCACCTTAGTCCTCAAAGTGACATCTTTGCTTTTCAAAACTTTAAAGAGGTCTTTTGCAGCAGATTTGCCCAGTGCAACACCTCGTTTGATTTCCTGACTGCTGCTCCCATGGGTACTGATTGTGGATCCAAGTAAAATGAAATCCTTGACAACCTCAAGATTTTCTCCACTTATCATGATATTGCTTATTGGTCCAGTTGTGAGGATTTTTGTTCTCTTTACATTGAGGTGTAATTCATACTGAAAGCAGTAGTCTTTAATCTTTTCTTCACTTTCTGCAAGCAAGGTTCTGTCATCTGCATATCACAAGTTGTTAATGAGCTTTCCTCCAATCCTGACGCCCCATTCTTGTTCATATAGTTCAGCTTCTTGGGTTATTTGCTCATCATACAGACTGAATAAGTATGATGAAAGGATACGACCCTGACACACGCCTTTCCTGACTTCAAGCCACACAGTATCCCCTTATTCTGTTTGAATTACTGTCTCTTGGTCTATGTACAGGTTCCTTGTGAGTGCAATTAAGCGTTCTAGAATTTCCATTCTTCACAATGTTATCCGTTATTTATCATGATTCCCACAGTCAAATGCCTTTGCATAGCCAATAAAACACAGATAAACATCTTTCTGGTAATCTCTGCTTTTGCCCAAGATTCATCTGACATCAGCAATGATATTCCTGGTTCCACATCCTCTTCTGCATCTGTCTTGAACTTCTGGTAGTTCCTTGTCAATGTTCTGCTGTGACTGCTTATGAATGGTCTTCAGCAAAATTTTACTTGTATGTGATATTAATGATACTGTTTGATAATTTCCACGTTCTGCTGGATCATTTTTCTTTGGAATGGCCACAAATATGGATCTATTCCAGTCAGTTAGCCAGGTAGCTGTCTTCCAAATTTCTAGGCATAGATTAGTGAGTACCTCCACTGCGGCATCCAATTGGCATTCTGTTGAAACATCTTAATTGGTATTCTGACAATTCCTGGAACCTTGTTTTTCACCATTCCCTTCAGTGCAGCTTGGACTTCTTCCTTCAACACCACTGGTTCTTGATCATATGCTACCCCCTGAAATGGTTGAACGTCAGCCAGTTCTTTTTGGGAAAGTGACTCTGTACTTCTTCCATCTTTTTTTTTTTTTTTTAATGCTTCCTGTGTCTTTCAATATTTTCCCTGCAGAATCCTTCAGAACTGCAACTCAAGGTTTGAATTTTTTGTTCAGTTCCTTCAGCTTGAGAAATGCTGAATATGTTCTTTCCTTTTGGTTTTCTAACTCCAGGTCTTTGCATATGTCACTACAATACTTTGTCTTCTCCAGCCACCCTTTGAAATCTTTTGTTCAGTTATTTTCCTTAATCATTTCTTCCATTTGCTTTAGCTACTCCACATTCAAGAGCAAGTTTTAGTGTCTTCTACATCTATTTTGGTCTTTTCTTTCTTTCCTGTCTTTTTAATGGCCTCTTGCTTTCTTCACGTATGATGGCCTTGATGTTATCCCACAACCTGTCTGGTCTTTGGTCATTAGTGTTCAATGCACCTAATCTATTCTTCAGATGGTCTCTAAATTCAGTTGGGATATACTCAAGGTCGTACTTTGGCTCTCATGGACTTCTTCTCATTTTCTTCACCTTCAACATGAACTTGCATATGAGCAATTGATGGTCTATTCCACAGTCAGACCCTGACTCATGCTATTAGGCTTTTCCATCATCTCTTTCCACAGATGTAGTCAATGTGATTCCTGTTATTCCATCTGGTGAGGTCTACATGTCACCATTTACGTTGTTGAAAAAACGTATTCATAATGAAGAAGTAATTGGTCTTGCAAAATTCTATCACGTGATCTCCAGTGTCGTTTCCATCACCAAGGCCATATTTTCCAACCACTATTCCCTCTTCTTTGTTTCCAACTTTCGCATTCCAATCACCAGTAATTATCAATGCATCTTGATTGCGTGTTTGATCAATTTCAGATTGCAGAAGTTGAGACCAGAAGAACCAGATGGTGCCCAGCAACCATTACCACGGCTCTGATCAGGACCACGACAGTAGGTCATGGACTGAGGGAGAGAGAAATATAGAACAAAATTCAAACTTACAAATAAAACCAGACTTACTGGTCTGATAGAGACTGGTGGAACCCCTGAAACCATGGCCCTTAGAAACCCTTCAAACCCAGAATTGAAATCAGACAGGCCTACAAAATGAACAATAACACCAGTGAGAAATGTATACCTCAGAACAATCAACTATATGAGACCTAAAGGGCAGCATATGCCCAAAAACAAAGTTCAGAAGGAAGGTAGGTGCAGTAAAGCTGGGCAAATGAACATAGAAAACCCAGGGAGGAAGAGGGGAGGGTGCTGACACATTCAGGGGTTTGTGACCAATGTCACGAAGTAATCTGTGTATAAATCGTTGAAGAAACTAATTTGCTCTGTAAACTTTCACCTAAACAAGAATAAAATGTTAAAAAAAAAAAGGCAATTAAATGGTCAAAGCAATCCCTCAAAGGGTGTGAGGGAGTTGAGGAGAGGGAGAAGAAGGAGTTTAAGGCTAGTAAGGGATGGCTGGCCAGCTATGTAGAATACCACAGACTCAAGAATTTAAAGATCACAGCATAATCAGCATAGGCTGATGTCAACGCAGCATCAGCATTCCCAGAAGAGCTCCAGAAACTCGTAGAACAGAAAAGCTGCCTTCCTGAGCAAGTCTTCAATTATGATGAAACAACTATTTACGTAGCATTTATACTGTATTAGGTATTATAAGTAACCCAGACGTGATTTAAAGTATACGGGAGGATGTGTGTAGGTTATAGCAAATGCTATACTATTTTTTATAAGGGATTTGAACATCGTTGGCCTTTAGTATCCTCGGGGGTGCGGGGAAGGAGAGTCCTAGAACTAATCCCCCACTGAGGGACAACTGTATCTAGGAGCTGGCACATCCCAGAATACACGCTTTGAAAATTTCCCATTTGTTTTCCCTTATTCACCAATGAGAGCCCTCTGAAAATTATTTCAACCTAGAAATGATGTGAGGAGCAAACACAGCTGGACTCTGTACTGAAGTCAGGTCTTTCTGCTCCTACTCCAACCCCTAACTTTCTGCACTTCAGCTGTGGACAATACCACTTGTAATTAGTGGGCACCACAGCAGAGGCTGGGCAGGAGCAAAGCAAGGCAAAACACACGGGAATCATTCTTGCTATTTGTCCTCCCCTATTTTACTACAGTTTAGTCTGGGAGAAAAGCTGAGCAAAGAGAAGAAATTGTTAGATTGGTGTTGGACAGTCCCTCATTCCATAACCAGGAAAACAAACAAAAACAAAAGAGCAGCTGTGAATTTCTTCTAAATTCTGCTCATTCTGTTTCCAAAATTCAGCAGTCCCACTAACTTCATATACATTTAAAAACAGTTTTTAGGTACTTGAGAGTGAGTGCAAGCTTCTGAGTCAACCTCAATGTTCAAAACAAGTTTTGTAAGCTACGGCTCTTGAGGGGTCTCCCTAGCCCTTCCCATTCCTCTAGCCCCTTCCTTGTCCTTTCTGTCTCCAACCAGTTTAATTTACACCAAGCCTGAAAAGGTCAAGCTGGCCACAGGTAAAGAGCTTACTTAAGTAATGTTTACACTGTACAGTTACAGAATGAACTAAAAATATAAAGTCATCCTCTAAAGAATAGCACTACACAAAAACTGGGGTGAAATAAAATTCCTCCTATGGTAAAGCTTTCCAGACAGGTTACCAAACGGTAGGAAACTAAGAGTTTGAGACCTATTTACTGTTTATGAATTAGTCTCTTTGAATTCAGAAGTGGAGATCACATAGAAATTCTTTAGCTAAGAAACCTGGATGTACTTATCAGATCATGTGAAATACACATTTTCTTTTGGATTCTTGTAAATAAGCTTACCCTATATGCAATGTACTAGAAACAAGCTGCAACAGTAACAAAAACTGAAGTTGTGTTAGTTAGGCATGAGTTAGCTTTAATGCGACACTAACTGGACTCTGTTCTACTTATCTGAACAGGGATCAGACAGACAATCCTCTCTGTGTGACCCTCTCTTCCAGAATTAGTCCAGAACAATGTAAGTTAAAGAGTTAAAATTATTGTTTCAGTGAGAGAATTAACATAATTTAGAGGGAAAGTACTGCCATATACAAATTGTTCTAACTTTTCAAAATCTTTGTTATTTGATAGCCTTCAATTGGGTAAAATTGCTGAGTTTTTTTGTTTTAACTTTTCCTTGATTACCAAAATAGTACATGCTTATCTAAAAATCTGGTAAGGTCAGAAAAGTGTGAAGAAGCAAGAAAAACATCACTTATTCTCACCCTTCAGATACAACTTTTGTAGATTTTGCCATTTACTTTTTTTTTTGTTTATATAAATGAGAATATCCTGAATGTACAATCTGTTATCCTAAATTTTCCCCAAATTAATGCTATCAGTAAACCCTCTTTAAGCATATTTCTTAAAATTTCAAAAACCTGCACTGTGTATTATCTAGTTGGACATTCCTCTCAAAGTCTGAATTACTAAGGTTTTATATTTCAAGTTTCATGCATTCTTGCATTCTTCTTCCTAAATTCCATGCAGAATGCAAAACATAAGTTTGCAGAATGTAAAACATAAGTTTGCAGAATCCTCTTCCAGTTAACCCACTTGTATATAAAAAAAAAAATTTTTTTTTAATTTTTATAGATAGGTCTTAATATACAGAGTAACATTTGTATTCAAAGTACAAAGTCTTTTGAGCAAAAACACTCATTCTTTACAAGTAAAATATAAAAGAGATTTTCATTATGGAATCTAACTTTTTTTTTTTTCCTGTCGATTTGTTTTTGGTGATAGCCATAGCCTTATTGCACAACACACTTGACTACTTATATCACCTAGTCCAATGAATCATTATAACTCTAACCCGTAAAAAAAAAAAAAAAAAAACCGCTGCTGTCAAGTCGGTTCTGACTCCTAACAACCCTATACGACAGGGTAGAGCCACCCCACAGAGTTTCCAAGGATTGCCTAGTGGATCCGAACTGCTGACCTTTTGGTCAGCAGCCATAGCCCTTAGCCACTACGCCACCAGGGTTTCCATTATAACTCTAGCTGGTTGAAAAATTAATGTTATTATCCTATTCCCTGCAGGGAAAAGATGGCTCAGAGAAATTGAGATAGAATTTTAGAGTGGGAAATGATTTCAGAGATCATCTATTAACTCAATCATTTTTGAACTACTTCGTAGGATTCTACAGCTTCTTTAGGGCCAGAGGTAGGGGAAGCAGATCAACTCATCAAAATTCAATGTAACATATTCATAAAAACTGATTGCTTTAAGAAGCATTTACAGAAATGTTTTAACAGCATTAATAAGACTGTTTTTTTCTACCAATGAAATGTTTTAAATTAAATTAAATCAATAATTTAAATTCAAAAGCATCCTAAGGAAACCAGAATTAACTAAAACAATCTTATCACATTGAACTACTGAGTATTGTTTCTAATCAGTAACAACTGGGAATACCTAGAATAGTGTCCAGCAGATGGAAGAACAAAAAGTGCATTTGTTTAAAGAACTTATTAATAGAATCAACTTTGTAGAAAACTTAACGTGAAAGGGTAAAGTCACTCCAAGCAGTATAAAGGAAGTTAAGACACCCAGAAGACATTATTATAATGAGTTATGTGATTCCCCATTGCTGTCGAGTCAATTCTGACTCATAATGACCCTATGATTTTTCTGATTAATAACCCAAATTTTATATCCACTAACAGTACATATGAAATTGTGAAGGATTAAAAAAAAGCACAAATTGATAAAGTATCCTAAAAATGGTATTATATAATGAATGCTAAAAGATTCACACAACTGAAAATGACATACACAAAATCAAGATAAATGGAAATATGTCCACATGAAATGTTGACATTTTTGTTATTGATGGAGGATATCTGAAAACTACTGTTCTACTCTACACCACACCACACCCCCCTTTTCCACTTCCCTGTCCCACACAACTAAGACTGCCACATGGGTGTGTGTGCAGGATAAATATGAACATGCATATACTGACATTACTGACAACTGGAAAATTAAGTAAAAGTTACTCATTCCAACTACACTCTGAACCGCTGTTGACATTTTCATATATTTCCTTTTTATTTTTTCTTCTAAGTATATTTGTTTCAGAAAATTGAAACCACAATTTTCTCCCCTGTTTTACTGACTTGACATTGGATATATATTTGCTTAACAAATTAAATTTTTATTAAAACTTCTGAGGATTTCAGGGTATTCTTTTTGATCAATGGTTACCTTCTGAAATGTCAGAAAACTCGAACATTATAATCATTCAACTGAAATGAGGAGAAAAAAAAATGTAATGGGGATAATATTAGCTATAGGGAAAGAAGACCAAAAAGCTACTGGAGAGGATATAGAAAGGGGGAAGGAGCAAAAACCAGGACAAGCCAATTGTCATGCAGGGAGAAAAATCTAGGTGCGGGGAGGTGGGGGGAAGAGACGCTAAGGAAATGCTTGAAGGAGACACAGTCTTATGAAACCACAACTCTAGAAAAATGAACTATTTCTACCTTTATCAGAAGTCTGATATGTATAGAAAACCTATACAGGCTTAACTCATCTGATATTACTTTTACACATCTGTGAAAACATTCAGAGGTTAATTACACCATTCAGTTACTGACCATAAATAAAAAAGGTCGGGAAAAATGAGGGAAATTCTCCATATGATGGATTGATAAGGTGGCTGCAACGGTGGGCTCAAACATACCAACGATTGTGAGGATGGTGCAGGACTGGGCAATGTTTTGTTCTATGAAACAGAAGGTCACCATGAGCTGGAGCCAACTTGATGGCAACTAACAACACATTTTTGACCAGCTTTGCCAGTCATTCTGGAAAAGCATCATGGGCTGAATTTAGACATTTTAAAATCCATAACATAGTGCAAGTCAAACAGGACTTGAGGACAAAGCCCTCTGTTTGCCTTGTTTCTAGGCTGGTTTTTGTCTAACTTTGTGTTCTATATTGTGTCACTGGACCCAGCACCTCCAGAAGTCACTGATTAACATGGAACTTGTGGAATTTAACTGTAAAAATATTTTTCAAGAGCCTAGTGAAATAATTAAGGAAGACAGAAATAGGAACAGAAAAATGGCCTCGCACTTATGATGTGTGTTCTTTTAATACCTCGATTTATTTTTTGCCATCCTTGGGGAAAACTTTATTAAGGCATAAATTATGAGAAAGCACAACAGCAATGTGGCAGAAGCCTGCCCAACACCCAGAAACCCCCTTACTCTCTGCAGAAGTCTGCTCCTCTCGCAGCCAAATTCACTCCTGCAGGTCAGAAGATCTAGGGAACCTTTACAGGGCTGCTTATTCAGAACAGCTGCATTTAAACTGAGGCGGTTCAATGTGGCTGCCTGGTAGGAAGCTGACGAGCTATCCAAGTCACCTGGGTCCTATACCCTCTCAATCAAAACTCCGTTCCCATGTATGCGACAAAAATCGGAGTCAGAGTGAAGGCTGTCTTTGGACTGCTCAGGGTGGTAGGTTCTCAGCTCCATGATATTCAACTTTCCCTTTAAGAGGTTGCAATCAAACTGACTTCTGTGTAAGGAAAATAAAAAATAGAACAAGGTAGACAAAAGCCATTCATTAGTCCAGCTTTCCCCCTCAACTTTACCCTCAACAGCCACTTAGAACAGGGAACTGAAAAAGAGTAGATCAAGCTCTTGATGCCTGAAAACACATGACCTTCCTTCATCTTGAGAATGTGGTATGGCCATATCAAAGAGCTCATTGTATTGCATGCACAAAAGGGTGCGGAATTATAATGACCTAAGTATTTGACCTTCATGCAGTAAATGCATCAAAGCTTGGCCCCCTAACAATTTTTGGTCATCTATAACAGAAATTGCTTCTTAAGGAAGAAATGTCATTTTTAAGAACATAATGCAGAATTTTACTAAGCAGCTTTTTAGGATGTATATATACGTTAAATGCTATGTTCTTTATAACATTTCAAAAAAAAATCAGTTGGCAAACAAGATGAATCCTTATCCTGTTTGCTAATGCTACACACGCATGCTCTTACTTTACAGTGCCTGAGCCAGAGTTCTTTAACCAAGGAGGGCTAAGTATTTTCACTAGGATCATACAGTTTACTTGCAATTTCTAAATGCAAGTAAACACTACTGCTCCCAATGTCTCATTTTATTTATTCAACCAGTAATTATTGAGCACTGAGTGCCCAGCACTGTGTCTAGATATTAAAATAAAACAGTGAACAAGATACTTCTCAGAGTTTTTTAATTCAAATATATAGAGAACTTCATTTTTTTTTTTTTGCTTAAATTTCTGGCTTATGAACTCTCAACTGAGAGGGCATCTTTTAGCTGGAACTTTATTTTCTTACGGGAAAGAAAAACTCAAGGGGGGAGGGGTAGTTGCGTAAATGAGAAAAATAAAAAGACTGTACTATAGAGAATATTCTCAGATTTTTTAAAGTTTTATAAAAATACATACACGATTTTAAAGCTCCATCTTAGTTTTTGATAAACTATAATCCTGTCCATAATATACCTCCAAAAGAAGCAAAAACCAACCAACCAACCAACCTCAGGCATTCACTAGAAAGCTTCAAGTTTTTTACACTACTCTGTTTACATGGGTCAGGCAGGAAAGAAACAGCCGGTGACTGGTGGATCACCAGTTGAAACATGGTGTCAGTTTTCTCTTTTACTGAGAAGTCACTTGCCTTTGGTTAAGTCTCACTGACTAGATCTGGAAAGTTGTCGGGATTTCTGCAGCTTTTTACCCTGACCCAGATGCAATAAAAGGCATCTGTGGCAATGTTATGCTACCTCAAATAATGTGATGCACAGTGGGTTAGGGGAGAGAAGAAAAATTACTCAAGGAAGAATTACATGGAATAAAACTATAGAAAAGAGCTGGATTGGTATTAAACTGGTGAAAGTATTACATTTCTGAATTAAGTTTTTTGGAGTGCTACAATTTCAAAGGCTTCCTGGGCCAACTCTCTTTGGCAGGCAAGAATTCCACTGACTGGGCTCCTCTTGATTTCTTGGTTGCCTGCTACATTTATCCTGTCACGCTGCTGGTTATGGTCTGTTTCTTGAGGATCTATGCTTTGTTCATCTTTGCAGTCCCTATAGTGCCTAGCATCATGTCTAAAACTTGGTGCTCACTAAGTTTTTTTTTTTTTTAATGATTAAATTAAGGTGCCTTTCCTTGATGTAATGAAATATGAAGCACACAGAACTATTCAACTAAAAAGGCTGAATGTGAAGTTAATCAAGCCTCTAGAACTAATTCCCAGTTTCAGGAAGTCCAGGTGATAGAGGAACAAGATAATGACACCACAAGAAAACTGATATATCCAGAATGTAGGACATTCTGCAGGACAACTGACCCAGTTACTGTAATAAGTCAATCGCATGAAAAAGAAAGGAGAGATGCTGGGGACGGCTCTTGATTAAAACAGACATAATATTCACATGCCATGAGTAAACCCTGTTTGGACCCTGATTCTAACAAAACAACTGCAAAAAAGACTTATTTAATTTTTAAAAAAATATTATAAACTATTAGGTGATACCAAGAGAATATGTTAATAGAGTTAGGTATGATAATGGCACTATGGTTATATAACAATATGTCAGTTTTTTAGAGATGCATACTAAAGTATGTAGAGGTGAAATAATGAAGCCTAAGATTTGATTTAAAATCCTTAGGAAATAGGAAAAAAAAAAATAGGTTAAGGAAATGTGGCAAAATCCTGGTAAGTGCTGAATATACACTCTATTCTTTTAGGTTTGAATTTTTTCATAATAATTTAATTAAGGAGGCTCAAAAGTAGCATTTTGTTTAATATTATGCATACACTAAGCAAATACTTCCCCTTCTCTGACCACATTCTCAGGGCCCTCATGACATAGTGGCTAAGAGCTTGGCTGCTAACCAAAAGGTCGGCAGTTGGAATCCACCAGCCACTCCTTGGAAACCCTATGGGGTAGTTCTACCCTGTACTGTAGGGTCACTGTGAATTGGAATCAACTCAGTGGCAATGGGTTTGGTACAGGACCACATTCTCGTACTCATCAGTGAAGTGGTTTAACTTTGCAAACATAGACACTCATGCCTGAGGTTTGGGGGAAAGAGAATGAAAGAGGAGTGTACAGGTGTGCAAAAGGCAGCTCTCTCACAACCAGTAAGAGATACCCACTGGGAGATACCCCAACAGACAGTACATGAGGGAGGTTCTGCTCCCAAAAACACCTAGAAATGAGAAATATTCACTTCAGAGCTGGTTTATTTGACACACAGTAAAATAAAGCTTTCTTTTCTGATTACCTCTACTCGGTATTTTTTACAAGGACAAAACATTCTGCATACTGTCAGATGAGTAATGGAACTTAAAACAGGAGGAACTTAGGCAGGACAAGGGGGTGTCAGAGGCACCTTATTGCAGGCACAGCATCATAGGTTTCACTGGTTAATTATGTAACTTCCTATCAAATGTGCTTAAAGACAAGTGTTAACTCATTTAAAAAAGCCTGAGAAAACCACATAAAAAGAAGTAGATTCCTCACTTATTTAACGTCTCCTGTCAGAAATAATTTCTGTTTTTAGTTTTTAAAGATTACAAAATACTCATATAATTAGTTTTTAGTTTTTAAAGATTATAAAATAATCATATAGATTAGAAAAAATCCTGGACCAACACCATCCTGTCTTCATGCAAGTCAACATGTGCCTTTCTCCTTACCATTTTCCCCTTTTTCCCTCCCCTGGCCTCTGCAAAAAATGAAACCCAAAATTGCATATGGATTGCTGGGCTAGGCTTTTGTAGACCAGAGGTAGAAAAGACCAAATGTATAAGTAGGTCAGGTCCTAAAGACAATAGCATCCCATTTTTCTGGAGGCAGCCTGACAACCCCAACCATCTAGAACATAAGTGAGACTGGCAAGGTCCAGGTCATCATTAAGAATTATAGACTAAACTCTCAACAGTGCAGAGATGGTGTCTCTCTTGCTCCCTGTTACAGCCCAGGTGCCTAGCACATAATATACACTGAAATTGAATGTGAATAAACAGACCCACAATCCTAACTACCTCAGTCAGAAGATTTAAAAACCTCAAGGTTTCAAGAATTAAATACTCCCCACTTGTGAAACAACCGATCATAAGGAAGCACAAACAAAGCTACAATGAAAATACTAATGTCTGTGATGATAAATGAAGTTCCACAGACTGACTTCAAGAAAGCAGTACAATTTAACACATTTTAGAGAAAGACTATTATTAAAAAGTCTAGAATAAATGGGCTTAGGCACTTATACATGTAAAATAAAACAAAAACAAAAAACACCTCTATTCAATGAAAACCAATAAAGGATCCTAAAGCTGATTAACTTCTACATTCTAATGAATTAGTGAACACAGCCTTTTTGTAATGACTTCTTGAGAAGGAATAAGATGACCCTTGGCGTAATGGGGAAAAAAGAGGAGGAAAGGCAGTGGGGTTTGGGAAGGTCTAATGGACCCCTTTTTTTTAAAGTGAAACAGGTCACAAAGAGTTATAGAGAGAAGCAGGGAGATTTATGCTTGCACTGATAACAACTTAGAAAAAGGAGATGGAAATGTAGAACTAGCTGACCCAACTAAGGTAGGCCTTAGTCACAAGATCACAAGAAAATTAACATAAAAGGACAGGTAGAGCTGTCCTCTCGTTTCTTCCCCACCCCAAAGCACAAAAGTTCAGGTGACCCCATTAGACACTCCCTTACTTAATCAGGTTCCCAATGTCACCCAACACCCAGTATGTTCAAATTCTCTTAAAAGTCTCACAGCTACAATGGTATGCCTCAGACACTGTCTCTCCCTCACTCGAAGGCAATGCATTCTCTTTTTTCCCATTTAGCCACATCCACTCTTTTGTCTCAGCCTCATATCTCACTATTCCTACTTAATACCTTCTCTGTCCCCACAAGCCTGTTCCTTATTCCCAAACCCTACCATTCTCCACTCTTCCCCTCTCCCTTTCTCTTCCAAGCTGCCCTTCCCTCTTTTTCTGTCCTTCTTGTACTACCCTCCTCCTACCACTCCCTTTCTTTGTTTTACAATTGTTGCCACTCTGACTTGTATTCCCCCAAAACTTTCTTTACCTGCTCCTTTCTCCCCTTCCCATTCTATATCTAGAAGCCAGTTTCCCTGAAGTCACTGGTAGTCTATGATCAAACCAAAGGAAAAAATCTTAGCAAGCTCTTAAAAAGGGCCAACATGGAGTTTAGAATAATATAAGCAAATTGGTCATGGTAAAAGAAAACATTTTACAAGACTTTCAAGAATTACCTGGAAGTAGTGAGGAAGCTCCCCAAAGCTTCAGGTGAGCTTTTTCTACTTCAGGGCCAGAAGTGCAGAATTACACCACCAGGCAAATGTATCTAAGTTAATTTCCTGATCTGTATTTCTAATCCTTTTATCAGGGGTTCACCATCAAGACCACGGGGATTTATGGATGAAAAAGATCTCTCTTTCATTGGTTTTTTATCTAAATTCCTATCAAGGTGCTTAAAGACAAGCACTACTTTATTCATAAAAAAAAAAAAAAAGCCTGAGAAAACCACATAAAAAGTAGATGCTTCACTTACTCAATGTCTCCTATCCAAAAACAAAAAGTTTTTTTCTTTGAAGATTATAGAATAATACTGCTCAAAGAGAGGTTTTGTACAAAGCAAAAATACTACCCAACTAAAGCTTCTACCTCCTCCTCCTAATCTCCCCTGAAAAGATAGAATAGTTGCTTATAATATTATCATCTCTTGACTTTCCCACTGCAACAAAGTTCAACATGCTGGATGAGACAGCAGGAGAACAGAAATAACAACATCCCCCCAAGTGACACCCCAAACCACCAAATCCTACCTAGTGGCAGTTCTCCCCTGCCCCACTTATTCCACTGTGTCTCAGATCTAAAAAGACCCTCAGGAAGAAGGCACCAGAAAATGATACAACCTTATTCTGAACCTTACTTGCCTTTCTGCAAAACTGAACTGGTAGAAAGTCTTAGAAGGGTCCTTTCCAACCCTGAAGGCAACTTTCATCTCCTCATCTTAAGAATGCTGCTGCCTGCTTCCTCCTCGGCACCTGTAATTGTTGCTGGTGATTATTACCACCACCCCCAACATTAAGAGATCATTTTTAATTTACTCTTTGTTAGGAAATCTGCTAAGCACATGCATAATTTCAATTTAGTCCTCAACTGAGATTGTACAGATGAATATTAATAAACTTAAAGAATGAAATTAATTGTGACTATGTAAAAGGGGAGGTCATCCTTAAGGTTAAATAATGGAGCAAACTCACCAAAATGCATGGAAATGTTAAGTAATTGAACTTTTCATAGGAATATAAATAATAATTATTAAGAAAACCATATTTCCAAGAATATGCTAGTTCATTATAGTTTTGTCTATACTCCTGCTTAAAATATAATACTGGAAAAAATGTTTAATCGTGTACACATGACACATGTTTGATGAATATATGTTTTAGTCTGAGTCTTTAAAAACGTAAAGTAGCCAAAAACAAAACAAAACAAAAAATTATGAAATATCAGCACCATTTCCATTCTGTTGAGAATGTACTTGTAATTCATCTGACCTCCTGGATGACCTTCACTTTTATGGGCAGGAAAAAAAAGGTTTACTTCAAGAAATATAATATACATTTAAAGCTTTACCAAAATGTAATACTAACTTTAAACTCGCATGTTTGGTTTTTTATTACAAAACAAAGCAGCAATTTAAATTCTTATTTCAAAGCTCACATACGGAGATATGGCCCTATAACTGTAAATCATTTTCTAAAAATTCATCTTGGACCCAGTTTTCTTCTTGTCACTGTTTATCAGGCAAGCAACCTACTGGTAGGATAAACTTGATAATTTCCCCCTTCACATTTTGAAATATAATTATAAAGCACAATATTCACTTGGACTTCCTTGTATTTGTACAAAAAGAGCTATATTTCTCTAGAGTAAAACCCAAGAGAATTTTAACCCATTATTCTATCCTAAGAAATCCCTGGGGTGGTGCAAATGGTTGATGCGCTTGACTGTTAAACAACAGGTTGGAGGCTTGAGTCTATCCAGAGATACCGTGGAAGAAGTCTGGCAACCTACATCTGAAAAATCACCCGTTGAAAACCCTATGGAGGGAGCACAGTTCTACTCTGACATACATTGGGTCACGGTGAGTTGAAATTGACTGGACAGCAACTGGTTCTCCTAACAAATATCTTGTCAGAACAAGAAAAGGAGAAACCCCTCAATTCCATTATCCATGGGCGTCAAAGCTTTGGCTCAGACATCAGATAAATCCTTGGGAAGCCCAGAGTGCAAATCTAACCCAAGTATACCAACTTGGACCATGCTCACCAAGCAAGTAAAAGAATTTCTCCCAGAACATTCCCAAAATATCAAACATGTTCATGGGGAAGAATAACATTTCCTCACCTCTGTGGTCCCAATGCTATTTTATCATGTTCCTGTCACAGTCTGTATTAAATCCAGATGTCAAGATATGGGTGAGACCAATGACTCCTACCTGCCCATCAACCTGAAAGCTATTTTCACCGAGAAATATAACTTTCTCAATTACCCCTAAATGCATTTAACAAATGAACCAATGTAACTTCCTTGAAGGTTGTTCTGTTTTTTAGCAGAAAGTAGAAAATTCTTGTATCACCTGTTCATGAAGAAGGAAACATTAAGAAATACCCTTTAAAGGAGAAAGACTTTTTCTGTTAAGCCCAGTTTATGACTCACAGCTATAGACCTAATTTTCCTTCTTTCCTACTTCAATTTAGTAATTGAAATTATTTACTCCTTCATGAAACAGATAGTGCAAACCGGTATATACCTGAGAGGAGTGTATTACTTTGCCTTCCTGGAAAGAAGCTATGTGATCTGGTATAGTAAGGGCATCAAAAAAGCAAATACCCAGGAGCAGAAAGTCTGCTCAGGAAAAATACGCTTTTCCACCACTGAAGACCAGGCCCAGGTGGCCCACAATGAGGCTGAGCCAGTGTTTGTCAGCCCAGATCTGAGATAATGCTATTGCTTCTGCTGCCTGATGGTAGTTGTCCTTAGGGAGGAACCTGGGGGTGGCAAGCTTCTCCACCCAAAATAAGGAAGTGAAACATGTGCAGGTGGGTTTACTAAAACCCACCTGCCACAAGTATCTTTTACTCACCCACAAAATATCCTACAACTCCTACCCACATTCACCAATGACCCAGAAATCATGAAAGGAGGCCAGCTTATAAGCTCATTGGAGAACGCTTCTGAGACATGTAAGGCTCAGGATATCTGCCCAGACACTTCCTGAGGGTTAGCTCTGGGGGCAGCAACAGAATTAGAATCCTCCTCAACCACACCCAGATGCTGGAAACCATCAGCAGATTGTCGTAGGCTCCTGAGATTTGCTTTAGTCCTATGACATGTCCAAGATGAGAGAGAGAACTGTGCAACAAAATGGAGGCGGACACACTAGCACCTGTCTGGGCTCAGACCTCCTGGGCCCATTTTGTGCCTTCTCCCAACTGTCCTAGAAATGGTCAACCCTTCTGCTGCTTCCACTGCAGCCCGGGAAGGGGAATACATCCAACTTTGTTTCTAAAGGCACTCTTATGCACAATTCTCGAATTCCAGAAAAGCAAGTTTCTGAAGGAATTCCTGAATAAGAGATAAAGCACAGACATCACGCAAAACGGGTCACTTAATCTACACCTGGTCTGCTGCTGTTGCTGCAACCATGCTTGCTCAGAGTAAATGAGTAAGACAAAGTGATCCACAGGGGATCCATGGAAACTGGATGTTTAAGATTATCACAGCAATGGCAAAGGGGTAGGAGGGGTCCAGTAAGAGTTCCTGCTGCCTCCCATACACGCTAGCTTCTTTCCTAGAGGAGCAGAAAAACTCCCCTCAGTGTCTATACGTAGTGGCAGAGAAGGGAGGGACGGGAAAATACTAGGAAGAGGAAGTATCTTAGTTACCCAGTGCTGCCAAACAGAAATTACCACAAGTGGGTGGCTTTAAATAACAGAAATTTATTTTCTCATAGTTCTAGAGGTTAAAAGTCTAAATCAGGGTCTAGGCTGTGTCAATTCTTCCTGTGGGCCTCTCTCCTAGTTTCTGGTGTCTCTGGCAATCTTGTAAATGGGTCCTAACTTGGCATTTGTCTTCACCCTGTCTGTGTCTACTCTGGTATTTTTACAACTCAGTAGTGATTAGAGTCAGGACCCACCCTCCTTTGAAGTCATTAACATAACAAATGAAAATTATTTCCAAGCAGGGTCATGTTTACAGGTACAGGGGTTAGGATCTCAACCCACATTTTGAGGTAACACAATTCAATCTATAACAGGAATGAAAGAAAGATGCTAAATATATACATATTGCTGTCGAGTCAATTCTGACTCATAGCAACCCTATATATATATGGGGGCAGGGTGAAATCTCAGCTATATCGTAGTAACACTTCTCCAAAGGGCAAGTTATCCTTCCTCTGATTTGATCCCAAGAAGAAATTACTCTGGACAAGATCCATCCTCCATTCCCGCCCTACCCTCCCCTGGCTGATTTAAGTGGGCTCCCAAATACAAAGCAACCCTCAAGACAGAAATTTCCACTCTCCCTGGCTCTCTCGCTCTCCAAGAAGAAATTAAGAAGAGCTTCCCTAACTACTTATCAGCATTTCAAATCTGTCTGCTTCTTCCTTCTCAATTCTCCATACAAAACTTGCAATTTATTTCTCAGAGGCACCAGGTCCAGACCATCTCTAAAGTCACTAAACATGACTGCCTGAGACCAAAGGCCAAATTCTGGAGAACTCTTTCTGGCACATCCTGCCCTTGGGTACTGCCTATCTGCAAGCGCTTTGAGTACCCTGACTTCAGGGAAGCCAAATACCTCTCATGCTGGTGACTGTGAGGATGAAGCAGGACTCGGCAACATTTCATTGTGTTACACATAAGGATGCCATGAGTCAAAGTCAACTTCACGGTGGCTAACAAACACTCTCACAGCCAGTTTTCTTCCTACATAGCTATGAAATAGCCTGTACCCCTGCGGGGCTTAAGACAAGGTTTCTCAGCCTCACACTACTGATATTTTGAGTCAGATAATTCTTTGTTGTGGGGGTCTGTCCTGTACATTGTAGGATGTTTAGTAGCACTCCTGGCCTCTACTCGCTAGGTGCCACTGTCACCCTTCACAGTGGCAATGAAAAGTGTCTTAATGTCCCCTGGGGGCACAATTGCACCCCCACCCCAAGTTGAGAATCACTGGCTTAAGATGTCACCTCTTCATAGGCTCTTTGTAAATTTCCATATTCCTGAGAGGGAGAAGACAGACATGAAGTGCTAAAAGCTACTGAGCCTCCAGTGTGAATTAATATGCTCTGAGAGGAAGGCGGCCTGACAAGAATAAGATTATACTGAGAAGGCGTGGTCTTTGTGGCAAGGCTAAGGTTGGGGGTTGAAAGGGGAATGCTGCAGTGAGAAACAGTGCATGAGGATGAGGCCACCACTCACAACACAGGACATGATGCTGCTTTTCACTCTATTTGTGAGGGAATACAACAGAATCCACATCTCTGCCTTAGCCAAGGAACACAGACAATGCTGTAAGAAGTTAACAGGATCTCCGAGAGGATGACCCTCAACAAGCATCAATGATGAAAGGGTCAAATGACTTGGCCAATAAAATGAAGCCAAAGCTTCCAGAATTTTTCCCTCAGGAATGTCCCTAGAAGATCTGACAACTGCTTGGTGCCCCCATGTAGAAAATTGGAACAGGCGTGACACAAGCCTACACTGTCTCTATGAGTTGGTACAAGGAGTTCTGGAAGCCTGCAGGCCTTCAGGCCATTAAAAAAAAGCAGCCAATAATTATTATTCTAGGAGCTCTGGTCAATATACAAAGGATAAAACATGGCTCCTGCCCTCAAGTTGCTGACAGTCAACTTAGGAAAATTAATCACACATTCATCAGCATCTTCACCACCATATAATAGCAGCAGCTAAGGTTTATGGAAACCATGGGGTAGTTCTACTCTGTCCTATAGGGTCACTATGAGTCAGAATCAACTCGACAGCAATAGGTAAGGTTTATTAGAAGCTTATAATATGCAAAACTCTATGCTACACACTTTACAATGCATTATCTCCTTTAATCTTTACAACAACCCTATAATATAGGGAGGATTACTATCCTCATTCTATGGCTGAAAAAAATTGAACTCAAAAAGTTGAGGACATATAGCTGATTAAGTGGTAAAGCTCGGATGAAACACCATACCGTACCCATTGCCTTCCAGTCGATTCTAACTCACAGCAACCTTGCAGGACAGAGAAGAACTGCCCCATAGGGTTTCCAAGGCTGTAATCTTTAGGGAAGCAGACTGTCATCTTTCTCCAGCAGAGCAGCTGGTGAGTTCCACCCACCTTTCAGTTAGCAGCCGAGTGCTTTAACCACTATACCAGTAGAGCTCCCTATGGGATGAAACACAGATTCCTCTAATTCCAAACTCACGTTTATAACCGCTGTGCTGAAGACCACAAACACTGCAGGAGTGCAGGAAGGCCAGAGTGTTGGGGGCTGGTAGACTGCTGGGATTCTCAAAGGAAAAGCCAAGGATTGGGGTTGGCAAAAGAGAAGAAAAAAGGCTTCCAAGGCAAAAAGTTCTTAAAAATTAGCTCTGTATCTCACAGCAGCTTAAATCATCTATTGGAAATGCTACTGCCCACAAGGGAAATCAAAGTATTTCCTTAAAAGGTTTCAGGAGTTGGAATGAATAGAGTGGGTGCTGCAGGCCAATAAGTGCTTTTTCTTTCAGGGATAATTACCTTCCTTTCTATTGGGTTTAAAACTTTAGCTTCTTTTTTGCAACCATATGCAGCCACATGTCTCTAGGTCAATGGGTCTTCACCCTTTTGGAGTCATAAACTCCCAAGAGTCTAGTCAGCGTTTTGCACCCACTTCCCAGAAAAATGCCCCCACACAAATCATCCTGCAAGCCATTTTAAGAACACTTAAAAGGCTTTTATGCTTACAAGGTCAGAAGAATGTGAATATCTAATCTGGCTCTAGGTTTGGATTTTACTCATTTTCATTCTAATGTTTATATACTTCTTTTTTTTTTTTTTTTTTAAAGAAACCAGCTGATGTGGTGAAAGATTCATTCCAATAATTTTCACTGAAGTAGCTGAAGTACAACATACCCTATACATACACTTAATTCTTTCTTCTGGACATTGCCTTGTTAACTGTATTGTGAACCGTGACTCCTGCCTGAAAAGTGACTGAGGAAGGCCTTTGTTCGTCTTGATGACATCTGATGCCTTTATGACTCATACAAGCTGTCAGCCAGCAAGGCAGCTGGCTTGCTCACTTGAGCAGGGGCTCCACCATCACCCTGAGGACGACAACCTGGATGAACTCTGTTCCTCATAGGAAGCTCCTTGCTTTTCAGGCAGAGCAAGGACATACAGGCCTGCTTTCTAAAGCGCTGAATGGCGATTCCACTGGTGGTGATTCACTAAGCAGTACAGGATGTGCCCAATTATACACTCTATTTTTTTCCGATCTTATTTCATAAGCTCCAATTTCACAAGAACATGGATTCTCTATCCAAACAAAATCATCCAACTTGAACAACTGAAGTACTAGTTATCTTCAAAATTCTATTTGGAAGTAGGGGTAAAAATAAGACACGATTTAAATAAGCATTTCAATATTTCTGGTTGTGTCATTCATTTAAACATTAAAGAAGTGTCCCCACGTTGGATATTGTGGGGGCCATGGAGATAGACATTTATTTGCTAAGTGTCAGTAATAAAACACTATGCAATAAAGACACCCATATAGGTCCTGTATTAAATAAAAACAACTTTGAGTAAGTAAAAATACTTATAGCATTGATTTTGTCCTCCCCTACCCCCTCCCCAGATTAAAAATTACCACTTGAAGACTTTTAGTAATAAGCTGCCAACAGCAGCTGCTACTGACTGAAAGAAAAGAAAATTGTTAGTACTATAAACAAATTATAAGTTCTTTCCAAGATAAACAATAACTTGGTGTTCTCATCCTCGCACTCAAAAGCATGGTTTCATAATACAAATGATCCCAGACCCACAGAAAGCATCGTGCCTTCAAACACACTTGCTGCGCACAGCCTCCACTGTGTATAAAGTACTATGGGCGAAACACAGAGGCCCTTGTCTGCAAGAAGCAGGTAAATGTTTAGTTTTTAGGAAAACCTCTGCATCTTACTGCCACATATTTTCCTACTAAAGAAATTTTCTCCCCCCCTATTTAAGGAAAAGGACAGACAAAAAATATTATGTACTTTTAAATGTTTTAAGGAAAAATGTTTCACACATTAGGAAAAAAAACGAAAACGCAACATGAAACCATGTAAGAACTCTAAGACAGAAATCAGTCAGTGACACTGTATTTCTGAGCTCCCAAATGCAAACATGGTCTGTTTTTCAGATCTCAAAAATAAAGGATTTAATTAACTCAAAGATCTAACAGAGGACACTGGTTTTGGAAAAGAAACCTTATTCCTAGCCAAGGAGTGTTATTTAACTATTCTGTGCTAAGAATGATCTGTGGAGATTCCCTACGACTCCATGCAAGCCTGGCCTTACCCTGTGAATTTAACCTGGATGAAACCCAGACAAGTTTAGGGGATGAGGCCCCAAGCAGGCGGTGCCATGTCTTAGCTTGGCATGCATAGAAGACTCATTTGTCAGGCTTTGCAACCAAGCTTAAGTGAGATTTAGGAGTAAGACACGCCAAATTAAAACTCTTAAGGACCATTACTCATACGTTCATACTTTAGATACAGCAATACAACATATGCTTATGTAGGTCTGGTCTTTATTTTTAATCAGGGGTATTAGCTTCCTAGTGCAATAGCCTATAGGAGGAATTGTTTCAAAAGTGGGGCAAGCACAGTTCAGCCCATTCATTATTTTAAGTATTAAAAAAAAAATACAGATATGGCTATGAAATTTTTCTTATTCTTGGACAAAAACAAGCAGATGGCCAGTGAGGAAATTAGATCAACTCTACAGCTGGAAATATACTATATCTACTTCTAGTTTCTGAATGTCAAAGCCTGGGAGATAAATCAAAGGATTCAACTGGCACTCAGAATAGGAAAATTATTTTTATTTCATTTCTTTGGCATATTCCAACTGTTAAGAAGTTAGGATAAAGAGAAGCAATGCCTAGCAATCAGTGAGTATTTAAAGAAAAGGTACTTGGATGACTAAAAGGGTGGAAAACGGGCAAATTAAACAGTGATCAGCATATTGAAATCAGGTGTCACTTCTTCAAATCACAAATGCCCTAAGTTAGAAAATGAAGAATCCATATCTGCAGTAGATAGTAGGAATGCTCTCTGCCTTAGCCCCATAGTTACACTAATTACTTTTTTCTCTAAAATAGGCTCTGTTTGGAACAGTTAATATAGTAGTTGATTTTAGTCTTGACATCACGTTTATTGTGGGTTCCAGCTACCATGAGTAACAACTAGAAAACCAGACAAAATATATGAAACAATTGTTTTTAGACACTGGACCACAGGCAGCACAAGACGTAACTCCTGAGGAAAGTGAAACAAATGAGGCAAGCCCTTGATTGTACTCACTGCCAGGAGGCCATTTCCAGAGTACAGCACAGAGAAAACCAAAAAACCAAAATTCATTGCCATCAAGTTGATTCCTACTCATAGCGACCCTATAGGACAGGATAGAACTGCCCCAGAGTTTCCAAGGAGCACCTGGTGGATTGGAACTGCCGATCTTTCGGTTAGCGGCTGTAGCACTTACCTACTACGCCACCAGGTTTTCCAGCACAGAGAAGGGAGGACCCAAACAGAGCATGGCAGTCTTGCTGGTTGACGGGGCACAAATGAGTATTCGAGAAGGCCAAGATGGGTAGAAATGACAGGACAGAGAACCTAAGGGAGCAGGACACAAGCCTCGAGTCTTAGGCTGGGTCCTATGAGAGGAAACTACCTGTAGGAACAGAACCACCAGAAAGCAGTAGGCCTCAGAAAACCCTGAGCTCACACAGGGCTAGGAGTAGTTTATGCTTCCACCAGCAAAAGCAGAAAGAGCTCAGAAAAATAAACAAAACAAACAAACAAAATACACATGGCATCAGGTAAAGTCCTCAGAAAGGTATTGCCTTAGTATTGAAGCTAAATCATCCCTTGAGAAAAGGCTGCTCTGGACCCACCCTAACGAAGGTTAAAAGCTAGCTTTGAAATGCTACATACAGCTGATTCCAAGTAACTTAACTCACTGCATGCCAGAAGAAAAAGTTCAGCACTTTTTATAGAAATACAACAAAATCTGTTGTTATTGTATGCCATCAAGTCGATTCTGTCTCACAGCAACTGTACAGGACAGAGCAGAACTGCCCCATAGGGCTTCCAAGGCTGTAATCTTTAAGGAGGCAGATTGCCACACCTTTCTCCCGCGGAGCAGCTGGTAGGTTCAAACAGAGAGCCTTCTGGTTAGCAGTCGAGTGCTTAACCGCTACACATCACCAGGGCACCTTCAACAAAATCTAGCACCCCAAAATGTAAAATTCACAATGCCTGATATCCAAGCAAAAATTATCAGGCATGCAAAGAAGGAGAAATATCAAGCAACAGAAATGACAAGAGATGATGGCATTAGCAGACAAGGGCATTAAACAAGCTATTATAACGGTATAGCTGTTTGGAAACAGTTTAGAAGTTCCTCAAAAGGTTAAACATAGAGTTACCATATGACCCAGCAATTCCACCCTGCAAATCTGAGAAATGAAAACACATGCCCACCCAAAAACCTGTACATGGATATTCACAGCAGCATTTTTCATAAGTCAAAAAGTGGAAATAGTCTAAATGTTCATCGTGAGTGGATAAATAAAATGTGGTATATTGATAACTGGAATATTAATTCAGCAATAAAAAAGAAGGGTGTACTGATACATGCTACAACATGGATGAACCTCAAAAATGTTATATTAAGTGAAAGAAAACAGTCAAAAAAGGCTACATTTTGGGACTACATTTGTATGAAATATCCAAAACAGGCAGGTTTATAGTGACAGAAAGTGGATTAGAGGTGATGTGAGGTGGAATGGGGAATCACCACTAATGGGTACAGAGTTTCTTTGTACAGTAATGAAAATGTTGGCCCATGTGGTTGACCAGCAACACTAATACCTTAGCTCTAAAGGTGATCTTTGTATAAAGAGAGATGCAGTGAGAAACAAATTCACTTTACTACTTAGTATGTCGCCTTTTTGCCTCCCTTAACAATACCACCTTCAATATCAATACTGTATTTCACCACCACCCTGAAAGGTAAGTAGCTAGGGCAGATAGTATTTTGGCTAATTTTAAATCTGAAGAGGTCAAAACTGAGAGCTTTAAAACTTTGCCCAAGGTCACTCTGCTATAAGTAACTAAACCTAGACTAGAATGCAAGCCATTTGACACCCGGGAATGGACACTCTGGTGTCTCTCTATGAATGTTGGGACACTGCTGCTCTCAGTCACCACAACCATTCCTACCTACCGCCTTGTCCTTGGAACAACCCCTGGGATATAATTTGTCTCTAAATACTCAACTGACGTAAGTGATGTGATGATTCACCACTGATTTTATGGGGGTAAGGTTAAAAATAGTAAAGCTTAGAGATAATCAATCCATTTAGTCTGCTTATCAGTTACATTAAACCATTGTTTTGTTATTGTTGTTAGGTGTCTTCTTCAAGTCAGTTCCAACTCATAGCAACCTTATGTACAAAAGAACGAAACACCGCCCGGTCCTGTGCCATCCTCTCAATCGTTGCTATGTTTGGGCATACTGTTGAAGCTACTGTGTCAATTCATTTCCTTGAGGGTCTTCCTCTTTTTCACTGACCCTCCACTTTACCAAGCATGAGGTCCTTCTCCAGGGACTGGTCCCTCCTAATAACGTGTCCAAAGTATGTGCGATGAAGTCTTGCCATCCTCCCTTCTAAGGAGCTTTCTGGTTGTACTTCTTTCAAGATAGATTTGTTTGTTCTTTTAGCAGTCCATGGTACATTCAATATTCTTCGTCAACACCCTAATTAAAAGGCATCAATTCTTCTTAGGTCTTCCTTATTCATTACCCGTTTTTTTGCATGCATATGAGGCGACTGAATATACCATGGCTTGGGTCAGGTGCACCTTAGTCCTCAAAGTGACAACTTTGATTTTTTAACACTATAAAGAGGTCTTTTGCAGCAGATTTGCCCAAGGCAATACGCCATTTGATTTCTTGACTGCTGCTTCCCTGGGTGTTGACTATGAATTCAAGTAAAATTAAATCCTTGACAACTTCAATCTTTTCTCCATATATCATGATCTTGCTTATTGGTCCAGTCGGGAGGATGTTTGTTTTCTTTATAATGAGGTGTGCTCCATACTGAAGGATGTAGTTTGTCTTTGATCTTCATCAGTAAATGCTTCAAGTCCTCTTTGCTTTTAGCAAGCAAGGCTGTATCATCTGCATAACACAGGTTGTTAACGGGTCTTCCTCCAATCCTGATGCTGCATTCTTCTTCAGTTTCTCAGATTATTCGCTCAGCATACATACTGAATAAGTATGGTGAAAGGACACAATCCTGATTCATACCTTTCCTGATTTTAAACCACACAGTATTCCCTTGTTCTGTTTGAATGACTGCCTCTTGGTCTATGTACAGGTTCCCCATGAGCACAATTAAGTGTTCTGGAATTCTTATTCTCCTCAATGTTATCCATAATTTGTTATGATCCACACAATCACATGCCTTTGAACAATGAAACACCGGTAAACATCTTTCTGGTATTCTCTGCTTTCAGCCACGATCCATCTGACATCAACAATGATATCCCTGGTTTCATATCCTCTTCCGAACCCAGCTTGAATTTCTGGCAGTTCCCTATTGACGTACTGCTACAACCGTTTTTGAATGATCTTCAGCTAAATTTTATTTGTGTGTGATATTAATGACATTGTGAGATAATTTCTGCATTTTGTTAGATCACCTTTCTTTGGAATGTACATAAATACGGATCTGTTCCAGTTAGTTGGCCAGGTAACTTCTGTCTTTGAAATTTGCTCACATAGACATGTGAGCACTTCCAGCACACATCTGTTTGTTGAAACATCTCAATTGGTATTCCGTCAATTCCTGGAGCCTTGTTTTTCACCAATGCCTTCAGTGCAGCTTGGACTTTTTCTTTCAATACCATCAGTTCAACCTGAAATGGCTTAACATCAACATTTCTTTACTGAATGAGAACTACAGTAGGCTGATGTAAAGACATTTAAGAACTAACCTGGAATAACTGCTGTATCATGTCTTCTGATAACTGTCTATCTGGATTAAGGTAAAACCAACCAAAAATATTCTTAATAGCTGAGGTCTGGCTAAAAAAACTTCACAGCTGGTGGAAGTACTCTGGCTATATCAGGGTTAACAAAATCCTCTATACTGTTGAGCATTAACTGCTTAAGCAGTTATCTTGAGGTTGAAACAAATCTGCCCAGGGAATTAAGGGCCAGTTTTTTGACCCTGGGGGGAAAGGGTAAAGAAAAACAAAAAATACACTTTTTTTTTCTTCTGAGGATAGCATTTTTTTACTTCCAACTTTCTGATGAATTAACTATTAAGAAAACTAAGCCCTATAAAAGTACCAAGGCCAAAAGAAGAGCCTGTAAATTGTATTCTGCTTATATAAACACACTGGAGCAGTTTTCAAATAAACCCAAAGACAGATACAAGGGATCCTAAATGGTACACTCTGTTCAGAAACCACAGAGTTGGCTAGCCAGTAGGGTATTTGGTTTCCTCACTTATCAGAGTATTTTTCTTTTTGGATTTTGTTTTTGATAGAGAAACTAAGCAAAAAAAAGAATTTTCAGCTAGAAATTAGCTTCTTTGGCAGCACTACATGTAAGACCAGAAAAATAGGTCTGTGATAGCCAATTCTCAATCTTTAAATGAAGTGGGAGTGTCAATTTCTCCAAACATCAGCTTTCCAAGGGGCTGAACTAGAGATTTCACTCATCTCAAGTATTCTAAGATGATTCTAAGTGTAAAGCAGACATATGTTTAAAACAGAGAAACTTCCAGTCATGGCAGGCAGCAAAATGAATAAGACATATAGCAGTGGTCAAAGAGTCAGCTTACCTGAGGCTTTCAAAGTAGTCATGCAGATTAGCATGTGCTAAAGGTATTGAGTCCCTGGGTGGTACAAATAGCGAAGTATTCTAAGTATTCGGCTACTAACTGAAAGGCTGTCAGTTCAAACCCACTGAGGGGCACCCTCAGAAGAAAGTCCTGGGGATCTACTTCCAAAAGGTCACAACTATTGAAAACCCTATGGAGCACAGTTCTACTCTGCAGCACATGGGGTCACCATGAGTCAGAACTGACTTGACAGTAACTAGTTTAAAGGTGATGAAAACGCAGGTTTTAACAATTTAAAATGTGCAGACTGATCCACTAAGCCTTTGGTAAAAGTAGGACAGGCTGGTAAAAGCACTAGAAAAAGTTTGTTGGCTCCCTGGCTTTCTGAACCTGACTGTTCATACAGCTGCTTCCTGGGAAGAAGAAAGTTCTTAGTGAAGTTTCCTGTAAGACAAGCCTTAATCACAACATGGTAGGACTATGCAAAAAAAAAAAAATTTGAGCTACCCCCCTTGTCTTCTTTTGATTTTTTGTTCTGCCAGTGGCATTGCCACTGTGCGTCAAGAACGCAGAGTTTAGGTGAGGCGGAGGGATGTCACAATTGCAGGGGCCTGATTATGATGCAGAAAAAACACTGCCCTACCAGAAAGGCTTGCCAATGAACCGTCCTTGAGAAGAGGAGCCAGGGTACAGTCTGTAGTGGTGAACAAAAGGGGTGAAATACTGTAGAATTAGTTTCAAAAAGAAGTCTTCATCTCCAGAGGTTTTGGATTTCTAGGCAAAAGCAGCAATTAGTTGTTAACTGACAAGAACATTATTGACAACCAAGTAAGAGGCTATGATCAGCTTCCTATGATACCACACAGAACTCCAGCCTGCAATCCCTCAGTTCCAAATTAGTTGTTTTCTGATCCTACCCCACCCCTTTTACATTTATAATTGTTCTGCTTCAGACCAAAGTTGCTTTGTGACACAAAGTGTCTTAATTTACTTGTAATTTTTACATTAAAAAACTCAAAACATTTTACCAACAACAATTTGCAAAGAAATTAATTATAAAGTATCACACGCTCACATTCCAAGATAAAATTTTTTCTTTTCTTTTTGGTCCTCTGAGTGACTTGAAAGCACCACATTTGACAGAATATTTGAGCCCTGTGGCCTCTCTCTTCAACCTAATTTTCTTCTAATTTGCTGTCCTATCTCACTCTCATACTATATTTCCACACTTACGCCCTTAGAACTGTTCAGCTACCCTAGCCTGGGTCCCTTGTTTTTATCTAAGCAGGTAATCAAAACAGGAAACATCTCCACAGTCCCTGTGCTAAAACAAAACAAAAACAAGTAACATCTTCTCTTTCTAGGGTAGTTCCAACCACTCCTGAACCATCTATGAAAGTATGAAAATTATATCTGAAATCCCACTCTTCTATTTATCATCAGTGTTGTCTTAGGCGAGCTTTTTAATTGATCTAAGCCTTCTCTTTTCTGAGTAATGAGCAGCTTTCAATGTGGTTTAGAAATATTATATTAAAGGACCTAGTACAGTGCCTGACACACACTCGGTGCTCAAATAATAGTAACAGTTAAACAAAAGGACCACCATAATAGCTTGACCAGGAACTGTACTTACCTCAACTAAAAAGCTTATTTTGGCCTAAGGAACATCTTAAGCTTAAAAATAAAAACTAGTAAAGCCAAGAGGCCATTCCCCTGTGGAACAATGTAAAGAAAATCTGCAAAACAGAAGCATTTGGTTTTAAACTTCCTTTTCTCTCATCAGGCCATTATAATCCACAAGTGAGCCACATCACAACAAAATGGAGGTCTCAAAATCACCACCCACTCATGACACTCAGATGCAGGACATAAGGACATCTCCACAGGGATAAGCCAGAGCTGAGACAATACTTCAGATACTAAAAAAAGAGTCCAAACCAAACAAACCGAAAAGCAAAACAGCGGTAACAAAAAAACTAACCCTCAGAAGCTTGAGGGGGCCTAAAACATCCAAACTGGCTGTTTTCTTTGGCTGAGTTCACAGGCTGTTTGTTCAAACTTTAATTCCAGCATCAACCCTAAAACTGTAACATTTATTCGTTGGTCAAGCACATAATGAATGTGAATTGATTATTCCTTATTCACAGGTGGGTCAGTGTCAAAAATAACATGACATACTAATAAATTACACGAGGCTTCCACATTTTAATACAGTTTTAGAGTAGACTATTCATTCACTTCAGGCAAAGGCACATGGCTCTTAAATGTTATCCACATCTAAAAAGAACACAAAGTATGTCCAGAAGTTCTTCCACACAGTCATCCAGAGGTACAATATTCCACAAAAACTTAATCTGCCAGTGAGAAGGGCAAAGGAATACAACGACTTTCACCTCATTTATTCACCAAGAAATACACTACAAGTTGCTATTGTGGTTGCTAGGGGTCAGAGTAAATGGAGAGAGGGAAAGAAGGTGGGTATGTATATAAAAGAAGGGATCTTTGTGGTGAAATGTTCTGTATCTTAACTATATCAAGGTCAGTATCCTGGCTGTGTATATTGTAGTTTTCCCACAGGGGAAACGGGGTTATGGGTACATAGGATCTCTGTGTCTATACGTGAATCTACAATTACCACAAAATAAAAAGATTAATTTAAAAAGATGAAGTCACTGACAATTATTTAATGACATGGAAAAGTACCACCGATGCCCCACCCCTTGTGAAGATCAGGCAAGACATCCAACCACAAAGTCCCTGAGGCTTAAGTGAAAAAACAGGTTTTAAAGCCATAGGTATAATTCCAGTCAATCAGCCAACCAGGAAAGGAGCCCAAGGAAGTGTTAACTGTAATTAATCGTAGAACTGCAGGTGATTTGTATTTTCTTCATTTTGCGTACCTGTAGCTTCCAAATTTTCCACAAGGAACACATATACTTCAAAAATAAGAGGAAATAAAGTTTTAAAAGTTTGTATCTGTGGGGCACCAATTTGCATTTAATGAGTCTTCCCACTCAATATAACTAGGTTTTGTCAGTAGTCCTTCAAAGTGAGCAAGTGGCTTACCCCTCAGATGTCTTAAAAGTAGGGCAATCAAATTGGTTTAAAAAAAAAAACTACGTTCCTGTGTGAATAAAGGGAAACCCTGGTGGTGTGGTGGGTAAGAGCCATGGCTGCTATCCGAAGGGTCGGCAGTTCAAATCCACCAGGTGCTCCCTGGAAACTCTATGGGGCAGTTCTACTCCATCCTATAGGGTCACTATGAGTCGGAATCGACTCGAAGGCAATTGTTTTTGTTTTTGTTTTTTTTTTTTGGTGTGAATAAAGTGAGAAGAAACCTGGAGGCAAGTGGTACTGGGCAGCAACTCAATCTTGCCCAAACAGAGGGCTGACAGAAATCCAAATGGGTCTTTAAGGAAAGAACCAGTCAGTGAATATCTTCTTGCTGAAATGTGGCTGTATTCTGGAAGGAAACTTGAGATGGGACA
The DNA here is from genome assembly GCF_024166365.1 of Elephas maximus indicus. NCBI lineage: Eukaryota > Metazoa > Chordata > Mammalia > Proboscidea > Elephantidae > Elephas > Elephas maximus. Next base: position 174,403,966 of record NC_064819.1, on the reverse strand, counting down.
AGCCACATACTCAGGCAAGAATAGGTGGGATGGAAAGAAGAGGTTGGAATTTGTCTGAAGAAATGAGATAGACTTTTACAGCTACTATTTGGTGGGTATGGACATGGGCTTACTTCTCAGACACTTATTCTAAAGCATTTCTAAATCTATGAGTCAGACTGGGGAGGGAAGACAGTGGAGGAGGGTTTTACAAAACTAGATCCACTGAACTGCAGTCACAAGTTGGCACATTGAACTCTGGGGAGTCTTCTGTGGCTGACTGTGAGGGAAAAGACCAGAAGCATCTTCATGGAAACACAACACTCCCCATCAAGTCCCAGGGAAAGACACAGAGTGTGTGGAGGGCCATCAGAAGAAGCATTATGAAAAGCCAATAATCTTCAACTATTTATGCTGCTTCCCAAATCAAATACTGAGCACCACTCAAATAAGTAGAAATAATCGTATTCAAAATACAAATCTACAAACTACAGTTGTGATAAATAAAGACACACATGCAAAATATTCCAGGCATACTTGAGAACACAGATGTATAGTCATCAATATATTCCTTGGTCCTAGAAAAAGCAACAAAGTTAATGCCTAGCAGGAATGTATTGTTTCTTTTAATAAAATTGCATTGTCTGAAAAGCAAATCCCAATTAAAAAATCTATGCTATTATAACTAACATTCTCAACCCTGTTTTAATTTCTGTAGGGTCATTTACTTGTTAACTGGTATAAGGACTGGCAAAAGGAAGGTGGAAAACTGAATAAAAAGCATCTTGCTCTCATAGTTATTCTGATCTAGTAATAAGCAAACAGCTCTCAAAGCATTTTCTAATGAACTACATTTACATTTCAAGCTTCTTATGTAATAACTATTAGTGGCCTTTTAATTACATCTAAAAAGAAAGAGAGAAAGATTATGCACAGATAAAAGAGAAAATTCCCTCCTGCCATCACCGAGAAGTGAAGAGTGAAGGAGGTGGAAGGTCACATTTGGAGAGGGAGGTCCCTGCCCTAGAGGGCTGTCTCCAACACCACCAGGTTTCAGTGTTATGAAATGAGACAATCCGCATCTTGCTATATAAATCTGGTTGGCATTCCTGAAACCCATTTATCTGCCAAACCAATTCCATGAATGGGCGCCTTCCCGGAACATATTTAGAATTCTTTCCCTAAATTTGTTTCCATGATGGTGAGTTTCCAGCAAGTCAATCACTATAAAACGTGTAACACCTGCCCCCATCAAATTTGGACAGTCCCAAACCTCGCAGAATTATGCATCTGACTCATGTTGTACTTTGTTCAAGAGAAGGCTAAGATTTCTTTTTCCTCCTGTTTCCCAGAAGGCCCAGCATAGACAGCTGATTCGGAGCAATGGGTCAATGTGTCCCAGTGGCTCTTTTTTGTGCATCCTGTTTGTGGTTGCCCCAGTTCAGCTTATCACTCACCAACTGCTTGGTAATCCCCAGTCATCCACACCCTACAAATGTCATATCAGCAGAGCTGGGTAGCAACAAGTCAGCAGAATTCAGCCAATCCATTCCTCCTCTGGGGATGAGGTGACTCAAGTAAAGATGAAGAAACTTGAAGAACACGATCCTAAGGCAAAAAGGCTGCTACAAACTGAGAGAAACATAGGGATTTGTCCCTCACCAAGTTAGGGAAGATGGATTAGGGAATGTTTTGAAGAAGGTGGCAAGCAGAAAGAACCTACAAATTATATATTATAAACCACATGGGAATAGAATCCTTAAAAGAAAATACTTCCCCCATTAAGTAACTGGGAACCTCAAAACTCTATCAGAGGAATTATTTTTATTCATTTATTCTTTTGATTAGTTTTCTTTCTTGCCATAGTTTGAACAGTTCAAATTCTAGTTTAAGAGATGGACTTAGAAGAGGTTATTTAACAAATATGGGTGGCTATTAAGTAGTTTCAGCAAGGGAAGAATTACTCATTTAAAAAAATTAAAACAGAAATTCTAATTTTAGCGCCTTTTTAGGACTATAGTAGGTGGCACGTGATGGACTCTGTGATACATCTCAAGAGTCAGGCAGACCTAAGTGCTTATTAAAAATTAGAGGAAACATGAGGTTGTTCCTGAAATAGCACTCTGGCTACCTCACATGCTGTGGCTGGACTCAGCCACAGACAGGTCTACAGCATAAGCCACCAAGGCCTATTAACGCTGCAGAATACCTGTGTGAAACAATCCTTGAAACATATTAAAACATGAGGTATCTAACCAAGAGAATGCTGGGCACAGGGAACTGACAACACAATGCATGGTGGAATAAAGGTACTCTTTGCCCCTTATCGCTAGCTTAAAATTAGTCCATGGAGATAAGTTCATGCAGTCATTACCCAGAATGGGTATGAACACCACAAGGCAGCATGGAGACGTCCTAATCCAATTAAAAACAACACAGTCATTCTGTTTAGTAAGAAAGCAATTTCTCTTACATGAGCATCCTCACAGCTCAAGAGAAATATGCCTTCCACATTCAGGATCACAAGCAATTTCTTTGTGCCTAAGCCTAGTGCCTATTTTTAGCCTGGTGTGCTTCTAGATTTAATGGGGGCAGAAAAGTTCAAAGGGTAAATCTCCAGGATGAAACTGTTTTTAATGGATACTATTTGGTCTGGCTCCCCTTCTCATCCAGCCATGGTAAGAACTTACACAACTTCTGAGCTCATATGTCTCTCAACATAGTCCAATAACATCACCCACATTCTACCATTTCACCTTTGGGACAAGTTAAGACGCAACTATGTCACCTAGTTATGTTCTCGCTTAGCTGCTGCCACCTCCAGAGTGAAATTTTCTCTCTAGTTCTTTGGGATTTTCTCTGGTTACTGTGGTTCAGGTTATTTTCCATACCTCAGACTCTAAAAAGTGAGAAAGGACTCTAGTCCAGCATTTCACTTCCCAAAGCATATTCTGCTGGTAACTGGTTTTCTTCGAAAAAGCATCCCTGGCCTTAAAATGGTTTGGGATATGCTGGGTTAAACAATGTAAATCAGGTTTATGGTAGGACTTCCCAGGGCCTTCAGTCTGCTGATATGCATCTTGAAGTTCTCAAAGGATGACAGGATATTATTTCCCAAACTCACTTAATCACAGATCCCTTTTTTAAATAAAATGAGTGATAGGGCTAGTGTTTCAGATGCTCCCAAGTTCCCTATAATTTTGCCTATGGATTGGTCCGCACTTATCTCCCTCTTTCCCCTAAGTATCCCTTCTTAGTGCCTCATCTCCAATTTCCATTCCTGCTTAGACTTTCCAACCCCTTCCCAAGCATCTTCCTTTCCTGCTTCCAGAACAAACCTAAGACACGTAACTAATCTGGGCTTTTTTTCCCCTGCATCACAGAATCCACATTCCTACTTTTATTTTGGGTAATTTTTTTTTTTTTTTTTTTAATTTAGGATATTAACCAGGAGTCCATGGATAGGACTTAGAGGGTCCATAAGCCCCTGAAATCACAGGCAAATCACAAACAAAATGTCATGTAATCACGATTTCTTGGGGCTAGGTAGTACAACTTCCTCAAAAGGATCCGTCACTCCTCAAAGTCACTGGCAAAACAACAGCAGAAACGGTATTACAAAAATGTTTTTAAGGATATGGGAAATGATATGGGGAAGAAAAATATACAAAATAAAACATTTGGTCTTTATGGTAAAATAATACATACTCACAAATTATAAATTTTTAGGTCTTCCTCAAAATAAGGGAACATTTTAAGAAGGAGAAAATAAGGATGTAAGTTTAAACAAAACGGACAGGAAGAGGGTGGCAGGGTCCAGGCAGAGTCTGACGGAATGAGGTGGAACAAGGCTGCCACCATTAAAATTATTTTACTTGAAATCTCTAAATATCCTATACTTGGACTATTAATGAAAAATAAATTTCCGGCAGAATTATGACGCTCATCACAAACAAGATAAAATGGCAACTTGACATGTTAATATCAGAAGGCCCCTGGTAACATGTGCACTTACAGAGGTCACTATAATCTCATGTTGTGTGCAAAAGCTCCTGTAAATAGCAATTACTTAAAACAGAAAAGCAAGTTTCATCCTAAAGGCTTAGCAATTAGAGACTTACGAAGGTGGATCCTATAGCTTCTGCTTTTTTATTCCTTTCTTTTTTAGAGAAAATAACCTACCTTTTTTTAGAGGGAAGGCAACTTGTTAACACAAGGGTTAGTGTTAACAAGTTGCCTTCCCACTAAAAAGACACACTTCTAAGAGAGAATATCAAATAACGAAAGTTAAAGAAATTTTAAAAAGTTATTTAAACTTTAAAAAGTTATTTAAGTTGTATCACTGAAAGGACAAAAGGATCCCCCTATCCAGTTGCTTTTGTTGGTTTCTTTTCAAAACAAAAATTTAGATTGTATTTTACGCAAAACAAGGACTAGGCTTGGGAAATGAATTCAATACAATAAGCACTAAAAGCTTTTATATATCATTAACTAAATTTAGTTATACTCAAGTTAAAAGAAGTTGAAGAGTGGAGAAGTGACAGTTATAATGAAAAGTATTTTCACCTCCTTCTTCGGAAATACTTCCAGTATTCCTGAAAACTCAATTTGTATTCCACATCACTACCTAAAAACACTATATGCTCACACCTCTCTCTCTTTCTCATAAACTCAAGAGATAAATAAGCAGGAAGCTTTTGGTCTCCACAACTTGTGGCTTCACAAAGGTTTGCAAAACCCAGCTGCTTGGGAGAGGAGGGAAGGGGGAGGGAGAAAGTCACGCCTCTAAAAAAATATCTCTCCTTCAGTACAACATGAAAATACTGGAAGGATAAACTGAACTCTTAGTTCTTGCTATGTTGTTTGGGGAACCACTGTGAAAATACCTTGGATTGCAAGCCTCTCCACCGAAGTCACATACTGTCCCCGGCACATACAGACCACTAACATACATGTTCTGAAGTGGTTTTTATAGCACATAAAAGAATGGACGTCTCCCCACAAAATTTTGCCCAGAAGAAGCCCATTCTTATCTCACTACATAGAGACTCGTAGGAGTAGAATTTGGAAAGAGCTGGAGCTCTGCCAGATTCAACAAATCCAGATTTGGAAATGATGGCACGACAGTGCCTGGCTGTCCTGACCTACGCTGACTCTGTGACGGAGACACGTCAGACCCAGAGGCCCATGGGGCTCAAGGTGGAACGGAAAACTGGGGCAACCACCATGGAGGCAGAGCCCAGATTTGCCATCTATATTTTTAGAGTTCAGGAAGCAGTGAAAGAAAAACAACGTGGTCCAAGCCCAAAATGAGAAGGGAAAGTCAGAGGGAGCCAAAACCAAGGAGGGGAATGTTGTTTAAGTAGAGAAGGAAGAAGAAAGTGCTGAATGCCTCTTACCTTACAGAAAACCCCTAGGAAACCTAGATGGTGCTGACGTGGTCCAAGAGGCCATTTCATACCTTTATTTTATCAGTAAGAAACCAAAACTCCAGTAACTTGACCAAACCAAACCAAAGCCAGTGCCGTTGAGTTGATTCCGACTCATATTGACCCTACAGGACAAAGCAGAACTGCGCCATAGAGTTTCCAACGAGCGCCTGGTGGATTCGAACTGCCGACCTTTTTGGTTAGCAGCTGTAGCACTTAACCACTAAGCCACCAAGGTTTCCAGTAACTTGACAGATTTGTTTTATTTGGCTTCTAAACTTTGGGGGCATAAAACAAGCTTCTGATATTCTAGAACTCTCCTGAGAAGGGGGAAGAGAACAGGGATTACCCTCAAACTTTACCTATTTTCATCTTTTTGTAAGCATATATATAACCTAAACTAATCTAAAAATCCTGAGTTGCCCTTTTACCCCACTCAATATTAACTTGTCAACATTTTGAGGATGGAAAAACAAGAAAGGGGAAGGAGAATATCAGCATATAATTTTTTGCTATCTCCCCTCTGCTTTAGTTTTAAGAAACGCCCAAGTTAACAGATACGACACAAACGAAAACCAAAAGATACCCAAAAGAAATACACAGCAAGAAAAAAAATATTTACTATTCCCTCCCCTACCAATTATTTAGCTTTCCTTAAGCACAGTTAACCTTCTGACACAACCTGGTCTCACTCTTTTAAGCTCATTTATTTAAAAAACAGTAAGATCTAAAATATCTGCATACCCTATTTCACCATCAACATCTTTTGATAAACTAGGAAATAAAAGAACATCTTGTTACTATAATGTGTAATCCTCCCTTCTAAGGCCAAAAAAAAAAAAAAAAAAAAATTGTACCAAATCCAGCTACAATGATCCATTTAATAACAATCTAGTTTTTTCTTAGAGGCTAACTTTCACCATACATGGAGGACCTGACCTCTAAAAACAAACATTCAACAATATCTCCAGTACCTAGAGGTTCAATTATCCCTAAATTATACATTCCTAAGCATGTGTCCATTTCTCTGTGGACACGTTAGAAAAAATATCCTCTCTAAATTCTAATAGTATTGAGGTTAAGATTAAAGGCTGAGGAGCAGTGATGCACTGAGGATTCCCCCCCCCCCCTTACCCATTGAACTACAGCTCTCATCAGCCATTCCTCAGCACCCTCCCAACAAATGGCCTCTCAAAGACTCTGAAACCACAACAAATGTGCAACCTGAAGCTCGAGCTATGGCAGTCTGTGATGGTTATGCATAAACTTGGCTAGGCCAAGGTTCTCAATGGTTTGACAGATGTAAACATTCTCCTTTTTGTGATCTGATGTGAACAGCCAGATCAGTTGAAAGAGGAGTTTTCTTGGTGGTGTGGCCTGTATCCTATATACACATATATACATACGCACATATACACACACACACATACACATACAGACGTTCTGACAAAGCTTGCCCTCTCCGGATCCTGCATCCAAGTCATCATCCTCTGGCCTCTGGTTCTTGGGATGTGAGCCAGTAGCCTGCTGTCTGACCTGCAGATTTTGGGATTTGCCAGCTCCGGCAGCCCCGTGAGCCAGCAGCCTGCCGTATGACCTGCCAATTTTGGGATCTCAACCTCTACAACCACGTGAGTTAGGAGAAGCCTCTAGCCTATTTGGGACTTGCCAACCTCCACAACTGCGTGAGCCATTTCCTTAAAATAAATTTCTTTATATATTTATACGCTTCACTGATTTTGCTCCTCTAGAGAACCCAGCTTAAGACACAAATGCCGGAAGCAAAATTCATGACACTTTCTTTCAGTATTCCCACAGATGCTTAGACAGGTGTGAGGAAGCACGGTACAATTATGTGAGGAATATACACCCTCTTCCCACACACTTATAGTCAATCTTCCACCATGATTCCGTTCCAGAAAACCACCAGTGCTTGCCAAACCCCTTATTTAAAATATAAAAAAATACATAACTTGAGATGAATTTAAAATGCATTCTTGCTCACTACTGACAAGGGTTCTAAGCTCCTAAAAGGAAAGAACTGCTCATGAAATGAGACGGTAGGAAGACTCTTGAGTAACGAATAAAGGAATAACTGAACTAATGTGAAAGCAAAATGATCTACCTTATGGTAGCAGAAAAACTGGCCTGAATGTATTACTTGTTTTTTCAAGTTATACAAAGAAGTCGCAACCACAGAATTTTCCAAGCTTTTTTAAAAATCAACCTTATTGAGGTATACTTTATACATACCAAAAAATGCATCCATTTAAAGAATACAGTTAGATGAATTTTGGCAAATGTATATACCAGTGTAATAACCTCTGCCACAATCAAGATATAGAACATTTTTACCTTCCCAAAAAGTTCCCCCATGCCTTTTGCAGTCAATTCCCGTTCACTGCCATGGCCTCTGGAAATCATTCATCTACTTTGTGTCATTATAGATCAGTTCTGCTTTTTCTAAAATTTCATATACAGAATCAAATAGTATGTATGCTTCTGTGTCTGGCTTTTTTCTCTCAACATGTTTTTGACATTCATCCATGCTATCTATCAGTGATATAGTCCCTTTTATCACCGAGTAGTATTGCTCACTTTGTATGGCTATACCACAATTTTCTACACTTTTTAAATAAAAAGAAGGCAATACTTAACTTGGAAGCATGCACATAGAACTTTTTAAAGAAGATCATTCTTTCCTTCACGAGGTAACCGAAACCTGTAAGTCACTCAGTTTAATGTACAGATCCCTCGGCTTCATGAACAAAGTTTTGTCTCACCTCCCTAAGCAATAACTTGTTCAGTCAGATAGAAAGAAAAAAGAAAACCTGAGATTTTTGTTTACTGCCGGCTTGAGCTGTTACTTCAAGCTGCTGAAAAACTATGAGGAAACTGTGCCCAAGCAAATTTTCATGTGCTACTTCCTGAATGCCTGACCGAAAAATGAACTTCAGGACTACAGTTGAATTTGGGTTCCGATCCTTCTGCTTTTTCCGGGTTATTCAGAACTTTGGATTTCATGCTGACACTTGTGTTACCCTATCACCCAGATGTAATGGGATTGCCCTTGAGGTGGGACAGCTCTGAAAAGTCCTGTTTTGAAAAGAAAATATATAAACCATTTAAATTTATTAAACCTAACTCCCCAAATCATGCAAGGCTACTGTTTCCAAGGAATACAATTTGGGAAACACTGCTCTAACAGATATACAAAGTACTTACATTCAGGATGGCTGCCTGTCTATATATAACAGGCATTGTGATCATGAATGTGAATGGTCCACCCCTATCCCACTGTTGGCTACAAAGATGGAAAGAGGTTCTGAAAGATCACATTACAAGATCACCCACTGAGTCCCAGCTACACCGCAGTTGTAAAATGAAGAACTCCAATCCTTCCAGAAGCAAAAGGAAATTTCTCTGATGCCACCTCCCTATGCATGCCCCAAACAGGTCTTTATGACAGTCACAAAGTCAGGTAGCACCTTCTAAAAGGAAAGGGTCTGGAGTGAGAAAATCATTTCCAGGCCACACTGTCTCACCAACTGGCTTGGTGCTCTGAGTGCATCACCAAGTGCTGGGTCTCAGTTTCTTCTTCTATCAAATGAGGAAGCTGGGCTAGAATGGGCTCTAACGTTCCCTCCAGTCTGAAAAGGTAAAATTTATGAGTTTGTTAAAAGAGCCATAATTCTAAGACTAACACAAGAAAAGCTGCATTTTTTTTTTTTTTAACCATAGTAGAATTTCTGAGCAATACATCCAAGATTCTGACAGAAACATCAGTCTCAACTTTCCGTTCATAATTCTTGGCCATTGTAGTCCGTATTTTTCTTTTGTGTATGCGTTACCTCTTTCCTTTTCTTTAGAGTACCATCCCTCAAAAACAGGATTTAAATCAAATCCTGTTAATTAGTCCCAGTCTTAGCATCTAATTTTATATACTTATGTGCCCGTTTTTGTTTGAATACTAATATTTAAGTGTATTTTATTATTATGACTATTGTACAGAACATGATATCCTTTAACTGAGAAAAAATCTCTTAAAGCCAAAAGCATTTTTGTTATTGTCATTAGGTGCTGTTGAGTTGGTTCCAACCCATAGCGACCCTACCCACAAAAGAACGAAACACTGCCCTGTCCTGAAGCATCCTTACAATTGTTGTTATGCTTGAGCTTATTGTTGCAGCCACTGTGTCAATCTGCCTCAATGAGGGTTTTCCTCTTTTCTGCTGACCCTGTACTCTGCCAAGCCTGATGTCCTTCTCCAAGGACTGATCCTACCTGACAACAAGTCCAAAGTATGTAAGACGCAGTCTTGCCATCTTTGCTTCTAAGGAGCATTCTGGTTGTACTTCTTCTAAGACAGATTTGTTCGTTCTTTTGGCAGTCCATGGTATAGTCAATATTCTTCGCAAACACCACAATTCTAAGGTGTCAATTCTTCTTCGGTCTTCATTATTCATTGTCCAGCTTAACGTGCATTATGATGCAATTGAAAATACCATGGCTTTGGTCAGGTGCACCTTAGACTTCAAGGTGACATCTTTGCTTTTTAACACTTTAAAGAGGTCCTTTGCAGCAGATTTACCCAATGCAATGTGCCTTTTGATTTCCTGACTGCTGCTTCCATGGCTATTGATTGTGGATCCAAGTAAAATGAAATCCTTGACAACTTCAATCTTTTCTCCATTTATCATGATGTTGCTTATTGGTCCAGTTGTGAGGATTTTTGTTTTCTTTATGTTGAGATGCAATCCATACTGAAGGCTGTGGTCTCTGATCATTAGTAAGTGCTTCAAGTCCTCTTCATTTCCAGCAAGCAAGGTTGTATCATCTGCATAATGCAGGCAGTTAATGAGTCTTCCTCCAATCCTGATGCCCCGTTCTTTGTATAGTCCAGCTTCTCGGATTATTTGCTCAGCATACAGATTGAATAGGTATACTGAAAGAATACAACCCTGACGCACACCTTTCCTGACTTTCAACCAATCAGTATCCCTGTGTTCTGTTTGAACGACTGCCTCTTGAATCTATGTAAAGGTTCCTCATGAGCACAATTAAGTGTTCTGGAGTTCCCATTCTATGCAATGTTATCCATAATTTATTATGAGCCACACAGTCGAATGCCTTTGCATAGTCAATAAAACACAGGTAAACATCCTTCTGGTACGCTTTGCTTTCAGCCAGGATCCACTTGACATTAGCAATGATATCCCTGGTTCCAAGTCATCTTCTGAAACCACTTTCAATTTCTGGCAGTTCCCTGTAAATATACTGCTGTAGCTGTTTTTGAATGATCTTCAGCAAAATTTTGCTTGCGTGTGATATTAATGATATTGTTCTATAATTTCCACATTTGGTTTGAATCACCTTTCTTGGGAACAGGCATAAATATGGATCTCTTCCAGTCAGTTGGCCAGGAAGCTGCCTTCCATATTTCTTGGCATAGGCGAGTAAGCACCTCCAGTGCTGCATCCATTTGTTGAAACATCTCAATTGATATTCCATTAATTCCCGGAGCTCTGTTTTTCGCCAATGACTTCAGAGCAGCTTGGACTTCTTCCTTTAGTACCATCAGTTCCTGATCATATGCTACGTCTTGAAATGGCTGAACATCGACTAGTTCTTTTCGGTATAATGACTCTGTGTATTCCTTCCATCTTCTTTTGATGCTTCCTGCGTCATTTAATATTTTCCCCATAGAATACTTCACTATTGCAACTTGAAGCTTGAATTTTTTCCTCAGTTCTTTCAGCTTGGGAATCGCCAAGCGCGTTCTTCCCTTTTGGTTTTCTATCTCCAGCGCTTCGCGCATGTCATTATAACAACCAAAAAAAACCAAACCCGTTGCTGTCGAGTTGATTCCAACTCATAGTGACCTATAGGACAGAGCAGAGCTGCCCCACAGAGTTTCCAAGGAGCACCTGGTGGATTCAAACCGCTGACCTTCTGGTTAGCAGCAGTAGCACTAAACCACTATGCCACCAGGGTTTCCTGTCATTATAATAGAGGGTGAAAAAAACCTCTCAACAAAAAAAAATTCCTGGACCAAATGGCTTCACTGAGGAATTCTACCAAACATTTAAAGAAGTGACACCAATACTGTTTAAACTCTTCCAAAAGATAGAGAAGGAAGAAATCCCTAATTCATTCTATGAAGCCACAGGGAAAGAAAACTGTAGGCCAATATTTCTTATGAATATAGATGCAAAAATCCTCAACAAAATACTAATGAACAGAATCCAACAGCATATCAACAATAAAGTCATACACCATGACCAAGTGGAATATATTCCAGGAATGCAGGGATGTTCAACATTAGAAAATCAATCAACGCAATACACATCAATAAAACAAAGGAAAAGAACCACATGATCATCTCAATGGATACAGAAAACGTATGGATAAAATTGAACATGCTTTCTTGATGAAAACCCTAAAGAAGATTGGAATAGAAGGGAAGTTCTTCAGTATGATTCAGGGCATATATGAAAAGCCAGTAGCCAATGTTATACTTAATAGAGAATGAATGAAATTGGGAACAAGACAGGGGTGCCTGCTCTCACCACTTCTATTCAATATTGTATTAGAAATCCTAGCCAGAGCAATAAGACAAGAAAAAGAAATAAAAGGTATTCAGATTGGAAAAGAAGAAGTAAAATTATCTCTATTTGTGCATGATATGATCCCATATATAAAAAATTCTAAAGAGTCCTCAAGAAAACTTCTAGAGCTATTAGAGGATTTTAGCAAAGTTGCAGGGTTAACAAACAAAAATCAGCTGGGTTTCTATACAACAGAAATGAGGAATCTGAAAGGGTAATTAAAGAAAAAATTCCATTTGCAATAGTATCTAAGAGAATATACTACATAGGAATAAATCTAACCAGGGACATGAAGGACTTATACAATGAAAACTATAAGACACTGCTCAAAGAGATTAAAGAAGACTTAAATAAATGGAAAGATGTTCCATGTTCACGGACTGAAGACTTAATATTGTTAAAATGTTAATGCTACCCAAAGTGATCCACATATTCAATGCCATGACAATCAAAATTCCAACAAACTTCTTTACAGAAATACAAAAACCAATACTAAACTTTACATGGAATGGTAAGAGGCCCTGAATAGCTAAAGTAATGTTGAAAGAGAATAATAAAGGAGGAGAACTCACATTTTTAATGAGTTTAAAACATACCATACAACTGCAGTAACCAAAACAGCCTGGTACTGGTATAACAATAGACACACAGCTTTTGCAGGCATATGAGGCAACTAAAAACACCACCAAAAGGTTGGCAGTTCAAATCCACCAGGCGCTCCTTGGAAACTCGATGGGGCAAGTTCTACTCTGTCCTTTAGGGGCTCTATGAGTCGGAATCGACTTGATGGCAAAGCTTTTTTGTTTATATGGCTTGAGTCAGGAACACCTTAGTCTTCAAGGTGACACCTTTGCTTTTCAATAGTTTAAAGAGGTCTTTGCAGCAGATTTGCCCAATGCGACACATCTTTTCATTTCCTGACTGCTGCTTCCATGGGTGTTGATTGTGGATCCAAGTAAAATGAAATTCCTGACATCTTCAGTCTTTTCTCCATTTATCGTAATGTTGCCTATTGGTCCAGTTGGGAGGAATTTTATTTTCTTTATGTTGAAGTGTAACCCATACTGAAGGCTGCAGTCTTTGATCCTCATCATTCATCAGTAAGTGCTTCAAGTCCTCTTTACTTTCAGCAAACAATGTTCTGTTGTCATCTGCATATCACAGGTTGTTAATAAGTCTTCGTCCAATCCTGATGTCCGTTGTTCTTCATATAATCCAGTTTCTCAGATTATTTGCTCAGCATACAGACTGAATGGGCTTGGTGAAAGGATACAACCCTGACGCACACCTTTCCTGACTAAACCACGCAGTATCCCCTTGTTCTGTTAGAACGACTGACTGCCTTTTGATCTATGTACAGGTTCCTCATGAGCACAATTAAATGTTCTGAAATACCTATTCTTTGCAATGTTATCCATAATTTATTATGATCCACACATGCGAATGCCTTTGCATAGTCAATAAAACATACGTAAACATCTTTCTGGTATTCTCCACTTTCAGCCAGGATCCATCTGACATCAGCAACAATATCCCTGGTTCCATGTCCTCTTCTGAATCTGGCTTGAATTTCTGGCAGTTTCCTGTTGATATACTGCTGCAGCTGCTTTTGAATGATCTTCAGCAAAATTCTACTAGTGTATAATATTGAGCAATAATTTCCTCATTCGGTTGGATCACCTTTCGTGGGAATAAGCATAAATATGGATCTCTTCCAGTCGGTTGGCCAGCTAGCTATCTCCCAAATTTCTTGGCATAGACAAGTGAGCACTTTCAGTGCTGCGTCCATTTGCTGAAACGTCTCAATTGGTATTCCATCAATTCCTGGAGCCCTGTTTTTTGACAATGCTTCAGTGCAGACTGGGCTTCTTCCTTCAATACCATCAGTTCATGATCATATGCTACCCCTCCTGAAATGGCTGAACGTCGCCCACTTCTTTTTGGTATGATGACTGTATGTATTTCTTTTTATCTTTTTTTGATTCTTCCCTCATCATTTAGTATTTTCCCTGTAGAATCCTTCAGTATTGCAACTTGAGGCTCAAATTTTTTTCTTCAGTTCTTTCAGCTCGAGAAATGCTAAGTGTGTTCTTCCCTTTCAGTTTTCTACCTCCAGGTCTTTGCACATGTCATTATAATACTTTACTTTGTCTTCTCTAGCTGCCCTTTGAAATCTTCTGTTCAGCTCTTTCACTTCATCATTTCTTCCTTTTGCTTTGGCTACTCGCCATTCAAGAGCAAGTTTCAGAGTCTCTTCTGACATCCATTTTGGTCTTTTTTCTTTTCTGTTTTTTTTAATGACCTCTTGTTTTCTTCATATATGATGTCCTTGATGTTATTCCATAACTCATCTGGTCTTCAGCTATTAGTGTTCAACACATCAAATCTGTTCTTGAGATGGTCTCTAAATTCAGGTGGAATATACTCAAGGTCATACTTTGGCTCTCGTGGACTTGTTCTAATTTTCTTCGGTTTCAACTTGAACTTGCATATGAGTAACTGATCACCTGTTCCACAGTTGGCCCCTGGCCTTGTTTCCACATATGTAGTCGATTTGATTCCTGTGTGTTCCATCTGGCAAGGTCCACCTGTATAGTCCCCGTTTGTGTTAGTGAAAAAGGGTATTTGCAATGAAGAATTTGTTGGTCTTACAAAATTCTATCATGCGATCTCTGGCATCATTTCTATCACCAAAGCCATATTTTCCAGCTACCAATCCTCCTTCTTTGTCTCAAACTTTTGCATTCCAATCACCAGTAGTTATCAACACATACTGACTGCATGTTTAATCAATTTCAGACTGCAGAAGTTGGTAAAAATCTTCAATTTCTTCATCTTTGGTATTAGTGGTTGGTGTGTAAATTTGAATAATAGTCGTACTAACTGGTCTTCCTTGTAGGTGTATAAATATTATCCTATCAATGACGGTGCTGTACTTCAGGATAGATCTTGAAATGTTCTTTTTGATGATGAATGCAACACCATTCCTCTTCAAGTTGTCTTTCCAGGTATGGTAGGCCACATGATTGTCTGATTCAAAACAGCCAATATCAGTCCATTTCAGCTCACTAATGCCTAGGTCATCAATGTTTATGTGTTCCATTTCATTTTTAACAATTTCCAGTTTTCCTGGAAATTCCACGTTCATACATTCCACGTTCTGATTATTAACGAATGTTTGCAGCTGTTTCTTCTCATTTTGAGTCATGCCACATCAGCAAATGAAGGTCTCGAAAGCTTGACTCTATCTACATCATTAAGGTTGACTCTACTTTGAGGAGGCAGCTCTTCTCGAGTGATATTTTGAGTGTCTTCCAACTTGAGGGCTCATCTCCAGCACTACAGAACTACCATATGACCCAGCAATTCCACTCCTAGGTATATATCCAAAAGACTTGAAAGCAGAGACTCAAGCAGAGACTTGTACAGCAATCTTAATTACAGCACTATATTCACAACAGCCAAAAGGTGGAAACAACTTAAATGCCCATTAACAGATGAATGGACAAACAAAATATGGTGCATACATACAATGGAATACTACTTAGCCAACAGAGAAATGAAATCTTGATACATGCTACAATATGGATGGAGCTAAAGACATTATGCTGAGTGAAATAAGTCAATCACAAAAGGACAAATAATATATAACCTCACTCATATAAAATGACAAGAAAAGGCAAATGTATAGAGAACAAAGTTTATTAGTGGTTACCAGGGATGGGAGGGAGGTTAAAAAGGGAAGTTAACAGTGAAGGAAATACTGCATTGATTAAGCGTAGGGTTGCACAGTCGATCATTGTAATTGTTGTCCATAAGTTGTACACAAATATTTGTGATAGACATATTTACACAGAGACCAAAAAAAAAAAGAGTTGCTGCTGAGGCTGCTTATGTACAACCAAAATCCTCATGGGATTTGATTCCTTGGTTTGGAGGTTTAGGGTCATGGTTTCAAGGGACATCTCAGTTAACTGGCCTAATAATGTGTTTAGTGTTTCTGTTCTACCTCCTAGTTCACTGCGTAGTGCCTGGGGTCTTAAAAGCTTGTAAGTGGCCATCCAAGGCTCAATAACTGGTCTCTATTCACCTGGAGCAACAGAGGAAGAAGGAACACCAGGAATAGGAGGAGGATGTGGAATATGTAGCTAATTGCCTCCATAAACAACTGCCTCCTCTGCCATGAAACCAGAAAAAGTGGACGGTGCCTACCCACCATTGCTGAACATTTTGATCAAAGATTCTACAGAAGGATCCTGATCAAAAGTGGGGAAATGTAGAACAGAATTTCAAATTATCATGGACTCCAGCTTCCTGGTGCCATGAAGGTTAGATGAACCCCTGAAACTATTGCCCTGAGATAATCTTTAAACCTTAAACCAAAAATATCCCCTGAAGTCTTCTTAAAATCAAATAGTTTAGCTTGATTAGTAAAAAATGTCTGCCTTGAACATTATGGGCTTTTAAGATCTATATGGGATCAAACTGACAACAGTAACTTCAAAGATTAGATAGGAACCTTAGCGGGTAATGAATTTATGCTAATGAGGAAAGAACAACTCAGAAAGGATGAGAATGGTAGCACAACTCGAAGAATGTAATCAATGTCACTAAATGGTGGTACATGTAGAAACTGTTGAATTGGTGTATGTTTTGCTGTATATATTTTCAACAATAACAAAAAGGCCACCTCACAGATGAAGTGCTTTCCAAGAGAGTCAGGGAATGGCAGGTGACAGAGAACGCTGGCAGGAATGCCTGTGCAAGCACACTGTCCTTCTTAGTACTGAATGTCCTCAGCACTTGGAGAGGAAATAAACAAAGATCCGGGTTGTATGCGTGTCTGTGTGGCCCAGGGTGGCCAAGTCCTGGCCTGGTCAAGACTCCTACTCCCAGTCAGGAGCCACTTACAGCACAGATCTCCAAAATGTGAGCTTCATGTGACCAGTAAAAATTACAAAGGCCAATTTAAATACAGCCTGTATTTCTCTCTACCACTTAAGATTTTTATTTTCAAAAACAATAATTTTCCAGAGAAGTTAAGTAAAGCTGGAACATGGAAAACAGCTACTTGTGGAGCAGTCAACAGGAATAGTATACAGGCACCAACAAAGCCATCCATTCTTTTCCTCAAAACGGATCTGGATCAAATGATCTCACCCCACCAGAACAGGCACAGGTTTGCCCATTTGTTTTAGGAAACAACCCCAGGAGCATCAGTTTCTAAATATGCTACTGCAGAACCTAAAACACTATGCTTACTTAATAACTGTTAAGCAAGTAAGGTGCTGTCATTACTTTTCCATCAGAAATTTTAAGCATTCCTTCAAGCCTTTCCATTTTCCAGTCGCACCAGAACAAACTATGTGTTCTCTTTTTTTTTGCCTAGTTGCAGAAAATAATCCCAGCACAGCAGAAAGCAGTACTAACACTCTAGCATTCTGCTGAGGCTTTGAGTGTGAGGGCAAGGCCCAGTCAAGCTGTATTTTCTCTGTTCCTCCAGACTACTGTACTCGGGGAGGCCCAAACCACTGTTTTCCAGCCAGCAGGGCATTGCATTTTGACCGACCACAAAGATAGTCTCATTGCATCTTGATATTCTAAGTTTTCTCTCAGCCTCTGCCTTTGGGGGGAGGACGGTAACAAGGTAGATATAAAGCAGAAGCAGTACCGACCAGTGAGAGGAAGAGAGAAAGCAAGATCTGTCTCTATATACATATATCTCATTTTGTATAACAAACGCATTCCTGTGAAGTTAACTACAACTGACTTTTGAAATCTGAGTTTTTAAGCTGTATCAGCTCATTAATTAAAGAAATATAATTGTACAGCACTCTCAATTTATCTTTTTTGGTAAATCTTAGTTTTGTGTATAGTTTAGCTTTAAAAATAAATACTATATCCAGCCAATGGTTCACACAGATGAATCGGCAAACTAGCAAAAGGATATGCCCAAGTACAGAGAAAAACATGAATAGAACTGTTTTTAAAAATGTATTAAAGAACAGTTTAAAAGCAATTCAACTACTTAAAAAACAACTCATACTTCTCATTCTACCTGTGTTGAATTTGTCGATTTGAAGATAAAATAAAATACATTCTTAAATGAGGTCATAAGCAATGCAATTGGTTAGCAGATTGTCACAGAATGTTTAGCTTTTAACTGTTAAAGTAACTTTAAAAATTATCTTCTTCATCTTGAGATGGACTCTTGCTTACCACAAAAAGGAGTATTAGCTAGACCAACCAACAGCTAGAAGAGGGGGGAGGAGAGAAAGAGTGGCGCTTCTCCAGAGTGTGTCCCAGTTAATGTTATTACTTTGGAAACATTGATCTGAGTTATTTCCAAGTGCAGGAATCGGTAAGTTTTCTATAAAAAAATTTATGTGCGTCCTATCACTGACTTACAAGACAGTTACTGGTTCAAGAACCAAATGTACCATCAGGCAAGGCAAGTAACTACAGATAACCTCAGAGAGAAATTACACATCTCGTCAAGGGTTTCTGATGACAGTGCAAATGCGGGAGGGTACATTGTACTTTAAACAATGCCTTGTCTGTTTGCAGGAACATGGCCTGGTCTAAAACAGAAGGGTGAAAAAACAAGGTCAATACTGAACCATGGCTTTCACATCCAAAGCAGGCTATGGACTCTGTGTAAGTGTGTGTACACACACACATATTTTTATATGAATGTGCATGATATGTGTATGACAAGTAGGCATATAACGTTTTCACTCCTATCAATTCTAATATCTGATGCCCCTCAATGAGACCACCTTACTCTCTTGAGTAGCTCTGAGACCAATTGTATCCCAGACAGCAACAGTCTCAGGATCCCTTCATCTGCTCACTGCCTAGAGGTATGTTCCAGAAATGAGCTCCAGTTCTCAGTGGCTGAGACATGTGACCAAGGCACGGGGAACTAGGAAGTGGAGTGGGCAGATTAGGTCTGTATTCATGCCCTGACACTCAAACAGTGAGCTTGGTCAACTTGGTTCACCAAACACTTACTGAGACAATCATGAGCCAGGGTCTGCTCTGAGCCTGTTTTTTGGGCAATTAAAAAGGAATAATACTTCCTTCTGATGGTGCTCAATAAATGTTAGTTTGATTTCCTACTGACTCTTCAGCAACTCCCCAACACCTACTTTATGAGAATGAGTCTTATTTCACACCCACTGAGTCCTTCTGCAGGCTGAGAAAGCCAATGCACTTGTACTGAGCACCAACTACAGGCCACCACCACCACCCCCGCCCCACACCCGCCGTGTTTCCCTCAACCCCAGGCCCTTTCTGCTGAGTCTCTGCTACTACTTCTTGATATAGGCAATTTCCTACACCAAGGTTTTTGCTTTCTGCCCACCTTTTCTGATTTCTTATTCTTTCCACCTGTCTGGGTTTTTGTCCATGGGCTACTCAGGAAACCTTCCCAAAGAACCTAATCTATATTATTTGGTCTATTAAGTTCCAGTCACTCCCCAGGTCTGGCTCCATACACCACCCACCAAACTCTTGGTATGTTGGAAAAGCATTTATATAGCTATAGAACCAAAACCAAAAGGCCTGTTGCCATTGAGTAGATTCTGACTCATAGCGACCCTATAGGGCAGAGTAGAACTGCCCCATAGGGTTTCTCCAAGGAGTGGCTAGTAGATTTGAACTGCCAACCTTTTGGTTAGCAGCCATAGCCCTTGACTACTGCGCCACCAGGGCTCCATATAGCCATATTGCCAAACCAAAAAACCAAACCTGTTACCGTCGAGTCAACTCTGACTCACACAGGCATAAATATACTACTGAGGAAAGGATGCTCAGATAAATGGACTAGTTCATCACCTTAGAGAACTAAATTTCAAATATGAGAATGTCATCTATCAGATCAGTATTCTCTTCATGATGTACTAGGAGAAAAAAGTTTCTTAGTAACAGAAAAAGCCACACTACTGTGAAACTGATCTGTTCTTATTTAAAGGTAACTATAAACCTGAAAGCTAATCTTATGTCACCCTTTTGCCATAGCTGCTATGAAACTCAGAGCCAAATTTGTGGCCTAACTTTAGCACTCGTAAAGTACTAAGCTGTCCTTTACTCAGTAAGTTTCATCATTTCATTCTGCATATACATTTTTAAGTTGCCACTGTGGTACAAGGATGAGCTTAAACAAGCAAACATAAATTTAAAATTAGCATCTTTAGGGAAAGGTGGTCTCTGCTTTTCCATAAGCTTGGAAATGTCAACTATGGGAAGAGTTCATTCAGGAATGGCCCATCAGTGTCAGGTTTTAGAGGCGATGGTGGAGCAAGGAGCCTGCTGAAAAAGTGGGATGGGAGTGGGGTTTCCACTTAGGCACGTGGCCCTCACCTCTCTCTCATGTACCCTTCAAGGATGCATAGGCAAGAAGCCAGACTAAAGGGCACAGATGCCTCGGGCAGCATACCCCTTTGTAGAAGACCTTTGTAGAAGCCTCCGACCATAAAACCCATGGCCATCAAGTTGGTTCTGACTCATAAGGACCCTGTAGCACAGAGGAGAACTGCCCCATAGGGTTTCCAAGGAGCAGCTGGTAGATTCAAACTGTCAACATTTTGGTTAGCAGCTGAGATCTTAAGCACCGCACCACCAGGCTCCTCATAGGCATCTCTAAATTGGAGGAAAGCACTGGGCATGCCTTGCAAAGGACTCCAGCTGTCTTGGGAGGAAGAGTCCAGCCTCACTCTGCTGCAGTCCTGAGGAAGGTGGCCCAGGGCCCTCTGGTGAGTGAAAGAGCGATGGACACATTGCCAACTGGGTTCCAAGCTCAACAGTTAGCAGCTGTTCCGCTGGTCAAGGGGCCTGCAAGCCCTCGCCAGCTTTGAGAGCAACTGGGCTTGGATTTAGGCTCCTTCAGCAGAATTTAAACTCTGGGTGGGAAATCTCTGCTCCCCAGTAGCTGGGAAAATAACACGGATTGGAGGCAGCAGTGCTTGGTGGCAAAACAAGAGACAAAGCCAAAGATTATGAATTCAACTTCTCATTTCAAAAGGGACCAGCTTTATGACCCTGTGCAGGCTACCCTGTTTCAGTTTCATCATTATGAAATGGAGTAAGATTCCTGCCTTTTACCTTCCATTAGAAAGCTTCAGAGGCTATTCAGGGCTCCTTAGGAAAAGCTATCATTATTATTATTCTATTAGTCTACAGCCTCCCAGGTTTTTGCCAAATGAAAATCTAAACTATTTTAAATACATGTTGGACTTAGTATCATACAAAATTAGCTCTGCTTCCTAGTAAATGCAAGTTTCCAGATGGCAATATTCTAGGTGAAATCATCAAAATGCTACCTAAGTGACACATATCATTACGTGCCTTTGACTCATTAACTCACCCAACACTCTGCATGTTAGGGATGAGCCAAGTTATCTCCTTTACAAAAGGCAGACTCAGTATTCTTTCATGGTTACACAAACAAACAGGAAAGCCAAAGCGAAAGGAAGGACAACTCCCACCTCCCTGTACCCTGTACCTATCAACAGGGGTCTGCGTTCTATCACTTTTCCTTGAAGGTTGCAAAAGTTCAGCAAGGAATTCTTGGATTACTGTAAAACCTTTATCAACAAAAGAAAACAAACTCCAACAACACAATGTATTGTCAGAAATTTTATTACCCGGAGAAAAAATAAAGACTGATGGGCAAGGAAGCAGGCCACAGTGTACAGCTCAGCAAGACCTCCATTCTAGGCAACGTAGACTCTAAGACCACAGAGGCCTTCCTCAGGGCAGTCTCCCAGAATATATTACAATTTTCCGTTTGCATACCCCCATCATTCACTGTACTGTGAACTCTTCAAAAGCAAGGCCCACTTTTAAGTCCACCTTGGTATTCCATGCATAAGCACATGTTTGCTGAGTGAAAGCAAATGGATAATCATGGCTGTCGCCCAGACAGCACATCCTCACACCCTGTCCCCATATGGCCAAGTCATGTGAGCCCTGGACATGTATACTTTCCTCTGTGTTTAGTCCTGGACCCTGGCCCAGGCTGTAGATGCTAGCACCACTGCCACTAACCCATTGCTGAGAGCCCAGAACTTCCATTCACCTGTATGGCCACGAAAACTTAGTTCGCAGGAGTTATGTTCAGATAATTTGCTGTATTTTTATTTCACCTGTAAGGCACATTAGAAATCCATTTGCCACAAACTTTTCAATAATCAGTGTCAAGACGGAAATCTCCTAGTAAGATTTTAAGTGTTCTTAATGCCAAAGCCAAAAAAACTGCTCATTCCAAAGTCTGCGAAACTTCAATGCCTTAATAAAGAACTTAGCATTATCAATCAGACTTTAAATAGTTACAGAAAACTGCTTTTTGGGGTTTAATTCCTAATAAAAGATATCCAGGTTTACCAAACAGTATTTAATGTATGGGCTGCCTAGAATTAAGACCAGTGGAACTGCAAATTGCCCTTGCAACAATCTGCTACCAGTTAAAGCAACTGATGCAGCTAACTGCACCCACTCCCCTGGCACAGGGTACTAATTCTTGGAAACAATACATGCAGTGTAATTCTTTCCCAAAGTCACAGCCCTCAGAGTTACAAGCACTTAGAAAACTCAGGCCCCATCCCTCTGGATTATAAGGCCTGCCACCAGGCAGTCATTCTCTGAGGCCTGGAGGTTTTTAAGGCAGTATTTCAGCTGCCTTGGGAAGTCTCCCACAGGTACATTTCCACAGAGTGCCTCCACACTGGCCACAGTGAAATAAAAAACATTCGTCCTGCCTAGAGAATAATGTAGTGGTATGTCAGTGAGGAAGGTGTCCAGGCAGGTGCAGGCTATTTACAGGCCCTCGTGAGACAAGCAGGTGGATGTTCATCAGTGAACGTGATGGTGACTACCCAATCAGTTCATACCTGTGAGTGGCCTCACTGTGTGGTCTCAGCCAAAAAAAAGAATAAATTAGATGACATTCAAGGCATTCAGTTCCAGAACTCAGGGGTTCCATCATCCATTTAGCATTGATTTACTTCTCAGATTAGTCCTTCCCCTAGAAATTCCCTTAGGAAACAGGGCCCAGGTGAGATGCTCAGGGGAATGCTAGGTACATGAAGTGGGGCTGCCAAGAAGGGTGCTCTAGGTACAGAGAGTGAGGTGTATTGGGGTCAGCAGATGTGGGGACCAGTTGTACCTAATGCAGGTAATCACAGACAGAGGAAGTAGATCGGTCTACTGCAATATTTTTCTGGGTCAGACTTGGCTTCCCTATCTTTATGCACTGCTGTACACATGAAGAAAGAGAAAACAAAACAGCGTAAGTCTACCTGGAAAATTGTTTCCTCAAAAAAGAAATAACCCCACTGCTCAACATCCTCTTCTAAAGGGGTTACTCATTACCCACATGACAAAAACCTAACTGAAAAGTATTAGGCTAAACAGAATAAATGCATTATCTTACAAACAGCTCATTTATTTTCTTTTTGGCCTTGGACATCTCTGTTTACATGCAGAGGAACATAAAGTTTTCATTTAGAAAAGCCCAATCTCCTCTGAAAATGTGACTGGTCTATGACTGAAAAAAGAAATGTCTCTCAGTTCTTAACAAGTGGACATAAAGATTCCCATGTGACCCTTTACAGACGAAAAACTTAAAACATGGGGCTGGGAACCTCAGCACAAGCTTCACCTTTACTTGCACTCATCCTGTGTTCCAGGGGCAAGTTACAACCTCTCTGGGCCCGCTTCCCGCAACTGGAAAACAAGAGGTTTAAGATGATCCCTATATTTAACCTAAAAGTGGTTGCGGCTGGTAGGCACTTCCTTAAGTGGCTAGTAAATAAATGGCCTCTGCTAAGCCAACAAAGAAAGAGGGTCGATTTCCCCTTTTTCCTGTGGGGGTTAGGAGTGCAAGAAAGATATTTTGTCCTTATATGATAGTTAAAACTCTGCTCATATAATATTCCAAAAATAGCCTACATCGTTTCTAGGGCTTTTTCTTGGAGATTGTGCAGCCTATACTTTAAAGCACTGAGAAAGCTTTATCTTTATTATTAATCTCAGGAAAAAATGGAGACATTTCTTATATTTCATGCAGATGAGAAATACCAGACAACCAAGTACTTTTAACAAAATCTTGGCACCAAGCCATAGATCATTTTTCATAACGGCGGAAAGACTACACATAAAGTTTCCTATTTCTTTCCTTTCATTCACCCCTCAAACACTGGAGACTTTAGGAGATTTACTTTAGAGACGGAATGCCTCTCCCAACTTGACAAAGAAGAAATGATTCACAATTCTGAACTCCTTGGAAGGTACTACTGAAACACAGGGCATTATTATTTCTTACTATCCTAGAGGCACAAGATAACTGCTTTCTTCTTTTTCCCTCCCGTACAGGAAGAACTGCAATAGATCCCCTTTCCTCCCCAAAATGTCTCAATGGTTCCAAGACTAACGGAAAGCAAATTCTTTTTGCATTTTAATTATAAACTGCGCTTACTAATGATACCAGTTAACTAGGAGTTTGCATGCGTTGTTAGATAATGTTCTTCGGAGAAATTACATAATGATTCAACTCTCCTAAACCCAGTCATTACTCCTAATAGATTTCATCAAAGTCAGGCAACTACAACACACCAACTTTGCCAAGGTGTTTTTACTGGGCAACCTCTCGTGCTCTGGATCCCCATTTACCAACCAAATAATTGTCCCTGTCTTCCACAACTTGACCACCTTCTCTTCCTGCTCCCATCATTCAACATCTTCTCACCTCAGTCACCCTCTTAAACCATCACACACAAGTGCTGGGCCTAGAAGTGTGAAGAAGACCCAAACCAAAGAATGAAAACTAGACCCAAATGACCCGTTGGCTCCCAAAGCCTAATCAAACATGATGCAGCTATTTACCAGGTGGTGGTTTGCAATTAGGCCACTGACATTTCTACAGGAGAAAAGAAAGAAAGAAAGCGGTGACCACAGGGAAGTTTAGGTGCAGTTCAGAATGAAACTGAATTTAGAAAATATGAATGGTGTCACACTTTCTGGAATATCACATATCTGCTCTGAAGCTTGGAGAAAATATGCAGTTTAGAAAGTCCCATCTCTAAGAATAATTACACTTCATAGGAGTACAAGTTTTAAAAGCTTTTTGTGTTCAATCTGAATGCCTGTCTACAACCTAACACTCAAGTCTGTCTTTTATATAGGTTCTCAAACTGTGACAAGCCAGGAAGATAGGTCTGTCTCAATTCTAACACAACAATGCAAACTCTCCTCCTGTCTCTTCTTCTAAACCAAAATGAGAAATCTGATAGGAAAGAATGATCAAGCAAGATCTCAGGGAAGATTATAACATCAAAACTTGGAGAAACTATTCATTTTGGAGTTGATTTAGTCAAGATAGAGACACATTAATGCAGGTATACCACCTCTATCACTTAACTACATGGTCTTGGGCAAGTCACTTAACCATTTTGTACCTCAGTTTCTTCATCTATAAAGAGGAAGAACTAATATGTGTAAAGCTCTCAGCAGTGTTTGGCACATAATACATGATAATTAGCAGTAGCTTTTTAGTTATAGATTATATATAGCTTTTAGTTACAGCCATGAAAATAACGGGCAAACCTAAGGCTGTGACTGTACCCATTCACACAAACGCAGGCTGAAGATGTTAACATTTTTCACCCTTTTCCTGCCTAATAAAATCTTTTCAACTTCAACTCACCCAATTCAGCAGCATGTAGAACAGACGCCTTCTTCTCAAAACCAAAGGCCTCCTCTATAGCCTCCGAGATTTCCATACAGGGGTCAAGCAGATGATGCCTCGTTATCATCTTCAGATCTAGGTCATAGGAGCCAAGGACTCACAGTCCCTCAAGGCTGGGAGACAAACCTTATATACTGCTGCCAGGAAGGTGCTTTCTTATGAGCCTGTTTGTTTTTTTAAGGCACTTTACTTCATAAATGCATCCTTGATGCCAGATCCTTTCAAGATGCCCCCACCCCCTACCCCGTCTCCACAGCATGCAAGCAGAGGCCCATCCTCCTGGAAAACCAAAATGGAAGTGCAATGGACGTACGTTTATATATTTCATCTATGAGCAGTGGTAGCCCTGCAAAGTGTCCCTTCGTTCCAACTGATGTCAGTTCCCACCAGCTATTTTTTTTATAACTGACTGACTTCCAATCTTTCAAGTCTCTAGTACTCTCCTGCAGTCCAATTATGAATGCTGCTGACAGTGTTAAAAGGTACAATATTTAGGACTCTCCACCAAACTCTAGCCCTAGCTTTCCCCATCACGGCATGGATCTTCTGATGTTCTAACACCTAAACCTGCCTTCTTGACCCTTTCCCAAGAACCTTGGTGAATCTGGAGAGAATGTTCTAACCATTCTCCTGAAAAGGAAACCCTATCGCTGCCTATCAAGCTCAGGACTCAAGAAATGTTGTCTCAGACACAGTTTCATGTAGGAAAAGGTACGCTACTAACGGAGGATAGAATGTGTAATCCAAACTAATCCTGTTTTTTTTTTTCCCCTCTTATGTGTCAGATACAAGAGTATTTGTGAATCTCAGACAACATTCTGAAGCAGCTGTTAAGAGGTCCTGAAATGAACTTCCAGTTCTGGCCATCCCACTGTTCTTTGCACTATTTATATTCCTAAAGCCATCGGCTATGTTGATATGGCCCATCATGAGGCCCTGTTTAATGGACTACAGAATCCAATGATACTGACAGGCAGCAATAACTTGTTTTGATCTTTGCCTGGCTTCACCTTGTGGTGAAGGGGAGTTGCTGGAGGAGGCTCTGAGGCTTTTAGGATTCTGAGCCCAGATAGATGCCGTCTCCCCACCACTGCTTTGCCTCGACCTCATCATGAAAGCTGCACTTTCTCTTTCAATCACCCTCTCACACTGATTACACCCAGCACATTTTAATCTTATCTTTCTGCCACATGTCCCACGTCCGTCTGGGGATGAGTCAGTATGACTACTTCCCTGTCTGATGCTCGTCTTAAAACTGTGAGCATTTCCAAAAGACCAAAACAAACAAATAAGTAAGAGGAAAAGATCATAAAACAAAAGAATACAACCTGGACAAGTCTACTGAACACAATACATGCTCTAGGATGAGGAATTGGTTTCCTATGTACACCTGATTGGAAACCTTGGTGGCGCAGTGGTTAAGTGCTACGGCTGCTAACCTAAAGGTCAGCAGTTCAAATCTACCAGGCACTCCTTGGAAACTCTATGCGGCAGTTCTACTCTGTCCTATAGGGTCGCTATGAGTCGGAATTGACTTGACGGCAACGGGTTTGGTTTTTTGGTTTGGTACACCTGATTGGATCCTTCATCATTGTTATCCAGGAAGGAGGTTGGTACCCTTGCCCTGATAGAAAGCTAACAAAGAACCTGTGGAAAGTTAAAATACTCAAGGAGCTAGCTCTGTATTACATTTCAAAAGATACCACCAGAGATGTCTGTTAATTTTTTCCCACTCTTGTCCGGATTCTAAAGCCAAAATGGCACGACAATTCTGATTACTGACTCCTAATCTATCACCAGGGAAATTCCACAGATTTAGGAAATGACTTAAAGCAGAGGTTCTCAGACTCCAGCTTGCAGTAGAAGCACCTGGAAGGCTCGTGAAAACAAAGATTGCTGGGTTCAGTTTCTGATTCAGTATGTCTATGGTGGTCCTTAAGAATCTGCATCTCCAATAAGTTCCCAGGTGATGCTGATAACGCTGGTCTGAGACCCACTAGCTTAAAGGATGAGAATATGGTGGAACCTTCTAGTATGTCAGATTAGGTTGCATAAAAGAGGGGTGGTAAGTTGATGTGTCTCAGTTTTCAAGTCTTATATCACGACTTGAAACGGCACCATCTCTTTTTGTAAATTCGTGAAAACTTCAGAATATGTTAACTAGGGTCCAGTGGAGACTAGAAAAACAAGTGGGAGTTGAAAAACTTTTAAAAAACCACATACATTTATACAAAAGAAAAAGCAGAGGACAAGATCCTAGTTAAATATAGTTTAAGTAATGATGCCCTTGTCTAAGAAGCCAACCATACTCTTACATTCCAACTCAACAGACTCCTTTTTATATGGAGCTTCCAAGAAGTGAAGCAAATTCCACCTTGTAAGCTTCCCACGGAGGAGAGGGTAGAAATAGATCTGAAAGTCAAAACTAAAATGGTCGATGACTTCCACAGCCAGAATCTCTCTCATTTCTCTAAGACAATGATTCTCAGCCCAGGTTGTACATTATAACTACAAGGGAGCTTTAAAAAATACAGACACCCAGGTCCCACACCCAGAGATTCTGACCCAATTGGTTTAGATGGGGCCTAGACATGGGTGGTTTTTCTTTTTTTAAGCTCCCCTGATGATTCTGAAATGCAGTCAGGGTTGAAACCCACTGATGTAAGAGAAAGGTCACAGAGAGATAACAGGATGGATGAGAAAGAGAAAAAGAGATCAGCAAGTCCTTCCTTTACAATGCCCAGTAGACATAAATGGAAAGAGAGAAGAATGGTAGAACAGCTGAGACCGACTAAGACAAACAGAAGGCTCTTGGATTCTGAGCAATTCATCTAGGGATCAATCCAAGGTTGGCTATCTCAAAAACAGAAAAGGCTAGATGACCAAGGAAGTACACTCATTTGCCAAAGACATGATAGCAGTCCAAAAAGCTAATCAGGAAACCCTTTTAACGAGGTGTACTATTTCTTGCAGAAGGGTTAATAGCTAAGAACTTGGGGCAAAGAGTGTTAACTAATCACAAACGAATCAACTAAAGGTTCAACTTTGAAATCATGTGCGAGAAAAGCAGTAAAATTTCTCCCTCAGGAAAAGTAAATGTTTTTTTCAAAAGGGAAGCAAAGGGAAGACATTGAAGTACTCTCACAGCACTTGGCAAATGCAATTATCCTCTCAGTAAACACACTACCAACGGGTTTTCAAAGTTGTAAAATCATGTGATGCAGATGATAAAACTAGTATATCGAAGAGCTATTTTTTCTCTTCCTTTTTAACTAGTCCAGTTGCTTGAGGTAACAAGCCAAAGAAAAAAATTTTTGAAAGCTTAGGAAACCCTGGTGGCGTAGTGGTTAAGTGCTACAGCTGCTAACCTAAAAAGGCCGGCAGTCCAAATCCGCCTTGGAAACTCTATCGGGCAGTTCTACTCTGTCCTATAGGGTCGCTATGAGTTGGAATCAACTCGATGGCAATGGGTTTCGGGTTTTTTTTTGTTTTTTTTTCTTTGGTTTTACGATTCTATTTAAGGTAGAATAATAAACACAGAAGAAACTAGTTAGAAGAATGCAGTGTAGAGCAGGGACCCTAAGGGCAGGTAACAATGGCTTCAGGTGAAAATTATCTCTGCTTACAGGAATAAGGTAGACACTGCAATACTAAAGATAAACCCAGAGATAAAAATCCATATGCATTTTCAGTGCCTTGAAAGTTAAAAGATTCATTAATTTAATTTTTTTAAATTTACTTACAAAACAAAGATGTGGATAAAACTGCATCTTAAAAATGAGCATTTGTAATTTTTGATAAAAACATGCAATTATTTTAAAACCATATTAGAAGACTTAATAATTTTCACTAGCACCACAAGTCAGCTTTCCTAATTTAACACATGGTACCTACTCAGCCCTGGCTGTTCACAAATTAACTCAAAGTATTCCTGGATTTTATGAGACTATCGGAATAAACCTCTCCCCTCCTCCCACAGAACACCTACTAAATGACACCTACAGCCAAGTGCCCAATTTCACCTTAGCAACTGACATAAAGGTTGAGTGTGATAAAGCCTAAAATATGGCCCAAATCACCTAGGCTTTCAGCCTGAAATGAAGATCTTTCTTGGAAGGGGACAAGACTAAACAGGACTGATCTAGATAATTCAGTTCAGCAGAGGACATGCATCTATTCAAACAGGAGGCTGTAAACTTATCTTTATTGGACAAAGTTGGAGATAGAAAGCCTGATCTAGGCCACTAATTTCAAGAAACAGTATACTAGCTCACCTAGGAAGTTATCTATCAGGAGCTTAAGCGCCAATGTGTGCTAAAGCAAACACACTCGCACTTGTACCAGCTCCAAGATAAAATCATCAGGCCTGCAACATTTTCATAAATCCATTCCAGGCTTCTCTGAGTTACACAAACGATGTACCTAATCTAACCGATCATTAGTCTTTTCAAGAAATTCAGAAAAATACTTGGGTTTGTAGTATCAATTTTTACTGAATAAAAATTTATCTTATTTAAAATTATATTAGTTTGTGGGCCACTGTTCATTTGCATGATAGGTGAATTAAAGTTGTTAGTGAGACTGTATTGAAAAATAACTAGTGAATGAAGGTATGACCCTTCTCATCCTACCAACTGAATGTTCTGCCAAAAAAGGATACGATACACAGACCCAGATGCAAATGTATGAAGGGTGAAATTAACAATAAGTCCTTGATTTGGAAACAAATGCTTGCTAGTAGGAAGCGCCAAAACAGCTACCAAAAACCAAACCCAGTGCCGTCAAGTCGATTCCAACTCATAGCAACCCTATAGGACAGAGCAGAACTGTCCCATAGAGTTTTCAAGGAGCGCCTGGCAGATTCAAACAGCCAACCATTTGGTTAACAGCTGTAGCACTTAACCACTACACCACCAGGGTTTCCAAAAGACAGCTACCAAAAAGTAAAAACTCTCCAAGACCTACAGCAACACAGTTTTAAATTACGTAGGTGGTGTTTTTTTTTTTTTTTTTTAAGGAATTTACCGGCATGAAAAGTTCCAACGGAGAGATCTATGGAGAGCAATTTACTTTATAAAAACCATTACAGTATTAAAAGAAAAACAACACAGGTTTTTTTTTAGATTAACTAAAAGAAAAAGAGAGAGGAAGGTGAGCAGTGGGTTTTAAACATCACTCAGCCCAACGCTTAACGTGAAACATGGAACGGAAGCAATTATCCAGATACTTTATGACAAAAAAAATATTTTTTTAAATCAATTGTTAGGACATTTCAGGAAAAAAAAATCAGTTTTGTGATTTGAATTATCTGAGTTCATGACTTAACAATCCACTTATCTTTTTACTGCAGTACCCGTTTTCAAGGTGAGATTTAACCAGCTCTAATGGACTAAATTTTATACCCTCTCTAAACTTCAGGTTTATACCCAGGTTGTATCTTTGAAAGTCCACCATGGCCACTGCCACCTTCTATAGCAAGTGCCTTCAGGGTGCCACCCTCCTGCACCCTGGCTGCATTCCAGCCCTGCCACCCTCCCCACATCATGGCTACATTCAGTTATCAGGCAAGAACTGTCCTGCCTGTTCCACATTTATCACAGGGTTCCAGTCTATCCTCTGGACACTATCCAGACCCTACTTACCTGTCTTTACTACAAGAGGAGTTGTAAAATTTTTTCCAACATACACAGAACAGCATGGGGTAGTTAGACAGGTATTCTCCTAGCAACATTTTATCTTGGGCACATTCTTGTAGCTGACTAAGATCACCATTTTGGGGCCTACTCACACCTAATTTTACCTTGAAGACAAAGCAGTAGGCTTGTCAGTAAAGATAAACACTTTCACCTGACCAGCAACTTACATTATGTAACATTTTCTGTTTCTGTCTTGGCAGTCTGCCTTTCGGCCCATAAGTAACTGCAATGCAAAGAGGCAACCACCTCACAAAATATTTTTAATACCTTTAATTATAAGATCTGATTTGGCAGCCAAACTTCTGCCAGGAACTTCCTGTAAATTTTTTTTTTCCTGAAATCTGGTTTTTCTTGGCGTTGCTCTCTCCATTCTTCCTCCTACCTGAAGCCCGTAGTAGAAGCACAAATATTCTGATGTCCTAAGGCAGAAATTTCTGAGATAACAGCCTAACCCAAAGGATTTCTACACACCATGTTATCACTCCATTATTTCTCGCTAAATAGTACACTGTGTATCTGACCCATAGTTACACTGTGGTTACACAAGGCAGTAACCAAACAGAAATGAGAATCTACAAGCCAATAGGTTTCTGACCAAATTCTCAGGCCACTTCCTATACTCCCCCACTAAAGTCCAGGCACTGGCTTGATCTTTAAAAGTTATGAAACACAAAACCAAACCCGTTGCCATCAAGTCGATTTCACTCATAGCAACCCTATAGGACAGAGCAGAACTGCCCCCACAGGGTTTCTAAGGCTGTAATCTTTACAGGAGCAGGCTGCCACAGCACCAAAAATTATTAATGCCTACAAAAATCAAGGGAAGGAGCCAAAATCATGGATCTAAGCCCATTCCTCCACCAACACACACCTCTGGAATCAGGCATAACTCTAAAGACAAGATAATGATGTAAAGGATGAATATGAAGACTAGTAGTAACGAATGTGGCAGATAACGGAAACTTTGCATGACAGAAAAAGGCAAAAGTTCTGGAGTCACGGAGGTCTGTGTGTGAATTCCAAGCAAGTTACTTTACCTTCAGAACCATCTCCTTGTCTTAAATTGGGATTTATATTTAAATGCCTACCCTGTAAGGTCAATATTAGATGTAAAAAACTGAGGTGCATACATGACACAATAGTACCAAACCAAACCCATTGCCATCAAGTCAATTCCGACTCATAGCGACCCTACAGGACAGAGTACAAACTGTCCCATAGAGTTTCCGAGGAGTGTCTTGCAGATTTGAACTACTGCCCTCTTGGTTAACAGCCACAGCACTTAACCACTACGCCACCAGGGTTTCCGACACAACAGTAAGTGATCAATAAACCATCACTGCTGTTATCTTTATTATATAACTAGGCCTGAGAACATCTCATATAGACTTGTCTCCTCCTTTCCTTGTAAAAACCAAATTATGTCTCCACTAAATAAACTTGACTCTCTTCCCCAAAAAGATCATTTTGAAATATTGGAATAAACAGGTACAATTCTGAATTCTTAAATATGTCTACACAGTTCAACCCAAACACCTACTAGGTACCTAGAAAATACATGCTGTGGCTGTTATGAGGACACCACTCTGTGTTCTATGCTTCATCAGGATGGCTGGTTCTCTGGACTTAAAGGGGACCTGAGTCTAAACCTTCAGGTGTATGAGACTTTAAAAGGCCTTGAACTAAGCACAGGACAAGCTGAGGGGACTTCGGAGAGATCCTCGATTAGCCTTACTACCACCATCAATGGCAATGAACCTTATGTACTTATGTAGCTCCTTCTTCTCAAGTCCTAACAGGGACAAAGAAAAGAGGATCCTTCCTTCAATAGTATTCTTCCACTAAGATCCTTGACTCCTCTCTCCCCTCAAAAACTCACTGTTCTAGACCAAAGCCCTCAGCCAGAGCTCACTGTTGTTGTTGTTGTTATTGTGTGCCATAGAGTCAACTCTGACTCATTAAAAAAATAAAACCCAAACCCACTGCCTTAGAGTCAATTCTGACTCATAGCGACCCTACAGGACAGAGTAAAACTGCCTCCTAGGGTTTCCAAAAAGTGACTGGTGGGTTCAAACTGCCAATTTCTTGGTTAGCATCCCGAGGTCTTAACCACTTCACCACCAGGGCTCCACAGACCTCATAGCCTTAGTATAAACCTCAAGCCCACACTCAACAAGCACAGTCACACCACCAGCAGCATAAAGCAGGAAGAAGAAATTCAGTTAAGGTAGGAAGGAGGAAAAAAGCCTGGGACATACCCTGTTAGAAATGGGGAGGAGTGACAAGTGTGGTACGAATATAAAGCACAAATCCTAGTAGTTCTAAGAAATTAAGAGGAATTCATGCCTCTTCTTGTCTGTCCCTCACAGCAGGATGAAAAAAAAATTTTAATTACCAGAAAGTACCCTATGAATGATGAACATTCTAATATGAACTTATAAAGCCTTTTTATTCTTCTCCTGTATCTGCAACCCTGCCTGTCCTCCCCCATTCCTATACTCCCAAGTAAAAATAAGCTGCCAGCACCAAAATATGGGGCAAAGTGGAGGAAGACAACAAATTATAGCATTACAGTGGATTCATGACTACTAAATTTGAATTAGAAATAATGTTGTTTGTGCCCTTCTCTCACCAATGGGAAACTGTGAAGTACTGAAAAATATCCGAAGTCCCAATCAAAATAGCACTAAAACACAGATCATTCCACTGATCCAAAGATTTGACATATTCTGTAAAAGCTTGCCATTAGGTATGTATGAACATTCACATCTGTTTTCAGGAGAGTAAGAGCAAAAAAGATGAAAGGCAGGGGAAAACATTTTTCAGTTAAAAGTGCTTTCATTTAACTATTTAGGGATGAGAAGTGGACCATGGGCCATAGAAGACCAAAGTTTCCTTTGAAAAAGTTACCTGAGTTGTTTAACCCTCCAAATTATCCTTTTCTAATGACATAAGCTTACATTAAGCACTCTATATCAGAGTTCTTCATTTTTAATCAGTCTTATTTTAGCTATTGGAAAAGAAAAAAAATACCTGAGATTAGCTTAAAGACTTGTGTACTCCCTCTGCTGGCTCTGAATTTAAAGTAAATTCTCAACGGCTTCAGGAGCTAAGTTATTTAATTTCACTGACATCTTAAACACATGGAAAAATATGTGGATCTTTTCTCCACAAAGGTCTTCAAAGAAATAAATAATTCCAAAACGCATACTGAAAACTGCCAAAGGCATCTCTGCTGGATTTATGGTAGGTTCGCTCCAGACGGAAGCTAAGGCATTTTGTTTACTTGCTTGAGGGAGGGGGTCAATTCTTGTCTTGGCCTTGCCTCCTACAACTGTGCCACATGCTTTCCCCATGCTCTGGACTCATCTCCTTACTATGGGACTAGGGTACATCCAGGAATCCAGCCATGGTGAGTCCACAAAAGATAACCTGGCATCTTCACTACAATGACCTATCAGCCCAGGAGTAATGGAATTACTTGAAGGACTACAGCCCATCAGAGAAGTCAATTGGTTTCACTTTCTTAACGTTACCCCATAAGTAACTAACACACTACAGAGAAAAAGTCTCAAGGTGAAACCTAAAAAGAAAAAACAAGCTTTTTTATTACTTGAAACATATTCCAATCACATGTTTGTGTTTTACCAGGAAGAAGTGATACATCGCAGTACCCTGTGGATGCCTGCTATTATATTTCTTTTTCTGATTAAGGAAACCGAGATACTGGGAAATGAAAGCCATTTGGTCAAGAATAAAATGGTTAATTCCAACAATCTTCTTTGCAGAAATGGAAAAGCTAGTCCTCAAATTCATATGGAATTGCAAGGGGCCCAGAATAGCCAAAAAATTGAAATGCCATTTCTATCTCAACGCCATTAGTCTTTAGGGAAATGCAGAATCTGAATCACAATGAGGTATCACTTCACTCCCTTTGTTTTTGCTGTTGTTGTTGTTAGGTGCTGTGAAGTTGGTTCTGACTCATAGAGATTCTACATGCAACAAAATGAAACACTGCCCAGTTGTGCACCATCTTCACCATCATTGCTATGCTTGAGCCCATTATGCACCCACTTTGCCAATCCACCTCGTTGAGGGTCTTCCTCTTTTCTGCTGACCGTGTACTTTGCCAAGCATGATGTCCTTCTCCAAGGACTGATCCCTCCTGATGACATCTCCAAAGTATGTGAGATGAAGTTTTACCATCCTTGCTTCTAAGGAGCATCCTGGCTGTACTTCTTCCAAAACGGATTTGTTGGTTCTTCTGGCAGTCTACAATATAGTCAATATTCTTTGCAAACACCATAATTTAAAGGCATCAGTTCTCCATGGTCTTCCTTATTCATTGTCTGGCTTTCAGATGCATATGAGGTGACTGAAAACATGGCTTGGGCCAGGTGCACCTTAGTCCTTAAAGTGACATCTTTGCTTTTTAACACTTTTAAAGAGGTCTTTTGTGGTGGATTTGACCAATGCAATGTATCATTTGATTTCTTGACTCCTGCTTCCATGGGCATTGATGGTGGATCTAAGTAAAATGAAATCCTTTATTTCTTTTAGGATGACTATTATCAGAAAAACTGAAAATCACAAGTATTGGCAAAGATGTGGAGAAACTGGAACCTTCATCCATTGTTGGTGGGAATGTAAAATGGTGCAGCCACTGTGAAAAACAATTTGAAGGTTCCTCAAAAAGTTAAACATAGAATTAACGTTACCCAGCAATTCCATGCCTAGGTAGACAGCCAAAAGAACTGAAAGCAGAGACTCAAAGAGCACTTGAAACATCAATGTTCATGGAAGCATTATCCACAGTATCGAAAAGGTGAAAACAACTTAACTGTCCATGAACTAATAAATGGATATATATATTTGTGCAGTGGAGTATTATTCAGCCATAAAGAGAAATGAAGTCCTGATGGATGGAAAGGAATAGTGGTGACAGTGGCACAACATTGTGGATATTAATTAGCGTCATTGAAATGTACACAAAAAAATGGTTAAAATGGCAAATGTTTTGTTATATATAATTTACTACAATTAAAAAAAAAGAATAAAATCATTAGGTATTGAGTGTGGGTAGTGATGTGATCAAACTGGGGTCTTCCATCATCATCACTAGCTTAACCACTTCATCAGAAAACTGTAACTTAGAAGAGCTGCAGACTGAAATGGTCCATCTCAAAGACTGCTTCTATCTCCTTTTCCTTCATATGTGGCTTCCATTTCCCAATGCACAGACAAAAAACTTCAAATACATTTGGGGCATGTACCCCAAAATGCAGAACATTCCAGAAAACTTAGTTTTACATAGCAGCTTTGCTCCTATAAAAAAGTGGGTAAGAAAACTTTAAGCTGAATGAGTCTATGGTGAATCTTTCTAGACAGTTAATAATCTGCATGTGCAGGCTGCATAAAGTGGGGTACACATACACACAGCAAGCCTGATTCCCCCTTTCTATTAATGAAATTTCATTCCCAAGAAAAGACTTCTCTGTTTCTCTAGTGGGTAGTGATTGGCACTTAGGAAGTTTTCGGGGACTTCCACACTAGGGAACGTGACAGTCTGCAAGAAACCCCACAGACAGCAGAACACTGTTCGACATTTACATTATATCAACACTAATGCTAGGAAGTCTACGTAAGGCTTATGTCACCACCTTCATAGCTGCAAGTATCCCAAAGACTCCACATATGACATTACCACATTCCGCAGCCACATCACCCCCTTTCAGTTTCAGAGTCCCAGAACAAGGCCCTCCTCAGAAGCTGAGAACATAATGACCAGAAAGCAGCTCCAAGCATCAGATACACTTGCTTGTCTGGTAGACATATTCCATGCTTTCAAGGCTCTCACAGGATACCAAGGAATACACAAGAGTCACAGAAAAATGACAAAAGAAAAAGGCAGGAGTCATAGGGTGGGTAGGGTAGGATGTGTCTGAAAGAGAAGGCTTCTTTAGCAAGGTGAGCTGAGAGCACTGATGGTAAGTGCAAAAAGAGAAACACAGCTACTCCAGTGTGAGTCAGCTTGGGGGGTGGGGGTGTACAGAGCAGAGCAAATGAAGTAAGAGCTTGCAGAACCTGAGGGAAACCAGCACTGACTCCAACAGCTGTGAAACCACAAGGGTTAGTTAGCAGCAGACACACACTCTTAACTCCACCTCCACTAGGTATGTGACCCTGAGCCAAGTCACTCACTTCTGGCATGTTTCCTGACCTGTAAAATGAAGTAGTTACATTATCTATCAGACCTCTTTCAGTTATGAATTTTAGACAAGAAGCAATACAGACTAGTCAGCAGTATCAAGACTCCACACCTACTCCACAGGGAGGCCAGTCCTGTACCAGGCCCAAGGAAGCAGTCTTGGGGATCCCACATCCATCCAGAGCCACAGGTATGCTCAAGCCTAATCCAGGCAGACTTTGGAAAGCCTAGCCTTCTTCCAAACAGACCCAAATGACAGGAGCCACATTACGGTGGCCTTGTATCTCCAAAGCAAGCTGCTCAACATGATCTGGGGGGGTTGAATCTGCTACAAAATGATCTCCAAGGCAAAGTTCAACACCAACCTTCCCATTTGCCAGTAACTTCTCTGCAGAAAGCTGAAGCACTGAGGAAAGCAGAAGTACACGTGTGAAAAAGGCAAAGAGAATGGACAACAATGACAAGTTCACAAAGCACAGATTTGCATGTTTGTGTTTTGTCTTCCCCTATTGGAATGTGAACTCCTGTGAACTGGCTACGATTATCTGCCTTGGCCTACCACTATACCCCCAGGGCCCAGCAGAATGCCCTGCACACAGTATGCCTTCATGAAAATTTGCTGAATGAATGAAACGGTATGTGATACAAATGGGTAAGAGGGGTTCTCTCTTTCCAGTTTTTTACTCACTTACTGTACACCTGCTACAACACCCGCTGATGCTAACTTCCTTTATATACATGATCCCCAGCTCCTCCCACAGCAGCCAAAAGTAGAAGTGGCTCTTTGAGATCCCTCAATTAGGGATGCAGGAAAAGGTGAGGAGGGCAAAAAGGAGTAAAGAAGAGGATCAAGTCTGTTCCCTATAGGCAAATGAGTGGGTATGAGAACAAAATAAATTCCATACCCTCTCCAGTCCTGAAAATCTGTAGTTTGAAGCATCAGCAACAAGTATGTGGGGAACCCAACCAGAATGCACAGGCCTAAACAGTCTCGCTTTGCATTTTCATCAAGATCTCTGGATGGATGATGTCGGCTCAACCTTTTCCAGACCAAGTAAATGACTTTGTTGTGGGGCAAGGCCTCTTCATTAATTTTCCAAATAAAAAAAAAAAAAACCCGCACATTTTAAAGAATCAGAAGCAGAGTATTACAGTTTCACTACAAGATGTTCTTCTATGGTGTCATTCTTTTAAATACTGCCCTCCTAAAATCTCCTAAAAATACACCTGCTATAGTTTCATTTTCTATGAAGGAGATAAACGTATCAAAACAAACACATAGCTTCTTTTTTAAAGAGCGTCTAAGCTACGCGGGGCTCACAGATCAAAGTCTAAAAAGGGCCAATTTCTTCATTTCATAGGTCGATGACACAGCTTTGAAAAAGAGGAAAAACAGTCCCCCTAGTGTGCTGCTGCTGTAGGAAGAGGAAGTATATTAGTTGAGAATCACTGACGAAGACAGTACTGCCAAAGGAAATTACAAAACAGCATTTTGGCAACACGGGCCAAGCAGAAGACAGATTCTTCAGGCCAAGCCATTGCTGGCCCTTTAGTGAGTTACTCCAAAATGTGACCGACGTCACTCATAATTACAAGTCAACATGGAATTATTATGACTGTCATTTTGAAATCTAAAAAAATGTTAAAAGGTTGCAGTTAAAATTTTCATAGCCCAGTAGTTTGAAAGGAACTAGATGGATTAGTCCAAAGAATTGGGACTATGAGAACATAAATAAGCATTATGTAGCAGGTCAGCCCTCATCTCTTTCTACCTTGAGAAGGAGCCATAAGGATACATACGCTCATTTGAAGGAAGACCCAGCCTCTTAAAACAATTATCCTCTACGGTAGCAGCAGCGTAAGTCTTCACACAGCACAATGCTCCTGTAAAACTGTGGGAACCATCACAGAAATTCATGACTGCCTAATGTGACAGTGCCTTGGCCCATGGAAAATGCAGGTGTGTGCAGGGGATAAGTGATAAACAGGCCTCATCCAGGTAAACTCCAGAGTACCAGCGGTCTCGGAGGCAGGCGGAAGCAGTTCAATTATAGGTGCAGTGCAAGTAAGCTTAATATGACTTAAAGGAAATGTAACCTTTTACCCTCTTAACCACATCTGATTATTCATTTGTACTTTAATGCCTGAGGTAAGGGAACCTGTGAGATAGCCATCACCCTTCTCCATGGCACAATATACATCTGACAAATACAAGTTAACCAAGTGCTTCCTCCTTCTGTTAAAATGCTATGTTTCTTGTCATAGTTCCTAAGCACCTATACCGGCAGATACCCGACTGCTATACAAACATGACATACTAGGCCTCCATGAATATTTGTCTACACTTCCAA
Source organism: Elephas maximus indicus (assembly GCF_024166365.1). Classification (NCBI taxonomy): domain Eukaryota; kingdom Metazoa; phylum Chordata; class Mammalia; order Proboscidea; family Elephantidae; genus Elephas; species Elephas maximus. The sequence continues at coordinate 174,363,948 of NC_064819.1, read as the reverse complement.
TGCTGAAATAATAATCAAGATGTTTTTAGATTGAGAGACAGATACGCTTTTCCAGGAAAGCAACCTCTACTCATGTAAGATTACCCATTACTTAGTAAACGATCTCTTAAAAAGATCAATTTAAAGAGAAAAATAACGTAATAAAGGACAAAGACCTCCAGAACTGGGAGTTCTAATTACCTCTGTGCTAACTAGCTGTGTGACCTTAGGAAAGTCATTAACTTCTCCAAGAATCAGGCTCTTCACCTATCAAATAAGGAAGTTGGACAGATGAGGAAACCTCGTCTTGGCTGTAAAATGGAACCATCCGAGAAACTTAAAAAAAAAAATGCTAAGTCACACTAGTCTAACTAAATCAGATTTTCTGGGTATTGGTATTTTTTGTTTTAAATCTCCCCAGGTGATTCCAATATGTGGCCAGAAATGAGAACTGGTCTAGATTCTGATCTCCAAGTCCTCTTTCCTAGTTCTTTCACTCTGTGAGCTTAGGGTAATAATTCTGGTTACGTGATCTCATAATACAATGGCTTTAACACTCACAAAAGAAGTAAGGCCTACATGCACACATGACTGAAGCTAACCTGAATTCTCGACATTTTTAGAAGTTAAAAACCCTAATGCATAACTCAAAATGAAAGTGGTGTGGTTTAAGTGCACATGCAGGCATCCAAAATGACTAGTCACAATAGGAATCAACCCCTAAAACCTGGACCTGTGGAAACGGGTCACAATTAGCTCTTGATCTCCCCCTTTCCCTCTTCTTCTACTCCCACTAAACCACAAACACAAAAAGGTTGGCTATTAGTCATAATCAGAATATGAAACCACTCCCAGTTTCAAAGGGTCTTCTCCATCATCAAAAATTTGGAAGTTCTCACGTGGCTGCATCTTTTGAGGAAGGTCATCTTACAAAAACTCCTGAACTAAATTATATCCCTCAGTCTTCAAGGATTAGTTGCCACATGACACTGACAAAATAAACTGGTATAAAATTTTAAAATAAAAATAATCAAGTGTGTCTTCTATTAAACATACCGAGCCCTGAGAATTTCAATTGACAATACTTTCTAAGGTTTTAAAGAGAGATGAGAAGGAAAGGAAGGAAAAATAAAACCATGAGACAAAAAAGAAAAATGGTTATGACATAAAATCACAAAGTTTATGACTAGCCCCAAATCTCTTGCAAATCCTGCCAGCTATGTGAAAATATAACGAGTCAAGTCCAAATTAATGGCTACTTTGCTAATACCGCTTTCTCTCGTAAAACGTCTAAAAAATCAAACACTATTGAACTATTATTATCTTAAACACAATAGTAAGAAATGTTATTTGAAAAATTAAATTACCTTCATAATCTTAAAAATCATAGAAAAGGTGGCAACCCTTTCTACATTAACTTTTTAACCAAGTTAAAAGTTATCTAAACTTTTAACTAACACAGTCTCTGTGCCAAATTCAAAACATGCAGGACTAAATTTCAAGGGTGGAAAATCTGAAAAATACGTATTCCAAACCTCCAGATTCATCTTCTGAGATCATGTAAACTCGCCCCATCCAGACATTGTACATTGAGATTAATCCCTGCCATCCACTGGGAAATCCAGCTTTAACAGGTATCTCATTAGCACTGCTTTGAAATGGAACTCTCACCCTTTCTGTAAACGAACTTCATATCACAAAACAGGCATTTCTTTGTAAAGCAATAAAATGAGATCGAATATAAGATTCATAACATATCAATTTCTGTTAAAAGAAATAAAGCAGATTTGTGAAATAATATAAAACACACATTTAGCTTTTAAGGTATGTAAACAAGGCCTCTCCAATACTAGCCATAAAAAAAAAAAAAAGGCACTTTGCAAGGTTTTTCTAAAACTAAATTCAAACCTTTAGTGCACCGAATTCTTAAGCTTTTTCATAGTCTCCTCTCAAGAATTTCAAGTCACTTTTCTACCAAGGTTAAACTGTTCTTATTTTAGACACCTACTGGAACCCAGGAAGATACAGGACTCCCCAAAGATAATGAAAGGAAAGCCAGAAAAAGGAAGCAACTACCTCTTTATTAAAACATAAAAAAGACATAATATTACAAATAGAAGCACCTAATAAGCGACATCTATCTCTAACTATACAAAAGTCTCTTTTGCCTGGTAGCAACACATTCATATCTTGGGGGAAGGGGCCAAGAAGGGTGGGGTGCCCAGGAAGAGCAAAGAAGCTGGATATCAGCAGCCCAGCAGGGGCAAAGGAGTTAATCTCTTTGGATGCCCAACTGCAGGAAGTCATTACATCATAGGTCTTTCCACACCTCTCTCCCTACCACGTGTCCGGTGCCCCAAGAGGCTGAAAAGGAACAAGAGAGTCTCTGTTCAGGTTCACTTATAGGCAGAAGCCATGACCGCCCAGTCCTGACACCAAACCTCCCTCCCCTCCTCCGGCCTAGGCGAAGCACAGGCCAAGGTCCTCCACACCTGGGCACATAACACACACAGCGCCAGCATCCAGGCCTCAGCAGGAGAGGCAGGTGCGGCCAATTTGCGCTGAAGTGGCAGGGCTGGCCCTTTCCAAGCCCCAGAACATTTGGGAGCCTACCCGGGGACAGGCTTGCTGAAGTGTCAACCCAAGCAAAGAAACGATGCCTGGTCAGGAAAAGATTTGAATCGTTGCTTTTTTTAACGGGATCGATGTGCCTGTGGAAATAACACCCATAAACCCCGAACTTCGACCCAAAGGTTCTCAGGCAGCCACTGACAACGCACCATGCTCCTACGGCCCACTGGAAACCACACATCCAACCGCTCCTCCACGGACAGGTCCCCATACGCTCCCCCACGCCCCTACACACCAACGGCAGCGTCGGAGCAGCACCCACCTCCGATTAGCTCCATTCCAAAGTTGGCGCGGACTTACCTCCTCTGCGCTGTCCCGGAATGCAGCAAACGCACTCCAGTCAGTCTGTCCTACACTCGCCGGCGTCCCAGGCCCCCTTCTCACCTGGTCGGCCATGCCCAAGGCTTCCCCGGTTGCCTCCTTCCCTTCCTCCGCGGCCGTCCCCCGGTATCTCTCCTCCAGAAGTCACACAGCAACCCCCAAAGCCTCGCAGCGGAGGCTCCCACTGCCAACCCTTTTCCCTGGCGCCCAGAGGCGCGCTCCGACGAACCTGAGGCTAGTCTCGTGCGGCGCAGGACGCCCTGCGGGTCCAGCAGCCCGCTCCGGGTGGGTACTCACCTTCCAACCCGCCGAGCTGTTGCTATCGCCCTTATCCTTGAAGTAGGGCACGCAGCGCACCATCCACTCGTAGATCTGGGACAGGGTGAGCCGCTTGTCCGGAGAGCTCTCGATGGCGCGGGTGATCAGATCAGCGTAGGACAGGTTCCCCCAAGCGTTCCGGCGCGACGAGCATTTCCTCGGTTGCCCGGAGCCCCCAGCCGCCCCCGGCTGCGGCGGTGGCAGCGGCTGCTGAGGCTGCAGCGGCGTCTGCATCCCCCCGCTCAGCGCGCCCGCCGCGGGGGCTTGCCCGGACCCAGGGTCCTGCCCTCCGGGAGCCAGCAGCCTAGCCGGGTCCTCAAGAAGCAGCCCCGAGCCCAGCGTGCCGCTCTCGCCGCCGCCGATCGCCATGGCCGAGCCGGCCCCACCGCCGCCGTCCTCCTCGTCTTCATCGTCGTCCTCCTCGGGGATCATGGAATCGGCGGCCGCCTCCCCCGAGGGCTTGGCCGGGCTCGCCTGGAGCTCCGGCCTCTGCAAGGGCCACGTACAGGAGCGCGGCCGGCTCTGGGGCTCGAACTCAGGGTCCAGCTCCACTTCCAGCGGCGAAAGCAGGGTCGGGGAGGCCGGTGCCTCTGCCATCTTCGCCGCCCGCCCGCCCGCGGCTCGGGCTCTCGCGCTCTCTTCTTTCGCCGGGGCGGGGTGCGGCGGGGGAGGGACCGGGGCGCCGCGAAGGCTCGGGCTCCGGGCGCCGCCGCCGCTGCCGCCGCCGCCGCCGCCGCCTGGGGAAGCACTAGAGAAGAGAAGAGAACTGGTTATCTCGGGCCGGAGCCGAGTCCTCCGTGAGTCCTCGCCCGCCGCCGCCTACCGGACGGCACCGCGCCCGCCTCCCAGCAGCAGGCAGACCTGGAGACCTGCGTCCCAAGAACCTGGCGCAGCAGACACCGCCCCCTGGTCTGGCCGCGGAAGAGACGTGAGCGAATCGACGGGCGCGCACGGGGCAGCCCCCTCCCCCGCCGCCCGATCCGCAGGTCTCTCCAGGGCTAGGTGGCGGGGCGGGGAAGACGGGGGGGCGGGCGCGGGGGAGGGGCGCGGGCCGCGCCTTTAAAGCGGGCAGCGGCGGGAGCTGGCGCAGCCGAGCCGCGGTCGGAGCCCGGGCCGGGGCGGGCGTGCGTTTGTTTATGTTTCGCTCGGGCCCGCTCAAGTGCCTCCCGCGGTGGCGCCGCCAAAGTCTGTGGCGTCTTCGGCTCTTCTCCCCTTCCCCAGCCCTGCCGCCTCCGCCATCCCTCTAATATCCCACACCCAGCGGAGGGACCTAAGCCCAGGGACAGCGCGGGCAGCTCCTTTCTCCCCCTTCGCCCGCAGGCCGGGAGGGCGGATGGGGGTTCGAGCGCAAGCGGGCCCTTGTTACTTCAGGAAAAAAAAAGGGGGGGGGACAAGAAGCTTGGCGTGTGTTCGCAATGGGTCGAGCAGGGCAGGAACGGCCATTCCGAGGTTTTGTGGTTTATTTTCCCGTGGACGCCGTGTCCTCCGCCCCTCTCCCCCCAAGGAAAGAGGAAGGAGGGAGCAAATCGGAGCATAAATCTTCCAACAGGTCGGGAAGCGCTTCGAGAAAACCCGGACCAGCCTGTTCATCACCTCCTTGCTCCCGCTGCTGCCATCTTGACAGTTTTTCTCCCTTCACTCAAGTCCTTTAAAAAGACTAGCGGGAGAGGGGAGCTGCACACACCGAGTCACAGAGAGGGAAAAGGGAAGCGCCTGGCCCAGCTCGGAAGCAGATCCGGAGTCATCGGGAAGGCGGCCGCCCCGTTGCACTGCTCCGGCGCCTACCTCGGTTCCTTCCCTTCAGGGACAAGGCGGGAGGACGCACAATCCCGCGCGGGCTCGGGGCACAGCGAGGAGGAGGCGCGCAGCCTCGGCGAAGGGGAGACGTTCCGGCCGCCGCCGCAACCCGCCTGAGGAGCCGCCTGTCAGCCTGCCCGCCGCCGCCTTCCACATTCCTCCTCCTCCTTTCCAACGAGCAGGGCGGCCGCGGCAGCAGCACAAAGTTATAGACACACGCAGGGCGCCTCAACCTAGGCTGACGGCGGGCGGGCGGATCCCCGCCCAGGGGGAGGGCTGGGGCGGCGGGCCGGGGTGTGCTGGTGTGCGCGTGTGTGTGTGTGTGTGTGTGTGTAGCGTGTGTGTGTTCGCGCGCGCGCGCGCCCGCGCGGCCTGGCCCCGTGGGGCTGCGGGCGTGGGTGTCGCGGCGCGCGCCGCGGGGCGGGGAACGGCGGGCTCCCGCAGCGATCTCTGCGGGACTCTAGCTCCCTCTCCGGAGCCGTAAGGACAACAAAGCGAAAAGAACCCTAAACCCTCCACAGACCGCAGTCGCGTGGTCTCCTAAGCTCGGGCCAGGGCGCCTGGCACCGGGGGTCCCCGGAATGCATGCCCACTCTCCGGGCTCTGGGCCCATCCTGGTATCCGGTTCCCCATTAGAACGGGACACCAGGTAATACCCGAGATGTTAAACGCAGATGGCCAGGATTACCTCGACGTGGAAATACTGGCAAGCGCAGATGTTAGTGCCTACAGGACTTCGATAAACTTGACGCCCTCAGATTTGATCAGAAACCAGAAGGTTTTCAAGGAGTATGACCTTGGACTTTCCGCCACAATCGTTTTTCACTTTTAATAGATTTCATGACAAACAGGGGGACGTAGAATTAACTCAGAAAGAAAAGCAAATTATTCCCCATTTCTGAACGCAAGAGCAGATTCTGAACAATAGCGAATGGGAAATAATTTGATTTTAATTTTTGAATGACGTCAAAACAGCTACTATGCATTTGTTTTTACTTCTTAAAAAGATAATCCTTTAGATTTAGAAGAACATCTTCACAAGACCTTACCCTACGTCCCGTGCCCAAATCGTTCATTTGTGCATTATTAAGAACGCACTAAATGCAACATGCACACAAAAAGTCTATCCGCTCAGGTTCACAAATATCTTTTTTCCTTATATAAAATCCTTCTAAATCACTGGAGATTATTTGAGAGACTAGGACTCCACAAGAACTCGACACACAGAAGGGCCAATCATGCGTACACAAGAGTCCGCCCATCGGGACAACTCCGGGCTCCGGGCTTTGCGCAGGGCCTGTCAGTCAAGTGACGCGCGGCTCCGCCACTGCACCAAGCTAGTTCGACGCGTACAAACAGATGATGTCATTGTATCCACACGCGCGTGACCCGGAGCTCTGCGCCGCGCCGCCATTCGCTGGGCCGCTTACCCGTCAAGCTATACAGCGCGCTGACTGGCCGCGGCCAGCAGTCTCCAGGCCCCAGAGCCTCTCCGCCTCTCCGCCCCCGCCCCCCAACAAATAATAAACAATCGAGTAAAATTCTAAGGAAGGGAGGAAGGACGGGAGGAGAGGAGAAAAAGAGGGCGAGCCAGAAGCCAATCCTCGGCGTGCTGATGAAGCCTGGGTTAAAAGGGGGAAAGTGAGAGGACGAGGGACTGAGGGGAGGGAGAAAACCTGGGGCAACGGGTCCCGCCGCGGTGAGTAGGTGCCGGGAAAGAAAAGTTCGGAGAGCACTCCGCTGTGTGCGCCTAGAAGTCCGGGGGACGCTAGGGCCCCGGAGCGTCCGGGGAGGGGCGGTACGCGGCCCACGGAGGGGGTGGAAACTGAGCAGCGCCGCGACGGCGCGGGCGGAGCCAGCCGACACGTGCGGGAGGAGGGCGGGCGCGCGCTGCGCTGCCTCGCCCGGGGCGCGCAGCGCCTTTAGCCGCGCGCGCTTGTTTACCAGCGCACGTGGGTGTTATTTTTAAATGGAATGTTGCGCTGGCTGCTCAGTAAAGTGGCTGGCTCGTGGGTCCGCCCGCGCTCATTGGGGGACGCGGCGGGGCCAGCTCGCCGGGCCGCAAAGCTGTACCCACTCAGCGCTTCCAGCGCAGCTGGAGGCCTGGGTTGGTTAGGGAGCCTGACGCCGAGTTTCGCGTGCTGCTCCGGCAGCGACGGAGACGACGTCTTTCCACCGCGCCAAGCTGTCTTTCTGCGTTCGGGCTCGGCTACTGCTTTTGTATTGTGGAATCAAAGCCGCCTGCTTTTCTTCGTTCCGGATGCCGCGCCAGGCCGGGCATCGCGGCCCATCGGTTCCGGAGCAGATCTCGCTCGTACGCTTACATCTTGATGCACACACTTCGGTGCCGAGGTGGACTCAGCGTTGTTTGTGCCCTCGCTCCCTAGCTCCGACTACCCCCAGTCCACATGTACCCATCTCGTAGGCATACGGCTCTGCCCACGGCAGAATGCGTTCCTGCTACATAAAACGGTCTTCAGACAAGGGGAAACCCGTGGGATAGGGCTTTAACTGTACCCAGAAGTTGCTGGTGTGCCTGCAGCTCCACTCACCTTGTGGGCATGCTTCCCTGAGAAGCCCGCGGTTTGCATTTGGTTTCCAGCCTGGCAATATGGACAGTGATGTGTGACCCCAACTTTCAACTTAAGGTGGCCGAGCTCTGGGGCTTAGTGGGTTCACAACATATTACCTGGTGTCTTTATTTAGATTTGCAAGAACCAGGAGGCTAGATGGCCCGTGGTTCCCATGGTTTTGCACCGTGATACAGCATAAAATCTAAAGAACTTTCAGTTGCTTGTTTTAAATACTTAGGAATACACTAAAAGAAACCCACGCTTTATCTTCAAATTTAAGTAATCCTTTGCCAATAGAATGTAGGCCTGCAGACTAAAAAGAATGTGTTTACACTGGCTGGGCTCTCTGCCATTCGTTTTTCCCTATAAACACGATGAGTGTCCATTTACAGAATACGTATCCCAAGGGCATTTTAAAAAATGGGAGAGTTAAAAGATTCCATAGATTGAACGTGTTTATGTATAAATTGAGTGCATTTTGGCCCCATGGTGATGGGTGGGAAGCAGAACCATGATAGAACCATTTCCCTCAAAGAGCTTACAGTCTTAATTGACAGGAGAAAACATTTTAAAAGTTCAATATTTCAGCAGTTTTAAAGCAGTACAAGACAAGAGTTCATACATACAAATAGTGTTGGGTAGGTTTCAGATGAGTTGAGAATCAAAACTTAAGATGCAGTGACTATAAACATTCAGCTTTGTAAATGTATGTCTTAGTCAAAGAGTTTGCCCTTGTAATTTGTCCCAGTAGGTGAACCTTTTAGAACAATTATCTCATAGATGGTTTTTGTGGCCTGCAATTACCTTCACCTTTGCTTTCCCCAAACCCTTGTGGTATAGTGGTTAAGTGCTACAGCTGCTAACCAAAGGGTTGGCAGTTTGAATCTGCCAGGCGCTCCTTGGAAACTCTATGGGGCAGTTCTACTCTGTCATATAGGGTCGCTATGAGTCGGAATCAACTGGACGGCACTGGGTTTGGTTTGGGTTTTGGTTTGCTTTCCCCTTGTAGGTCTCCTTAGGATTTCTCCATTTCTTCCTTTTTCTTTATTCTCTAAATTTTTAGTTTTAAGTTAGGAAAGCTGAGTAAGTTAGGGTTGTTGTTTGAGACGGAAACAAAAGTAAATGCCAGCATTACCTTTGAGGAAACATTTTTGGTCAAAACCTTCCCTACTTCTTATTAATTGTATACCTTGTTTATGTCTACAAATAATTTAAGATGGTAGTCATCCACTGCATTTTGTAAATTTGGTCACTGAAGAAACAAAAATTTTAAATATTTTACCGGAGTAAGCTGAGTAAAGTCACCATTTCAAACACATAGCTATGATGGATTTGGTGGCAGATGGCAGGGCTCTCCCTCTGAGGAGTTTGCCCACACACCATTGCTCCTATTCCACCCAACACCTGTGTCCTTGTCTGGTTCTCCTTACACTTAGGTCAGCTGGAGCCTCCTTCTGAGTTTAGAGCCTGAATCCCAGGGACTGAACCCAATGACTCTCAGCAAGTGCTCATTTTCTTATTGTATTGGGTTCTTTGTCCATCTTAAAAACAAAGACAGGAAATGCAAGTATAATGCAGGCATCCTAACAAACATATGACCAGCAGGAAGAAAAGAAAGATCCCCAATATTCAGGTTTAAATATCCTTCCCATCCTATATCTGACACCCTTGTTAGTCCCTTCAGCTGCCTCCCCACTCCTCAGCAAGCTACTCATATGGAAAACTTATTTATTGACCACCAAACCCTGGTGGCGTAGTGTTTAAGAGCTAGTAGTAGTTAAGAGCTATGGCTGCTAACCAAAAGGTTGGCAGTTTGAATCTACCAGGTGCTTCTTGGAAACCCTGTGGGGCAGTTCTACTCAGCCCTTTAGGGTCTATGAGTCAGAATCGATGGCAACAGGTTTTTGGTTTTGGTTTGTACCAGTGGGAGCCCTGGTGGTATAATGGTTAAGCATTTGGCTGTTAACCAAGAGGTTGGCAGTTCGAATCCACCAGCTGCTCCTTGGAAACCCTATGGAGCAGTTCTACTCTGCCCTATAGGGTCGCTATGAGTCAGAAACAACTCGACCGCAAGGGGTTTGGGTTTGGTTTGTACCAAAGAACTTTCCTCTGGGGCATCATCCCAGAGAGGTTTCATCACCACCATCTCCAAGAGTGCCTGGAGCTCCAGTCCTCTCTTCTTCCTCCTGCCTCCTTCAGGTATGATATACCCTAACAAAAATCTCCCCCTTTCAGTACAGTGACTGTCCTATGGTTCATTAGAGGGCAAGTACATACGCTTTGAGGTGGAAAAATTGCGGGGGCGGGGGGTCCAAGAAAGCCTGAAGATTTACCAGAGATGGAATCAAACAATCAAGAAAAAGTGAGGAGAATTCTGTTTTGGTGTTATGAGGTAACAATGATGTCATTGTTAGTTGCTGTCAAGTAATTTCCAACCCATGGGGACCCCATGTGTGCAGAGTAGAATTGCTCCATAGGGTTTTCAAGGCTGTGACCTTTCAGAAACAGGCCTGTCTTCCCAAGCACATCTGGGTGGGATCAAATTGCCAGCCTTTCTGCTGGACTACTTCAGACATTTGTGCCGCCCAGGAGCTCCTATGAGGTAATGAAGATAGCTAACCTTTGTCACATAATATGTTCCAGGCCCTGAGCTAAGCACTTTATTTGTAGTTCTTAACCCTCGAAATTACCATATGAGGTAGACACAATAGTGCTAAAAGGTATAAACCAAAATACCCATTGCCATTGAGTCAATTTCTATTCATAGTGACCCTATAGGACAGAGTAGAACTGCCCCATAGGGTTTCTAAGGAGTGGTTGCTGGGTTCAAACTGCTCACCTTTTTGGTAAGCAGCCGAGCTCTTAACCACTGCACTACCAGGGCTCTAAATGGCATGAGGGTTAAGAATTCAGGCTCTAGGGTTAAGTCTGACTCCCTCATATACCAGCTTTGTGGCTGTGGTGATGTTATTTAACCATTGAACTTTAGTTCCTCATTCATAAAATGAGAATAATAGCTTCTAGGATTGTTGGAAATATTGGGTTAAATGAGATTATGAATCAAACACACTTAGGATTAAAATACAAGGGGAGCTTTTAAAAATAGTGATATCTAGGCTCCATCTAGGAGCAACTGAATTAGATCTCTGGGGTGGGGCCAGGCACTGGTATTTTAAAAAACATTTTACAGGAGATTCTTATGCAGTGAAGATTGAGAACATTGAGGTACAAATCTTCTGCTTCCGCTAGTGTTTGCCCTCAGCTGTGACTAATTAGCTTCTGCTAAGAGTGATGACAGAGCCATTAACTGACTACACACAAACGAGAAGGTTCTATACATAGTGCATCTCAGTTAATCTCTAAAACAGTCTATCCCACTTCATTTACAGGGAGTAGGTCATAAGGGACCTGGGTGGTGCAAGTGGTTTACAATTAGCTACTTACCTAAAGGTTAGTAGTTCAAACCAGGGCTTCAAACCAGTTCCTTCTAGTTCGCATTTGAATTTCCCCCAGATATACTGAATTAGAATCTATAGTTTAACAAGATCCCCAGGTGATTCTTACCTATAACTTCCTGGGAACTTGTTGCAGATGGAAATTCTCAGCACAGAACTTGTTAGAAATGCAAGTTCTCAGCAGGGGTTCGAACCAGAATGAACCAGTTTGAAGCCCTGGTTCAAGCCCACCTTGCAGCTCTTTGGAAGAAAGGCCTGGTAAACTGCTTCCATAAAGATTACAGCCAAGAAAACCCTTTGGAGCCATTCTACTCCGTAACACATGGGGTCGCCATGAGTTGGAATTGACTCTACAGTGAGTGGCAGGCCCAGGATTTGAACTATGGTTGTCTGAATTCTTCCTGCTCACTCCCCTCCCTTCCCCCTTCCCCCCACACACACTCTACACTGTCTCCAACCATATTTCTTTAAGTGGCCCTTTGGTCTAGAAAAAGGGAGCTGGAGCCAGACAAGCAAACATAACCTCAAGGACTTCCCCAGCCAGTCCAAAGCTGGTGGTTGTCTAGCCTAGCCTGCCCCCACAAAATTGTGTTTTGCTGCTCCTTACTGTTTTTAAAGTTTTTGAGTCTTTCGCCAACATTTAAAAAAGAAGAAATTTCACCTAAAAGCCAGCTTCCTAGGTCTTCTTGAAAATTAGGTCCAGTAACTCTGGCACCATTCCTACATGGAATGATTAGTTGGCATGTTCGCCTTTTCATCACCAGGCCCTCTTCCCTCATTTATGTCTCCTGGCTGATCTCTAGGTGTTGTCTTAGTCACCCTAACTTGTATCTTCTTCCCCTACAGTCCCATGTGAGAGCTGGCCCATTCCAGCTAAAGAGACAACTGTGCACATATCTTCCCAACTCTTTGTTCAGTAAATCAAATTCGTAGCTTGAAATGAACCGCTGGAGGAGTATTTACACTACATAAATCAGCAAATGCTAATAATCAGGGCTTTTTTTCTTTTTTTCTGAGAGCCAGTTTGTCACTACACTATTGCTCCTACTCTACCACTGTCTAGAGTGTTCTGAAGAGGAATATTTGTTCTGAATAGAAAGTGAAGGAATCGGAAGCACTTGGAAAACTGTTCCTCAACTCTGCTTAACAATGGATTATACGTTATCTAACTTTATTTTTTCAAGTTAATATGGTGGAGTAGATACCCAGAACAACCCTCTCAATGAATACTAAAGGTGGACAAGACTTTAATTTTTTTTTTTTTTTTGATTAATCATAGAGCTGGCAAGAAAGCAAGGAAAACTCAAAGGCCAAAGTCAAAGTTAAGGTGGGACCCCTGGAAGGTGAGCAGCTTCTAGAAAATCTGTCAAATAACATTGCCCTTGGGCTTCCATTTTGTTAGATGTTCGGGGTCCGAGAGACAGAAAATAAAGCCCCAGGCCTATCCTAAATCAAGAGAATAATAAGAACCTTCCCCATAAAACTAGGACTCTAAAGGGCCAAAGTAAGGATGAATATGAAATTAATCTGCTGTGCAGAAGAAGACTCCAGAAAAATTTGCTGTCTTGATCCTGGTGCTGGTTGGAGGAGTAAAAACAGATATGCAAATCTCCCTTGAGAATCCATAACCATGGTGCAATCTATATGTGCAATTGTGAACCAAATTTCTGATACCATGTAATTCAAACAAATTCACGAGGAGAATTTAAAGTAGTCTCTGGTTTGTGGTGCTCTAAACAACTTGCAGAAACCAAATACAAATCCTCTCTGGAGGAATATGTCAAACCTAGGTCCCAAAGAATTCCCACAGATAAAGTTTCAAGAATAGAAGCTCATAATCAGAAAACACAAAACGGATAAGAAAGCAAGGCTCCATAGTAAGAGCAGACAGAAACAAAAGACAGTAAAATCAGACACACAAAGACTTTGGGTATTGGAAGAAGCAGACACAGAATAGAAAATAAGTGTGCTTAATGTATGTCAAGAAGTAAAAGAGAGGCTTGAAAATATAAGCAAGGAATGACAACAACAAAAAACCCATTGCCATCAAGTCGCTTCCAACTCATAGTGACTGTAAAGGACAGAGTAGAACTGCCCCATAGGGTTTCCAAGGAGCACCTGGTAGATTCGAACTGCCAAACTTTTGGTTAGCAGCCATAGCTCTTAACTACCGTACCACCAGGGTTTCCATAGCAAGGAATAAGAGTTTATTTAAAAAAACAATTGAGAAGATTTAAACTCAAATTACTTCTTTTTTTTTTTAATTTTATCTACCCAACTAGATTTTGGGTCCTTGAAGACAGGAGCAAGGCTGAACACCTTGTCGGTGACTGTTTGCCAAATGAAGGAAATACTCAACTCCTCATTTGAAAGCCAAAAGTAAGAGTTTGTGACTACATTTTTAAAATTCTGTTATAAGGTTCCACAAATCACTTCTAAGGGCAAGTAAGACATGAAGGCAGAATTAATGGCAGATAGTAGTAGGTTTTATAAGTGGTCCATCAACCCCCTTTCTAATCTTGGGAAAACTTATGAAGTAAGCATGTGTCCGTGGTCACTTGTTAGAAAATCTATTTAAAATGCCTCGTAATTGGAATCTTAAATACAAATTACTTTAAAACATTGACGTGGTACTTAAAACAAATCAAGGCCATATGGAATCATTCATTACTCTTCAGAATATAGTGCATCTCCCTTGTGCAAATTGGCATGTCCACTAATGTGTGAAGTTTTCTGGAATAGTCCAGTACTGACACCCTCACAGGGTATAATTTAAGGCTCAAGGGATATTAAATCTGATTTTTGCTCCTCTCATATCCACTGCCTAGAAATGGGGTAAATCTGTGAAACAAGGGAATTATAATTTATAGAGGAAAAACCAAAGTTTAGTACATTTTACAAGTCTGAAGTAAACATCAGTTTAAAAATCTAAAGCCAGCAAGGTATGAGGCCTGTGCATTATGTCACAGCGAACCTCAGCATAGAAAAATACCGAGTAAAGGTAGCGTAGTTCTCGTAAGGATGGTTTACTTGCGTTCGCATTCTAGTCATTAGTGATGGTTCAAATGTCTTGGAAGAAAGTTTTTCCTTTGTTGAAGGAACTTTTCTCTCAGTTCAGGTCCTGGTTAAATCCCCTTCTTCCCCCCCCCCCCCTTTTATTGGAGGTTTAGGGTCATGGTTTCATGGGACATCCCAGTCATTTGGTCTACTATCATGTTTAGTGCCTCTGCTCTACCTCCCAGTTCGCTGTACAGTGCCTGGGGCCCCAAAAGCCAGCAAGCCACCATCCAAGGCACAACACTGGTCTCTCTTTCCCTGGAGTACCAGAGGAAGGAGAGGGGTCAGGAATAGAAGGAGGAAATGGCATGTGTGGCCAATTGCCTCTATGAACAACCACCCCGTTTGCCATGAGACCTGAAGAACTGGATGGTACCTGGCCCCCATTACTGAGCATTTTGATCAAAGATTCCCTGGATCAAATGGGGGCAAATACAGAACAGAATTTCAAATTCTATGGAATCCAGATTTTCCAGGTTCTCATGGATGAACTTCTGAAACCATTGCCCTGAGGTAATCTTTAAGCCTTAAACCAAAAACATCCCCTGAAGTCCTCTTAAAACCAAACAGCAGTTCAGCATCTGGTTAAAATGTAAACAAGGAACAAGAGTCTATAAAAAGCAGTTGAGTAGATTTAAAATCAAAGCACTTCTTTTCTTTCTTTTTTTTGATCTTTATATTGAATGGAATCATACTGCATGTTTTTGTCTTGCTTCTTTCACTTGATATTATGTTTATGAGAGTCATCCATGTTGCTGTAGTTCATTCATTTTCATTGCCATCTAATATTCCATTCCAATCCACTTACCCATTCTGCTCTTGATGGCTAATTGGGTTATTTCTATTTTAGAGCAATTGCAGGCACTATTGTTATGAATATTCCTGATTCATGTGCATGAGTTTAGTATATAGTTAATAGTGGAATTTCTGGGTAATAGGTGCATACACCTTCCGCTTCTCTGGGTAATGCCAGACTGTTCTCCAAAGTGGCTGTCCAGTTTACAGTCTAGCCAGCACTGTCTGAGGATTCTCCTTGTCCAAATTACTAATATTTAGAATTGTTGGACTATTTAATTTTTGTATTCTTTTCTTTTAGTGATGATGAATTTAAACAATTCAGATTTAATTAAGATTTATTTAGCACCTTAAGCAGTGCCTGTACTAGGAGCTCCTATATATATTTAATCCTCATTAAGTCACAACAGCCCTGTAAAAGAGATAATGTTCTCCCATTTTGTAACTGAGGAAATTGAAACCTGGCCATTACTTTAGCTAGTTTATTCTGCTTCACTTAATGACCAGAAACTCACTTCCTTCTCTTTCGGCCTCAGCTTTAGGGGCTTCTCTAAGCAGCTCAGCCTTGACCTCCAGAAATATGTCCTTTTGCAGTGGGATCTTCCCTCTTAGAATCTGAACTATTTGAGGGCAAAGACTATGTCTTAATCCCCCTTTTAAAACCATATGTTGAATACCCAGATCTTTCTCCGTGGGAGAAAGAGCACAGGGCGCAGGAGACAGGGCTGCTCTGCTCTGCTCCGTACTTGGCTCACCCAGGCTGTTGAACCTTCAAAGTCTCAGTTTTCTCTTCTATGAAACTGAAGAATTTCAGAGGCATTTTCCAGCCTTAGCATCTGTGGCTGTGTCAATTTATTCAGCAAGCATTTATGAAACACCTTCTCTGTGTACAGTCTTCCAAACAAAATATCTGGCCCATATCACGTGATATGCAGGTGAAATGCCTCAGAGCTGTTTCGTTTCCCCTTGTTTACCTGTTGGTGGGTATTCATTATTTCTTCCTGGTTTACCTATTTCTAACCATTAGAATTAGTTCTTGTACAGCAAAGGCCATCTTTGCTGTTTCTACACTAGACTGGAAGCTCAGTGAGGCCAGGAGTTATGTTTTATTTGGCTTTGTATTTCCAGCACATAGCAGGCACCCCATAAATGTAGAAGGAAAGGAGAAAGGAAGGAAAGAGAGTGGGAGGGAGGGAAGACTGATCCTTGGAGTCTTCCCATACCTGGGACACCGCTGAGCACAGAGACAGTCGATATTTAAGCTATAGACTCTGCCCATGGAGGATGCCGTTGGTAGCAGGCTCTGACCTTTCACAGAATCAGCAAATCATCAGATCTATAGAAAATTAAATGATTTTTATTGAAATCTTTTGCAGGTACCTGCAAAGTTCGAACCCATGAGGCACTCCAAGGGATAAAGATGTGGCAGCCTGCTCCTGTAAAGATTACAACCTTGAAAACCTTATGGGGCAGTCCTACTCTGTTCTATAGAGTCGCTGTGAGTTGGAATTGACTCTATGGCAACAGGTTTTTTGGTTTTGGAATGTCATCATAGGAGACCTGGCAGTGGTTAAGCATGCTGCTAACTCGCCAGCCACTCTGTGGAAGGAAGATGTAGTAGTCTGCTTCTGTAAAGATTACAACCTGGGAAACCCTACGGGGAAGTTGTACTCTGTCCTGTAGAGTCCATATGAGTTGGAATCGACTTGACAGCAACAGTTTCTTTGTTTTTGTTTTTTAATGTAATCATGGCTCTGATAAATAATGCCAAATGGTTCCGAGTAAAAAGGAGGAGAGGAAAATATTATAATAAAGTTACCAAACTCATTTTGCTTCTAACCACAGAAAACGTACTACTTGGGGAGACCCCTATTTCTGCTGCGTTAGCATTGCTATATGGCAAACTGTTTGCTGTTTGTTTGTTTTTGTAAGTGTGCTTTAGAGGTGCTCTTTACTTTAGGAGGATATAATTTTCTTTACGTGCATCTAGGTCTGGGCTCTGCTAAACTTCCCGGTGACCTGTGGTTCAGTATGCATATGCTGTAATTACATTTCCTTCCCATAGTCACCACTACGTCCCTCGCTGAAATGTAAAATACAAATTTTTTGTTTGCTCGACAGTGTTAGCCAGGGTGCCATGCTGTACCCACGTGGTAGCCCCTTGCTCTGTGGAAGAGAAAAGCCTTTGGACTTGTGGATCTCTCCCTGGAGAGGCCAGGGAGTGGGAAGCAGACCTCCCTCCCACCCCGAAACTAACCAAAATCTGACTCTTCCCTCTGAGGTATCCTGGAGAACCTGCCCAGTCCTGCACCACCTCTGTCCCGGTCCTGCACCGCCCCTGTCCCGGTCCTGTACCACCCCTGTGATTGGTTATAGATCTGACCGTTGTGATCCAGAGGGCTTTACAGACTGATTTTCTAAAGGAGATGACCAGGACTTTCCTCCTAGTCCATCTTAGTCTGGAAGCTCAGCTGAAACCTGGTCAACATCATAGCAACATGCAGGCCTCCACTGACAGATGGATGCTGCTTGTACATGAGGTACGTTGGCTGGAAATTGAACCCAAGTGTCCCGCATGGAAGCGAGAATCTGACCACTGAACCACAGTGCCTCCATCTCCTGGTTGAGAGGTGAAATCTTTTTTTTCAAAGTTCTGGAATTACCCTGACTACTTCAGGGTGAGTTTCTGTCTACAAGCTCTGCATTATCCCAAGCCAGCTGGGCCTTGGGTCGCTTCTGGAAGAAGGCTCAGGTGCTGAACCGCTCAACAGCCACCAGCTCCTGTCTTGCTCAAGGCCTCTTTATAGACCAGTTATTTAAAACTTGATTTTAGACTTCTTCAGGACAGGAACATGTCTTAGCTTTGCTCCCTCCTGCGTTTACTGGAACTGTTTCAACAGCTCTGCCAATGTCCTCCAACCAGCCTGAGATTGAAAAACAGCATCTCACACATCCAGGTATTACTATTTTTGAAAGGCATCTAGACACTGTTATGATAAATTTCCTGATATTTATGATGAAAACTTATAATTTTTCCCCCATCAATGGATAATAATTTGGAATCACCATTGTGTGACGGGCCTTGGCATGTTTGACACTGAAAAGGGGCCATCATATGCAGAAAGGTTGGGCCAAAAATATCCATGAATCTTTTCTATCTGGCTGGTTGTCAATTAGCCCCATTCCTAGATTCTTTGCTTCCTTTTCTCTAGGAATGAGGCTAAGGAAAGATGCCAGTGCTTCTCCTCAGCAGGGGATTCTGCCTTTTGGGTAGCAGGCTGGGGGCCTTTGTACTTCTGCTGTAGTTGACCTGTAACTGCTGTTACAGAAAAGATTTGGCTTTGGGAAAAATATCTTTTTTTTTTTTTTTTGAAAGATAGGAGCTACATAATAAGCCCTTACATGTATTCTGGGTTTTATAACCACCACCACCACCGATATTCTAATCTTACGTAACATTTAAAAATTGAATAGTTTCTGAAAAGTGAATCACCTTAGGGATGAGACCCAAGGTTGGAGCATTTTTCTCCCGAAAGGATAATTTTTTGAAATAACCTGGGGAGGTGACACTGGAGCTTGTCGATGGAAGCCTAAGCCTAAGTCAGTATCTGGGCCATGGTTTTGCTGCGTGAACCCTGCAATTAACCAGGGTGGATTGGTCTACTTTGTGTCCTGAGTCAAATGCTTTTCTAATACTCCTCATACCACATGTCACCACCGTGCTTGCTGGAGGCCTGTATGTGATGCTGTTTGACACCAGTCTCTCTGCGGGGGTCGCTGTGGAGCATCATTAACCCTCTTGCTGTGGGCTCCCCACTCTCGCTGCCACCAGCTGCAATTGTCCCCTGGATCTGTGCAAAAATAGCCAACATCAGGGCTCCCCTGTGTGCATTCAGCCGCACAGCAGGGGCCATCAGGCTGCCTTCAAGCCAGGCCCTGGGCTATGCCTTTGATTGCAGCTTTCTTCATGCTTCCAGGCTCCCTCCATCTCCATCAGTGCCTCCCCTGTTCCAAAATTATTCTGTACCAATGATAGGTCTTCACGTTAATTCTCTTTCTTAGGTTCCTTTCATTTGAACCAGCAGACATTATCCTGGTGCCTATTCCAGAAAACATTTTAAGACCAGTTTTCACAAGAGCCAGGCTGAGGCTACTCCATGATGGCACCTGGAGAGAACCTCCTCACCAAGGCCTGAGCACTCTGACTCTTTCTCTGATGCTTTCTTCCTTTTAACTCTAGAGTCTTCTACAGTTCATTTTAATTTTCACCTCCCAGCTGCCACTCGTATAACCAGTGGAGGGTCAGGACGAGGGCAGAGAGAGAGCTTTGGTGAAGTCTCAAGAAGAGTTTTCTGATTAAAATGAAAACAGTGCCCTCAATTATGTTGCTCATCTCACAGTTTAAGACATTGTTTTTGCTACCTTGGGCTGCCATAGCAAAAATACCACAAGGGGCTGGCTTTAAAGAACAGGAATTTATTATCTCACAGTTTTGGAGGTCAAGAGTACAAATTCAGGGCACTGACAGGGCTATGTTCTGTCTACTCTAGAAGAAGATCATTCCTGTCTCTTTCAGCTTCTGGCAGCCTGGGTATTTCTTGGCATTCCTTGGCTTGTAGACAGATCCTCACATGGCATCTGTGGGTATGTCTCTGTCTATTTTGCTCTTTTTATATAAGACACCACTCAGAAGGGGCTGGGGTTAGAACCCACCCTACTCTGGTATAGACTCAATAACATAACAAAAGAAAACTCAGCTTCCTAGCAGGGTCACATTCACAGGTGCAGGAGTTAAGACTTCAACATATCTTTTTGAGGACACAATTAATCCATAACAGATGTCAAGAAATTATAATACTTATGAAATAGGATGAAGTTACTAGAAAAAGAAAGAAGACAAAACTGAGTGACCAACTGGCCAGATGGTGCCTTCCCACCACATTTCTAGTGCAGTGAGGTACCTAGGAACACAAGGACTCCCTGCTCAGGAGAACTCAGACACCCTCACGCAAAGGACCAGGAAGAGATGGATTTTCACATCCACACATGATCCATAAAACCTATTCATATCAGAATCAGTGTTTTCCCTGTCATCTGCACTGAGGCTGTGGGTCTGTTGTAGATAGGCACCTCATTTCACAGGTGAGAGCCGAGATGGTCCAACTCGGTCAGGAGCAAGCCTGAGATCTCAGCCCATGACATCTGGCTCCTAATCTGTCCACCCAAGCATCCTCCTTTACAAAGAAAATGTCTTTCTCCATCGCCTCAGCTGCTGGTCACGGAGTAACTTTTTTCTGTCAAGTGTTTGTAACTCAGTTCATATCACTGCCTCATTTGAGGCAGCCTTAACTAGAGAATAACATCCAAATTGGAAGCATGCTTAGAAATCACCCCGAGGTCCGCAGCCACCAGAAAACCAGGATGATTCACATGGGCCTTGAAATTCAGGAGTCAGACACAATGGTGCACTGACCTAGCCTTCCTGGAAAAACACATTTCATCTGGAGCACTCAGGGCACTTGATTTATCTTAGTCTTACCTGCTCTATCACAATGAGATAGGTCACACCAGGACCCTTATTTTACCGATGGAGAAAGAGGCAGAACAAGAGAGGAAGAACCAGAAATGTATTATCTCCTTCTTACTAGTGGCCTTCACTAGCAAACTTCACAGCATCTACTTGCTTTTGTCAGCAGTCCTTATTCTGTTTTACAGTGAACTCTAAAAAAAAAAAAAAAGAAAGAAACATATTTCTCTGCATACTAACTTACCCAGCAGGGTAAGCTGACCAGGAGCAGGCAGACTATGGTTTCTTCAAGGTAGAGCAAGTGTTCTGAGTGCCATCCCTCCCTCGAGCTTGAAAGGGACGTTCTTCCCAGTGTTTATTAACCTCCTTCTGCCATCTAGTGGCCATGAGCCATGCTTACATGCAAATTCCAATCTCCAACTCCCATATCCTGACTTCTTCCATGATCTTCCCAGGTTTGATAGAAAGAAAAAAGAAGAAAACAAATAAAATTCAAGACACTGGTACCTGCTCCTTTCATGGTGTATTCTTCCTTAGGCCCCCTCACCCTCAATTCAACTACAGATAATGGCCAATGTGCAGCAGAGACAGCAGTTCAGTTCCACCATTTTGTGGAACACCTACTGGGTATTGGGCATTGTGCTGATGGTTGACCTGCAAAATGCTTGCCCCAAAAGATCCACTTCCCTCTGCTTTAGAGAAAGTCATTGATATTTAATTTAGAACTGACTTTATTCCAGAACTGTCAGGTTTGGGAATACACTCAGATGTCCCTCCTGAAAGCACAATGCTGCTTCCACACTTGTCTCTCCCTTTCTCACTCTATGGCATGGGTCCAGTGATATGTTCACCTTTATTTATGCACATGATGAAATGAAAGTATGTGAAAACAACAACTTTCTTGGTTCAAATATTATTTTTTTCAAATATCATTTTTTAATTAAACATTTTGTTTTGAAATAATTGTAGATTTACATGCCGTTATAAGAAATAACATGGAAACCCTGGTGGTGTAGTGGTTAAGTGCTATGGCTGCTGAACAAAAGGTCAGCAGTTGGAATCTGCCAGGTGCTTCTTGAAAACTATGGGGCAGTTCTACTCTGACCTATAGGGTCACTATGAGTCAGAATCAACTCTATGGCAGTGGGTTTGGTTTTGGTTTTGGTGTAAGAAATAACACAAAGAGATCCTGTATATACTCTACCAACTTTCTCCCATGGTAAGAGCTTGCAAAACTGTAGCACATTGTCACAACCAAGATATTGACTGATATAGTTAAGACACAAAACAATTCCCATCACCACAAAGATCGCTCATATCAGCACAAGGTGTGGTTTCCCCTACCCCCAGCATCATTCTCTGGAGATTGCTCCAAGTTTTTGTGTGAATCGATAGCTCATTCCTTTTTATTGCTGAATAGTATTCCAAGGTATGATACACCACAGCTTTTTAACCATTCACTCACTGAAGGGCATTTGAGTTGTTCAGAGTTTGGGGTTATTACAAATAAAGCTTCTATGGACATTTGTGTACATAATTCTGTGTGAACATAAATTTTTATTTCTGTGGCATAAGTGTTCGAGAGTGCAATTTCTAGGTTGTATGGTAGTTGCATGTTTCATTTTTAAAGAAATTGCCAAACTGTGCTCCAGCGTGGCTCTACCATTTTGCATTCCCACCAGCAGTGTATGAGTGATCCAGCTCCTTCACCTCCTCACCAGCATTTGGTGTTACCACTATTTTTTAATTTTAACCATGTGGTGATGTCTAATTGTGGTTTTAATCTGAATTTCCCTAATGGCTAATGATGTTGAACATCTTCTAATGTACTCATTTGCCTCTGTACATTCTCTTTGGTAAAAAGTCTACTCATATATTTTGCCTATTTTCTGATTAGTTTGCTTTTTTTTTTTTACTATTGAGTTTTGAGAGTTTTCTTTTTTTTTTTTAATATATATATATTTTAGATACTAGTCCTTTGTTGGATATGTGGTTTGTAAATATTTTCTCCAATTTGCAGTTTATCTTTTCACTTTCATAGTAAAGTCTTTCACAGAATAAGTTTTCAATTTTGGGGATGTCCAATTTATCAATTTTTCATGTTATGGATTGCATTTTAGAGTCAAATCTACGAAGTTTTTGCCTAGACCTAGAGCCTAAAAAAATTCTCCTATTTTTTCCTAAAAATTTTATAGTTTTACATTTTACATGTAAGTCTGTGATCCATTTTGAGTTGATTTTTATATGAAGTGTGAAGTTTAAGTGGAGGTTTATTATTTATTTAGCCTCTGGAGGTCCATTTGTTACAGCACCATTTGTTGGAAAGGCTCCCCTTCCCCCATTGAGATGATTTTGTACCTTTGTCAAAATCACTTGGGCATACTTGTGTGGACTTATTCCTCAATTCTTTGTTCTGCTCCAGTGATCTCTATGACTATCCCTCCAGTACCGCATAGTCATAGCTATATAAAAGTCTTGAAATTGGTAGGGTCATTCCTCCTACTTTATTCTTTTTTCACTTAACTTACTCAAGATAAAACTGACTCAAACCCAGATTGACCTTACCCCAAA
Organism: Elephas maximus indicus; assembly: GCF_024166365.1. NCBI lineage: Eukaryota > Metazoa > Chordata > Mammalia > Proboscidea > Elephantidae > Elephas > Elephas maximus. Next base: position 174,340,924 of record NC_064819.1, on the reverse strand, counting down.
ATCTATGCTTATTAATACAGGCAATCCCCAGGTTACGAACATTTGCCTTACATACACCCTGTAGAGAGAAACCAACCCCTGTAAATCCTATTATACTAAAAATTTGAGATAAATACAATGGTTCATAGTACAAACGGGTGCTACTTTGCTATACTCATCAAAACATTATTATTATTCTATTATTAAATTAAAGATTTTTTAGTGTATCTAGAAGTATTTAATGGTTTTTATATATAGAAAGATACACTATATACTAAGACAAACATTCGACTAACTGATGTTAGACACCAACTGTACCTAACTGTTCTGACTTATAGCTCGACTTAAAGGCACACTTAGGAACGGAATTCATTCATAATCAGGGGACTGCCTGTACTTGGTTCCATGTCCTCTCCTTGTACTCATTGACGTTGTCTCTTTAGCCAAGTTGGCATGAGTGAGTCCCTGTCCCTTGCAACCCATACCCTGGAAGACTGAATCCATTGGACCCATCATTCATTTACTCCTAAGTAAGTATGAAACAGGTGAAAAGATACTGAGGACATCAAATGCCAGCTTTATTAAGTTGAACTTTTGTTGAAGTTGGATAAGTGAGGTGCCCTGAAAGATGGGACTCTCCCATCAATCTAACATTGCTCTGAAATGCAGAGCTGACGGTGTTTTAGGACAGACTTTATAAAGAAGTCTTTTTAATCTAATCAAAATGCAGGCCTCCCATTAGTGTCATTCCAGACCATGCCTAGGATGCTTCTGTTCCACAGTTCAGCCACATTTACTATTCTCCAATTCTTTTAGTTGGAACATTTCCTATTTTGAGTAAAATAAAATGCCAACAAAATAAGAGGAAATTCTGGGCTCATATAACTGAAAAGCCCAGAGGCAGGGCAGACTTCAGGCATGGTTTGATCCAAAGATTCATGTTATCTTCACGATTCTGGTTCTGTTTCTCTGTATTTCTCCCTACTTTGCCCCCCTCTGTGTGTTGGCATAATTTCTAAACAGCAGAACTCACAGTAGTGGTGCCAAGCCAGGCCTCATCTGAGTGCTACATAGTCCAGAGAAAGACAGGAAGTACCCAGAAGATCCAGGAAGCGTCTTGGCCAGAAACCAAACCCACTGCTGCTGAATCAATTCCAAGTCATAGGGACCCTATAGGACCTATAGGACAGAGTAGAACTGCCCCCATAGAGTTTCCAAGGAGTGCTTGGTGGATTTGAACTGCTGACCTTTTGGTTAGCAGACATAGCTCTTAACCACTACACCACCAGGGTTTCCTTTCTTGCCCAGAAGCCGTTCGTAAATATTTCCCTTTGTCTCTGAAGCCCATATCAGGATCCCATGCTCATCTTTAAACCAGTCTCAATGGCCAAGGGGATAAACCAAACCAAACCAAACCCAGTGCTGTTGAGTCGATTCCGAGTCATAGCAACCCTATATATATATGATCTTTTTTTTTTTTAAGTCATTGTACTTTAGATGAAGGTTTACAGAACAAACTAGTTTCTCATCAAACAGTTAGTACACGTATTGTTTTATGACATTAGTTAACAAACCCAGACATGTCAACACTATCCCTTCTCAACCTTAGGTTCCCTATTACCAGCTTTCCTGTCCCCTCCTGCCTTCTAGTCCTTGCCCCAGGGCTGGTGTGCCCCTTTAGTCTCTTTTTGTTTTATGAGCCTGTCCAATCTTTGGCTGAAGGGTGAACCTCAGGAGAGATTTCATTACTGAGCTGATAGGTTGTCTGGTGGCCATACTCTCAGGGTTTCTCCAGTCTCTGTCAGGCCAGCAAGCCTGGTCTTCCTTTTTGAGTTAGAATTTTGTTCTACATTTTTCTCTGGCTCTGTCTGGAACCCTCTATTGTGATCCCTGTCAAAGCTCTCAGTGGTGGTAGCCGGGTACCATCTAGTTGTTCTGGACTCAGTCTGGTGGAGGCTGTGGTAGATGTGGTCCATTAGTCCTTGGGACTAATCTTTCCCTTGTATCTTTAGATTTCTTCATTCTTCCTTGCAGGGATAAGATCTTCTGATTGGCTTAAGCCAACAGGGGTCACTCCTGAAGCTGAAGCGGGACCAGTCTCCCACATCATATATGGCTGCCACAAAGTGGGGTGGGGACCTTCTTCAAAGAAAACTGGACCCTGAATTTTGATAGAGAAGAGGAACAGATGCTGGGGACGGAACAAATAAGAACGTACCACACTAAAATTAAAGAAATAAACCTGCTCCCATTGAGTTGATTCTGACTCATGGCAACCCCATCTTAATGGAAACAGATCCCCAGGCCTTTCTTCTGTGGAGCCGCTCAGTGAGTTTGAACTGCCAACCTTTAGGTTAGCAGCCAATCACAAACCACTTGTGCCACTCAGGTGTTCTAAATGTTTTCCATCATACACTCCTATCATTAAACATGATGCATGTTTATATGTAAATTACAGATCCGTATTACTTTAATAATATATATGTCTATTATAATACATAAAGTATATTTAAAAGGATGGAATAAAAGTAAAATTATATATAGCGAAATTTTTTATATCACTGTATTTGTCAACAGGGTTCAAAAAGCTTTTTGCTCTAAAGAAGAATGTGATTGGAAATGCTTTATTCTCCTAGGGAAAAAAAAATCTTAGTTTAACACTTTGTGATTCCAAGTCCTGATTTTAAGTTTAATTTATTTCCATACTTGGTTTTAATGGCTGTCATCACAGAACAAGATACTAATATGTGGATCCAAACTGTGAAAATTGCACTAATGGCTGTACTTACTAATTCATGATACTGGTTTTTCAATTCCATCCACCACTTAGACAAAGTTTTTTTTTTCCCCCATATTCATGGCACCAAAAGGTATTTTATTTTGTGTGTGTGTTTAACAAATGAACCCTTAAATTATAAGACTTTAAAGTTTTCTCTTTTTCCAAGTGCACAGATTCACAAGTTTTTACAGATGACACTTTATATCATTTTTGGCCACAATCATGTGTGATGCAACATTTCCAGACATGTTTGAAATGTTCTGTTATAGCAGCAGTTACAGCCGCTGTAAAGCTGCTGTTTTCTCACCATTGTTACAAAAGCATCACCCATCCCTTGAAGGTACTGATTTCATAAATACTTGTTAGCAGCATACTATGAACCACTTATTACAGGAAAGATCAGGAAATTTAGAACAACTCATTTTTTTTGCTAAAAAAAGTGTATAACTCATCTTTAAGTTCAACATTTCTTTAAAGCACGTTGCCACGAGCAATCCAAAAACCTCTAAGCAGCACGAAAGATGTTCAGTACCATGCTTACCCTCTATCATTTCATTCACAAAATACTGTCAAGATTCTATTATTGAAAGGTCTTGTCCCATCAATAGCATCCTGTAGCACCTAAACTGTAGTGTGAAGTGATTCACTGCCAGCAAATGGACAACTGAGGGCGCCATTGTCAAGGCCTCAGGATTTCCATCGAGCCTTCCTTCCTCCACTGATTGTGCCTGACTCTGACCAGTCCAGGCCCCTTCCATCACATGAGGAGCTTGGAAAGAGGATGAATGAAAGCAGAAAACAGAAGCTGTGGCTGCAGAGGGCTTGGTTGTTAGATGCTGTCTAGCTGACTTCGACTCATAGTGACCTTATGTATATATATAACGGAAAAAAATGCTGTGCTGCCTGGTCCTGCACTATCCTCGCAATCATTGCTATGTTTGAGCCCATTGTTGCAGCCACTGTGTCAATCTATCTCATTTAGGGTCTCCCTCTTTTCCTCTGACGCTCTACCAAGCACTTCTTAAATGGGAACAAATGCAAGCTGTGGGTAGATAACAGGCTTAAGGACCTGCCCCTGCCAACCCTGGGGCGCAATTTCTAGCTGTGAGGTAGATTGAGAGGGGTTGAAACTCAGTGGCACAAGAGGGACCTTCTCACTTGCACCATGACCAGCAGCTCTGGGGTGTTAACATCCTGTCTCTTCTCTATCCCGTTGAAGAAGCCCTCTTCCAGCCACTTCGCAGCAGATTCTTCCCTTCCTTCTTCTCACATTGTGACTGGGGGACTTTGGGCCATATAACAGGGGTTCTAAGGCAGGGGTTTAGCTCACCCATACATCGGGTGTCTATTTTGCTCCAAACTTAATGTTACCTTATCAGGATTTGTGGATTATTTTTGTGCTGTTAAATCTGATTGTGTCAGTATCATAAAAATATAAGCAATTATTTTTAATTCTACGGACTACGTTACTCTCATCAACAGAAATCAGCTGATACTTCTTTCACAATTGAATTTAATATTCTGCATGTTACAGAGTTTGGTTAAAAATATGATAGGTTATTAATGCAAAATAAGGGGCCCATTTTGAGAACAGCAGTTTTTATACTATGTACCCTAAATTTTGGGTCTAAAAATGAATTAAGTCTGGAAGGACCAAATTATATCCCATTTCCTCTCTGAACATGCAGAAAAATAACATTCAAGTCATTATATCTCCCTCTTCTGAATTTCCAGAGCACTTAGTAATTTCTCGTGATACTTATCACACTCTGCCCTGTAGTAGAGCTTTTTTTATACTCGTTTCATCTCCTGGAGAGTAGGATGGGGTATGTCAGCCTGCACTCTCCTCCTCAGAATACAGTATCTGTCAGTCTGTCCTTTCTCTGCCTTTTACTAAAATTCCCAACTGACTTGAGTGCCATCCATGCTCCCAGGACACCTGGACAAGCTTCTCTCTTGGTACTTACCACATTTGTGTGCGTGTGTGTTGTCCCCAGTAGATCATAAGCCTATTGTGGCTGGAGAGTTTGTCTCATTCATTCATCTTGGGGCGCCTAGCTCCTGGCATACAGTAGATAGCAAATAAATGGCAAATGAATGATTAATGAGTATGTGTAGACTATTTTTAACAGCTTTATTGAGATGTAATTCACATACCATAAAATTTACCCATTTAAAGTGTACAGTTTAGTGGTTTTTAGTATATTCAGAGTTGTGCAACCACACCACAATCTAATGTTAGAACATTTTCATCTCTCCTTGAAAAAACCCTACCCATTAGCAGTAATTCTTCATCTTCCTCCCCCTGCCATCATCCCCTGCTTTCTGTCTCTGTAGATATGCCTACTCCTCCATTGCATATAATGGAATCATACATGTGGCTTTTTGTGTCTGGGTTCTTCTACTTTGCATAATGTTTTCAAGGTTCATTCATGTTGTAACATGTATCAGTACTTTTTAGTTGCTGAATAATATTCTGTTGTACGGATGTACTACATGTTTATCCATTCTATAGTAAATAGACATTTCAGTCGTCCATTTCTGCTTAATATGAATAAGGCTGCTACAGAGATTTGTGTGCATGTATTTTGGTGCGCATATAACTTCGTATTTCTTGGGTATATACCTAGGAGTGGAATTATTGTGTTATATGGTAACTGTATGTTTAACATTTTGAAGAACTGCCAAACTTTTTTCCAAAACTGCACCATTTTACATTCCCACCAGCAAAGTATGAGGGTTCTCCACATTTTCACAAATACTTGTTATTATCTGCCTTCTTGATTATAGCCATCTTCTTAGGCTGGATTCTCTACAGTAGCAAAATTAGTGAAGCATCTATATTTATACACCCAAATCCACTGCCGTCGAGTCGATTCCGACTCATAGTGACCCTATAGGACAGAGTAGAACTGCCCCATAGAGTTTCCAAGGAGCACCTGGCAGATTCAAACTGCCGGTTTTTTGGTTAGCAGCTGTAGCACTTAACCACTACATCACCAGGGTTTCCATAGATGTATATAGAGAGATTTATATCAAGGAAATGGCTCACATGGTTGCAGAGGCTGGAAAGTCACAAGTCCATGAGTCAGGCTGAAGGCTTCTTCTGACTCATGTACCTGCAGTAGCTGGCGAGCCCAGGATCTGGAAGTCAGACAACATGCCTGTGGCTCACCGGCTGTAGAGGCTGACTAATCCCAAGATCAGCAGGTCATCCGCTGCTCAAGTCCCAAGAACCAGAGGTCAGATGAAGAGGAGCCAGCTGCAGGATCCAGAGTGAACAAAAGCCCATGAGCCTCACCAGAAAGTCCACTTATATTGGATACAGGCCACTCCTCCAAGGAAACTTTCAACTGATTGGCCACTCACAGCAGATCCCATCACAGAGGTGATAACATTATATCAGATCTCATCATGGAGGTGAAAAAGGTGAAACTACGTCGTAACTGCCAAACCACTGAGAATCCTGGCCCAGGCAAGGTGACACAGCCTTGACTATCACACCATCCTAGTGGGTGTTTAGTACTGATTCATGATAGTTTTGATTTGCATTTCCCTAATGACACAATGTTGAGCATCTTTTCAGGTGCTTATTGGCCATGCATATCTATACACTATTTAATCAAATTATAAAATGTCAGAGCTTCACAGGAAAAAAAAAAAACTTCACAGATAAGGCCCAGAGAATGAATTATCCAAGGTTATGTGCCAGGTTAGTTAGCACAAAGGGTCCCAAACACACTCCTGACTCCAAACCATGCTTTTTTTTTTTGTTTGTTTCCCCCTCTTTGGCTGTGATCTTTATTATTTTTTTTATTGTACTTTAGATGAAGATTTACAGAACAAACTAGTTTCTCATCAAACAATTAGTATACACATTGTTCTATGACATTGGTTAACAACCCCACAACATGTCAATACTCCCCCTTCTCAACCATGGGGTCCCTATTACCAGCTTTTCTGTTCCCTCCTGCCTTCCAGTCCCTGCTCCAGGGCTGGTGCGCCCCTTTAGTCTTGTTTTGTTCCATGGGCCTGTTCAATCTTTGGCTGAAGGGTGCAAACCATGCTCTCTTCTTGCTCACCCTGCCCCTTCTATTGGCTGCCTCTGGGTCCAAACCTCATTGAAAGAGTGAAATGACTGGATTTCTTTGTGGGTTAGGAGAAACGGGTGTTCTAGTATTGCTTGATTCCATTCCCTGCGTTTTCTCCTTTGGTTGAGTTGATTTCATCTCTGAGAATGATTCTGTCTGAACGCACACTTCATACTTGGGCAGATGGTTTTTATAACTTGTAGCTACTCAAAATGTGAAACTACTGATGGCTAAATTCCAAGCATTAGATAATTTGAAGCAGCTGTCTTGGCCATCTGAGGGCTAGCAAGTCATATGATAAGTATAAACCTGTTCACCTAATATTTTCACTGTTACCAAGAGCACAAAAACAAAGTAAGAAAATATTTAAAGGTTAAGGAGTGCAGTGGGGTTAGTGGAGACTGTTATATGTATGATGTTTGGGGTGATAAAGATATGTGCTGGTATTGCTAAGTCCTCCGAGGAACACACTGCGTGGGTCTGGAGATAATGCTGAAGAGAAAAGCTATGTTTAGTGTCAATTCTCAGGGAATAGTCAGGTCCTTCAACAAGAAACTGAAATAGGAAGGGCTAGCCTGGAGGTAGAGCCCTGGTGCTGAAGTAGTTAAAAGGTACAGCTGCTAACCAAAAGGCTGGCAGTTGGCAGTTCAAATCTACCAGCTGCTCCTTGGAAATCCTATGGGGCAGCTCTGCACTGTTCATAGTGTCACTGTGAGTAGGCATTGACTCAATGGCAACAGGTTTGGTTTTATGGTTTGGCCTGAGGGTTGACTGGTATAGTCAAGATAAGCTAGATTATGCTGTGATAACAAATAATACCAGAAATCTCCATGGCTTATCATAATGTAATTTTATTTCTTGCTTACCTAAAGTCCACCACAGGTTTCCAGGCAGTTGCTCCCCACATAGTGGCTCAAATTCCAGGCTACTTTCATCTTGGGTGCATCCGTCTCCACATATTTCCAGGTTTGCCATAGCAAGACAAAAGAGAACTAGAAGATCTCAAAACAACTAATAAGTGTGCATCTTAAGTGAGACATCACTATTGCTCACAACCAATTGCCCAGAACTAGTCTCATGGTCCTGCCCAACTGCCAAGGGGCTGGGAAGCATGATCCTCTGGTGAGAACTAGATATAAGCAAGCCCTGGTCATGTCTTTCTGGACTTTGCTCTTCCCAGGGAAGAACTCAGATACATCTTTGTGCCTTTGGGAGTATCCCCTGGTGGTAGGGGATATAGAAAGTGTCTGGAATGTGGAGGTGCAGCTGGAATAAAGAGAAGGTTCTAGCTAAAGATGATCAAATTAAATTTTATTAGATCATCTAGAATCCAATATATTTTTTTACTTTATTATCTATATTCTCCAAACAATAAAGTTTTGTCTTAGCTGAGATTGGAGGAAACTCAGAAGTATGGCTGTCCTTGCCTGGGCGAGACTCTGGAGAAAGTGACCTTAGGGAAAAGGAAAGACCACACATTCAGACAAGTTTGGCAGCTACTGTCAGAAGAGTCTCATTCTATGCCAATCTTGGAGATTCTAGCATTTATTTTTATTTAGATTGGTGACCTTTCCTTAAGGAACAATATGGTTAACATATAGGATCTCTATCAAAATTACCACTTTTGTTAAAGCTTTTACATCATTATATCCCATATAGCATCTCAAAAAATGCTTGTTCAATAAATGAAAGAATGAGTAAGAGGAATGGGAACTATCAACCATCTACTGCACCCTCATAGGACTAGCCTGGTCCTCTACTACTCTGAAGTCCATCCCCAGCCCCAGGGTGGGTATGGAGAACTGGGAAGAAGCCAGAACCACTGCAGGTACTATAGCAACACTCCGGACAGGCGCGGCGCCCGGGGATCATGTCTGCTCAAGCTGCCACTGTCTTCAGAATGTCAGATCTGCCATTCGTTCCGATAAATAACTGTACACCAACTCCTGTCCTCCACTGATTCTTACCTTGACCCCCCCTTTATTTATTTTTCTTCTTTCATCTACCATACCCAATCTCCCCTCCTTCCATAAGCATTGATTCTAGTATATTTCTCTTGTTTTCCTCCAATTTATCTCCCATGTATTTAGATTTTGTGTGTCCTAAAAAAAATTATTTTGTGTTGTTTTATGTGTGGATTTCTAAGTTTATATTAATAATATTGAATCTAATGTTCTCTCAACATGGTTTTTGAGATCTGTCCATGGTGCCATATGTAAGTCTAGTTCATTCTAGTTCATCTAGAGGATTCCATTGCAGGAAGAGTCTACCTGACTTAGCCATTCCCCTAGTGCTAAACTCCCAGGTGGCTTCCAAAGGTTCGTCTCTTTGACATTCAGATTTTTCATTAAACCAAAAAAAAAGCTGGTGGTAATAATGCCTAGTTTTATGGAATTATTGTGCAGATTTGTATTTCAAGGTTTTGTCAACTACAGTGATTCTAGTTCTCTGCTATCACATATGGTGGAAGAACAACATGCTTGTATATTCTATCCAGCCTTCAAGGCCCACAATGACTCAACAAGTGTGAACAAAATTATTCTCACTACTACTGTAAGAACCCCGCCAGTGGCTCCACTGAAGAAAGACCTGGAGATCTGCTTCCAAAAAGATTACAGCCAAGAAATCCCTACGGGGCCATTCTGCTCTGTCACGTGGGTCACTATGAGTTGTAATCAACTCAACAGCATCCAACAACTGCAAGGAAGGCCACAGAGCCAGGATCTGGATCTAGAAGATACGCATTTGGGTTATAATCTGTCACTTACCAGCTATGTTACTTTGGTCAAACCACTTAATCTCCTGATGCCTCTGTTTCCTCATGGCAAGTGGGGATAATCACACCTTCCTAGATAATTGCTGTGGATAAAATGATAGGGTAGGAGCGAATGCTTTATAAACTAGGAAGCCCTACCCAGTTAGGTATGTTGTTGTTAGTGAGGGTGGAAAAGAAAGGCAGAAGGGTCTATGGCACCAAGAAGGACAAGAACAGACACTGGAAGGCACCAGGGAGGGCCTTGAGATGTCCTGGTGGCTCCAGGACCCACAGGCCTGACACTCTAGGCCCAAATCCATGTGCTAACTGGCGTGTGGTCATGGGCAAGAGCTCCACAGACATCTTGATCAGTGGTTCTCAATGCTGGCTGCCATTGGAATTCCACAGGGGGGCATTTAAAAGTGCAAACGCCAAGGTCCCACTTCTGGCCAGTTATATCTGAATCTCTGCGAGTGGGACCTAGGCCTGGGAATGTGTAGGGTTGAGAACAACCGTTGTCCAACCTTGCACCATCCTTGGTTTAGTTTCTCTGTCAATTCATCCCAATGACCACAAGATGGTGCCCTCTTTCTGAGAAATCTGAGAGCTCACCAAACCGCCACAACAATCCACTTTCTGTATTAAACAATCCTGAAAGAATGGATTTGAATTTAACAACCCTCACAACATCTTATGAAGCCAGAATTCTGTGCCCTTGTACCTTTTCTCTTCTGTTAGAAACCGTATTGGATTGGGATGTGTCTCCTACTGTTTTGTGTTCCTTAAAGGGCTATAATGCAAAGCAGACAGCAAGTATTTATTGTTGTTTTTTTTTATGATCAGAGTCGTTAGTATCAATAACAGTATCTATTTAATGCCTTACCATGTGCAAAGTGCTTTTCACCAGCTGTCCTCAGAACAACTCTACGAAATGGGCTTTATTATTTCTTCTTATAGATGAAAAACGGAGGCTCAGAGCAGCCTTGTTCAAGGTCACAAAGCAATAGGTGGCAGAACCAGGCTTTCCGGTTCCGGATCCTGCATGCTTCTCACTGTGCTCTGAGAAGGGCAGCCACATCACAGGGGACAGTAGTCAGCCACTGTCTGAGCTGCAGAGCACAGTCCTGAGAGAGGAAATTTCACAGACAGACAGATGATGTCCTCCTGGAGTACGATGCCATCACAGACAGAAGGTAACAGATGTGAGAGGTTTCTAGTGAGGTGCTGCACAGAGTCGGCACACACGCAATGGGAGGACAGATTTTGTTATTTATGATGCTTATTTCCAGTAAAATGAACTGCTGTGCTAATACAGGAGCCCTGGTGGTGCAGTGGTTAAGAGCTCGACTGCTAACCAAAAGGTTGGTGGCTCGAATCCACCAGCCGCTCCTTGGAAACCCTATGGGGCAGTTCTACCCTGTCCTAGAGGGTCACTATGAGTTGGAATTGACTTGACAGGTCGGTTTGTTTGTTTTTATGCTAATAATAATAAACAGTTGCCATCAAGTCGATTCTGACCACGTATGTCTGAATAGGACTGTGTTGCACAGGGTTTTCAGTGGCTGATTTTTCAGAAGTAGATCACCAAATCTTTCTTCCCAGGCACCGCTGTGGTGGCCTCCAACCTCCACCCTCGATTAGCAGCCAAGTGCAATAGTCATTGTACCTCCAAGAGGCTCCGTGCAAATGGAAAAAACTAATCTTAATTCTGCCTTAAGAAAAAGTTTTAAAATTATCTCCAAAAAAAGTCCTTTTCTACCAACAAGTGATGTCTTGTGAGATTAGTGGATCTGATGAAAAGTCACTTATCACTTAAAAGAGCACTTACAGACTTGCTTGCTGCCGGATGGGTTCCCATAATCAAACAGGAACCTAAAAGTCAGAAACTGGGGACCCTAATCACTCTGGTGTTTTTTATCTCAGATGAAGGGGCTGCAAGTTTAGGTTCAAGTTATTTGAGTTAGAAATGCTGTTTTCAGGGCCGAGGCAGTTGGATTGAAAGTTTAATAAATTAGTGTTTTACTGATTTCCAACAGACATTTTAGCAATTCAGTATTCTGTTATACCCATTTTTCATGCCTCAGCTCTTCTGTCTGTAAAATAGTGGTAACCTATCCCATTAGACTACTGTGAGGATCAGAACAGTTTATTTATAAAGCACCTTGAACCATGCAGGACACGTAGCACTATGTGTTTCTTAAATAACTAATATTAAACAAATAAATGGATTGTGCACAGCCATTTATATATTTTACAAGTGAAATTTTATTTTTTCAAAATCCCAAAATAATTTTAAAATTATGTTATGTGTACACTTGCTGGTCCAGGAAATATACTTCAGGAAGATGAAGGTATTGTCCTATGATTAAAATTTGAAATCCCACTGAAAATGCATAAATTTGATTAGAATGGCACTGTTCTCTTTTTGGACTAAAAAACACTAAAAATAGGTTTAAAAGTTCATTACATTTTTCTTCTCATTATTCCCAATGTCAACAAGTAAGCTCATCCACTGCTTAAAGAAACATAATAATATAGTGATCTGCCTTTTTATTTTGTTGTGAAACATCTTCCTTTTTCGCTGCTTGACTTCTTTTAAGTCTGGGCACTAGTGATCATTTTGGAGGGCAGCCCTTAGCACACAGCATTTTCCCCTACCATAAGGACTTCATTGGTCTGGAGTTCTGTGTGACTGGGAGTACTCCCTGGCAGTATTCCACCCAAACCACCATCTTCAAGTATATATTTAAAGCATTCCAAGAAGGAGCATTTGCTCAGAGAGATTTTATGCAACCTATGGGAGAAAGACAGGAATGCTGAGCATGTCATAGAGGCAGGACTCAGAAGAAAAAGACAGGAATTGAAAGGATGCTTTCCAGTCTAGAAGTTGTTGTTCATATCTCATTTGAGCACTAATTTTCTTTTAGTAGCACTACCGTATTGTTTTCTTGTAACCACAGCTATTCTGTAAGACTTTTGTTTCTTTTTCTCATGTGCTGTTTTATGAAACAGACTTTGTGGAGAGAAGATAGGAGCATAAAGAAGTACCCTTTCCAGTGCTGTGCACTCCCTCCTCTTCCCTCCCCTCTTTAAACCAATCCCAACCAAACCCCTGCAGCCCTGCTCCAGGAGCAGCCCTGCTCCTGCATAAGCCCCACCCCCAGCTCAGAAAGCCTCTGCCACTGTGGACTCTCCCACCAGGCCCAGGGAGCTGGGGTGTGAGACAGGGGACAGAAGTGGGGACAGGCTCCAGTTATTTGGGTGGAGCCTGAACTACAGTTCTACCCTACAGAGACAGTGTTTAAAAGTTCTTTGGTTTTAATATTATAGGGCAGCTATGCTGACATAGCAACGATCATGAAGATGGCACAGGACCAGGCAATGTTTCACCTGTTATATATAAGGTCACTTTGAGTCAAAGCTGACTGGATGACAAGTAGAAACAACAACACTGGCAACTGCATAGACCTCTGTGCATCGAAACAGGGCTCTACCTAACTTTATATTATTGTTTCCAAATACCTGACCTCAAATGAACTTTTACAACATAACTTGAGACTAAGTGGGGGCTGTTTTATATACATTCACACACTCAGCGATAGTTCCTCTTTATATCAATCTGTCTGTCCATCCATCCACACCATCTTTTTATTAAGATATACAATAATTGCCAAAGAAATGTGAAAAGCAAAAAGCTAAGGTTTAAAGAATTAAGATAAACATTTTATATTTATTGAGTTCAAAAGCAATCGTTCTGTTATAAATTCATCTTCACTGAGTTAAAAAATAATTAAATCAATATCAAAACTTTCTTTTTTTTATAGTGAGATAGGAGGCAGTGTGGTATAAAACACAGTACATGAGTTTTGTAGTTAAAAGCCCTGAATCTCGGGGTCAAGCTATTTAACTTTTTCCAAGCTTGTTTCCTTGTCTGTAAACAGGGATGATTAGCTTTAAAAGACTTTTTAAAAACAAGATATTGTAGATACAAAACCAAAACCAAACCTGTTGCCAAGTTATTCCAACTCATAGCAACCCTATATAGGACAGAGTAGAACTGCCCCATACAGTTTCCAAGGAGTACCTGGTAGATTCAAACTGCAGACCTTTTGGTTAGGAGCTGTAGCTCTTAACCACTATGCCACCAGGTTTTCCAGATATTGTAGATACCTACATTATGTCTGGCACATAGTGGTTATTTCCCACCCTTTCTCTATACTTGGGTACCTAATCCGTATATATGTTTGCCTTAAATAGGCTAATGTCTAAAATAGGCTGATATAGATAGATTATTAATAAATTAAATTGGTTTAAGGAGCTTACTTATATTGACAATTGTAATCATTTATTTGAATTGATTCACTTGTGCCAACCAAAACAAAATGACTGGTTTTCTCAGGAATTTGTAAATTTCACATTTTTTCTTTTTTCCTTTTAAAAGAGGCATCTAGGCTCTCCTAAGAGCCCTACCCAAGTTTCCCTTTGTGGCAATAGTTAGCAGTCAGGTTTTATTCAAATGAATCAATAAATGACCCCAAGGAAGGACAAATCAACTTTATTTAAAATAGGTTTATTGAGTGTTCTTTTCCTGTTTACCACTAGGCTCAATTTCACAGAGCGGCGGCGGCAGCAGCAAGGGCAATGGAAGTGAGGCATGGCATGCTGCACCAAAAATAACCAAACCCACTGCCATTGAGCAGATTCCAACTCATAGCGATCCTATAGGTCAGAATAGAACTGCTTCATAGGGTCTCCAGGGAGTGGCTGGTGGATTCGAACCGCTGACCTTTTGGTTAGCAGCTGAGCTCTTTAACCCCTGTGCCACCAGGGCTGCAGCAAGAACAAACACACAGACACAGTGCAGAGCAACCCACTTGCCACTGGGGCCCCGGCGGCCTCAGACGAGCCATTGCCACTGTGCTGATTGGCATGTCTTTGACACAGCCCCCTCCTGATGCTCTCTCACGGGTCCCCATTCCTGCTGTCAGAGTTGGGGGGCCCACCTGAAGATCTGCCTGTTAGCTGGAATTTGTTACTCTTGCTCTATATCTGATGGTGTCATATCTTCAATTTTTTGAGGCAACTCTGGGTGGGCTTGAGATCAGGTCTTGCCTGCCAGGCTTGCTCTCAGAGTAAAAGACATACTCTCTGCTGCAAGGGAATCTGAAGGCCTGGGAGGTTTATTATAGTTAATACCAAAACGATCACATGTATAAACCCATATTCTAAAACATTATTTACTCTAGTTTGTAATAAATCAGAACTTTCTTTGTTTTGAATAGAAATGTAGAGTTCTTTCTTCCTTTCACAAAAGATGTGTTTCTATCATGTGACCACTGTGTGGCCAAACCTTGGAGACATCCAGACACACTGTGCTCCCCTGTGTTTGTACACTCAGGGTTCATTCAGGGGCTTAACACAAAGCTAAAAAGTCTGGTCCTGCATTAGTCTGGGGTGCTGCTTTTAATTTTGTGGTGCAGAACTAACTCCAAATAAATTGGCAAAAAAGTAACCTATGAAAATAGCTTTAACTTACTAATCCACTACATCTTTGACAGCAATTTTAGAGAAAAATGGTCCAGAGGACAAAGTGCCTAATTAATGATGAGAAAATGATGCCTTCAAATCCTGCAACAGTTCTCCCTGCATTAATCCTTTGTCCAGAGTTTTATTCATGCGAAAGTGACAGTTACTTTTTGCTTCTGTCCCCTTCATTCCAGTACTGCTCAGTCTGCATTTCTGTGAGTCGGGAAATCGTGCGCTGAAATGCAAAGATTTCCTCTTCTCCAGTGAACATGGAAAGTCCTTCTGCTGAGTCCTGGTTACAGAATAAACCGAGCACCAGTCAAAACCATTACAAATGAAAATTTACAGAACTAAGTACAGGATTTTAAAATCCTTTTAGATGTACCTTTTTAAATTACAAAATTTACTGTAAATTTCTTCATATATAGTAAAACTTGTGAAAGCCAGAACTTGTGTAAGGTGGAAACCTGTCAGAGAAGGAAAACTCAAATGTTTTCCACTAGGAGAGAGTGACAGAGAAGCGGCAAGACAACACCCTGTCAAAAGGGAAAACTTGCAAGACTCAGAAAAACAAGACAGTCCCATCAAGTTCCAGCTCTCACAGGTTTCACTGTACAGTCTCTTAAAATAGACCAGAGGATCAACTCATTTAAACCAACGGAAAGCAAACACAACAAATGACCAGGGAAGAAGACTAAACAGGAAAAACATTAAAAGCATAAACAAAACATTTCAGCAAACACCAGAAAAATCCAAATATGAAAGTTTTGTGTAAAATTAAAGTTCTCTGCAAAATCTAAAGAAAGGACATTCCAGACAGAAAATGAATTCTTTCTCCAAAAGTGCAGGTCAGGAATCAATAACAGCAAAGAACAACTGTCCTGGCAGGTTAAAAAAATTAGGAAGCAGCTAATGCTCTCCCCTGAAGCTTAATGGACATGTTCACACGCCTGTGGGAGGACTGAGGACAAACCTCTGAAGGCCCTTTTCCAAAACGGATGACTGCAAGGTCTCCAGTGGGGGCCCTGAAGAATGTGTCTCGGATCTCACCTCACAAAGGCCATAGCTGCTTTGGGTCCTAAGCATCTAGGGTTAAACTGGGGGGCCCCGCCCCTGTGGAAGCCCTGGTGGCACAGTGATTAAGAGCTTGGCTACTAACCAAGAGGTCAGCAGTTAGGATCTGCCAGCCGCTCCTTGGAAACCTTATAGGGCAGTTCTATTCTGTCCTATAGGGTCACTATGAGTCCAAATTGACTCAATGACAACAGGCTTTGGTCCCTGTGAAACTGTTAAACAGTCCAGGACTGGTAACACCAATGTGGGCTTGTGGCCACTAAGAGGGCTTTGAATTTTCTTTTCTTTCTTGAGGGACTGGCTAGTAGGCTCTTTCAGAGAAAAACCCTGGACTCTTCAGTCCATCTTCCACTGACCTCATGACCCTGAAGTTACATGGCCTGATTTCTTCATATATTACTACTCCCAAGTGCTGAGCTTACTTTGCCCTGTGTCTGAACCCTGATCTTAACGCACTAAAAAAAACCCACTGCCATCGAGTCAATTCTGACTCATAGCGACCCTATAGGACAGAGTAGAACTGCCACATAGAGTTTCCAAGGAGCGCCTGGCGGATTTGAACTGCCAACCTCTTGGTCAGCAGCCGTAGCACTTAACCACCCTGATCTTAGGAGGAAAAAATTTAAGAGCCAATGATTTAAAGGACTTTAGAAACTGAGAAGATGTAGCTCCTTGTTATGGATTAAACTGTGTCCCCTAAAATATGCACTGAAACCCTGGCTCCCATACCTATAAATATGATCCTGTTTGGAATTAGGGCCTCATTTGTTGTTAATTAAGTCATATCTGAATAGGGTGGGTCCTAAATCTATTACTTTGAGTTATAAAAAAGCAGAATGGACACAGAGATACAAAGAAAGAAGAGGAAGACAGGTGACAAAGACACATCTACGAGGACTGCTGGCAGCTACCAGAAGCTGAAATAGACAAGGAAGGACTTCCCCCTAGAGGCTCACTCTGAATGCTGACTTCTAGCCTCCTGAATGGTAAGAAAATAAATTTCTATTCTTTAAAGTCACCTACTTGTGGTACTTCTGTTATGGGAGCATTAGGTAGCTAAGACACCCCTTAAGTGTCTTCTTTCAAATTATCAAAGAAAATATTTAGATTAAGTATTGCTCTTAGAGAAACCTCTATACCAAAAAGTCCCAGCCCATGGGTCTATAAACAGCTACTATTTATTATTTAAAAAAAAAATTTTTTTTTTTTTTAGGTTTAAGTAATCATATTTTGAAAGTTCACTTTTAAAAGGATTATTGGTTTTACTCTCCCAAACTCCTGAGAATGCATAATTTCTACTCAGGTCAATGAGGAACTATTTTCTCCTTCCAAATGTCTTTTCACCTCTGAGGTTGGAAGAATGAGGCTTCCTTCATTCTCAAGGTGAGTGTGGGTTTAAAAGCTTAACTAATATATCAATTGTCTATAGTTGAGAAATATACTCTGTAACGTTCTTACAGAAGAAGGAAATGCCATCACTTCTGCCTGGCGTGGGGTCAATCACCAGACTCTAAGCTCCTGGACTGGGCTAGCATTGGCTTTTCCCTACTGACTGTACCAAGGTCTGGCACCCACACCAAACCCACTGCCGCCAAGTTGATTCTAACTCATAGTGACCCCAGAGGGTTTCCAAGGCTGAAAATCTCTTCGGAAGCAGACTGCCACATCCTTCTCCCATGGAGCCACTGGTGGTTTTGAAATGCCAACCTTTCAGTTAGCAGTCAACTGCTTTATCTACTGCGCCACCAAGGCTCCTTCTAGCATGGAAGTTAGGAGATGACTCATGGACTTCTTTGTAAGTCAAGGGCCTTGCTAGACACTCCATGGTCCTCGACTAGCCAGCCCACATGCAGCAATACTGTATCATGCACTCAACAAATCCAGAAACATGAAGAAGAATATCCAGAAAAGGCAGCACGGTGTAGTAGAATGAGCCTGGAGCCAGACACAGGTGCCCTGGCATCCAACTCTGGCCTACCACTAATCAGTTGTGTGCCTGCAGCTGACCTCTGTGGGCTTTGTTTCTGCCATATGCAAAATGAAGCGTTGCATGACGTGATCACTAAGTTTCCCTGTTCTCTAAGACTGCAATTTTCTACATTTAGTGATATTGAGAATGAGTCTGCTACAATGGCCTCAGAAGAAAGCAGCAAACCAATGGTTAAATATATACTGCATTCCTTCTTCAAAATGTAGCCATGTATCAGACCAAAACCAATTAAGCTGTTTTATAATAAAAAGAGATTACGTTAATATCGCCTACCTGGCTCAGCCCCAAATCATCCATCAGTATTCTGCTTTGCTCCAACTCACTGTCATGATGTTGATGCAAAAATAGGCTTGATAGAGGAGTCAATGCAGAGCAAATTATACGCACCTGAAACAGGAAAGTGCGTGAATGGTGCTACTCCTTACACTGCACAAGTTGAAGAACAAATCTTTCACAAAATAAAAATCTGGTGATCTTTGCTTTAAAAAGATCTAGTAGTTTGTGTGTATCTCTTTAAAATGAGACTTTTAACTGCATAGCACTTTTCAAAATATTTCCACACATCTTATACCATCCTGTGAAGTAGGGAACGAAAGTTGTATTGGGAAACTTCAGGCCTGGAGAGGTCTCAGCCCAGGATGTCAGCCTAACCTTCTCGTTCTAAGTCCAGGGCTCTTTCTATTACACCCTGACATTGACACTTATCCCTGGGTGTTTGGAACATCCCTGGTTTTGGAACATCTGTTCCTAGATGCTCCAGCGAGAGGTTACCAGTTTGCTGCATAGGTGACTGCTAAGTTCAGTGCACTGGTTACCGTAATTATACCTGTGTTTCCAGAACCCACACTTACATCAGCATCCCACCAGAACAGTCTTCAAAAAGACTAGGATTTACATTAATATTTCTTAACTACATTAAGCATTTAAGTGAGTGTATGTGATCAGATACTGAAAATAGCTTTTATCTTTTACAAATTTTATGTCCATTAGCTTAAATATATAACATGTTCCTCTTGGTGTTTAAAGAGTCCTGACTTTGTTTTCAGGATTCACAGCTATCCTTTTAAAATTGTTATTTAACTAAATACATCAATTCTTTAAAATAATCTATTGACATTTGGGACTAGCTTTTCCAAATGACCTTCTACCTTCTCTTACATTGTTGTTGTTAGGTGCCATTGAGTCAGCTCCAACTCATAGTGACCTTATGTATAATGGTACAAAACATTGCCTGGTCCTGCACTATATTTGAGACCATTGTTGCAGCCACCGGGTCAGTTCATCTCACTGAGGGTCTTTCTCTTTTTTGCTGACCCTGACCAAGCATGATGTCCTTCTCCACAGACTGGTCATTCCCGATGACATGTCCAAAGTAGGTGAGATGAAGTCTCACCATCCTCACTTCTAAGGAACATTCTGGCTATTCTTTCTCCAAGACTGCTACCTCCTCTTATAAAATCTTTTAATCAAAAATGATACTTTTTTCATTATTTAGAAGGAAATACCCATTATTTCACAAATTTCCATGAGCACATTCTAGAATGACGTCTGTTTAATGTTCCCAATTTCTAAAACAGACAAATTTCAACTACTTTTTATAGAGCATAAATTCAAAATGTGTGATTTAGTTAAAGCAAATGTAAGGAAAGTAGTTTAGGTATTCCATCATATTGTGAAATAAATCTTTTTCCTTTAATTAAAAAAAAAAAAATTAGGAGGTGAAAAATGGGGGCAAGTTAGGATTAGAGGGAAGGAGTGAGAGATGGGGGTCAAGAACTTTCTTTATGGTATTCCTAGCTGAAATTAAAAAATGGGGTGGGAGGTTATCAATTCTTCACTCTAAGAACCACCTATTAATATCCCTCTGTCATTTTCTTCTTGAAGCACTAAAACCCCATAACCAAACTCAATGCCATTGAGTCAATTCCAACCCATAGTGACCCTATAGTTCAGGGTAGAATTGCCCCACAGGGTTTCCAAGGAGTGTCTGGTGGATTTGAACTGTTAACTTTTTGGTTAGCAGCTGTAGCTCTTAACCACTTTGCCGCCAGGGCTCCTCTTGAAGCACTAGCATCTTCTGAAAACAGCGTGCCCACAGCTAGCCTCTCTCCTGTCACTCTGGACCCCACACGGTTACTGTGGACCAGAATCTTTGAATGAGTGACTGTCAAAGGCAACCGCTAACAACCAATGGGACTTGGTCCCCCAGCCAGACATTCCCAGCCTCCTGCCTCCCTGTTTACACATGTGCTGGCCTCATGGGAGCATGCAGCAGATTTTGATGTCAGGCACTAAAGTAGGCTCCCCTTAGCAAATGCGGCTTTCCATGCCCACACCCATCACAGGGCCTTTGCTGTACAGTCTCCGCTTTGGTTGCATCTATTCACCCTGCACATGGACTTCAACCATCACTTCTCAGCGTTTATAAGAAGAACCTGAGGTATTTGGGAATGTGCAGATTCCAGGCCCCATCCCTGGGTCTCATTTGCTGCCATAGGAAGTGGTCTCTGGAGCCCATATCTTAAGTAGCCCAGATGAGTCTGATGTTGGTGGTCTTCAGAGGGACTTCCCTAGATACCTCCAATCCCCACAACAGATCAGTCTCTTCTCTCCCCTAGACTCTCACAGCACCATACATACTCCTTTCTCTTTCTCTTTCCAACCTACAGTGGGGATTTTACATTTAGTTTTGTGGACATTTGATTAATATTTTCAGAACCTAGCCTATAAGCTCCACAGAGGCAGGAGCCATGTGTGCCACTGACTTTCTAGGGCTTAGCCCTGTCCTTGGCATGATAAAGACTCTTGAACAAATGAATAACAGAAACATGAAACTCTTCCCTCTCCCCTCTCCCCTAGAAGATTCTGTTATTCCCTCCCCCAAGTCTCTTCAAATTTTAGAACCATTGTTCTATTTCTACACAAGGAATAGGGAGAAAATATGTACATAACATTAAAATAACATTTAAATTAACTCAGTGGTTATGAGCTTGGCTACTAACCAAAAGGTTGGCAGTCTGAATTCACCAAATGCTCCTTGGAAACCCTACAGGGCAGCTCTACTCTGTCCTATAGGGTCACTGTAAGTCGGAATCTACTTGACGGCAATGGGTTAGGTTTTCTAATGTGAAAGTATACTTTTACTTTAAATATGTACTTACAGATACCATTAACGGAGGCTCAACTTTATTGAGAGTTTACTATATGCCAGATAACATTCTAAGTGCTTTACAAACTCATTTAACCTTATGAGATAAAAACCAAAAAACCAAACCCATTGCCATCGAGTTGGTTCTGACTCATAGCGACCCTATAGGACAGAGTAGAACTGCCCTATAGAGTTTCCAAGGAGTGGCTGGTAGATTCAAACTGCCCACCTTTTCATTAGCAGCTGTAGCCCTTAACCTCTATGCCACCAGAGCTTCCACCTTATGAGATAGGTATTATTATTACTCCCTTTTTGTAGAGAAGGAGATTGAAGCTCAGAGAGGTTAAGCAGGTATTCAAAGTAGACCACCTGACCCCAGGACCCACTCCTTAACCACTGGGCAACATTCCCTCTGATGCATGGGCAATGGCTTTGCAATTCATTCTAAAACATAGGTGTCATGGATTGAATTGTGTCCCCCCAAAATATCTGTCAACTTGGTTAGGTCATGATTCCCTTGCATGATTGATTGTCTACCATTTTATCTTCTGATGTGATTTCCCTATGTGTTTTAAATCCTATCACTATAATGTAATAAGATGGATTAGTGGCAGTTATATTGATAAGGTCTACAAGATTAGATAGTGTCTTAAGCCAATCTCTTTTCAGATATAAAAGAGAGAAGCAAGCAGAGAGACATGGGGACCTCATACCACCAAGAACGCAGCACTGGGAGCAGAGCACATCCTTTGGACCTGAGGTTCCTGTGCTGAGATGCTCCCAGACCAAGGGAAGACTGAAGACAAGGACCTCCATCCAGAGCTGACAGAGAGAGAAAGGCTTCCCCTGGAGCTTGCACCTGAATTCAGACCTCTAGCTTACTAGACTGTGAGAGAATAAACTTCTCTTTGCTAAAGGCATCTACTTGTGGTACTTCTGTTATAGCAGTACTAGATGACTAAGGCAATAGGTCTTTGGATAAAATAGCCAAGGAACAAGATGCTATAATACTAGTCACTGGAGTGTCTGAGTCATAGGGAGAGAGAGCTCTAATACTGAGGAGGGTCCTTTTGCCATTCATTCATTTGTTCATTCATTATTCAATCAGTGAATCATTTACTGATGCATAAGTATTTACTGGGTACTCACACTAGACAAGGCACTGTGTTGTACATCATTACAGGTGGAGCACATGATCTGCCTGGCAGAATGATAGAATTGTTGGTATATCAGACCGTTTTGTACTGAGACTTTTACTATACTACTACTGTTACTAGTTGTATTAGTTATCTAGCGTTGCTATAACAGAAATACCACAGGTGGATGTGTTTAACAAACAAAAGTTTATTCTCTCACAGTTTAGGAGGCTAGAAGTCCAAATTCAGGGTGCCAGATACAGGAGAAGTTTTTCTCTCTCTGTTGCGTCTGAGGGAAGGTCCTTGTCATCAATCTTCCCCTGGGTCTAGGAGCTTCTCAACTTGGGGACCCCTAGTTCAGAGGATACATTCCACTCCTGGCTCTTCTCGATTGATGGAAATGAGGTCCCTCTTCTCTCTGTTCACCTCTATCTTTTATATCTCAAAAGAAATTGACTCAAGATACAACCTAATCCTGTAGATTGTGTCCTTCCTCATTAACATAACTGCCTCTAATCCTGCCTCCTTAAAATCATAGAGGTTAGGATTTACAACACATGGGTAATTACATCATATCGCAAAATGGAGGACAACCACACAATACTGGGAATCGTTGTCTAGCAAAGAAGACACAATTTTGGGGGGACACAATTCAATCCATAACACTAGTAATAATAATAGTACTTATATAGTATTCCACCATGTGTCTGTCAGTTTGTCATACTGTGGAGGCTTGTGTGTTGCTGTGATGCTGGAAGCTATGCCACCGGTATTCAAATACCAGCAGGGTTACCCATGGAAGATAAGTTTCAGCTGAGCTTCCAGACCAAGACGGACTAGGAAGAAGGACCCAGCCATCTACTTCTGAAAAGAATTTGGACACTGAAAACCTTATGAATAGCAGTGGAACATTGTCTGAGATAGTGCCGGAAGATGAGCCCCCCAGGTTGGAAGACACTCAAAAGACGACTGGGGAAGAGCTGCCTCCTCAAAGTAGAGTCAACCTTAAGGATGTGGATGGAATAAAGCTTTCAGGACCTTCATTTGATGATGTGGCACAACTCAAAATGAGAAGAAATAGCTGCAAACATCCATTAATAATCGGAACCTGGTATATACAAAGTATGAATCTAGGAAAATTGGAAATCATCAAAAATGAGATGGAACATATACACATTGATATCCTAGGCATTAGTGAGCTGAAATGGACTGGTATTGGCCATTTTGAATCAGACAATCATATAGTCTACTATTCCGGGAATGACAACTTGAAGAGGAATGGTGTTGCATTCATCATCAAAAAGCACATTTCAAGATCTATCCTGAAGTACAATGATGTCAGTGATAGGATAATATCCATACACCTACAAGGAAGACCAGTTAATACGACTCTTATTCAAATTTACACACCAACCACTAAAGACAAAGATGAAGAAACTGAAGATTTTTATCAGCTTCTGCAGTCTGAAATTGAATAAACATGCAATCAGGATACATTGATAGTTACTGGTGATTGGAATGCAGAAGAAGGAAACAAAGAAGGATTGGTAATTGGAAAACATGGCCTTGGTGATAGAAACAATGACGGAGATCAAACGATAGGATTTTGCAAGACCAATGACTTCTTCATTGCAAATACCTTTTTTCACCAACGTAAATGATGACTATACACACGGACCTCGCCAGCTGGAATACACAGGAATCAAATCGACTATATTTGTGGAAAGAGACAACGGAAAAGCTCAATATCATCAGTCAGAACAAGGCCAGGGGCCAACTGTGGAACAGACCATTAATTGCTCATATGCAAGTTCAAGCTGAAACTGAAGAAAATCAGAGCAAGTCCACAACAGCCAAAATATGACCTTGAGTATATCCCACTTAAATTTAGAGACCATCTCAAGAACAGATTTGACGCATTGAACACTAGTGACCAAAGACCAGATGAGTTGTGGAATGACATCAAGAACATCATACATGAAGAAAGCAAGAGGTCATTGAAAAGACAAGAAAGAAAGAAAAGACCAAGATGCTGTCAGAGGAGACTCTGAAACTTGCTCTCGAACATCAAGCAGCTGAAGCAAAAGGAAGAAATGATGAAGGAAAAGAACTGAAGATTTCAACGGGTGGCTCGAAAAGAAAAAGTAAAGTATTATGATGACGTGTGCAAAGACGTGGAGGTGGAAAACCAACAGGGAAGAACACACTTGGTGTTTCTCAAGCTGAAAGAACTGAAGAAAAAATTCAAGTCTCAAGTTGCAATAATGAAGGATTCTATAAGGAAAATATTAAATGATGCAGGAACCATCAAAAGAAGATGGAAGGAATACACAGAGTCATTATACCAAAAAGAATTAGTCAATGTTCAAACATTTCAAGAGGTAGCATATGATCATGAACCGATGCTACTGAAGGAAGAAGTCCAAGCTGCGCTGAAGGCATTGACAAAAAACAAGGCTCCAGGAATTGATGGAATATCAATTGAAATGTTTCAACAAACTGATGCAGTGCAAGAAGTGCTCACTCATCTATGCCAAGAAATTTGGAAGACAGTTTCCTGGCCAACTGACTGGAAGAGGTCCATATTTATGCCTATTCCCAAGAAAGATATCACACGCAAGCAAAATTTTGCTGAAGATCATTTAAAAGCAGCTGCAGCAGTGTACTGACAAGGAACTGCCAGAAATTCGGGCCGGTTTCAGAAGAGGATGTGGAACCAGGGATATCATTGCTGATGTCAGATGGATCCTGGCCAAAAGCAGAGAATACCAGAAGGATGTTTACCTATGTCTAATTGACTATGCAAAGGCATTTGACTGTGTGGAGCATAACAAATTACGGATAACATTTCAGAGAATGGGAATTCCAGAACACTTAACTGTGCTCATGAGGAACCTGTACATAGATCAAGAGGCAGCTGTTCAGACAGAGCAAGGAGACACTGAGTGGCTTAAAGTCAGGAAAGGTGTGCATCAGGGTTGTATCCTTTCACCATACCCATTCAATCTGTATGCTAAGTAAATAATCTGAAAAGCTGGATTATATGAAGAATGGGGCATGGCGATTGGAGGATGACTCATTAACAACCTGTGTTATGCAGATGACACAACCTTGCTTGCTGAAAGTAAAGAGGCCTTGAAGCACTTACTAATGAAGATCAAAGACCACAGCCTTCAGTATGGATTATGTCTCAACATAAAGAAAACAAAAATCCTCACAACTGGACCAATGAGCAACATCATGATAAACGGAGGAAAGATTGAAGTTGTCAAGGATTTCATTCTACTTGGGTCCACAATCAAGAGCCATGGAAGAAGCAGTCAGGAAATCAAAAGACGCATTGCATTGGGTAAATCTGCTGCAAAGAACCTCTTTAAAGTGTTGAAAAGCAAAGATGTCACCTTGAAGATTAGGGTGTGTCTGACCCAAGCCATGGTATTTTCAATTGCATCATATGCATGTGAAAGCTGGACAATGAATAAGGAAGGCTGAAGAAGAGTTGACACCTTTGAATTGTGGTGTCAGAGAAGAATATTGAATATACCATGGACTGCCAAAAGAACAAACAAATCTGTCTTGGAAGAAGTGAGGCCAGGGTGCTCCTTAGAGGCAAGGATGGCGAGACCGTGTCTTACATACTTTGGACATGTTGTCAGGAGGGATCAGTCCCTGGAGAAGGACATCATGCTTGGTAAAGTACAGGGTCAGTGGAAAAGAGGAAGACCCTCAACAAGATGGATTGACAGAGTGGTTGCAACAATGGGCTCAAGCGTAACAACAATTGTAAGGATGGCACAGGACTGGGCGGTGTTTCGTTCTGTTGTGCATAGGGTCGCTATGAGTCAGAACCAACTTGACAGCACCTAACAACAGCATATAGTACTCAGCTTATGCCAAGTATTGTTTTAAATGCTTTATGTAGATGAGCTTATTTAGCCCTCAAAACAACCCTATGAAGTAAATACTATTATTATCCCCAATTCACAGATGAGAAAACTGAGGCACACACAGGTGAAGTAAGTGGTAGAGCCAGATTCCAGCCTAGACAATCCGGCTCCAGAGTCCAAAATATTTAGTTTTGGGAAAATATACTACATCCTCACCTTGAAATCATAAAAGGTATCGATGAGAGTTATGAATCTTCGAGCTTGAGTCCTCTTTGCCAAGGTAAACTGTGGAATGTTTCGTAAAAATACTGTATCAAAATTCCTTGATAGTTCCAAATAGTCACTGGCTCCAAGTGGCTGTAATTAAAATGAAATAAAGAATAGAAAATTAAAACAAACAATTCTAGTTGCCCTTGGATTAGTTTAATTAAAAATGCCTTTTTAAAATTAGTCTACTTTAAAAATGTCATGGTGAGATCTGGGTGGTAGACCCAATGGGGCAGTATTTTCAGAGTAGGCCAATTTTTTTCCTCATTCAGAGTAACACTGATAATATGTACTGTATGGCCTTATTAGTGGCATAAAAGAGGGGGCAAACAAGAAGACAAGAATGTGGTGGGGAGTGGAGGAGTATCTCCAGCCATGACCTCGGTCAGTAACTTATAGGCCCCTGTCTTAAATCCAGTCTTCAATCTTTTTCTTTTTATTCATATAACATTACTTGAATTCCATTTAAACATGTCCTAACTAATCCTTCCTATGACTCAACTGCAAACTGTCACTATCATTAAATGGAGTCATTTCATAATGGCATGCTGATATTATACCACAGTTTTGAAAAGATGACTGCTTTAGGAGGAAAATCACCAGAAAATATTTTTGTTTAATTACAGGTAATGTATTTCAGGTGCAATGTAGTAAACATTGCTAACATCTGTAGGAAATACCAGAGGGTTTTAATGACCAGAAGTAGGCTGAGACCTCCAGCATAATTTGGAGCAGCACGTGACTTCTTGATAATGAGAAGGGTACAGGACTTGAGGGCCACAAAATGATTCCCACAGGTGCTACCCACAGATGTGAAGCTCTAGTTCCTGAAACATGAATTTAACTTGTGAAAATTATAACAACTATCTGCAAACACATTTTTTGTAGTTACTATTCCCAGGAAATGTTACTTCTACACATTTTAAGTTGTGTGTGTATGACTGTACTCTGTCAGCAGCAAACCATGAGCAGAGGTTGGAGATGTTTCTGGGCCTGGGTACAGGGGGGAGATGACCAGAGACTGAGTGGGCCATGAAATCCTTCTGAAAGCTCCCAGAGAGGGCTTTGAATCAGTTCAGGAGGGTTCAGTAATTGCTGATGTAAATGAGGGCTGCATACGTGTTGCATAGCAACCAAATCTGTTGCCCATCGGATTTTGACCGGAGTAGGAAACAGTCGTACCCTGCTCAAAGATGGCAGCTGACCTTGCAGCTTTGAATGTGTGTCGCTCTCCGCAGTCCTGCCAATAATCCAATCTCCAGCATTAGGCTGTTGAAACTTTTGAGATCCATGAGGGAGATTGGATCATTGGCAGGACTGTGAAGAGCAACACATGCAAAGTGGTAGAGTGGGCTGCCATCTTTGAGCAGGGCCCCGCTATTTGTTTCCTACTTGGGTCAAAATCTGATGGGCAACAGGCTTGGTTGCTATGCAACGAGTATGATGCCCTTGTCTAAATCAGCAATTATTGAACGGTTCCAAACCGGTTTGAAGCCCTGCTCCCAGATCACCAGAACCAATCCTTAGAACACAGGTAGCTGAGCCTCCTTAATTTCTGGCAGAATCCATCAATGCCCCTCCCTGTTCAGAAATGTCTCCCTCACCTGGGGAGTCATTTGCATTAAAACCACTTCTCTCAGAAAGGTAGACATTGCTAGGTTCCTGGGAAAATTAGGGAATTGTGGAGGGAGGACTCGTTCTCACCTTACTGTCCATTCATTTCAGTCAGAGCTTCAAACCTATTCATTCCTGTTTGACCCCTGCTGAGAATTTACATTCTAACAAGTTCCCAGGCAATACTAATGCTGCTGGTTAGGGACCAATTCTGAGAGCCACTAGTAGAGCAGTGGTTCTCAAGTTTTACTATACATAAGAGTCACCTGGGGATCTTGTTAAACTGTAGATTCTGATTTAGTATATCTGGAGTGGAAATGAATATTCTCAGCAGGGGTTTGAACGAGAATGAACCAGTTTTGAGCCCTAATTTCAGCCTACCACCACCATCTAACATCCAGCTGAAATCAGTTACATTCACGGGAGAGGAATTCTGGAGAGCTAAGCTCTGGAGAAGTGATTTCCTCAAGACAGAGCAGTTCTGGGCCCTTGGGAAAAGGTGCAGAGAACCAGCGAGAAAGGGCATAAAGTATGACCTGATTCACTTGGAAATCTGCTTGGAGATGTCCCTTCCTCCTATTTCCTCTCACCAACCACATAACAAATGGGAGCACAGAAGGATATGGCCCTTGCCTTTCCCATTTTCCTTCCTGGCTGGAGAGCCTCTGCTTCTAGACTCAGTCAGTACCTGACCTTAGCTAAGCCTCTGCCACTCACCTCAGCCATGTAGGGGTTCAAGTGTGTATTTTTATTGGGTTTAACCCTGACTCTCCAGTCAAGCCCAAGATGTACCAGGAGTGCTGTATGACAGAGTAGATAGGAGTGAGGGCTCTGACTGCCTGGGTTTGAATCCTCAGTTTCTTACTTATTAACTGGGGCCTATTACAAGTTAGGAGTCCCTGGGTGGTGCAAACTGTTAACAGGCTCAGCTGCTGACCAAAAGGTTGGAGGTTTGAGTTCACCTAAAGGTACCTCAGAAGAAAGGCCTGGCAATTTACATCCAGAAAACCCTATGGCAAATAATCCTACTATGACACACATGGGTTCTCATGAGTTGAAGTCAGCTCCATGGCAACTGGTTTTGGTTTGGCATATTAACACATTTTTCTGTTCCTTAGTTTTCCCAACTGTAAAGCAGGAATTTAATTCCTACCTCACCTCTATTGTGAGGATTAAACAAAATAATACATGTAAAGCATTTAGCACGGTGCCTGGGGCATACATTAGCACTCAAACCATGTTGGCCGCTCTTATTATTATTTTGAGCTCAAATGACTGGGCTCAGTACAAATGAGTTGAGGATGTAAAGGTGTGTCATTCTCATTACCAAAAAAAAAAACAAAAAACCAAGCCCAATGCCATTGAGTCGATAGCAACTCATAGTGACCCTGTAGGACAGAGCAGAACTGCCCCATAGAGTTTCCAAGGAGTGCCTGGAGGATTCGACCTGCCGACCCTTTGGTTAGCAGCCGTAGCACTTAACCACTACGCCACCAGGGTTTCCGTCATACATTAGGAGCAGTTAATTTCGCTCTGCCACCGCCCTCATCCAAAACTCTAAATCAGCTTTTATCCATTTGCCTGTCCTTGGAGTCACAGCAGGGACCAGATGGGACTGTGAAGGATTCAGTACAAATCTCAACCCGCCTGGACTCACCATGTAATAAAAACAGTTCCCAAAAGAGAAAGAGGGGAAGGCAAGAGAGAGCACCTTTATGGCAAACAGACAACTGGACAACTCATATGATCTGACTCTTGTGCTCTGAGGGTGACACACTACTTTTGTGAAAACAGAATTTAATGTCTCGTTTCTGTAACAGGAAAATGTATTTAAAAATATGAAGCCTCATTTTAGATATGTAGTTATGTATAATTAAGCTCGCTCTTTATGCATGGATATGATTTCTATCAGTATAACTACATTCCCAAAGAAAATCATTATCAGAAGTGCACTGAAGTGCCTAGGGCAACTGAAAATCAGAATTTTGCCCACTCAGCTATTTTACAAATTATACACCTTTGTCTGTAGGTTCTGCATTTGCCATTATATTAGCAAATATCCCTTTCCCCCCATATCCCTAAAACAATTATGTGCTTGTCCAGGTAAAGAAAACAAAGCTTAATATAATTATCTATCTTCTTTAAAAAATGATGATCATTTAAACAAGGAGAGGTTATTAGTTGCCAAAGACATTTCAATTTAGGTCATGGAGATATAGTGATACTGTTGTTGTTAGATGTCGTCAAACCGGTTATGACTCATAGTGACCCCATATACCACAGAACAAAACACTGCCCATTCCTGCACCATCCTCACAATCTTTGCTGTGTTTGAGCCCACTGTTGCAGCCACTGTGTCAATTCATCTCATTGAGGGTTTTCCTCTTTTCGATGACCCTCTACTTTGTCAAGCATGATGTCCTTCTCCAAGGACTGGTCCTTCCCAATAACATGTCCAAAGCACATGAGACGAAGCCTTGACATCCTTGCTTCTAAGGAGCAATATTACTTTCTTTAAAAACATGAGAGGACAGAGTGGGAGAGAAATGGAGAACAAAATTCAAACTTATAAATAAGACCAGATTTACTGGTCTAATAGAGACTGGTGGAATTCCCAAGACTATGGCCCTTAGACACCCTTCAAACTTGGAACTAAAATAACTCCCAGAGATCACATTTTAGCCATACAATAGACGGCCCTATCAAATGAACAATAACACCAGTGAGGAATGTACACCTGAGAATAATCAACTATGTTAGACCTAAAGGGCAGCATTTGCCCAAAAGCAAAATCAGAAGGAAGGTAAGGGCAGGAAAGCTGGGCAAATGGACATGGGGAACCCAGGGAGCAAGAGAGGAGAGTGCTGACACATTCAGGGGTTTGCAACCAATGTCAGGAAACAAGCTGTGTATAAATCATTGAATGGGAGGCTCATTTGCTCTGTAAACTTTTACCTAAACCACAATAACATGTTCCGAAAGAATGAAATGTATTAACCAAAGAAAGAAGTTGCTTCCCCATGAGAAATCATCTTCCCCTCCCCCCCAAAATTAATTTAAAATATGATGTTTGGGGTTTTTTTTCTAGTAAATATTTAAAGAGTATACTTTCTTATCTGGCTTTGAAGTTGAAGTATTCAAGAAGTAACACTCAGATAAACTTTCAGGATTGAATTTGGTGAGATATGAGAGATTCATATTAATCGAGAGAATGGAGGGATTGAGTAGAATGGCAGGATTCTCAAATAGTTCACATTTAGCTAGGGAAAATATTGTACACTTGGTCAACCACACACGTACTTGGTGCTCGTGTGTTATTTCATTTTTCATTCAACAACTATCTATTGAGCACCAACAATATTTACTGAGCACCAACAATATTGATTGAGTACCCATTACATGCTAGACATTGTGTTGTTGTTGTTGTTAGGTGTCATCAAGTCAGTTCTGACTCATAGGGACCCTACGCACAACAGAACAAAACACCGCCCAGTCCTGCACCATCCTCTCAATTGTTGTTATGCTTGAGCCCATTGTTGTAGCCACTGTGTCAATCCATCTCATTGAGGGTCTTCCTCTTTTTTGCTGACCCTCTACTTTACCGTGCATAATACCCTTCTCCAGGGACTGGCCCCTCCTAATAACATGTTCAAAGTATGTGAGATGGAGTCTCTCCTCCTGGCTTCTAGGAGCATTCTGACTGTACTTCTTCCAAGACAGATTTGTTTGTTCTTCTGGGCGGTCCATGGTATATTCAATATTATTCATCAATACAGTAATTCAAAGGTGTCAATTCTTCTTCAGTCTTCCTTATTCATTGCTCAGCCTTCACAAGCATAGGAAGCGATTGAAAACACCCTGGCTTGGGTCAGGTGCACCTTAGTACTTAAAAGTGACATCTTTGTTTTTTAACACTTTAAAGAGATCTTTTGCAGCAGATTTGCCCAATGCAATGCGTCACTTGATTTCTTGACTGTTGCTTCCACAGGCACTGATTGTGGATCCAAGTAAAATGAAATCTTGACAACTTCCATATTTTCTCTGTTTATCATGATTTTGCTTATTGGTCCAGTTGTGAGGATTTTTGTTTTCTTTATGTTGAGGTGTAATCCATACTGAAGGCTGTAGTCTTTGATCTTCATCAGTAAGTGCTTCAGGTCCTCTTCTTTCACCAAACGAGGTTGTATCATCTGCATATTGCTGGTTGTTAATGAGCCTTCCTCCAATCCTGATGCCCCATTCTTCTGCATATAGTCCAGCTTCTTGTATTATTTGCTCAGCATACAGACTGAATAAGTAGGGCGAAAGGATACAACCCTGACACACACCTTTCCTAACTTTAAACTACGCAGTGTTCCCTTGTTCTGTTCGAACGACTCCTTCTTGGTCCATGTACAGATCCCTCATGAGCACAATTAAGGGTTCTGGAATTCCCATTCTAGACACTTTGTAACAGGCTGAAATTCAGAAGTGAACAAGATGGTCAGGGTTCCTGCCCTGGTAAAACTTATATTCCAGTTTGGGGTAAGAGAGAAGGCAGAACAAGTAAGCAAAGTGATAATTAAAGATGATGATTGAGAACCACCACTAAGCAAATAAGCCCCACAATGCAACTAGTAGGGACAGAACTAGGGGTGACTCTAGTCAGAGTGTTCAGGGAACTCCTTTTTGAGGAGGTGACTTCTGAGCTGAAACCCGAATAATAACAAGAAGGAAGATATTCTAGGAATTTGCTTTGAATGTGAGCCATCCATATGCAAAGACTGTACTCCCCAAAGCCAGAAGGCATCCATTGTCCCACCAGTGTTGGTCAATGCTTCCGTGCCCCACCCCACAGACTAACAGACCACCACAAACAATTGAAAACCTGTGATTCTACATTAGCACTTTCTCCGTTAGTGTTTTATCACCTCTGAGTTTTTTCTGATGGACACCATCGGGATTTAGAGTAAACAAAAGTTTTGTCCCAATAAAGGATCATTGCAGAAGACCTGCTTGCTTGTTCCCAGCGTGCTTCTATCATCATGGCACCTCTTCTCAATCATTTCTTTTGGTCAGGAGGAATATCTAAAAGGATACTTTTTTTTTTTTAATAGACTTGAATTTTTTAGAGCAGTTTTAGCTTTACAGAAAAATTCTGCAGGAGAATCCCCATTCACCCTCTACCCGATGCACACAGTTTCTCCTATTACTAACATTTTTCATTAGTATAAGGTCACTATGAGGCAGAATCAACTCCCCAGCAACAGGTTTGGCTTTGGTTTTTGTGTGGTACCTTTGGTACAATTGGCGAACCACTGTTGATATGTTATTAATAGTTCACATTAGGGTTCACGCTTCGTGCTGTGGGTTTTGACAAATGCTTAATGTCATGTAGGATACTTTTTTTTTAATAGTAAATGCATCTTTTAATTATGAAACAAAATATAATTAAATACCCACAACCCCATTGTCCTAATGTAACAATTATCTTTTTGTTGTATTTCCTTCCAATATTTTTTCTAGCATTATGTTTTACATAATCTTAATTTTCTATTAATTTTAATCCTCTTTTCCACAATGCTTCAGGCTTCTTCTCTATCATTATGTAGTTTTGTCATTTTTACATCATACTAACTAATAAAGCATAGTTTATCTATTTTGCTATTACTGAACATTTAAATAGCTTCTAAGTTTTTGTTATCATGTAACTCAATTCAATTCAACATCTTTGCACACTTTTTTTT
Organism: Elephas maximus indicus; assembly: GCF_024166365.1. Lineage (NCBI taxonomy): Eukaryota > Metazoa > Chordata > Mammalia > Proboscidea > Elephantidae > Elephas > Elephas maximus. The sequence goes on along the minus strand of NC_064819.1, from coordinate 174,306,952 downwards.
TTCCATATTTTGAATTTTTCCTCTAGACAGATTTCCCACTGTGGGCATAAATATTTTTACAGTTCTCCATATCAACTGCCAAATGGATTCCCAAAATAGTTGTATGAATTTATAATGCTCCTAGTAATGTATGAGATACTTTTTCTAGTACTGAGTGGAAACAAATTTCCATAAACATATTTCAAATGTGCTTTAACATAGCACAGTACATCCCAAAGTGTTCAGTACGTATTAAACGATCTTGACGAGTTCCTGGAACAGTTCTGTAAGAATGAAGACAGGGTTCAGGGTAGTTTTTAAGAAAAATTTTAGCATTTATTGAGCCAAGCATAGTTCTAGGAACTTTATAGGCATTGCTTTGAATCCTTAGAATTTCCTCTAAAAGGAAGGCATTATTATTTCCATATTATAAATGAGAAAATAACAATATGAACTTGGAAAATTAAAGAGAGGTTAATTGAAGGCTGCACAGGTAATAAGATGCTGAGATGTAAATTTAATTTAAACTGTACGCTTTTCTGATGAAGACAGAACTTTTGAATCTCCTGTTCTAGAAAAATAAAAGCAGAAAGAGGCCAAATTTCTTCAAAAGAGGCTTTAAATACATGTTTATATTTCTGCCTTATTGATATGACTAGAGTTCCTCAGGTGCAGAGACCATCTCCTATTCATCACTACATCTCTGAGTCTAGCACCATCCCAGTGCACAGAAGGTACTTACAGATTATTTAATGAGTGAAAAGCATGTAGGTGTGTGTCCTCTACTTTTTCCAGCAGCAATTCTGGAATTTCTCCACAGGAGAAGATTCCAAAAACCAAAACCAAACCCACTGCTGTCGAGTTGATTCCGACTCATAGTGACTGTATAGGACAGAGTAGAACTGCACCATAGATTTTCCAAGGAGCGCCTGGTGGATTCGAACTGCCGACCTCTTTATTAGCAGCTGTAGCACTTAACCACTACATCACCAGGGTTTCCAGGAGAAGATTGGGGTGGCAATATGATTAGAAGGGAGGGCAGGATAAGGTACATGACTGGAAGTTATGTTTGCACAGGCAGTACACCCTCATTATTTCAATTGCATGTTTACTTGGGAAGGTTTTGAAGGGGCTAATGGAGGCTGCAAGCGGCTGATGCTCATCCAAGCTACCTGTATTAATCATGATAGGCCCAGTCATTCTATAGTAACAAAAAAGCCCTAAATCCCAGTGGCTTAACACTACTAACATTCATCTCTCACTCACATTACATATCTATTACAGGTCAGTGAGGGGCTCTGCTCCATGCAGTTCTTCAGGGATCCAAGCTACAGAAGCTCCCTCATATTGTAGTGACACTACTGGAACACAAGGTTCACTTTGTTCTGCTGGCCTCCCCGGCAGGGAAAGAAAGCACCAGCAACTGAATACTTCAGCCTGGAAATGATACATATCACGTCTGCTCCTCGTTTACTGGCCAGAACTAGATCCACAGCTCTGCCTAACTGCAAGGGGACAAAAAAAGTAATTCTCTCATGTGTCCAGAAGGAAAGCAGAACCAAATAGGGGAAGCACTGGGAGTCTCTACCACACCACCTCTTGCCATTCCCACTGGCCCTCTCTCTGTTTCAAGCTTTTCCAATATCTTTTTGAACACTAAAAAAAGTTTCAAAGTCCAATATAGAGCAGTGTAAACTAGAAGAACCAATGACAACAAATAGGATATTCAACCTGAAAGTCTTGATAACCCTAGCCCCCAAAAGGAAGGACATTTGCCTCCTATGAATAGAGACTGAGGGCTGCACAGTATCCTTAATGAGGAAGAGAATGTATACATCTCTCTAGGACTGAATCTCAAGACATTTCTTTAAAATCAATTTGTCTACACCAAAAATGTCCTTCTTCCAAGATGTACAATCCCAAATACCTATGCTTTAGAATATTAATTATACATTTTCATGAAATAAGACTATTAAAGAACTCACAGACTCAGGTTAAAATGACATCTAGTTGAGAGTCCCTAAGATAGCTGCTCTCCATTTCTCATTAAAATATTTACAATGGTAAAGACACCGATAAAAATTCTCAACATCACAAACTCCAGCTAAACTGAATGGAACTAAACTGAAATTACAACTGAGAGCCAACAAGTGCTGGAACAAAGCCATCCACCTGAAAGAAAGCAGGGAAATCTTTCATCCCTTCCTGAACCAGTGGTTCTCAATGGGGGGCGATTTTGCCCCTGAGGAGACATTAGGAAATGTCTGGAGACATTTTTGGTTGTCTTGACTGGGTAAGTGGGAAGGCGTGAGGGGAGGGGTTGCTACTGGCAGCTAGTAAGTAGAGGCCAGTGATGCTGCTAAACATCCTACAATGCACAGGACAACCCCCACAGCAAAGAATTATCTGATCCAAAATGTCAGTAGTGCTGAGGCTGAGAAAGAAACCTCATCCTAGGCTTTTGGTGTTCTTGTTATCTATCAGAGCTAACAGTATATGTCTGATACCTGGATTTAGGGGTCCAGTATATCCTAAACATAAAAATATCACGCTGGAATTATTCACTTTAGCTGATAAGTAGCCATCTCTATCAATCTGAGATTTGGCTGCTCTTACAAAGCAAGTGTTACTATTTCCAGCTGTTCAGAGGTGACTGACAACATTTTCCAACTTTTAGTTCACCTTGTAGTTAATGGAGCTATCAAATTTGGTTTCTTCATTCATGGGGTGCAAAGCTGGAATTCATCTGTCTTGTAGCCACTCGCAAATGTTCTCTGGGTCACTCAGGACTTTGAGGTCTCTAAATTCATCTGGTAGTTTGTTAGACAGCTCACATAGCCACACACCACAGTTTCCCAGATCAAAGGCCTAGTGTCAAAAGCTATGGCTCAGCCCAGGCTAATATGTTTCCATTTATATGCTGTCTTCATTTTAGCAATTTTCTCCACGTAATTTCTGTGTGCTATCAGTGTTCCTTTTCTCCATAAATGTCAGACAATATTCAGTCCATCTGTACATGTATATTCCTCTGCTCCATTCTCTCTCTCTCTCCTCCTTATGGGACTCTAGATGAAACTTTTATTTCTCAATGATTCATTTTGGAGAGTTTCCTCGGACCTATATTCTAGTTCACTGTTTTTCTTTAACTGTTTTAGCTTCCTTTTTTTAAAAAAAATTTTTTTATTGTGCTCTAAGTGAAAGTTTACAAATCGAGTCAGTCTCTCAAAAATTTACATACACCTTGCTATAGACTCCTAACTGCTCTCCCCCTAATGAGACAACAAACTCCTTCCCTCCATTCTCTCTTTTTGTGTCTATTCGGCCAGCTCCTGACCCCCTCTGCCCGCTCATCTCCCCTCCAGACAGGAGATGCCAATATAGTCTCATATGTCTGCTTGATCCAAGAAGCTCATTCTTCACCAGTATCATTTTCTATCCCATTGTCCAGTCCAATCCCTGTCTGGAGAGTTGGCTTTGGGAATGGTTCCTGTCTTGTGCAAACAAAAGGTCTGGGGACCATGACCACCGGGGTCCTTCTAGTCTCAGTCAGACCATTAAGTCTGGTCTTTTTTTGAGAATTTGGGGTCTGCATCCCACTGCTCTCCTGCTCCCTCAGGGGTTGTTTGTTGTGCTCCCTGTCAGGGCAGTCATTAGTTGTAGCCGGGCACCACCTAGTTCTTCTAGTCTCAGGCTGATGTAGTCTCTGGTTTATGTGGCCCTTTCTATCTCTTGGGCTCATTATTACCTTGTATCTTTGGTGTTCTTCATTCTCCTTTGGTCCAGGTGGGTTGAGACTAATTGATGCAGCTTAGATGGCCACTTGCTAGCATTTAAGACTCCAGGCGCCACTCTCCAAAGTGGGATGCAGAATGTTATCTTAACAGATTTTATTATGCCAATTGACTTAGATGTCCCCTGAAACCATGGTCCTCAAACCCCCACCCCTGCTACACTGGCCTTTGAAGCGTTCAGTTTATTCAGGAAACTTCTTTGCTTTTGGTTTAGCCCAGTTGTGCTGACCTCTCCTGTATTGTGTGTTGTCTTTCCCTTCACCTAAAATAGTTCTTATCTACTATCTAATTAGTGAAAACTCCTCTCCCTCCCTCTCTCCCCCATCTCGTAACCATCAAAGAATATTTTCTTCTATGTTTAAATTATTTCTTGAGTTCTTATAATAGTGGTATTATACAATATTTTTCCTTTTGCAACTGACTAATTTCGTTCATCATAATACCTTCCAGATTCCTCCATGTTATGAAATGATTCACTGTTTCATCATTGTTCTTTATCAATATGTAGTATTCGATTGTGTGAACATACCATAATTTATTTATCCATTCATCCACTGATGGGCACCTTGGTTGCTTCCATCTTTTTGCTATTGTAAACAGGTCAGCTACTCTTAAATGCATCCATTGAGTCCTTAATTTTGGTTATTGCATTTTATAGGTCTAGAATATCTGTTGATTCTTTTACAAATATCTGATATGTGTTTTTTATAGTGTCTAGATGATCCCTACTAAAATTTCCAAGCTTTTTTTTTTTTAATCTCTTTGAACATAGTAAATTTAGTTGTTTAAAATACGAACACATAATTCCAATATCTAGTATTTCTGGAAGCCCTGGTGGTGTACTGGTTAAGTGTTATGGCTGCTAACCAAAAGGTTGACAGTTTGAATCTACCAGGCGCTCCTTGGAAACCCGATGGGGCAGTTCTACTCTGTCCTGTAGGGTCACTATGAGTCGGAATTGACAGCAGTGGGATTTTTTTTTTTTTTTTAGTATTCCTAATTTTGTTGTCTATTGTTTATTATTCTCCTTCACAGTGTTTTGATTATCTTTGGGTGCTAGATTTTATATTTGAAAATACTTGTGGAAACATCCAAGTACAAGTCTTAAAGTTTTCTGAGATATCTAGTTCAGACACAGTTTGGCTTAAGTCCCTGAGAGGGCTGGTTTATGTCTGGTTCACATTTATTCCTAGAGTTCAGTCCTTTAGGGCTGTATCTAAAGTGGGAGTCAGTTTACTCCAAAGAGCAGATCCTAGCCTCTGACTTTTGTCCTACTAACTCTGCTCAGATCATTTGTAAAAGAAGATTGTTAGTGCTCACCCATATCCATGCTTTCCTTGTCTTCCTGGGCACACAGCTAGAATATATTTTCCAGCCTACCATCAGGTGTGGCTGTGTGATCAAGTTCAGGCCAATGTGAGACAAGGTGACATGCCTCACTTCCAGGCCTGGCCCATAAAAACCTCCCGCCAGAATCTTCGCTTACTTTCTTCATCTGCTGGCTGAATGGAGAGGGCTATGGGGACTTATAGGAGGGCGAAGGCACAACAGATGAAGCCTGGGTCCATGAAGGGCTGCGTGGAGCAGAGTATTCCTGTCAGTCTGCACTGGGTGGTGACATGAGCAAGAAATGTATGTTTATTTGCTAAGCTTCTGAGATTTGGGGGATGCTTATTTTAACAGTTAGCCTAACCTAATACTCATTTCATCCAACTTTCTTTGATCTCCTAAGCAAGAGATGGATGCAAATTACAGAGAAAGAGTTCACCATTACTAGAAGTGGAAGACATCCTAACATTTCCTTGTGTGAACAGGATTCTCATTCATAGTGACTATCAAAAATTTGATGAATAAAAAGGCAAATAATTCAATTAAAAAATGGGCAAAGGATATGAACAGACACTTCACCAAGGAAGACATTCAGGCAGCTAACAGACACATGAGGAAATGCTCGCGATCACTAGCCATTAGAGAAATGCAAATCAAAACTACAATGAGATACCATCTCAACCCAACATTACTGGCATAAATCAAAAAAACAGAAAATAACAAATGTTGGAGAGGTTGCAGGGACATTGAAACTCTTCTGTACTGCTGGTGGAATGTAAAAAGGTACAACCATTTTGAAAAACAATATGGTGCCTCCTTAGAAAGCTAGAAATAGAATTACCATATGATCCAACAGTCCTACTCCTAGGAACATATCCTGGAGAGATAAGAGCCATCACACGAATAGACATATGCACACCCATGTTCACTGCAGCATTATTCTCCATAGTAAAAAAATGGAAACAACCTAAGTACCCAACAACAGATGAATGGATAAACAAACTAAGGTACATACACACAATGGAATACTATGCAACAATAAAGAACAGTGATGAATTTGTGAAACATCTCACAACATGAGTGAACCTGGAAGACATTATGCTGAGTGAAATAAGTCAATTACAAAAGGTCAAATACTGTATGAGAACACTATTATAAAAACACATGAAACTGTTCCCACACAGAAAGAAACAATTTTTGATGGTTCTAAGGAAGGGGAGGGGTGAGGAGGGAAAAATACTAACTAGATAGTAGATAAGTGGTAGCTCTGATGAAGAGTAAGACAGGACACAATATCGGGGAAGTCAGCACAATTTGACCAGGGCAAAAACATAGAAGCTTCACAGATATATCCAAATGCCCTCCGAGCTACTGGGCTGAGGGCTGTGGGTACATGGTCTCAGGGGACAACGAGCTCAATTGGCATAACATAGTCTATAAAGAAAATGTTCTACATCCAACTGTGGTGTAGCATCTGGGGTCTTAAATGCCTGTGAGAGGTTATCTAAGATACATCTGCTGGTCCCATCCCAGCTAGAGCAAAGGAGAATGAAGAAAACCAAAGACACAAAGGAAAGATTAGTCCAAAGGACTAATGGAACACAACTACCACAACCTCCACCAGACTGAGCCCAGAACAACTAGATGGTGCCTGGTTACCACGACTGACTGCTCTGGCAATGATCACAATAGAGGGTCTCCAAAAGAGTGGGAGAAAAACGTAGAACAAAATTCAAATTCACACAAACACACACAAAAAAGATCAGGCTTGCTGGTCTGACAAAGACTGGAGAAACCTCGAAAGAATGGCCCACAGACGCCCTTTTAAGTTAGTACTGAAGTCACTCCTGAGATTCGCCCTTCAGCCAAAGATTAGACAGGTCTATAGGGCCAACAGGGCCCTGGTGGTGCAGTGGTTAAAAGCTACAGCTGCTAACCAAAACATCAGCAGTTTGAATTGCTGCTCCTTGGAAACCCTGTGGGGCAGTTCTACTCTGTCCTACAAGGTCACTATGAGTTGGAAAAGGCTCAACAATGTTTTTTTTGTTTTGTTTTTTAATAGGACCAACAATAACACACGTGAGGAAAGTGCTTTGTAGTTCAATCATGTATATGAGACTAATTCGCACACCAGCCCAAAAGCTAAGAGGAGAAGGCAGAAAGAAACAGGAAAGCTGGACAAATGGAAACAGGGGACCCAGGGTGGAGAAGGTTAGAATGTTGACACATTGCAGGGTTGGCAACCAATGTCACAAGACAATTTGTGTATTAACTGTTTAATAAGAAACTAATCTGCTCTGTAAACTTTCATCTAAAACACAATAAAATAATAAATAAATAAAACAAAAATTTGATGAGGTTATCTTTAAAAAGACTTAATCAGGAATTGCATTTAGCCATTTTAAGTATCAAACATGATTTTTTGTAAAAGTATGTTCATGGAGGCAAGTTTCTCATTACAAATTCAAAAAGATTTTAATTCGAAAGTGTTATTCAAATTCAATATTTGATAATTCTTAAAATATCTTTGTAAATTTATTTTTCCTGCCATGATTATATAATATACAGAAAATATAATATATATTTTCACCAAACCATATATAAAAACCAAAAAAAATCAATCTCATTGCCATGGATTCAGTTCCAACTCATAACGACCCTATAGGACAGAGCAGAACTGCCCCATAGGGTTTTCAAGGAGCGTCTGGTGGATTAGAACTGCTGACCTTTTGGTTAGCAGCCAAGCTCTTAACCACTGTACCAGGGCTCCAAACCATCCACACCCAGTAACCTAAAAAACCCAGTGCCCTCGAGTCGATTCCGACTCATAGCGACCATCCATGGATGCTGCCAAATCACTTTGTATAGCCCTGTGTGCCACACAGAGTACCATTTTTGATGTGTGCCATTCTGATCACTGTGACTGATATTGCCCCCTAAGTTGATACTAACGTTGCCACAAGACTGCTTACTCCCTCTTTCCCTAGCATTCAGTATTTAAGCATGTTTTGCGGTATTCAAATGCATCAACTAAAAAATTCTCTAGAAAATTATGATAATTTTAAATTTTTGGAGAAATGAAGAATGCTTGCGTGTGGTAGGTTGACTACAGTTCCAACTGTTCTCACCTTCCTGTCCACGCCCTTTGCAGTGTGACTTTCCAGCACTCCCATTAAGGGGTAGAGTTTATCTGCTGAACTCTACAATCTGGGCTGGCCTTGTAACTTAACACTGGCCAAGAGAATGAGGCAGAAGTGATGATATTCCAGTTTTAAGTTTAGGTCTCAAAAGGCTTTGCATGCTCCTGCTCACTGTTTTGCAAAACCTAGCTAGTTTTCTGGAGGAGAAAACATTAGGAGAGCTAATTGTCCAAAATGAGATCATCCTTGGCCAGTCTATAGCCAGGAGACCCCCAAACAGACAGAAAGCCCAACCAAGATCAGAAAAGCTGACTACAGATGTAGCATAAGTGAGCCCAACAGGAATAAAAATAATTTCTCAGCTGACTATAGACTAGAAAGAAATAACAAATGCTTATTATTTACAGCCACTGAATTTTGGGGTGATTTGTCACATAGCAATAGCTAACTGATATATTATACCTGCTATGGAGAAATTTTACTAGTAAAAGCATATATTTTAAAAGTCTCTAATCCAGCACATGTAGAAAAGTATGACCTAGCTTTTATAGTAAGAGATTACTTTTATACAATTGATAAGGATATGTAAACACATATATTGTGATTTATTCTATGTTCATTAATTTTAATTAATTTTGGAATTTTTATGGTATAATATAAAATTTATTTTCAGAAATGAAACAAGATTTACTGTATACAGTAACTAGAAGGAAATAAGTCAGAAAATTATTTGGTATCCTTACAGAATGCAAGAAGACATGGATTCAACTGCATAAAAACAGAAAGTCATAGGGAGAGAACAAGTTAATGTGGAAAATGAATTGAGATAAGGATTGATTGTAATAGAACAAAACTATAAAAGCATTCTAATAGAAAAGTAAAGAATTTCAATAGATAATTCACAAAAGAAAAAGTATAACAGGTACAAGAGGCTAATAAATAAAAATATAGTCAAGCTCAATAATAACCACAGAAAGACAAATTAAAATAAAAATGATATATTATTTCTTCACATACTAATGTGGCAAAGAAAAATTTTACTACTTGATGCTGGCAAGCATGTAATGAGGAATCCACTGTTGATGGAAGAATAAATTAATCAGCTGTTCCAGAAAATAATTTGTCATAAACTTCACCCAGTCATTTCATTTCTAGAAATCAATCTGAAAGAATTAATCAGAAATTCAACCAAAGGTTATACTACGCAAAGATACTTATAACTGCATAAACCAAAAAGCTACTTCAATGTCTAACAATAGTGGAATGGTTCAGTAAATTACAACATATTGATATAATGGAATAAGATGTTACCAATTAATAATGATGTTTATGAAAAACTTTTTATGGAAAAATGCTTGTGATCAAAAGCTAAGTGCAAAAAGTATAATGTAAAATCAAAATTATATTAAGATACGTTCTGCTGAAAATACACATGTAGAAAAAATGCTATAATATATAAAAAGTGTTAATAATTGTTATCTCCAAATGGTATGAGTGATAGACTTAGGGATATGTTTTATGATCTTTTTTACTTTTTAGATCTGCCTTTTCCAAAGGAAAGAGGAATTACATTATAACATTGTAACACAAAACAGAATGGTGCTATAGAGAAACAATTTTGTAGATCTGTACTAATTCCCAACAACATATTAGTGGCCTACATACTCTTTATTTTCTTTATTTGTTTTTAATTTTTGGACATATCCTTTTTTTATGTTAGTCCTCTTCATCTTCCTTAAAAATGCCAAGTGAATGTGTAAAATATTCAACTAAAGAGCTTGAGGAACCACAGTCTATTTAAATGCACAGCTGCCACTCTCACTCTACTGTACAAGACTGAGTCCCAGCAGGGTCAGTACTGTCTTACTCACCTCAGTGTCCCTAGCATCTAGCATAGACCGGGGACCAGAATCCTGCATAATCCATGATTGGTGAATAAATAAATATATCACCAAAATTAAATTAATAATCTCCAAAATTAATTATAACCATTGAATACTTAATAAATAAAACATGTTGCACTAAATCTAAATCCTACAAGGGCTGTACAACAGGGCTTTGAACTCATTTGTTCTGGTTGAACCCCTACTGAGATTTTACATTTCTGACAAGCTCCCAGGCAATGCTAATGCTGCTGGTTAGGGGCCAATTCTGAGAACCACTAGTAGAGCAGTGGTTCTCAAGATATTTATACATAAGAATCACCTGGGGATCTTGTTAAAATGAAGATTCTGATTCAGTATGTCTGGAAATGCAAATTTTCAGCAGGGGTTTGAACTGGGGCCAACTGGTTTGAAGCCTTGCTTTGCAAAGCAGAGAAGACACAGCCCCCCACTCTTTCGACCTGATATGGCAGGTGCAAATATTTATGCTTTTGTTTTGCATTAGGTGATCCTCCTACAGAAGCAAACCATAACATAAAACACTTTCTAAAACCATAATTGATATTGTGAATTCATGCATTGTGCCCTATGAATAATTAAAGCATATGATAATTATCTTTGAGTATTAAACAGCCCTTAAGTTGGTAGCATCCTTAAGCATGTTATTCTAGTTCAAAATTCAAATAGCATTATCTAAGGCAGATTCTAATGCATTATCTAATGCCTGACCCAAGCCAAGGTATTGTTAATCACTTCATACGCATGTGAAAGCTGAACAACGAATGAGGCCCAAAGGAGAACTGACGCATTTGAATTATGGTATTGGCGAAGAATATTGAATATACCATGGTCTGCCAGAAGAACAAACAAATCTGTCTTGGAAGAAGTACAGCCAGAATGTTCTTTGGAAGCAAGGATGGCAAGACTTCGTCTCATGTACTTTGGACATGTTATCAGGAGAGATCAGTTCCTGGAGAAGGACATCATGCTTGAAAAAGTAGGGGGTCAGTGGAAAAGAGGAAGACCCTCAATAAGATGGATTGACACAGGGGCTGCAACAATGGGCTCAAACATAGCAACCATTGTGAGCATGGTGCAGGACCAGGCAGTGTTCATTCTATTGTACATAAGGGCACTGTGAGTCAGAACCACCTCGACAGCACCTAAAAACAACAACAACAACAACAACAATGCAGATTCTTCTTATGATAGATAATAATGACATTCTACATCTTTATACCTGAGCAATTAAAAAGTTTTATACTCTTTGATGTGGCTGGTTATCTGAATAATTTTCTGAACAAGAACAATTAAAATCCACTTATTCCATGGTTTGTACATTCTCAGTTATTGTTTCAAACTCTTTGTTTCTGTGGAAACTTGATGAAAACTTAAAGAAGTTTAAATCTATAATGAGTTTGCGAAGAGCATTTGTTTTCCTTAATTACCATGAGTATACAGCTGCATTATATGTTAGACAGTTTCTTTAACAAACTTTTGGGAATAAAGAGTTGTCTTGCTGTCTTCTTTCTCCTGTGTGAGAAATGGCACAGGTGTCTGCTTTGGTTATGACCCCACTGCCAGGCATGGGGCTTTTTTCAAAGTCACATCAATGTGAAATGCAGGAGCCTTGTATTTATTAGGTGTTCAATGGTCATAATTGATTTTGAAGACGACTTGGTGGTGATATATTCATTTATTCATTAGTCATGGATTTATGCAGGACTCTAGTCCTTGATCTGTGCTAGATGCTAGGGACACTGAGGTGACTAAGATAGCACTGACCCTGCTGGGGCTCAGTCTTGTACGGTGGAGTATGTGAGGGTGGCAGCTGTGAATTTAAATAGACCAGCCTACCTTCTGCCCTGTAACGAGTGGTTGATCTACTTCAGAATACATGACTGAGCTGTCAGCTTGAGTTTCTTTTTTCTCTGCCTGCTTAATGCTTGTTCTGCCACCATTATTTTAGCTCAAGTAGGATGATTATTATTTCAAGCTCTGTCTAGATTGTACTGTTCTAAGGGTTACTCTTTATCTGTACAGACTCTTCTTTATAAATTCCTTATAGTGATAGCCTGATAGCTCCTCATTAAACAAGCCTGTGCAGCATCTTGCTTTGTTTACACAGAAATGACAATCCCTTACATCTTAAAGAGAAGTACCTTTAACGGGGAAAAATATGCTTGAATGGAATTAGTATGAATGAGTTCTTTTCAAAAAAACAAAGTGTCATATGAATTGATGTTAAGATAACTTACATGTGCCAAATTAATAAAGATGATAATTAGAACAACAGAGCACTGAAATGTGTATATTTGCAGAGTAATTTCCCAGGATTGGTCATATGGCACCTCAATATTAGAAATCTCATTAACATGAAATCCATAGCACCCAGCTGGGAAATATCTCACCATTCCAGGAACTAGTATGAACTCTTACCCATTCCTCCCATGCGTCTGTCAGTTTGTCCTACTGTGGGGCTTGCCTGTTGCTGTGATGCTGGAAGCTATGCCACCAGTATTGAAATACCAGCAGGGTCACCAATCAGCACCCACAGAAGCAGTCAAGAAATCAAAAGGTGCACTACATTGAGCGAATCTGCTGCAAAGGAGCTCTTTAAAGTGTTGAAAAGCAAATATGTCACCTTGAAGACTAAGGTGCAACTGACCCAAGCCATGGTGTTTTCAATCACATCATATGCATGCGAAAGCTGGACAAAGAATACGGAAGACCGAAAAAGAATTGATACCTTTGAATTGTGCTGTTGGCGAAGAATATTGAATATACCATGGACTGCCAGAAGAATGAACAAATCTGTCTTGGAAGAAGTACAACCAGGATGCTCCTTGGAAACAAGGATGGCAAGACTACGTCTCACATATTTTGGACATGTTATCGGGAGGGATCAGTCCCTGGAGAAGGACATTATGTTGGTAAAGTAGAGGGCCAGTGAAAAAAGAGGAAGAGCCTCAACAAGATGGATTGACGCAATGGCTGCAACAATGGGTTCAAGCATAATAACAATTGTGAGAATGGTGCATGACTGGGCAGTGTTTCGTTCTGTTGTACAAAAAGTTGCTATGAGCTGGAACCAATTTGATAGCACCTAACAACAACTTACACATTCTACTTCAGAAGGTTTTTTTTGTTTGTTTGTTTAGTGTTTATGAACAGTTTTACTACTTGACTGATACAGTCTCAATGGCAGGGGGATAGTTCTAAATAAATTTGCTAAACTCTGTACCCCCTCTATAGCCAAATAATAATGGTTAATACAGTACTCCTTTCAAGGGTTTCTTAGTTATCTAGTGCTACTATAACAGAAATACCACAAGTGGGTGGCTTTAAGAAACAGAAATTTATTCTCTCACAGTCTAGGAGGCTAGAAGTCTGAATGAGGGTGCCAGCTCTAGGGAAAGGCTTTTTCTCTCTGTCAGCTCTGAGGGAAGGTCCTTGTCATCAATCTTTGCCTGGTCTAGGAGCTTCTCAGCACAGGGACCCTGGGTCCAAAGAATGTGCTCCCCTGCTGGTTCTTCATTCTTGGTGGTAAGATGTCCCCTGTTTCTCTGCTCCCTTCTCTCTTATATAACTCAAAAGAGACTGACTCAAGATAAAACCTAATCTTGTAGATTGAGTCCTGCCTCATTAACATAACTGCCTCTAATCTTGCCTCATTAACATCATAGAGTTAGGATTTACAACACATAGGAAAATCACATCAGATGTCTTAATGGTGGACAAATGCACAATACTGGGAATCATGGCCTAGCCAAGTTGACACTCATTTTGGGGGGACATGATTCAATCCATAATGGGGGGGGGTCATATTTTCCTTTTAACAATTTGTAGAAACAATTACCTAACAAAAAAATCAAGGGGGCACACCAGAGACAAATGCACACTTCCTCCACCCCCACTGGGCTGTGCTCAAAGCTGACCTTGTATATATAATACACAGATCTCCAAAATTCTAGAGAATTCTAGAGATCCTGGAACCAACAACTTTCTCAAAACACAAGCCACATCCAATCAGTTCTACTGAGTGCCTACTATGTGAAAAGCACTGCACTGGGCTTGTTCCTTAGGAATGCTTCCAGTTCATTTGGGGTGGGAGTCGAGAACCCTTACAATTAGACCAAAAACATTTGACTTATAGCCTAGCATAAAAACCAAAATCGAAAATGTGGAGATAGGTTAAAAATAAAATGTTGCCCACTTTGAAATGTGGTGTCTGGGGTCTTAAATGCTAACAAGTGGCCATCTAAGATGCATCAATTGGTCTCAACCCACCTGGAGCAAAGGAGAATGAAGAACACCAAGGTCACACGATAACTAAGAGCCCAAGAGACAGAAAGGGCCACACGAACTAGACACTTACATCATCCTGAGACCAGAAGAACTAGATGGTGCCCAGCTACAACCGATGACTGCCCTGGCAGGGAGCACAACAGAGAACCCCTGAGGGAGCAGGAGATCAGTGGGATGCAGACCCCAAATTCTCACAAAAAGACCAGACTTAATGGTCTGACTGAGACTAGAGGAATCCCGGCAGTCATGGTCCCCAAACCTTCTGTTGGCCCAGGACAGGAACCATTCCTGAAGACAACTCAGCAGACATGAAAGGGACTGGACAGTGGGTAGGAGAGAGATGCTGATGAAGAGTGAGCTAATGGTATCAGGTGGATACTTGAGACTGTGTTGGCATCTCCTGTCTGGAGGGGGGATGGGAGAATAGAGAGAGGTGGAAGCTGGCAAAATTGTCATGAAAGGAGAGACTGGAAGGGCTGACTCATTAGGGGGGAGCAAGTGGGAGAATGGAGTAAGGTGTATATAAACTTATATGTGACAGTCTGACTTGATTTGTAAACGTTCACTTGAAGCTCAATAAAGGTTAATAAAAAATAAATAAATAAATAAAATGTTGGAGGAATATGAAGCAGAAAATCACCATTAGTATCATCACGATTATTAATAAACATCACTGAATGAAAGCATTAACACAACTCTGAGACGACACATAAAAAGCCATAAAAGAAATCTCCATGAGGCAGTAAAAATTAATGAAATGGGTTATAATAGCCACCTAGGATTGAGTAAAGTAGACTATCATTTATTAAAAAAAGTTAGCTGGCATCTGATTAGGGCAGAGTGTCAAATGATTTAACAGACATTTAAAATTTGGGAGAATTCCAGAGCTGCCCCTTTTGGAAATGAGTTCAACCACACCAAGAGAATTAACAATGGTGAATGAGGGAAGTTCAGAGCCCATCATTCAGGAAGGCCCCCAATTACTTCTAGAGTCAGAAAGCCCTGCCTAGGCACTTTATCCAGCTTAAGTTTTCAATGTAACTGTAGTGTGAGGGACAGTCAGAAAGCAGTCCAGAACTGATGGAAAAACAGGGCTGCTGCTTTGGTTTGTAAGGTTGGGAGAAATGGGCTTTTAAAGTTTCCCTTACAGTGGCCATCTAAGATACTCCACTGGTCTCACTCATCTGGAGCAAGGGAGAAAGAAAAAAAACAAAGATACAAGGGAAAGATTAGTTCAAAGACTAACGGACCACAACTACCACAGCCTCCACCAGACCAAGTCCAGCACAACCAGATGGTGCCCAGCTACCACCACTGACTGCTCTGGCAGGGATCACAACAGAGGAACCCAGACAGAACTGGAGAAAAATGTAAACAAAATTCTAGCTCACACACACACAAAAAAAGACTAGACTTACTGGTCTGACAGAGACTGGAGAAACCCCGAGACTATGGCCCCTGGAAAGCCTTTCAGCTCAAGTAATGAAGTCAATCCTGAGGTTCACCCTTCAGCCAAAGATTAGACAGGCACATAAAACAAAACGAGACTAAATGGGCACACCAGCCCAGGGGCAAGGACAAGAAGGCAGGAAGGAACAGGAAAGCTGGTAATGAGGAACCCAAGGTCAAGAAGGGGAGAGTGTTGACATGTACTGGGGTTGGCAACCAAAGTCACAAAATAAAATTTGTATTAATTGTTTAATGAGGAACTTGTTTGCTCTGTAAACCTTCATCTAAAGTACGATAAAAAGAAAAAAAAATTTCCTTCACAGACTTTGGCTAACCATGTCCTAGAGATTATTCAGCCTGGCTAGAGTCACCTACTAGTCCTCTGACATCTTAAGCCTCTCAGTACCTTAAACTTCTGAATTAAGGTAATGAGAGATTTTAAGCTTTAGATTTTTAAGAAGCCATGGGAACACTTTGCATTACTAGGTTTTATTTGTTCCCTTGCTAAAATTTTAGTTTTAGGCCAATCCTAAGCAAACCAGGATCTAGAAAAATGAAAGATTAAGTGAACTTAACGGTTAATTACACTTAGCATTTAGCCTAATAAAAGAACCCACATCCTGCATATTCTAAGAACAGATAGCATGGTATTTTTTAAAAATATGTCATATGCCTATGTATGTATGTGTATAATTATTTCATTGGTTAGTTTTTTTAATGAATTTTTAGTTGGAAAGTATTTAGTTTAATATGGTCCTCTACTTTAACCACATATAATAATGCTTTAAAATCATGAAGAGTAAGAAAAGTTCACTATAGCTACACAAACAGCTACTTCTTCGAAATTACTGATCTGGATACCAGCAATTCAGCAGACCCTGAAAAAATATACGCAGAGGGAAGAAAAAAATAACTCAACTGTTGCTAAAATTATTTCACAAATTCATTTATTAAAGTAAAGCTATAATAACCAAACCAAAGCTGTTCCTGTCAAATCGATTCTGACTCATAGCAAACATATAGGGCAAGGTAGAACTGCCACATAGGGTTTCCAAGGCTGTAATCTTTATGAGGAAACCCTGGTGGCAAAATGGTTGAGAGCTACAGCTGCTAACCAAAAGGTTGGCAGTTCGAATCCACCAGGTGCTCCTTGGAAACCCTATGGGGCAGTTATACTCTGTCCTATTGGTTGCTATGAGTCGGTAATCGACTCGACGATGGTGGGTTTGGGTTTGTAATCTTTATGGAAGCAGACTGCTCTTTCTCCTGCAGAACAGATGGTGGGTTCGAACCGCTGACCTGATGGTTAGCAGCTGAGTGCCTAACAACTGCACTACCAGGGCTCCTTAATGCTATAACAACCTCCTCCTAATTTGCCACTAGAAAAGCGAGTTGTTTTATTTTATTTTTTAGCTAGTTCAAAACAAATGGAAATCTAAACATTTTTAGTAATGTCTCAGACATAGGGCCATGATACCTGATTATACTCAGTACCCAAGACTAACGCTTGATCATTAACATAATTGAGCCATTCTGAGCATCCTCTCAGTAAACCATAGAGTTTCCCCTCGGTAGAGGGCAGTATTTGCTACGTCTCCGTGGGAGGAAAGTTGGTATATAAACCTGTCTGGCTTTTGAGATTTATATAGAAGAAATCTGAAAGGCTATTCACATGGTCCAAGGTCATGTTCTAGATCCTTTTATACCAGTCTCGCATGTGCATGTGAAATCAAAGGACAATCAATGCCAGCATTTTCTTTTAGATATTAGAGATAAGAAGCATGAAAAGTGACATCTAGGACACTTTAAAGAGAAAAGGCTTTAGAATAGCAAAGAACTTATTTTATTTTGAGCGTTATAAGCTCTGAAAGTGTTAAAGTCTTATAAATGCAGAGGTTTCATTGTTTTTTATTTTGTTGCTGCTTTTGTTTATTTTGCTTTTCCTTGTGAGAGTCCACCTGGGAGAAAATGAATCCCCTCAGGCATGGATATTTGAGAAGCCTAATCAGAACTGGAAACAGGTGAATATCAAACAGTTATTATTCTTCCTCCCACTCTTCTTCTTTCCAAATCGTGGAAATACTCAGCGAAAAATGCTCATTCATATTCTAAAGATATTACAAAGTGGATCTGAGCAAGGCTGAGTGCCCCTCTGTACTGCTGGATACACAAAGGGCCAAATCCTGCAAACTATGAACAAGACCAACGGACTTTTTCACTCCACCTTCTTGCCAGAAAGTGCAACCTTGAATTATCTGTTGCCCAAATTTTATTAAAAGATGTAACATTCATGAAAGGCCTGAACAACATGAGTCTATCCAATTTCTAAATTCCTAAAGCTGTTTTTTCTGGATTGAGCCAGATAATAAAGACAAAAGCTTGCTTATAAAAGACTTTTTTTTTTTAAACATACATAGCACTAGCTCAATTGAACTGTACTTTGTAATTATGCCCTCATATAAGAATCAGTACAATACAAAGTTGTATCAGCAGCTGAATGGTGCTAAGGAAATGTCCACTGACATCACACAGTAGTCCCTTTACACGAGGTCCAAGTGTTGGAAAAAATCTTCACTTCTTTTAAGTAACTGATTTGCTCCTATATTCTAACTTACTGAATATCTTTTTCCCCCTTTGGCTGACAGAAGGTTGAGAATTGGTTTAACTGTTTGATTTGAAGAACCTGGTAGGAGTTTATGACATGGATTTATGCATATTAACTTTTTCTGTCTTTCAAATGAACTATTTTTCCTTAAAAAAAAAAAAAAATTGTTGAGTTGATTCCAACTCATAGCAACCCTATAGGACAGAGTAGAATTGCCCCACAGGGTTTCCAAAGCTATAAATCTTTATGGAAGTAGACTGCCATGTCTTTCTCCCATGGAGCGGCTGGTGGGTTTGAACTGCTGACCTTTCATTTAGCAGCGAAGCGCTTAACCACTCTAATTATATTTGTGTGTATGTATACATGCATATAAAATACTTTTTGGAATCAGGTAGAGTATAAATAAATACATGCTAAAATTATTCATTTTCTATTTCCTTTTAAAGTTTAGTTACTTTAGTTTGCTTTTAAGTAGAGAGCAAAAGAGAATCAGGGAAATAAAATGGCAGCAATAATTTCAGATCATCAAACAGAGTGCCTTGTTTAACTCTGCAAGTTAACAAGTACATACTCAGTTACTAAATATAGAGGGCAGTGTTCTTAGAGAAGGTGGGTTTTCGACTGAGAAGGAAATTACCCTACGGAGAGAAGTAGAAATCAATTTTATGAACATGGAATTTGGTATGAAGAAGTTACCTAAGAAAAACAAATCATCTTCAGTTTTAGTTTAAAAAAAAAGGCAGGGAGACAGTGAGGGAGAGATTAGGAAATGTATTACAAAGGCTACAGAAGTCCAGAATGAGGTTGATATTTACCTATTAGGACATGATATGGAGATAATACAGGAAGTTCAGGAAAGAAGTCAACAATTCTAGAAGGTGTAAAACAGGACTTTTATATCTCCATATAAATGTGTGTAGTAATTTCTAGTTTACACATGTAAGCCATATGTGTTTATCCACATATATTAAGGGGATACTGATTGGTTTAAAGTCAGGAAAGGTGTGCATCGGGGTTGTATTCTTCCACCATACCTACTCAATCTGTATGCTGAGCAAATAATACGAGAAGCTGGACTATATGAAGAAGAACGGGGCATCAGGATTGGAGGAAGACTCATTAACAACCTGCGTTATGCAGATGACACAACCTTGCTTGCTGAAAGTGAAGAGGACTTGAAGCACTTACTAATGAAGATCAAAGACCACAGCCTTCAGTATGGATTGGACTTCAACATAAAGAAAATAAAAATCCTCACAACTGGACCAATGATCAACATCATAATAAACGGAGAAAAGACTGAAGTTGTCAAGGATTTCATTTTACTTGGATCCACAATCAACAACCATGGAAGCAGCAGTCAAGAAATCAAAAGATGTGTTGCATTGGGCAAATCTGCTGCAAAAGACCTCTTTAAAGTGTTGAAGAGCAAAGATGTCACCTTGAAGACTAAGGTGCGCCTGACCCAAGCCATGGTATTTTCAATCGCATCATATGCATGTGAAAGCTGGACAATGAATAAGGAAGACCGAAGAAGAATTGACGCCTTTGAATTGTGGTGTTGGCGAAGAACATCGAATATACCACGGACTGCCAAAAGAACGAACACATTTGTCTTTGAAGAAGTACAACCAGAATGCTCCTTAGAGGCAAGGATGGCCAGACTACGTCTCACATACTTTGGACATGTTGTCAGGAGGGATCAGTCCCTGGAGAAGGACATCATGCTTGGCAGAGTACAGGGTCAGTGGAAAAGAGGAAGACCCTCAATGAGGTGGATTGACACAGTGGCTGCAACAATGAGCTCAAGCATAACAATAATTGTAAGGATGGCTCAGGACCAGGCAGTGTTTCATTCTGTTCTGCATAGGGTCGCTATGAATCGGAACCAACTCGATGGCACCTAACAACAACATTAAGGCTGAAAATCAATTAAGATTAGGTTATGGAGATTAGGAACCTATGATGTATACCTGCGTATTAAGATCTAAGGAGCCCTGGTAGCACAGTGGTTAAAGTGCTCAACTGCTAACCAAAAGGTCAGCAGTATGAAACCACCAGTGGCTCCACAGATGTGGCAGTCTGCTTCCAGAAACCCTAAGGGTCGCTATGAGTTGGAATTGACTTGACGGCAGTGGGTTTGGTTTGGGGGGGGGATTAAGCCCTACAGAGTAACATCCAAATCCCAAGATGTTACCAATCTAGTAAAATACTTCCATTTTTCAAAATACTTCAATAAAATAGTTTGTTTCTATTGTGACTTTGATTCCTGGGCAATACACATCAAGTGCAAGCACCCATCTGTCTGTGGAACCTTGCATGTTGCTGTGGTGATGAACAGGTCTCAGTAGAGCTTCCAGACTAAGATGGACTAGGAAGAAAGGCCTGGAGCTCTACTTCTGAAAATCAGCCAATGAAAACCCTATGGATCACCACAAGCAGTCATGGAGATGGCACAGGCCCAGGCAGCCATTTGTTCTGTTGTGCATGGGTCACCATGAGTCAGAGGCCACTGACAACACTGTGAACACAACAGTGAACACAGCTCTTTAAACTCTTTCATTACCATTGGCATAAATGGTGTGCCAGCCACTTTTTATGCCTCTGGACCTCAGAGGTAAGACGTTATTCTGGTTCCCAAGGTGTTGCTTTTGAAATGCGTGAAGCTCAGCCAACCAGAGTTGGACCCTCACTGTTGTGTAGGTTGTGCATTCTATTCGGTGATGCTTTTTGGATGTGTTACTTTTGTAAACTTTTGCCCTTCTCCCCCTTTATTTCCTTTATTTCTGTGAGATAAGGCATGCAACCTAATTATACCTTTCCTATGTGATAGTTAGGGAGCCCTAATGAGCTTGATTTGGTTTCTCTGTGTCATATCTAGAAAACCAGAGGTTCCCCATGTAACTAATGGAAAGGCACCCATAATAAATTACTTCTCTAGCTCTTATTGGTATATTGTCATACCACAGACTGGTACTGCCAAAGTGCCACTAGTCAACTGGGGGCTTATGTTACTAGATCATATTTCTCAAAATCCATATTACCAACCAAAAATTTAAACACAATTAGTAAGCATGTGTTCCAATACTGGAAACACATGTCATCCAAAAAAAAAAAAAATTAAGAGAAAAAATCTAGTAATGAAAGGGTTTTAAGTAGACTATTATAGCTGAAAAGAATCACAGAAATTAGCTGGTCACATCATTTCACAGATGAGGAACTTCAACCTAAAAAAGTTTAATGACCTGCCTAAGGCCACTTGTGTATTTAATATATGAGCCAGGATTGGAATTCATATCTCCTGACTCAGTTGGGCCTTTTCCACTCCGCTACACTGTCTGGTATTTGTTTCATTGTTATTTCCTTTACCAAACTGTAAACTCTTTGAAAGAAACTCCTTAAACATCTTTTATATTCTTCATAATATAGTGGCATACAGACATTAAGCACTTAAAAAATAACTGCTGACCAGACCGCTGAATCAATGCAACACCCTTGGAGGGAGGGGGTAAAGAATTACATAGCATGTACTTCTTGATTAACAATAAGAGATAAAAGAGTTAATATGTAACCATAAAATATGTACAAATCTTGGAATCCCGTGATATGGCTCATTTCTATTATTTTCTCAAATTCTTTTCGGTTACTCCGTAATATCTCCTCATTTCTCAGCAAGCTATTTTAAGAAACAAAAATAGTAAATCTTTACAACTTCCAAATTTATTTCTATAAAATCTATCTCAAAATACTATCTTTCAAGTTGCTGTTGTCAATTTGATCCCATATAATAAGTATTACTAATTTGAGTGAAATCAATTTAATCTTGCGGGAAGGTACTATGGACTATAGAAAATCATTTATGAAGGGAAATGGAAATACGTAAAAATTACAGAATCAAAGAATTACCTAATTAAAAAAAATTTTGTTTTTTTTATTAGGTAATTGGTAGGCAAACATTAGAAAAGCATCACTGTTAAAGCTATTTTTAAAAATCATATGGATGGACCCCTGAAACTACTACCCTGAGATAATCTTTAAACCTTAAACCAAAAACATTGCCTGAAGTCTTCCTAAAACCAAACAACAGTGGCTTAACTAGTAAAAAATATCTGCCTTGAGCATTGTGCTCTTTTAAGACTATTAAAAAAAAAAAAAAATTTTTTTTTTTTTTTTGTTTCTATATATGAGGGAAATACTGGTGGCGTAGTGGTTAAGTGCTACGGCTGGTAACCAAAGGGTCAGCAGTTCGAATCCGCCAGATGCTCCTTGGAAACTCTATGGGGCAGTTCTACTCTGTCCTATATGGTCGCTATGAGTTGGAATTGACTTGACGGCACTGGGTTTGGTTTGGTTTTTTGATATATATGAGAACAAATTGACAACAGCAACTTGAAAGAATAGATAGGAAACTTAGGGGGCAGTAAGTTTATGTTTATGGGGGACGAACAACTCAGAAAAGGAAGGTGAAAATGGTTGCACAACTTAAAGAATGTAAGAAGTGTCACTGAATTGTACATGTAGAAATTATTGAATTGGTGTATGTTCTGCTGTATATATTTTCAAGAACAAATATAAAATAAATATTTTAAAAAATTATCGTCAACTAGAAAAAAAAAATCAAACAAGTGCTGTTTGAGAGTCATATTAACTCACTGGCCTAGATTTTTTCCTCAGTGATTTACCAATCATTTCATCTTATAGGTCTTCTGCTTACAGAACTACTCCCAATCATTATTTAGAGCTGTGATACATTTATTATTAAAAGCCAAGTGAGATAATTTGCTTTACAATTGGAAACAAATTCTTTTTTTTTTTTTTACAAGTTATGGCCCCTTTAATTTTTTCATTTTAATTCATACTTCTTAATCATTGTCTGAGTAAGTAAATGACGTATTCCTTCCAAAGACTGAAGCAAATATTAAATATTAGTTTGCCATACATTCCTAGAGTAGGAAAGATCTTTTAAAAAATATGGGTTGTGTCTACCACTATGTTTGAGCCTCAGAATAATTTTACTTCCGAGACAGAGAACATCGAAGGTGTCTAACACTGCTTGGCACAATTGCTCTTCCCTTGTGACCCTCTTGAATACTTGGGCACTTACTTCCTATTACAGGAACTGGACATGTTTTTAAACAGTTTCAGTTAGAGCACAACATATTCACAGACAACAAAAGCAAGTTTTTTCCTTCAGAGAAGCTTCAGGCAATTGAGTCTGAAAAGTCCACATCTTGCAAAGTTTAATTGCTGCAGCCATATGCTGCACCATCTAAGGTGCTGCTCTTGCCCTGGTTTGTAAACAGAAACTGAGTGAGATTGTCCAGCCCCACAATTTGTCCTCTAACAGGAAACTCACCATGTGAAGAAAGAACGAAGGTGCTCTCTTGACCCAGTTTTTCTTTATTCCTCCTGATTCTGCTTCATCTTCCCCTCCCCTCACCCCCTTCCTGAAAATTCTTCTAAGTGACTACAGTTTTCAATTTCTAATCTAGCCCTTCTTTACAGGCATTTTTTCAAAAGTATTTTTTTTTCCTTTTAAAATAATTAAATACTAAAAGCATATCAATAATTTTTACCTAATATGTAGTAATTTCCTTGGAAGATACAAAACATAATAAACAATTAGTAAACACTGTTAGTCCAACCTTGCATGTAATTCTATTTTTTCTTATTTTCTTAATGTGTAAAATTTCAGAAAAATGAAATCAGGTAAGAATTTATGTGTATACATCTTACCTTTTTAGATCATATTATAGTATAGGCCAATCATGAGACTTAATTCTAATAGCCTTCTTTATAATTCTGAGGACCCATAGGAAATAGGTGAGGTCCAGGTGTGGATGCTGAAATGTTACGCCTAAAACCATGTGTCCTATATTCCTTCTCACACATTTAGCTGCAACGCCCAACTGGCACTGCAAAGCAACTAGAGGGCCAGGATATTGTAGGGAGGATTCAGTACTGGTTGAATGGTTAGATAAAATGACTTTCAAGGTGTCTGCCAAGACTAAGACTATGTCTCTAGCTGAAGGGTTGACTGGGAATGTGAACAGGGAAAGGCAGAGGATAAGAAATTTAGGGTTCACTTTTGGCATTAGATTCATCCTTCTCCCTGCAAGAATCTGACCCATTCTCTCTCAACATCTTTGTGACCTCACTTCTGCTCTACCTGCCCCCTATGCTTAAGCCAGGCTGGATGCCTTATTCGGATGTGGTATTGGCAGAGGTCAGCATATTTGGAAAATGAGCACACAGAGATCAGCAATGGTTTTTGCTGCTGAGAAGGTATAGGGCCAAGGAGATTCCTGAGCTGCCTCGGCTCTGGTGATTAATGCCCTTATTCCTTGATGCTAATCACCACTGTTAGGATCCAAACCCCATCAGCCTTGACTCTTTGCCAAATAGTAGAGATAAAAGCTATTCATCTTTTAATATTTACTGAGAGTATACCAAGCACAGGATATAAACCAGAAGCAGTTCCAAACCAGTGGTTTCATTTGGAATACTTGAAACCAAATAAAGCAAAATACAAAGAGAAGAGAAATGTCTCTTAACAACTCCTCAAGAGATACTGTTCAGTACAGTTATAAGTCTGAAGATATATAAACTAATACGATATAATCAAGATTAATAGACAGTTGAAAGCCAAACATATCTAGTGGACTCCATCCCTTGAGTCCTAAAAACCGAAGAAGAAAGCTAATGAACAAAAAGTTGATGGTGAACAATGTGGACCCCCATGCATATGCATCAACTCATATATTTTTCTGCCCAGACGTTTTGCAAACACACCTGGCTACCTGTCATTATATTTAAGACGCAAATAACAAACTGCTCTTGAAAACAGTTACTTGTGAATACAGTTATTGGTTGAGGAAACAATTTTCTGCAGGTGTAAAAATTACATTTCTCAATACGGAAAATTCAGGTATAGTCAGTTTACTCATTAAGCCTTTAGAATTCAGTTTTGGCTCGCCTCCTCTGAACAGGAGGATTCTTTCGTTTTTTGGTCCACAGAAGTTTAACCCTAAAGCAAGTGGTTCTTAAACTTTTTGGTTTCAGGGCCCCTTTATACTCCTAAAATTTACTGAGGAACCCAAAAAGCTTTTGTTTGTGTGGGTTATCTCTCCAAATATTTAAAAAAAAAAAATTTTTTTTAATATTTACCATATTAGAAATTAAATCAGAAAATTTAAAAATATTTACTAATTCATTTTAAGTAACAATGATAACCCCATTACATCAAACTTGTTAAATTAACATAAACATTTTAATGTATTTTATTTTCTAAAACAAAAATAATTTAGTAAGAATAGTGGCATTTTGTCACATTTTTGTAAATCTCTAGATTCTCGTATCTGCTTCTACATTCAATCTATTGTGGGTATGTTGTTTTTGTTGAAGTATATAAGAAAATCTGGTCTCTCGCTGATATAGCTGAAAACAACAACAAAAAAAGTATTTTAATAGTCTTATCGATAATTCTGCATATTCTGCTTTGATGCTACATGAAAACTTGACAACTTCCTTCCAAAGAGTACATTATGGAAAGTAGAAAAAAAGTAAATTTACTGTGGAGAAACCTGACAAATACTGCCTCAGCCACGTGATCAAGGTTAACATTAACGGTGATAAGTCATGATTGAGAATAGCATTTTATCTCTGTGATCTTCCTCCCCAAAACCCATAATCTCAGCCTAGTCATGAGAAAAACATCAGACCTCACAACTGAGGGACATTCTACAAAATACCTGACCAGTTTTAATCCTTGAAACTATCAAGGTCAACAAAACAAGGAACGTCTAAGAAACTGTCATAGCCAAGAGTAGCCTAAGGAGACATGACTAAATGTTAGGTGGTATCCTAGATAGGCTTCTGGAACAGAAAAAGAACATTAGGTGAAAACTAAGGAAATCTGAATCAAATACAGACTTTAGTTAGTAATAATGTATCAATATTGGTTCATTAATTGTATCAAATCTGCCATACTAATGTGTTACTAATAGAGGAAATTTGATGTGAAGCATATGGAAACTCTTTGTACTATTTTCTCAATTTTTCTGTAAATCTAAAACTGTTTTAAAAAATAAAGTCTACTTTAAAAAAAATTTTTTTAACTCGACAAGAGTAGTTTTTAAATGTTAATGACAATGTGGACTCTAAATCCCTATCAGTGTACTTTCTGAATTGTTACAATAAAATCCACTGGTCTTTCTTGCACTTATTATTTTTTTTAATTGTGCTTTAAGTGATAGTTTACAAATCAAGTCAGTCTCTCATACAAAAATTTATATATACCTTGCTATATCCTCCTAGTTGCTCTCCCCCTAATGAGACAGCACAATCCTTCTCTCCACCCTGTATTCCCATGTCAATTCAACCAGCTTCTGGTCCCCTCTGCCTTCTCATCTCCCCTCTAGACAGGAGCTGCCTACATAGTCTCCTGTGTCTACTTAAGCCAAGAAGCTCACTCCTCACCAGTATCATATTCTTATAGTCCAGTCCAATCCCTGTCTGAAGAGTTGGCTTTGGGAATGGTTCCAGTCTTGGGCTAACAGACGGTCTGGGGACCATGACCTCCAGCGTCCTTCTAGTCTCAGTCAGACCATTAAGTCTAGTCTTTTCATGAGAATTTGGGGTCTGCATCCCACTGTTCTCCTGCTCCATCAGGGATTCTCTGTTGTGTTCCCTGTCAGGTAAGTCATCGGATGTAGCTAGGCACAACTTAGTTCGTCTGGTCTCAGGCTGATGTGGCCTCTGATTTATGTGGCCCTTTCTGTCTCTTGGGCTCATAATTACCTTGTGTCTTTAGTGCTCTTCATTCTCCTTTGCTCCAGGTGGGTTGAGACCAATTGATACATCTTAGACGGCCGTTTGGTAGCACTTAACACCCCAGATGCCACTCACCAAAGTAGGATGCAGAATGTTTTCTTAATAGATTTTATTCTGCCAGTTGACTTAGATGTCCCCTGAAACGATGGTCCCCAAACCCCCACCTCTGCTATGCTGGCCTTTGAAGCATTCGGTTTATTGAGGAAACTTCTTTGGTTTTCACTTAATCCAGTTGTGCTGACCTCTCCTGCATTGTGTATTGTCTTTCGCTTCACCTAAAAAAGTTCTTGTTTACTGTCTAATTAGTGAATACCCCTCCTCTCCCTCCCTACTCTTGTAACCATCAAAGAATATCTTCCTGTCTGTTTAAACTATTTCTTGAGTTCTTCTAATAGTGATCTCATACAATATTTGTCCTTTTGCAACTGATTAATTTCACTCCTTTCTTGCACTTTAAATGGATCTTTTGCCATGTATGATTTTGTAAGAGCATGCATTGGTTATTGAAAAATATTGGTTCAATGAGTTAGGCAGACCTTCTAAATGTTGACACATTTAATTATATAATATTAAAACATTGCATTTGTTAATATCACCGTTGATCTCATCAGAAAAACAAATACTGAGAAACTGTCAAGCTCATGGTACTGGAAACTAGTTTTCCAAAATTCTAATTTTCACTTGTATGCTCAAATTTTGTGACTGGCAACAAACACTGTCAGCTGTTTTCCTTGAAATGATAGTCTTACTGTGTTCATTTTTGAGAAAATGCCTGCCAAGTCTGAATAACCATAATCTGCTGGTCACTTGTTCTTTCAAGGTAAAATGGTGCTCCAAGAAAAAGGTAGCTAGTACAGCTTGCAACTCAAACAATTGCACAAGTGTTTTTCTTCAAAACAACCACTGTATTTTGTATACAGTAGAAGTGCTTTCTGTGTTGTCATGGATTGAATTATGTCCCCCAAAAAATGTGTGTATCAACTTGGTTAGGCCATATGTGGTTGTCCTCCATTTTGTGATTATAATTTTATGTTGGGAAGATTAGGGTGGGATTGTAACACCACCCTCACTCAGGTCACCTCCCTGATCCAAGGTAAAGGGAGTTTCCCTGGAGTGTGGCCTGCACCACCTTTTATCTCTCAAGAGATAATAGAAAAGGGAAGAAAGAAGAGAGTTGGGGGTCTCATACCACCAAGAAAGCAGCACCAGGAGCAGAACACGTCCTTTGGACACGGGGTCCCTGCGCCTGAGAAGATCCTCGACCATGCGAAGACTGAGGACAAGGACCTTCTTCCAGATCCAACAGAGAAAGAAAGCCTTCCCTTGGAGCTGATGCCTTGAATTCGGACTTCTAGCCTACTTTACTGTGAGGAAATAAATTTCTCTCTGTTAAAGCTATCCACTTGCGATATTTCTGTTATGGCCGCACCAGATAACTAAGACATGTGTACCTTGCATTTCATCACAAGGAATATAAAAGAGAAGTGTTCTCAAGGGTCAAGATTTAACAAAATTCATAATTTTTACTGCTTCATCAAGGACATTCTTAAGTGGAAAAGGATTTTTTTTTTTTTGGTAAATGTTTATTGTTAGTGTGTGGCAGTGAAAAAAAAAATACACTTGGTGCCACAACTTTGATTCATGCAAAGACACCAGCAGTCTTACCCACCATTGCTTTTGCACCATTACTTCAAAACTCACCGCAGTTATTGGATACCAAGGGTGGAGGTAGAGGGACAGGGGAGTTTTTGCTTAGGGTGCATTGAATATACATTAATGGTGGTAGAATAATTTGGAAAGTATAGTGAAAATGGTTACACAACTTCAAGAATGTAATCAATGTCAATGAATTATACATGTAGAAATTGTTGAGCTGTATATGTTTTGTTGTATATATTTTCACCAAAAATTTTTTAAAGGGAAAAAAAAAAAAACATAACTCACCACAGTGAAGAAGGCAAAAAAAAGTTCTAATATTATTATACAGAGTTTTGACTTTAAGGACACCTGAAAGAATCTCAGGGACCCCTAGAACTCTGCAAATCATTCTTTGAGAACCACTGACTGATGTAACCATATTTCTGACTTCCCTACTACCCTCCGGTTGAGCCAGGTAACTGTGCCAAAGTAAAGAAAGGAAAAACGAAAGCTTGTGTCGTAGCCACAGAGATGAGCCTGTCTCATTTTCCTTTACCACAGCTCTGATATGAAGAGAATGACAGGGAGCACCAGCCATCCAAACTTGCTCTTCTTTACCCTTCCTGCAGTTCTCTAAGACAGTGCTTCCCAGCCTTTTTCCCATCATGGCAGGGAGACATACCGACAATATTTTTAATAAAGGGTACAAGGATGAGACTGCCTAAGCCTTGAGGTCCCTAGCCTAAAGATGCAGGCCCTATACAACTTTCAGGAGGACAGAGGGGTCTTTATCAGCCCCCATTCCCAGTTGGGTGTGCCAAGGCACACAAATTGGGCAGTTCTATCCTAAGGTTCTCAGCATGGAGTGGGGCTCTCAGGACTGGAAGGTGTCTGTTTCCCAGCCAACCTCACGCTCCATAAAAGGCTCAAAAAAACCAAGCCAAACTCATTGCTATCAAGTCAATTCTGACTCATAGCAACCTTATAGGACAGAGTAGAACTGCCCCACAGGGCTTCCAAGGACCAGCTAAGAGATATGAACAGCTGACCTTTTGATTAACAGCCGAGTGTTTAACCACTGGGCCACTCATATGTGGGAATTCACAAAGTATCTGATTGCAGTTCATGGTCAATATAGAGTTTTATTAAAAATTTGAAAGAGAACTTGTTCAGGGCATTTTCACATATAGTGTACTGATTAAGAGTGCAGAATCTGACTACCAGACTACCAAGGAGTTCATGTCCTGGCTGTGCCATTTACTAACTGTGTAACCTTGGGAAAGTAACAAAACATCTCTGTGCCTTAATTTCCTCAATTACAAAATAGGGATAATAATAGTGCCTACTGATTATAAGTATTAAATGAGTTAATACATATAAACCGCTTAGAATGATGCCTGATACATGGTAATGTTATCTTACATAGGTGTTATAAAAAAAAAACAAAAACCAAACCCAGTGCTGTTGAGTCGATTCCGACTCAGCGACCCTATCGGACAGAGTAGAACTGCCCCATAGAGTTTCCAAGGAGCGCCTGGCGGATTCGAACTGCCTACCCTTTGGTTAGCAGCCGTAGCACTTAACCACTACGCCACCAGGGTTTCCATAGGTGCTATAAAAAACCCCAAACCCACTGCCGTGGAGTCAATTCCAACTCAATAAAAAAATCTCCTAATTGGGCTCCTTCTCTGAGCATGACAGTGTCAAATTACACATTTGCAAATACACAGAATCCTGGAGATACCAAGAGGCTAGATGTTAACCTGCAGGATTCCTGATCTGAGGAAATGTGCTGGCGGGGGGGGGGGGGGGGGGGGGCGGGTGGAGTGAGAAAGGGGGACCGAGAGGATGTTTGCAAAGAGGGGACTGTCCCAAATTTTTTTTAGTTTTACTTATGGCATACATCAATGGCTTCCAAGTAAAACCTCTGTTACCTTACAAGGATACTAATAGATTTCTCTCTAATGTATTTGTAACTTATTGTATTTATAAATTATTTTTTTCTTAGAAGGTGCCACGGCCCCAAAATAATAGTCATAGACTCTCAACCCATCCACTCCTTGCCAAAGGTGCTCCCTGGTGGTATCAGGATGGTGGCTCGGTGAGTCTCAGGCCTTGAGAGCCTACCAGAATACCAGGACAGGCAATCCACAGCTGGGACTGTTCCAATCACACTGTGGACCTTTACCTTGAGCCACATGTGTTTTTCCTTTACTGAACAATTTTTGGCCACTATTTAACCTTGCTTGTAAGATCATTATAACTAATTAAGAGTTTTGGATTGTATCTGAAGCTGAATGACTTCAAGGGTCCTCTTCACTAAGTATTCAATATCCAATTGCTACAGTTTTATAAGGTTGCAAAGAAGGGCAAAATCATCATAACAAGATGAACTGACCATTTAAAAATTCAGTATTCCTTCAAACATCCGTTACAGCTAACCCGACCTGTCATGTCAATATCCTTTGTCAGTCACTGAGTGGTTGTCTGACGTCTGTCGTAAGCATTTCACAATTAGAACATAGATAAAAGGTAAACCCATACACTGAAAAATGGAGATCTGGCCAACTTGAAGAAGTCAACAAGGATAATGACACTAGAACTTCAGAAGAAAATAATTTAAATATTAATGGAATGAGAGAGGAATTTGGAAAAACTGATGAATTCCTTCTATATCTTTATAAAAATTATTTTCGATGTGACTAAACAACCATACAGTGAAGGATGTCATATTACCTTAAAATTTTGTCAAGAAGGTTATACCAAAAAACAAATAGTTAATTTGTTCAATGTTTATTTTAAGAGTTCAGTTCATAGTTTCTTTTATAGTCTGTATTTTGTTGACCAAAAAAACCCACTGCTGTCAAGTCAATTCCGACTCAGAGCGACCCTATAGGACAGAGTAGAACTGCCCCATATGGTTTCCAAGGAGTGCCTGGCGGATTTGAACTGCCGACCTCTTGGTTAGCAGTCGTAGCACTTAACCACTACGCCACCAGGGTTTCCTGTATTTTGTTAAACAAGAAAAAATCACTTATTTTTATGAATGTTATTTTCATTTCCAACCTTCTTCCCTACTACCCCCATACTACAAAGATTTTGGTTCCTAATAAGTGGCCTTTTCCCAGTACTAAGATTCCTCAAATAATGAGCATATATAAAATATAGATAAATACTCTGAATCTGCTCCAA
This sequence comes from Elephas maximus indicus, assembly GCF_024166365.1. Classification (NCBI taxonomy): domain Eukaryota; kingdom Metazoa; phylum Chordata; class Mammalia; order Proboscidea; family Elephantidae; genus Elephas; species Elephas maximus. The sequence goes on along the minus strand of NC_064819.1, from coordinate 174,274,806 downwards.
GAGAAAATCTTTTCTTTACTATCGCCAGATTCAACAGGTCTGTCCTTTCTTTTTCCCCCCTAGTTCCCATCTGTGTAATAACAGTTGCAGATTAAACTTAAAACTTACACATTTGCACTGGTTAAACCCGTTGCCATTGAGTCAATTCTGACTCATAGCGACCCTATAGAACAGAGTAGAACTGCCCCATACGGTTTCCAAGGAGCGCCTGGTGGACTCAAACTGCCGACCTTTTGGTTAGCAGACGTAGCTCTTAACCACTACACTACCAGGGTTTCCTTGCACTGGTTAAAAAAAAAAAATAGCATTGGTTAGAAGTAATTAAATCACTAGCTTTTAAGAAAATGACTTATAAAATGGCAGGCAGGTATAAAGATTTTCTCTTCTCTTTTACTGAAAACAATTCTTCTTTAGTTACCTAAAAGTTGAGATAAATTAGAGACCAGCTAGAATGATAATTTACACATGTAAATCAAGGAACTATGCTTAAAGTTATGTGTCTTTTATAAGACAGAATTCATATCTACAAAGAATCTGCAATCAAGGTCTTTCTCACTTATACGAATGTGGATGTATATACATTTTTTTCTCTACTGGATATATTATTTATTATGTAATATAGATATCACAGTTAAATGAAATTCACTTTCTTTGACCCTGGTTCCAACAGCTCAGATATTGTGGCAATAACAAATAGGCTGTGAAAGTGAGGACCAGAAAGTTACTACTTCCTTGGATCATGGTAATATCACTTCATCTTCCTTTTCCCATATAATAAGCGCACCTCATACCTTTTTTAAAAAATCCTATATATTTGACTTTCACAAAATATCCCTAAAATTGATTTTATTTTTGCGTTCAGCAATAGTTGACAGTCCTCTGTTTCTAATTTTGTTTTAGGGCCCCTCTAAGTGCAAATTCTGGGCCCAATGTCTATAAAAAGCATGAGGAATATACAGATGAGTATTTCCCTTAATGAGACTTTTAAATCAGTTCTGACTCTGTGGATAGTATTTTAAAATCTGCAGCAGGCAGAGAGGAGAAGGAAGTATTTTAACATGTGAAAAGGCCAACGAGTCTGGACGTGCCTGGATACTTACTCTCTCACACAGCTCTTCAAATGTGCAGTCGGCAACGGTTCCACAAGCTTTATTCAGCCGCAGCTCTCTGCCTTGCACTTTTAGAATCCTTGGTCTAGTTACTATGGGAACATGAACAAAGACTCAATCTTGTCTGGATAATTACTATAAAATTCATCTCTTACAGATAGGAAATGCATAGCTTGATGAATAATAGCACATGATTCAACACATAAATTAGACAAAATGCTGATACAATGACTGCCACTTGAGTGTGGCATCAACCCATATACAGCAATGGAACTTATTAATTGGTCAGTGGAGATTGGGCATTGTGTTCTAAATGTATTCTCTTTCAAGAGAAATTAACTTACGTACAATCATTTTGTTTCTGAGCCAGCTCATCAAACAACTTATCCATGACAGCCTCCACATCAGCTTCACTTGTGCTACAGTGAAAAGAATAATAGAATATGAAATTAATAACACTTGAAGCCAACATCAAACAGCTGCCTGAGCCTGCTTAGCTTTTTGCCCATAAAAAAAAGAGAACAGGATGTTATGCTCTAAATACAAACATTAGATTTAGAATACACTTAAAAGCAGAGAATATTAACTCTCAGGTAGATGATTCTGCCTTATTTGCATACACTGAAAGACTTCTGTGCTTCTAGCTGTTTCCAGTAATGAGACGATACAGGCAGAGTAAATCCATTAATACTATGTGTACACAATGAGAAGAAAGGCTCTGGCTCTCTCTTGCATGCAAAACAAGAGCAAATAGACAAGGCAGTCAAGCATCCAGCAAAGTATCCTTTGAAATCTCTACTGAGAGGGTACATGTGAAATTAAATAGTGAAGCTGCTTTAAAAAAAAAAATCAAGTCAAGTCACTGACTGGGAGGATCAAACATTCAGAATTAAAATATAAGCTTCAAAATACCAACTTGATCTGCATATCAATAACTTTATCAGACTTCTAGTATAAGGACAATTGTAGACCACACAGTTTCTCTCAAAAGTGTCCTTGTTGGGGATTCGAGAAAACTCTCTCCTTCTGTGATGCCCATTATCACGGCCATTATGAAGTTAGTCTCATCACAGAATCCTTTGTATTCTAATTAGAAATCACCATATGGTTTAGGGAACCCACATACATAAATGTGATGATGCTGTGGCCTTTTTCCTCTCACATTTTTTTTTTAAAAGAGGGGGTTGATAAATTAACACAGTCAATAAAGTAAAATAACTGGCAGAAGAAATACATGCTGTTAAACAAGAAATTTCAAGTGAAAATGTAAGTTTAACTCTACATCCAAACTTATACAGGATGACCTGCCAATATGCTTAATTTTGACACATGGATCATTCTTGTCTAGGTGTGGAAGCAATTAAATTCTGGACATTCATCTTAATAAACCCTTATTGAAAATTAATATGGCAGATTATTTTTCTTTACATTAAGCTTAAACTGAACCAAAATTAATTTCTCCCTTGAGATAATTAGCAGGTGGCAGATATTTAACACATGAGCACCTAATTCTTCAAATGTTCTAGAATAAATGCCTTTAAAATGCAACAAAGCACATAGTCATTATGAAGAATTTGGAATTTTCATATTCCAACTCCACACGACACCTCAAAGGATCTTAAAAACATCATTTGCAATGTAACTTTACATGGAAAATGCTATTTGATTTACATAAAACCTCATATGATATTTGAATTAAGAGCAGCATTAAAGTAATGATAATACAGAAAAATTGATTAAGACCTAAGTGGTTAAGACAAAAGACCCTTCTGCCAAAAAAAAAAAAAAAAATTAAAGGTATAAAGAATATAAAGAAGTCACACAGTCAGGAAAAATATCAATGACCATGCCAAGCCAATGTATGTTTAGATGGCTTTGCCAACATCATTCCTGAGAATTCATTTCAAAACATCTCTACCTGGGAGTGGCAGCTTACACAAGCACAACCACTGGAGAAGTGAGCTGCTTTTTAAAGGATATAGAAAGGAGAGGGCAAGGCCAGACCCCAGGATATCTGCTGGCTTTGGAAAGCAAACGGTTCCTCAGGATCGGCATGTTACGCAATACCAAGGAAGAACTGAATTCTGAAATATAACCAACACAGAAGACAATTGCCTGAAGCATATTTGAGGAATAAACAATTGCTTACAAGCTCCTCAATGGTAATTGCTTGTTTTTTCTCTATACTACTTTAGATAAAGTTTTACAGAACAAACTAGCTTCTCATTAAACAATTAATACATATATTGTTTTGTGACATTGGTTAACAGCCCCACGACATGTCAACACTCTCCCTTCTCGACCTTGGGTTCCCTATTACCAGCTTTCCTGTCCGCTCCTGCCTTCTAGTCCTTGGCCCTGGGCCAGTGTGCCCTTTAGGCTCGTTTTGTTTTATGGGCCTGTTTAATCTTTGGCTAAAGGGTGAACCTCAGGAGGACTTCGTTACTCAGCTAAAAGGGTGTCGAGGGGCCATACTTTCCAGGTTTCTCCAGTCTCTATTGGGCCAGTAAGTCTGGTCTTTTCTTGTTAGAATTTTGTTCTGCATTTTTCTCTAGCTCTGTCCAGGACCCTGTATTGTTTTGTTTTGTTTTTCTTCACATTTTTTTAAAAATTGTACTTCAGATGAAGGTTTACAGAACAAAGTAATTCCTCATTAAACAGTTAGTACATATATTGTTCTATGACATTGGTTAACATCCCCACAACATGTCAACACTCTCCCTTCTCAACCTTAGGTTCCCTATTACCAGCTTTCCTGTCCCCTCCTGCCTTCTAGTCCTTGCCCCTGGGCTGGTGTGTCCCTTTAGTCTCATTTTATTTTATGGGCCTGTCCAATCTTTGGCTGAAGGGCGAACCTCAGGATTGACTCCATTACTGAGCTGAAAGGGTGTCCAGGGAACAGACTCTCAGGGTTTGTCCAGCCTCTGTCAGGCCAGCAAGTCTGGTCTTTCTTTTTGAGTTAGAATTTTGTTCTATATTTTTCTCCAGCTCTGTCTGGAACCTTCTATTGTGATTCCTGTCAGAGCAGTCAGTGGTGGTAGCTGGGCACCATTTAGTTATACTATACTCCGTCTGGTAGAGGCCATGGTAGATGTGGTCCATTAGTCCTTTGGACTAATCTTTCCCTTGTGTCTTTAGTTTTCTTCATTCTCCCTTGCTCCCAAAGGGGTAAGACCAGTGGAGTATCTCAGATGGCTGCTCACAGGCTTATTAAGACCCCAGACGCTACTCACGGAGTAGAATGTATAACATTTTCTTTATGAACTATGTTATGCCAATTTAGCTAGGTGTTCCCTGAGACCATGGCCCCCATAGCCCACAGCCCAGTAATTCAGTCCCTCAAGGAGCTTCCATCACCTTTCCTTGGATAAGTTGTGCTAGCTTCTCCATTGTGTACTGTCTTCCCTTCGCCAAAGTTACCACTTTTCTATTGCCTATTTACTGCTTTTCCATCCTCACATCTCCCCTCCCTCTTAACCATCAAAGATTGTTTCTTTTTGTGTGTAAACCATCATGAGTTTTTATAGTAGTGGCCTCATACAATATTTGTCTTTTTGTGATTGACTTATTTTACTCAGCATAATGCCCCCCAGATTCATCCATGTTATGAGACGCTTTACATACAGATTTATCATTGTTCTTTATCATTGCGTAGTACCCCACTGTGTGTATGTACCATAGTTCATTTATCCATTTATCTGCTGATGAGCACATACATTGCTTCCATCTTTTTGCTATTGTGAACAATGTTGCAATGAACATGGGTGTGCAAATGTCTATTCATGTGACGGCTCTTATTCCTCTAGGATACATTCCTAGGAATGGGGCTGCTGGATCATATGGTATTTCTATTTCTAGCTTTCTAAGGAAGCGCCATATCATTTTCCAAAACGGTTGTATCATTTTGTGTTCCCACCAGCAGCGCATAAGAGTTCCAATCTCCCTGCAGCCTCTTCGACACTTCTCATTTTCTGTTTTATTGATTCTTGACAGTAATATCAGGGTGAGATGGTATCTCCCTATGGTTTTGATTTACATTTCTCTTGTGGCTAGTGATCTTGAGCATTTCCTCATGTATCTGTTAGTGGCTTGAATATCTTCTTTGGTGAAGTGTCTATTCATTTCCTCTGCACATTTTTTAACTGGATTGTCTTTTTGTAGTAGACACGCTGGATTTTCCTGTAGATTTTAGAGATTAGACCTTTGTTGGATTTGTCATAGCCAAATATTTTTTCCCAGTCTGTGGGTTCTCTTTTTACTCTTTTGGTGAAGACCTTTGATGAGCATAAGTGTTTAATTTTTAGGAGATCCCAGTTATCTAGCTAATCTTCTGGAGTTTGTGTGTTGTTAGTTATGGTTTATATCCTGTTAATGCCATGTATTAGGACCTCTAGTATTGACCTGATTCTTTCTTCTATGACCTTTATAGTTTTTGGTTTTATATTTAGGCCTTTAATCCATTTTGAGTTAGTTTTTGTGTATGGTGTAAGGTATGGGTCCTGTTTCATTTTTCTGCGGATGGACATCCAGTTTTGCCATTTGTTAAAAGGATTGTCTTTTCCCAATTTGATGGAATTTGGGCCCTTGTTGATGATCAGGTGACCATAGGTAGATGGATTTATATCTGGGTGCTCAATTCTGTTCCATTGGTCAATGTATCTGTTGTTGTACCAGTAACAGGCTGTTCTGACTACCATAGCTGTATGGTAGGTTCTGAGGTCAGGTAGTGCGAGTCCTCCTACTTTATTCTTCTTCTTCAATAGTGCTTTACTTATCTGGAGCTCTTCCCTTTTGATATAAATTTAATGATTAGTTTTTACTTCTCTTTAAAGAATCCTGTTGGTACTTGGATCAAGAGTGCATTGTAATCGTAGATTGCCTTGGGTAGAATTGTCATTTTCACAATGTTGAATCTACCTATCCATGAGCATGGTATGTTTTTTGGTTTCTTGCAGTAGCATTTATAGTTATTTTTGTATATCTTTTACATCCCTAGTTCAATTTATTCCTAAGTATTTTATTTTGAGGGGGGGGCTATTATAAATGGGTGATAGTGATTTCTTCTATACACTACACTCTGGTATACTATATTAGAAAAATGTTGCCTGACTAAAGCTTAGTCAGGTCACATCTTCCTTTGAAATTATTATATGTGATTTCACATATAAAGAAATCATATGTGAAATTATAAAACTATTTTTATTATAATATTATCTAATAACAATGCTATAATATGATCACAAAAAGCTTACTTAGAAGTTACAAAATACATAATAATAATTTTAATGGTGTTAAAATGGCCTAATAATAAATATTCATAAAAGCAGTTTTATGTAACTTACAAGTGAACAGACTGCGACCCATCTTTAAACCAACTTGCACCTGATCTCAGGGAGTAAGTTCCACTGCTCTCCTAGGGGACAGGAACCTCATCTTCATATTCTGTCTTAAAAGCATGAGGGGGCAGTGTATGTTTGTTTTTTGAGTTTTTTTTTTTTTTTAAGATGTATGTATATTGATATAAAATAAATCAGGATGCCATGAAAGAAATCTTTACCAGAAAGGAATATACTCATAACCCCTTACAAAATGACTTGTAAGAAAACATTAATTGAACCAATAGAGACTATAGGAACCCCCGAGACTATCGCCCTAAGCTATCCTTTGAACTTGGAACTGAAGTGACTCCTGATGGTTACCTTTCATCCAAATAATAGTTTGGCTTATAAATTAAACAATATCATCTGTGAATATAGGACTGCTTTAAATAATCAACTATATGAGATCAAATGCTCAACATTTACCCTGAAACAGAAATGAGAAGCTAAGGAGGGGCAAGGAAGCTACATTAATGGAGACAGAACAAAAAGAACAGAAATAATGAGAATGTTGACACATTCTGATAAAGGTAACCAATGTCATGGAACAAGTTGTATAAAAATTGTTAATGGGAACCTAATTTGCTATGTAAACTTTCAACTAAAACACAATAATATTTTTTTAAAAATTAGTCTTCTCACTACCTACAGACTGGGAAAAAGTTTTTAGCTATGACATTTCCGATCAGTGCCTGATCTCTAAAATCTACATGATTCTGCTAAAACTCAACTGCAAAAAGACAAATAATCCAATTAAAAAATGGGAAAAGGATATGAACAGACACTTCACTAAAGAAGACATTCAGGCTGCTAACAGATACATGAGGAAATGCTCACAATCATTAGCCACTAAAGAAATGCAAATCAAAACTATAATGAGATTCCATCTCACTCCAACAAGGCTGGCATTAACCCAAAAAAACACATAATAATAAATGTTGGAGAGGTTGTGAAGAGACTGGAACATTTATATACTGCTGGTGGGAATGTAAAATGGTACAACTACTTTGGAAATCGATTTGGCGCTTCCTTAAAAAGCTAGAAATAGAACTGCCATACAAGCCAGCAATCCCACTTCTTGGAATATATCCTAGAGAAATAAGAGCCTTTACATGAACAGGTATACGCACAGTCATGTTTATTGCAGCACTGTTTACAATAGGAAAAAGTTGGAAGCAACCAATGTGCCCATCAATGGATGAATGGATAAATAAATTATGGTATATTCACACAATGGACTACTATGCGTCAATGAAGAACAATGATGAATCCATGAAACATTTCATAACATGGAAAAATCTGGAAGACATTATGCTGAGTGAATATTGTATAAGACCACTATTACAAGAACTCGAGAAATAGTTTAAACAGAGAAGAAAATAATCTTTGATGGTTACAAGACGGGGGAGGGAGGGAGGGAGAGAGAGGGGTATTCACTAATTAGATAGTAGATAAGTTTTATTTTCGGTGAAGGGAAAGACAATACACAATACAGGAGAGGTCAACACAACTGGGCTAAACCAAAAGCAAAGAAGTTTCCTGGATAAACTGAACGCTTCAAAGGCCAGCATAGCAGGGGCGAGGGTTTGAGGACCATGGTTTCAGGGGACATCTAAGTTAACTGGCATAATAAAATCTACTAAGAAAACATTCTGCATCCCACTTTGGAGAGTGGCGTCTGTGGTCTGAAAAGCTAGCAAGCAGCCATCTAAGATGCATCAGTTGGTCTCAACCCACCTGGAGCAAGGAAGAATGAAGAACACCAAAGACACAAGGTAATTATGAGCCTAAGAGACAGAAAGGACCACATAAACCAGAGACTACATCAGCCTGAGACCAGAAGAACTAGATGGTGCCCAGCCACAACTGATGACTGCCCTGACAGGGAACACAACAGAGAACCCCTGAGAGAGCAGGAGAGCAGTGGGATGCAGGCCCCAAATTCTCGTAAAAAGTCCAGACTTAATGGTCAGACTGGGACTAGAAGGACCCCGGAGGCCATGGTCCCCAGACCTTCTGTTAGCCTAAGACTGGAACCATTACCAAAGCCAACTCTTCAGACAGGGATTGGACTGGAATATGGGATGGAAAATGATACTGGTGAAGAACGAGCTTCTTGGATAAAGTAGACACATGAGACTATGTTGGCATCTCCTGTCTGGAGGGGAGATGAGAGGGCAGGGTGGGGTGGGGGAGGGCAGCCAGAAGCTACCTAAATGGACATGAGGAGAGAGAGTCGAGGGAAGAAATGTACTATCTCATTAGAGGGAGAGCAATTAGGAGTGTATAGCAAGGTGTATATAAATTTTTGTATGAGAGACTGACCTGATTTATAAACTTTCACTTAAAGCACAATAAAAATTAATTTTAAAAAATTAGTCTTCTCACACTCCACTCAGATTTCATATTTCTCTATTTAAGAGGATGTGTCACTTAGAGTTCATTAATTTCTTTTTAAGGATGAGAATTAGAAAAGATGAGAAATTAAAACTTGTCTGCCTATACTGGCCTAAAAGATTCAGAGTTTTATTTCTTATCCAGATTCATATCCAGTTTACACATTTTTGAGTATGTCTTTTAATTCTAGTGAAAATTTTAGATGATTCTGAACTATTTCAATGTGTCACACTGGGAATAACAATACAATCATTTGTTAAACAACTATGATGTAGCAAGTAATTTATGTACATCACACCCACCTCACTATATTACATGCATTATTATCCCATTTTTAAAAAGAGGAAACTGAGATTTAGAGAGTTAAGTCACTTATCTAAGATCTGAAACATAAAATTTTCTGTATAATATAAAGTATGGTAAACAGGACACATCAAACTGAGAAACACAGTGGTAAAATTTATGGTTATGATTAAGATCCTCAATGTATAGTACTCTAAGTTCCTACAAATAAAAAACGTGAACATTTCAATAAAAAAGAAAAACAGCAAAATACCTGAACAGGCATTTCATAAAAAGCTGAGTGAGCAAGAAGCATATGTAAAATCATTCATTCTCACTAGTAATAACAAATACAATGTAAAATCATGAGAATGCCATTCTTGTATCCAAACCAGCAGAGATAAGGAAAAAAAAAAATATCCCAATCATGCCCGGGTACAGAGAACAAAGACCCTCTTTTATGCACTGTTGGGAGGGGTATAAACTGGCAGAAGATGTCAGGGCAATCAGATAATATATATAAAAGCCTTGAAAACGTGCACACCATATCATCCAGTTATTCCACTCATTAGAACTTTGCATATGAAAATAATAATGGTTAACTACTACAAAGATGTTCATTGTGACACTACTTTTAACATTGAAAAAGAATCTAAATATGCAATGATGGAGAATTTAATTGAGTATACTTGGATACATACTCAACCAAATTCTCTACCATTGGATAGGAAGCCCTGGTGGCGTAGTGGTTAAGTGCTACAGCTGCTAACCAAGAGGTCAGCAGTTCAAATCCACCAGGGGCTCCTTGGAAACTCTATGGGGCAGTTCTACTCTGTCCTATAGGGTCACTATGAGTCGGAATCGACTCAACGGCACTGGATTTGTTTTTTGTTTGGTACACTTAGATACATCCATACAATGGAACATTATGCAGATTTTTAGTGTAACTTTTCCCTCTTGTCCTGGAATTGCAGGTAACACCTAAAGCTGATGGCTAGAAGTGCTAAGTACTTCCAACTTTCTAAAGAGAATCCCCAGTGAGCCACCAATAACTGGATCCAGACTCTTGTTCCCATAGTTAAATGAGCAGGAGAACCAGCCCTAACTCAATCACCACTCCTCCTCCAACATTCCTTACTCTTCACTCACCACGGTATTTTTATAAGGAGAGCACCAATGAGAGGAAAAGGAATAGGAGCCATTGTCCTTTAAGTCCAGTATTTGTTTTATGAGTCTTTTCCCTCTCCTCCCCCTGGAAAAGAAGAGGATGATTTACCCTCCTTAAAGACTAATGGCAAGTAAAATTTTGCTGGAGATAATTTAGAAAGATGTTTACCTGTGTTTTATTGACTATGCGAAGGCATTTGGCTATGTGGATCATAACAAATTATGGATAACATTGCCAAGAATGGAAATTCCAGAACACTTGTGCTCATGAGAAACCTACATGTAGATCAAGAGCAGTCGTTCAAACAGAACAAGTGCATGCTGCATGGTTTAAAATCAGGAAAGGTGTGTGTCAGGGTTGAATCCTTTCACCGTACTTATTCAATCTGTATGCTGAGCAAATAATCCGAGAAGCTGGACTATATGAAGAAGAATGGGGCATCAGGATTGGAAGAAGACTCATTAACAACCTGTGATATGCAACGACACAACCTGTTTGTTTGAAAGTGAAGAGGACTTGAAGCACTAACTGATGAATACCAAAGATTATAACCTTCAGTATGTATTACTCCTCAACACGAAGAAAACAAAAATCCTCACAACTGGACCAATAAGCAACATCATGATAAGTGGAGAAAAAGCTGTCAAGGATTTCATTTTACTTGGATTCACAATCAATGCCCATGGAAGCAGCAGCCAGGAAATCAAACAACCTTTTGTATTGGGCAAATCTGCAAAAGACCTCTTTAAGATGTTAAAAAGCAAAAATGTCACTTTGAGGACTAAAGTATGCCTGACCCAAACCATGGTAGTTTCAATCACCTCATATGCTTGTGAAAGCTGGACAATGAATAAGGAAGACAGAAGAAGAATTGATGCATTTGAATTATGATGCTGTCAAAGAATACTGAATAGACCATGTACTGCCAGAAGAACAAACAAGTCTCTCTTGGAAGAAGTACAGCCCAAATGCTTCTTAGAAGCGAGGACGGCAACACTTCAACTCACTTACTTTGGACATATTATCAGGAGTGACCAGTCCCTGAAGAACATCATGCTTGGTAAAGTAGAGGGTCAGCAAAAAAGAGAAAGACTCTCAGTGAGATGGACTAACACAGTGGCTGCAACAATGGGCTCGAACATAGTAATGATTGTGAGGATGGTACAGGACCAGGCAATGTTTTGTTCTGTTGTACACAGGGTCTCTAAGAGTAGGAATCTACTTGAGGTCACCTAACAACAACATCAAAGACAAGTGACTGGGGAGAAGAATTCTCTAAAACAATAACTTGGAAAGATTAGGGCATGCTGGAAGAAAGAGAGACTGGAATTGTTTTCCTTAGTTGGATGGGCAGGACTTTAGTAGACTGGAAAAGCAGGAAGTTAGGAGGTGTGATACTGAGCCAAGATGAAGCAAGCCAGTTTTCACCAGTGAACCCTCAAAAGGCTTCGCACTAGCTACCAGATACCTACCAGAAACTGATAGAGAACAGAGCATGAGGACAGGTACGTGCAAAGGGCCCCTATCAGCTAACACAGCACAGATCTGCCATCTCAGATTCCTGTCAGGGACTGGCAGACAGGGAACACAGGAAATCAGCTTCGTGGAGCTCCCAGTAAGAGACAGAGCACCCGGTAACCAGCGAAACACACATTCCTACCCACCATTCTCTCCCGCTGCTCAACCTCTGAGCTTCCTGGCTGGATGCAGTGGCTCGACCAGCCGGGAAGTGCAGGATCTATCCCACTTGGATTCACCCTGCCCACATTAGAGATCAGCGGACACGGAGTATAGGAAAGTAGCTTCGTGAAGTTCCCAACAGGAGACAGAGCACCCGGTAACAAGTGATATACGTTTTCCTAAGCCTCCACCCAACTTCCCCTCCCCACTTTGGCCTCCTCTGCTTTCTGCCAGCCAGTCTCTTGGCCAGGAGGCAACTGCTTTGGCCTCAGGCCCCTTGGATTTGCCCCACCAACACTGGTCAGCCTCCTGAGCTGGTGTTGGTTCTTTCCATTTCTTTTGCTTTCTTCTGTGCCTCCCACCACCTTCCCCTCCTTTCTCTGGAACACCTGGCTCTGTGTGCCATCCTTGCTTCTTCTCAAAAGGCTGTGAAGCCCTGCATGACTGGGGAACCACTCCCCCGGCCGGCGACACCATACTAGTGGGATCCCTGATTTTTTGGGTTTTTTTTTGCTTGATTCATTTCGCTTTGCTTTGTTTGTTTTTTTTTTTTCTTTTCGTGGCTGGGGAGCCCCTTCTAGCCAGGCTGCACTGGATGGCTTAGCAGCCACTCCCCCAATCTGAGCAGACAGGATCCCTGGGGGCATTTCTTTTTTTCTTTCTTTTTTCTCCTTTTTCCCTTTCTTTCTTCATTTCTCAGTTCTCATCTCTCTATACTTACCTTCATTTCCTGTCTCCTAACTACCTGTTGCTGTGTGACATCTATACCCCCTCTAGCCAGGCTATACTGAACAGCCTGGGAGCCACTTCCCCAGTCTTCGTGGCCCCACTGGTGGCATTCCTGGGGGGGAGGTCCCCCCCCTTTTTTTCTTTTCCAAATTTTTATCTATTTTTTTCCTTCTTCCATTTTTCTCTTTTTTCCTTTTCTCAATTTCTCGGTTTCTCATCTCTCCACTCCAACAGGATGCTCCCTTAGCACTTTTTTTCCCCCCTGTTTGTTTCTTTGTTTTTGGCTCCTGTTTCTTTCTCCTCCCTTTCCTCTTGCCTATACCCCTATTAGCTCCACACATCACAACCTCACCCCTCTTTCCTGCCTACCTGCGCCATGCATCACACCCTCAAGCAGCACAGACATGGCCTACTGGAACCTGCCCAGCACTGATTCCTAGCCCGCCCTGTCAGCCCTAGTACATGACACAAACAACCCATCCCAGCCCCTTCCCTTCAGTTAGACATGCCCTGCTGCACCACAGCTGTGTGACTGGCCCCACTCATTGGACAAGGAGGTGCAAAGTATCATGACTACAGACAAGCAAAAAACAAAGAATGTACAGCCCGCCTGCTCAGACATAACCAAGTAAAACAGAAAAGCAGGACAAAACAAATCTACAATCAAGAAATGAATGTCCCGAAGAAAGCAGATATCAAAACACATTAAAAAAAAAAAAAAAAAGGATAGTTCAAGTAGGATCCAAAATAAAACACCAGATAACTTACCAGTAGAAGAAAAGGTACTAGAGCTACTTGACAGGGAATTAAAATCTCTAATGTTCAGAGCAAGCCAAGAGCTGAAGCAAAAAGGAGACAAAATGAGGAAAAAATAGACAAATTTATACAAAAGGCAGACAAATTCATGGAAAATAGAGACAAAAGAATGGAAGAATTCAGGAAAATATACAGGAACAAAATGCCAAAAGAAATTCACAACTAGAAATCACACAAAAACAACAATTCGAAATCCAAAAGACAAACAACAAGATTTCAGAAGACAGTGTCACAGAAAGGGCTGAGAGGCAGATTTGATATGATGGAAGACAGGATCAGCAAATTGAAGACAAACACTTGGATACAACTCTGTTGAGGAAAAATCAGAAAAAAGAATGAAGAAAAATGAAGAAGCCCTGAGAATTACGTGGGATACAATCAAAAGCAAAAATTTGCAAGTGATCAGAGTTCCAGAAAAGGGAGAGAAAACGGAAAACACAGAGAGAATCATTGAAGGATTGCTGGCAGAAAACTTCCCTAATATCAAGAACGATGAAACGCTGATGATCCAAAAAGCTCAACGAATCCCATGTAGGATAGACCCCAAAAGAAATACACTAAGGCGTATCATAATTACACTTGCTAAAACCAAAGACAAAGAAAAAATCCTGTGAGCAGCTCAAGAAAAACAAAAGTCACATACAAAAGAGAAACAATAAGGCTGAGCTTTGATTATTCAGCAGAAACCATGCATGCAAGAAGGCAATGGGATGACATATATAAAACCTTGAAAGACTTTGGTTCACATATGATGGTGAAATTAGGGCATTTCCAGATAAACAGAAATGAAGGGAATATATAAAAACCAAACCAAATTTACCAGGATTATTAAAGGGGGCCCTTTGGTCTGAGAACAAACAACATCAGACCACAGCCTGAATCTAGGATGCAGCCAGATACCAACCTAGGAAATGAACTCTCAAGGACTACCCAAACCAAAAGAATTGCAACTAGGAACCACAGAGATTAATCTGTAAATGACAACAATGTCATAACAATAAAAGAAGGAATAAACAGTGTAGGTACAGAATTTTCTAATGGAGAGGAAGGCAAGGCGATACCCGGTACTAATAGACTCGCTCAAACTTAGGAAGATAAGGGTAAATTTCAAGGTAACCACAAACAAAGTTACCAAACCTACTCATCAAAATAAAGAAGGAAAACATAACGTCTCAATAAAAACAAAATCTACAAAAACAGAAGAAATGAAAAAGATATCCACAAACAAAAGGAACTCAGCACAGGAGAGTAAGAGGAACAAAAAAAGGACCACAAAGTGACAGCAAAGAACTCACAACTATTAATAATTACACTGAATGTAAATGACCTAAATGCATCCATAAAGAGTCAGAGAGTGACAGAATAGATTAAAAAAAAAAAAAACAGAATCCATTAATATGCTGTCTATAAGAGACACACCTTAGAAACAAAGATGTAAATTTATCGAAAATCAAAGGATGGAAAAAAATGTATCAAGCAAAGAACTACCAAAAAATAGCAGGAGTGCTGTCAGGGATTTAATTACGTCCCCCCAAAACTGTGTGTATCAACTTGGTTAGGCCATGATTCCCAGTATTGTGTAGTTGTCCTCCATTCTGTGATTATAATTTTATGTTAAGAGGATTAGGGTGGGATTGTAACACCACCCTCACTCAGGTCACCTCCCTGATCCAATGTAAAGTGAGTTTCCCTGGGGTGTGGCCTGCACCACCTTTTATCTTTTAAGAGATAAAAGGAAAGAGAAGCAAGCAGAGAGTTGGGAACATCATTCCACCAAGAAAGCAGCACTGGGAGCAGAGCGTGTCCTTTGGACCCAGGGTCCTTATGCCCAAGAAGCTCCTTGACCAGGGGAAGACTGAGGACAAAGACCTTCCTCAAGAGCCCAGAGAGAGAGAAAGCCGTCCCCTGGAGCTGATGCCCTGAGTTTGGACTTGTAACCTACTAGACTGTGAGAAAATAAATTTCTCTTCGTTAAAGCCATCCATTTGTGGTTTTTCTGTTACAGCAGCACTAGATAACCAAAACAAGCACCAATACTAATCTCAGACAAAATAGACTTTAAAACAAAATCCTCCATAAAAGACAAAGAGGGGCACTATATAATGATTAACGGGATGATCCATCATGAAGGCTTAACCATAATAAACATCTATGCACACAATGACAAGGCTCCAAAATACATAAAACAAACTCTAACAACACTGAAAACAGAAATTCACAGTTCCACAATAATAGTAGGAAACTTCACTCTTGGTAAAGGACAGAACATCTAGAAAGAAACTCAACAAAGATACAGAAGAATTAAAGAGCACAATCAGCCAACTTGACCTCATAGACATATAAAGAACAGTCCACCCAGCAGCTGCAAAGTACATATTCTTTTCCAGGGCACATGGAACATTCTCTAGAATAGACCACATCTTAGGCCACAGAGCGACCCTCAACAAAATCCAAAACACTCAGATAATACAAAGTATCTTCTCTGATCACAATGCCATCAAAGTAGAAATTAACAACAGAAGAGTTAGGAAAAAAAAATCAATTACATGGAAACTGAATAACACCCTGCTTAAAAACCACTGGGTAATAGAAGAAATCAAAGATGGAATCAAAAATTCCTAGAATCAGATGAGAATGAAAACACATCATACCAAAACCTTTCAGACACAGCACAGGCAGTGCTTAGAGGTCAATTTATAGCAATGCATGCACACATCAAAAAAGAAAGGGACAAAATCAAAACATTAGTTATACAACTTGAACAAATAGAAAGAGAACAGCAATAGAAGCCCACGACTACCAGAAGAAAGGAAATAATAAACATCAGAGCAGAAATACACAAAATAGAGAATAGAAAAACAATAGAAAGAATCAACCAAACAAAAAGTTGTTTCTTTGAAAGTATCAACAACATCAACAAACCACTGGCCAAGCTGACAAAAGAAAAACAGGAGAGAACACAAATAACCCAAAGAAGAAATGAAATGGGAGACATTACAACAGGTCCAAATGAAATAAAAAGGATTATAACAATATTATGAAAAACTAAACTCCAACAAATTTGAAAACATAGGGGAAATGGAAGAATTTCTAGAGACACACTACTCAAATTAACACAAAATGATGTTGAAAATCTGAACACACCCATAACAAGAGAAGAGATTGAAAAGGAAATTAAAAAAAAAAAAAAAAAAAAACTCCCAACCAAGATGGCTTCACTGGAGAACTTTACCAAACATTCAGAGAAGAGTTTACACCAGTACTACTCAAACTATTTCAGAACATAGAAAAGAAAATAATACTACCAAATTCATTCTATGAAGCCAGTATAACCCTGATACCAAAACCAGGCAAAGATACCATGAAAAAAGAAAATTACAGGCCAATATCTCTCATGAATACAGATGCAAAGATTCTCCACAAAATTCTAGCCCATGGAATTCAGCATCACATGAAAAAAAAATAATACACCATGACCAAGTAGGAGTCATACCAAGTATGCAAGGATAGTTCAACATTAGAAAATCGATCAATGTAATCCACGACATAAATAAAAGGAAAGAATCACATGATCATCTCAACCCACACAGAAAAGGCATTTGACAATGTCCAACACCCATTTTTGATAAAAACTCTCAATAAAAAAGGTATAGAAGGTAAATTTCTCAACATAATAAAGGGCATCTCTGCAAAACCAAAGGCCAACATCATTGTTAATGGAGAGAGGCTGAAAACATTCTCCTTGAGAACAGGAACAAGACAAGGATGCCCTTTATTACCACTCCTACTTAACATTGTGTTATTAGTCCTAGCTAGAGAAATAAGCCAAGAAACAGAAATAAAGGGCACCCAAATTGGTAATGAAGAAGTTAAACTCTCCCTATTTGTGGATATGATACTAAGAAAACCCAAAAGACTCCACGAGAAAACTACAGTAACTAATAGAAAGATTAAGCAGAGTAGCAGATTTCAAGATAAATATACAAAAATTAATTGGATTCCTATATACCAATAAAGAGAACAATGAAAAGGAAATCAGAAAAACAATACTATTTGTAACAGCCCCTAAAAAATAAAATACTTGGGAATAAATCTAATCAGGGAAGTAGAAGACCTATACAAAGAAAACTACAAAACATTACTGCATGAAACCAAAAGAGATCTATATAAACGGAAAAACATACCATGCTCATGAACAGGTAGACTCAACGTTGTGAAAATGACAATTCTACCCAATGCAATTTACAAATACAATGCAATACTGAACCAAATACCAACAAGATAGAAAACTTATCATTAACTTTATACGGAAAGGGAAGACACCCTGGATAAATACAGTACTATTGAAGAAGAAGAATAAAGTAGGACTCGCACTACCTGACTTCAGAACCTACTATACAACTATTGTAGTCAAAACAGCCTGGTACTGGTACAACGAGAGACACATTGACCAATGGAATGGAATTGGGAACCGAGATGTAAATCCATCCACCTATGGTCACCTGATCTTCAACAAAGGCCCAAGGTCCATCAAATGGGGAAAGACAGTCTTTTTAACAAATGCTGCTGGCAAAACTGGATGTCCATCTGCAAAAAAATGAAAAAGGACCCATACCTCACACCATATACAAAAACTCAAAATGGATCAAAGGCCTAAATATAAAGCCAAAAACCATGAAGTTTATAGACGAAAAAATAGGATCAACACTAGAGGCTCTAATATACAGCATTAACAGAATACAAACCACAACCAACAACACACAAGCTCCAGAGGATAAGCTAGATAACTGGAATCTTCTAAAAATTAAACACTTATGCTCATCAAAAGACTTCACCGAAAGAGTAAAAAGAGAACCCACAGACTGGGAAAAAATATTTGGCTATGGCAAATCCAACAAAGGTCTAATCTCTAAAATCTACAGGAAAATCCAACACCTCTACAACAAAACGACAAATAATCCAATTAAAAAATGTGCAAAGGAAATGAACAGGCACTTCACCAAAGCAGACATTCAACCGGCCAGCAGACAAATGAGGAAATGCTCACAATCTCTAGCCATGAGAGAGATGCAAATCAAAACCACAATGAGATTCCATCTCACCCCAGCATTACTAGCATAAATCAATACAACAGGAAATAACAAATGTTGGAGAGGCTGTGAGGAGATCAGAACTCTTATGCACTGCTGGTGGGAATGCAAAATGATACAACCATTTTGGAAAATGATATGGCACTTCCTTAGCTAGAAATAGAAATAGCATATGATCCAGCAATCCCACTCCTAGGAATATATCCTAGAGAAAGAAGAGTTGGCACACGAATAGACATATGCACACCCATGTTTACTGCAGCATTGTTCACAATAGCAAAAAGACGGAAACAATCTAGATGTCCATCAACAGACGAATGGATAAACGAACTGTGATACATATACGCAGTGGAGTATTACACAACAATAAAGAACAACAGTGAATCTGTGAAGCATGTCATAACATGGATGAATCTGGAGGGCATTATGCTGAGCGAAATAAGTCAATCACAAAAGACAAATACTGTATGAAACCACTACTGTAAAAACTCATGAAAAGGTCTACATACAAAAAGAAACAATCTTTACTGGTTATGAGGGAGGGGAAGAGTGGGGATGGAAAAACACTTCAGACAATAAATAAGTGGTAACTTTGGTGAAGTGTAAGACAGTACACAATACTGGGGAAGCCAGCACAATCTGTACAAGGCAAGCTCATGGTAGCTCCATAGACACATCCAAACTCCCTTAGGGACCAAATTGCTGGGCTGAGGGCTGTAGGGACCATGGTCTTGAGGAACAACTAGCTCAAGTGGCATAACATACTTTATAAAGAAAATGTTGTATGTTCTACTTTGGTGAGTAGTGTCTGGGGTCTTTAAAGCCTATAAGTGGCCATTTAGGATACTCCACCTGTCTCACTGCTTTGGGTGCAAGGAACAATGAAGAAAACTAAAGATACAAGGGAAAGATTAGTCCGAAGGACTACTGGACCACATCTACCATGGCCTCCGCCAGACTGAGTCTAGTATAACTAAGTGGTACCCAGCTACCACCACTGACTGCTCTGACAGAGATCACAGTAGAGAGTCCCAGACAGAGCTGGTGAAAAATGTAGAACAACATTCTAACTCAAAAGAAAGACCAGACTTGCTGGCCTGACAGAGGCTGGAGAAACCCTGAGAGTATGGCCCCCAGATACCCTTTCAGCTCAGTAATGAGGTCACTCCTGAGGTTCACCCTTTAACCAAAGTTTGAACAGGCCCATGGAACAAAATAAGACTAAACCGGCACACCAGCCCTCGGGCAGGGACTGGAAGGCAGGAGGGAACAGGAACCCAGGGTTGAGAAGGCAGAGTGTTGACATGTCATGGGGTTGTTAACCAGTGTCATACAACAAGGAGTGTACTGTTTGATGAAAAACTAGTTTGTTCTGTAAACCTTCATCTAAAATAAAATTTGCACAGATTATCCAATGTTGACCACAGTAAGAAAATGAAAGTCAATTCTGATAAGGAAAGATAGTTACTCTTTTCAAATGCTTTTGGAGAGGGCAGAGGGAATCTGAGCAGAGCATGCACTCCCTTTTCTTTATTCTGTAATGCCCTGGTAAAATTCACCCATCCCGTTTCTTCTGTCAACTTCTGTTACTCTAAGAATCTGCAGTGGAGGAGCAGGTTCTGTTTTCCATTAACTAGTACCACTGTGGAAACCTTGATGGCATAGTGGTTAAGAGATAGGGCTGCTAACCAAAAGGTGCCAGTTCCCTGGAATGGCTCGCTGTTTAGTTGCCAGGAAATTTGACATCAACTCCTACAGGAATCCTGTGAGTAGACTACCCTGGATTAAAAGCCAGATTGCTTCGGGGGTATAAGAATCTGATGTATTTTTCTACATTAAACTAGTAATCAGTCATTCTGAATTCAAGAAAATCAGGTGTTCAGAATAAAACTTAGACTATAAGAAATAGAATATGTCAAAAAAGACCTAATTGTTGGATCGTTTGAACTTCTCAACAAAAATTCCAAAATACTTGGAGGTTTCTGGATGAGGCTCACCCATGAATTTAAATGGAAATTAATTTCTTCAAGGAATTTCTACTTCATTAGGATTGACTCAGTGGAACAGAATGCTACGCAGGCTTTACTCCTTTTATCCCCTTTTACATATCAACAGCTTGTTAAGGTATCAACAAAGAGACTACGTTTGGCTTTTCTTGGTCCTTCTCACCTCATATTCTCTATTCCAGACAGCCAAAGATAATTCTACGAGGGAAAAGTTTCCCCTTCCTCTTAGAGTTCTTGTGCCAAACTTCCCTGGCAGTGAGCCTTCTCACTCTGCTGATTCCTTGTGCATTCATGCTGTCCAGCTCTTTGTCGCACACCAAACATAATCTGGGGAGGGAGGCAGGTCTAAGATTAAGTTGGTTTATATTTTCCTTAATGTAAAACCAACTTGGTTGCATTTTAAATCATGTTGGCTCGTTTTACATAATGGAATCAGGTGTTAAAATGGATTTTGTCCTAGTATTTATCTTCTTTTCAACCACTCAAAGGCTTCATTGACTGCACAGAGATCCATTTCAGTCTCTAAATTTCCCACCCTTCTCAGTCATCTGGAGAGCAAGTTACCTGATTGCATTTATCCTGACCTGTGTAAAATAAAATGCAGAAAGTAGGATCTAACACCTTTAGCTCTCAAGTTTCAGGCCTTTACTCCTTTTTCTCAGCCCCAAACTCCATATAAAATTTCTATCAAATCTTCATGCTGTATTTTCCCCAAAATAAATTAGTAGTGCAATATATAGAATTGCAACTTGGTATAGCCAAACAAAATTTTTTTCTTCATTAAAAAAATGGAAAGGCTACCCCAATAAGAATAAGTCCAGGCAACCAGGCAGAAACGATGCAGGCAAGAAGGCAATGGGATGACTTATGAAAAAAATTGAAGGAAAAAAATTGCCAGCCAAGAATCATATATCCAGCAAAGAGATCTCTTAAATATGAAGGTGAAATTAGGACATTTCCAGATAAACAGAAGTTTAGGGAATTCATAAAAACCAAACCAAAACTACAAGAAATGCTAAAGAGAGTTCTTTGGTTAGAAAATCAATAATATCAGGCATCAATCCAAGACTAGAACACTGGGCAGAGCAATCAGAAGTCAACCCAGACAGGGAAATCAAAAAAACAAAGCAAGATTAAAAAAAAAAAAAAAAAGCTCAAAACAGGGTAACACCGATGTTATTATATAAAAGAGGACAACATTAAAACAATAAAGAGGGACTAAGAAATGTAATCATAGACCTTACATATGGAAAAGAAGATACAGCGATACAAAGAAATAAAAGTTAGGTTTAAATTTAGAAAAATAGAGATAAATAATAAGGTAACCACAAAGGAGACAAACTATCCTACTCATCAAAATAAAATACAAGAAAAAAATAGAGACTCAGCAGAAACAAAATCAACAACAACGAATATGAGGAAAGAACAATATATAAAGATAATCTACTCAGCACATAAAATTAAGTGGGAAAAATGGAAAGGCTATAATGACTGAAAATTTTTAAAAACCAATAAAGACAAAAAAGAAACTGGAAAGTAAGCTCTAACCTCCTTTCAGGAGACGATGAACACATCAGCCTGGGAAAGAAAGGCCAGAGGGTTTTAAAGGTTTAAAACATACACAATGAGTATGAGTAACTAAAGACCTAGAGCTTTTGCCAGATCACCTCTTCTTTTGCTGAATATGTTCTGACCTTTAGTTATAATTTTGATGTATCTGAAGATGAAATAATAAGGACATAAAAATTCTAAGGAAACCTAAAAACATCCTCTGTATTTTCATATGTGTATATATACACATATTATCTACTCACATACATGTTGTGCATACGGTTTACTGACACTTTACTAAACAAGTACAGCCATACAATTAAATACTTAGTCTGGTATACAGTAAAAAAAAAAGGTATACAGTATTATATATAAATTATAAAGTAAGGTTCTGTTCTCCTCCCAAATATGTGGAAATATACCTACTCCTTTGATGCTATTGTTGTTAGTTGCCATCGAATCGATTCTGATTCATGGCAACCCCATGTGTGCAGATTAGAATGCTTCACAGGGCTTAGCTATAATAAAAAAGACAGATAATAAAAACTGTTGATAAGGATGTGGAGAAATTGGAATTCTCATACACTGCTGGTGGGAACGTAAAATGATGCAGTTGCTTTGGAAAACAGTTTGGCAGTTCCTCAAAAGACTAAACATAGAGTTATAATGTTGTTGTCGTTAGGTGGCATCTAATAGGTTCTAACTCATAGTAACCCTGTGTACAATAGAATGAAACACTGCCTGGTCCTGTGCCATCCTCACAATCATTGCTATGTTTAGCCCATTGTTGCAGCCACTATGTCAACTCATCTCATTGAGGGTCTTCCTATATTTTACCAAGCATGATGTCCTGCAGGGACTGGGCCCTCCTGATAACATGTCCAAAGTATGTGACACAAAGTCTTGCCATCCTTGCTTATAAGGAGCATTCTGGCTGTACTTCTTCCAAGAAAGATTTTTTTGTTCTTCTGGTGGTCCACGGTATATTTAATATTCTTCACCAACACCATAATTCAAAGGCATCAATTCTTCTTCGATCTTCCTTATTCACTGTCCAGCTTTTGTATACATATGAAGCAACTGAAAAAACCATGGCTTGGGTCAGGTTCACCTTAGTCCTTAAAGTGATATCTTTGCTTTCTAACATTTTAAGAATTACTGTATGACCCAGGAATTCCACTCCTAGATGTATGTATACCCAAGAGAAATGAAAACATGTCCACACAAAAACCTGTATACAAATGTCAACGGTAGCATTATTCATAATAACCAAAAAGTGGGAAAAAATTCAAATGTCCATCAACTGATGAATGCATAAACAAGAGTAGTATTACCTGCACAAGGATCCCTGGTGGTGCAATCGTTAAGTGCTCAGCTGCTAACCAAAAGGTTGGCGGTTCAAACCCACCAGCCACTCTGTGGGACAAAGATGTGGCAGTCGGCTTCCATAAAGACTACAGCCTAGGAAACCCTAGAGGGCAGTTCTACTCTGTCCTATAGGGTCTCTATGAGTCTGAATTGACTTGTCAGCAACAGTTATATCTGTTCAATGGAATATTATTTAACAATAAAAAGGAATAGAATACTGATACATGCTACAACATCAATGAACCTTGAAAACATTATGCTAAGTGACAGAAACCAGTCACAAAGGATAACCTACTGTATGATTCCATTTATATGAAATATCTAGAATAGACAAATCTATACAGCCATAAAATAGATTTATGGTTGCTCAGGACTGGACAGAAGTATAGGAAATAAGGGGTGAAGGTTAAGGGGTGCAGGGTTTCTTTCTGGGGTGATAAAAATGTTCTAAAATTGATTGTGGTGATAGTTGTCCAAATCTACGAATATACCAAAAGCCATTCAATTGTACACTTTAAATAGGTAAATTGTATGGCATGTGAATTATATCGGAATAAAGCTGTTAAAAAATATATAAATAAAAACTAATCACTAACTTTATATGGAAAGGGAAGAGGCCCTGGATAAGTGAAACACTACTGAAGAAGAAGAAATAAAATAGGACTCTCACTACCTGACCTCAGAACCTACTATACAGCTACAGTAGTCAAAACAGCCCGGTATTGGTACAACGACAAATACACTGAACAATTGAACAGAATTGAGAACCCAGATGTAAATCCATCCACTTATGGTCACCTGATCTTCGACAAGGGCCCAAAATCTATCAAATGGGGAAAAGACAGTCTTTTTAACAAAGGTGCTGACAAAACTGGATGTCCATCTGCAAAAAAATGAAACAGGACCCATACCTCACACCATACACAAAAACTAATTCAAAATGGATCAAAGGCCTAAATATAAAACCAAAAACTATAAAGAACATAGAAGAAAAAATAGGATCAACACTAGAGGCCCTAATACGCAGCATTAACAGGTTACAAATCATAACTAATCACACACAAGCCCCAGGAGATACGCTAGATAACTCGGATCTTCTAAAAACTAATCACTTAACGCTCATCAAAGACTTCACCAAAGGAGTAAAAAGAGAACCTATAGACTAGGAAAAAATATTTGGCTATGACAAATCTGACAAAGGTCTAATCTCTAAAATCTACAGGAAAATCCAACACCTGTACAACAAAAAGACAAATAATTCAATTAAAAAAGGGGCAAAGGAAATGAACAGACATTTCAACAAAGAAGACATTCAAGCAGCCAACAGACACATGAGGAAATGCTTGAGATCACTAGCCACTATAGAAATGCAAATCAAAACCACAATGAGATACCATCTCATCCCAACATTACTGGCAAGGATTAAAAAAAAAAAAAACAGAAAATAACAAATGGAGAGGATGCAGGGAGATTGAAACTCTTAGGCACTGCTGGTAGGAGCGCAAAATGGTACAACCATTTTGGAAAATGATATGGCACTTCCTTAAGAAAGCTAGAAATAGAAATACCATATGATCCAGAAATCCCACTCCTAGGAATATATCCTAAAGAAATAAAAGCCATCACATGAATAGACATATGCACGCCCATGTTCACTGCAGCACTGTTCACAATAGCAAAAAATGGAAAACAACCTAGATGCCCATCAACAGATGAATGGATAAACAAACTATGGCACATACACACAATGGAGTACTACGCAATGAGAAAGAACAATGATGACTCTCACAACATGGATGAATGTGGAGGGCATTATGCTGAGTGAAATAAGTCAATCACAAAAGGACAAATATTGGATGAGACCACTACTACAAAAACCTTGAAAAGTTTACACAGAAGGTTTACACAAAAAGAAACAATGATCGATGGTTACAACGAAGAGGAGATGTGGGGATGGAAAAGCACTAAATAGACAATAGATAAGTGGTAACTTTGGTGAAAGATAAGACAGTACACAATACTGGGAAAGCTAGCACAACTTGTACAAGGCAAGATCAGGAAGCTCCACAGACACATCTAAATTCCCTGAGGGACTGAATTGCTGGGCTAAGGGCTGTGGGGATCATGGTCTCAGGGAACATTTAGCTCAACTGGCATAACATAGTTTATAAACAAAATGTTCTACTTTCTACTTTGGCGAATAGTGTCTGGGGTCTTAAAAGCCCGCAAGCAGCCATCTAAGATGCTCTACCAGTCTCACCCCTTTGAGAGCAAAGGAGAATGAAGAAAGCTAAAGACACAATGGAAAGATTAGTCCAAAGGAATAATGGACCACAACTACCACAGCCTGTACCAGACTGAGTCAAACACAGCTAGGTGGTGCCGTTACCACCACCAACTACCCTGACAGGAATCACAATAGAGGGTCCCGGACAGAGCTGGAGAAAAATGTAGAACAAAATTCTAACTCACGAAAAAAGACCAGACTTACTGGCCTGACAGAGACTGGAGAAACCCCGAGAGTATAGCCCCCTGACACCCTTTTAGCTCACTAATGCAGTCACTCCTGATGTTTTCCCTTCAGCCAAAGATTAGACAGGCCCATAAAACAAAACGAGACTAAAGAGTCACACCAGCCTAGGGGCAAGGAGTAGAAGGCAGGAGCAGACAGGAAAGCTGGTAATAGGGAACCCAAGGTCGAGAAGAGACAGTGTTGACATGTCATGGGGCTGGTAACCAATGTCACAAAACAATATATGTACTAATTATTTAATGAGAAGCTAGATTAAATAATACAAATAAAGCTATATTAAGTAAAATAAAAAAAAATAAATATAAATAAAAAACATAATTATATAATTATCACACCTAAAAAGTTAAAAATAATTCCTCAATGTCATGAAATACTCAGTTAGTGTTTGAATTTCTCTGACTCCTAGTTCTGTTTTGTTGGTTTTTTTACAGTTTGAGTCAAGATCCAAATAAGTTCCTTTTACCACAATTGGTTGCTATGTTCTTTAAGTCTCTCTTAATCTATATGGTCCCCCTCTACCTCTCCGTCTTTTCTTATCATTTATTTGTTGAAGAAACAATTTACCTATATGGTTCAAAAAATCTAGTCTGTATTTTCATGAATATACTCCCATTATGTTCTTTAACATATATTATTGCCCCTATATCCCTTGTAAATTGATCAGATTCAGGTTCAATTTTTGTAGCAAGACTGCTTCACAGGTGGTATTGTGCATGCCCATCAGGAGGCCAATAATGTCTGGTTATCTTTTTGTAATGATAACCATTTATGAACATTGACTGTTTCAATTAAATTATAAGAGTTCTGAAAAATGATGGTATTCTAATTCTATTCTAATTCTTATTCCTTTTTCATTCTTACCTAGAAAACTTTTATAAAGAGGAGCTTCCCCTTGTCCACTATTTCGCTACACTAAGGATCAGTTCTTTTTTTTAAGAAGTAGGAAAAACATTTGATTCTTTCCCTTTACTTACCAGCTTTCTGGCCATGATAAAGTAACAGGGCCCAAATTTACACTCTTATCTTTAGCAACTAAAAACAGCATAAAGTATATAACCCAGTGAACTCAGTGCCCTCAAGTCGATTCTGACTCATAGCGACCCTATAGGACAGAGTAGAGCTGCCCCATAGTTTCCAAGGAGCGCCTGGCAGATTCGAACTGCCGACCCTTTGGTTAGCAGGCGTAGCACTTAACCACTACACCACCAGGTTTTCCTAAAGTATATAAGACAATGGTTTTCAGCCACTGGACACTAGAAAGCACAGCAGAGTAACCCCTGAGGAAATGGAAAAAATGAGACGAGTTCTAGTTTATTGTCTGGCCATTGTTTCCAGGCTTTAGGAGGGAGAACTCAAACAGAGACCCAGTGGTTTCTCTGAGTTGAGAAAACAAAATTCAGAATTTGGTGAGTTCATGGCAGCTGGAATTCAAAGGGCAGAGTATTACAGAGAAGAGAGCTAAAAGAAAGGGACAGAAGTCCATTGGTCTACAGTGGGTGCCCCTTGAGTCTTTGCTGAATACTAATCTCTGCACGCATGAGGGGAAGCTACCTGAGGCATAGAGGAAGGGACCACTGGAATGAGACAGAACCACCACCAGAGCTCATGAAGGAATAGTTTTGTTTTCCCTCCAGTCAAAGTAGAAAGCCCTCCTAACACACAACGTATCAAGTAGACTCCTTAGAAGAGTATTTTTTCAGTAGTGAGAATAATTACTCCCAGAATAAAGGCTACTCCTGTCCTGCTTTACAAAACCAAGCCTCAAAAGAATAAAGTTGTGTCCAAGTTATATAACTGTTTCCCAGAACAAAGTCCCAAAATACTTAAAGGAACACAAAAAACTCTAGCATCCAATAAATTTACAATATCTGGCATCCAATAAAAAATACCAAGCATGCAAATGCAACTCATAAGGATAATAAAAATCAACAGAAGTATACCCAGAATGACACAGATAACAAAATTACTAGATAAGGATTTTAAAACAGTGAGTATAAATATACTCCATATGTTCAATAAGATAGAAGAAAGCATGAACCTAGTAAGAATAGACAAGGAAGATCCAAAAGAAGATGCAAACTGAAACTTTAGAAAAGAAAAACCACCATGTCTGAGGTGAAAAATACACTGGATGCAAATTAAAGCTGGTTAGTCACTGCAAAAGAAACTACCCAAAATGAAATACAGGGAAAAAATAAGACTGGGGAAAAAAGGGGAGCAGAGCATTGCTAAGCTGTGAGACAACATAAAATGGTCTAGTATCAGTGTAACTGGAGTCCCAGAAAGTGGGGGAGAGGGGGACAGGAAAAAGAAAGTGCCAAAACTTCTCCAAATGAAAACTAAAAGCCCAGAGATTCAAGAAGGGCAATCAACTGACCCCAAGCAAAAGAAACATGAAGAGAATCACACCAAGGCACAAATGCTTAAAGCCAATTATAGGAAAAAAAAAAAAAAAAGATAAGAAAATTGTAGAAGCAGCCAGCAAAGACACTCACGTAAAGAAAAACGAAGATAAGAATGACAGTATATTTCTCATCAGAAACACAGCATGCCAGAGACAATGGAGCAACATTATTCAAGTACTGAAAGGGGGAAAACAAAACCTGTCAACTTAAAATTCTCTAGCCAGCAAAAGTATCTTTCAGAAATAAAAGTGAAACAAAGACTTTCTGAGACATACAAAAGATGAGAATATTCATCACTATCAGAGGTAGGTTACAAACTATAAGAAATGTTAAAGTCCTTCAGGAAGAAGGAAAATGATACCTGGTGGAAATTTTGATGTGTGTAATGAAATGAAGAGCAAAATAAATGGTAAATACATAGGTAAATATGAAAGAGTTTTTTCTTATTTTTAAAATCTCTTTAAAGGATTATTGACTATTAAAGCAAAAATGACAACAATGTATTGTAGGGTTTATAACAAAAAAGAATAATACAGAACATTATATAATAAAACACATTATTATACAATAAACTTATATACCATAATAAAATAAAATGTATGTCAGTAACACAAAAGTCAGGATGGCGAAAATGGAGCATACAGTTGTAAGATTCTTACACTATATGTGAAGTGGTATAATATTATTCGAAGGCAGGTTTTGATAAGTTAAAGATGTTTACTCTAAACCGTAAAGCTAAGAATCAAGCTAAGAAATATTTTTAATTTTCATTGATCCAGTTCTCCCAGTTAGATGGGGGGAAAGTGTGTGTAAGGAATATCACAAGTAAGTGTGCGTAGGGAATATCACAGAGGAAATATGCTTTAACATATATGAGCACCAGTCTTTGTTTTCATGATCTCTCTTCTAAAACAGAGCCATAACCTTGAAGCTCTGTATTTTGTGCCAGCTAACTTTTTTTTTTAAACGGTGTTCAAGGGTATGTTCTCAGAAGTGATTTTCTATTGGAATAGGTGTTTCCCAAGTGAAAAATAAGGGCTACTTGAGATTGAAACTTCCACTGGTAAAAGTGTTTAAGAATAAACTTCTTCTTGAAATCTGTTCAAAAGGTGGATAAATGTATGAGCTATATTAAAAAAAAAATTTTTTTTTGAGCTATATTAAGGTAAAAATATGTGCATATTTGGGCTATGTCTGAGAAGTGGTAAATATATTTTTCATCACTTTTCAGAATGATCTATAGTCCCCATATAAATGAAATTCATATGGTCTTGAGACAATTTAGTTAAAGTATTAAATGACTGAACAATGTGCTTCAGACGTAATTATGTTGAAGTGGTAGATGACTTCAGTGGATAGGAGCCAGCTGAAATAAAAGAAGAAAGCCTGGCTTCTTTAGGTTAAAAGTCTGGCAGATGCTCCCTGTTGGGAGAGACAGTTCTCTATGGGTCTCTCATTCTACAATACATCTTGCTGAACATGCCAAGGAAGAAGACCCTGACCATTTCTCAAGGTTGTGTTTGCAGCAAGCAACCTTAAGGAATGAGACAATGTCTCTTTTGGGACAGAAGGCAGGCTAGCTTACTTCTGGCTGTATAATGGTAGATTTTTCAAGCTCAGAGGTCCTCTCCTGTAACACAATTTTCTGACAGTGCAGGCATCCATCTGGGCCCTCCAAGGTGCCCTATGGGACTTGTGGGCAAGGAAGGGAAGCGACACAAACATGCTAAAATGCTCAGGCTGCTACCTCTGTGGAGACTAATAAAATCCTTTGTCTCTGACCGAGGTCTCTGTGTCTTCTGCCAGCATCCATGAAACAATTAACAGGCTAACTTACTAGTCTACAATTGGAGATTCAGTGGTAGGATTCTTGCCATCCATGCAGGAGACCTGGGTTCCATTCCAGCCAGTGCACCTCATGTGCAGCTACCACCTGCTCATCAGTAGTGGCTTGTGTGTTGCTATGATGCTGAACTTCCAGACTAAGACAGACTAGGAAGAAAGACCTGGCAAGCTACTTCTGAAAATCAGCCAGCGAAAACCCTATAGAACACAAGGGTCAAATTCCCAACCACTCATGGGGATGGCTCAGGCAGTTAAAATAACAACATGGTAAAATCAAATCCCAGACCCAATACCCCTCCCCTTTCAGTTCAGTTTAAAATCTTTGCTTGAGGCCATGGCTTCTGTGCTGGGGGTGGGATGTTTGTATGTCAGTATGGTGGGAAGATGGTGTTTAAATAGAAACATTCGCCTCTCAGTTCCTTCAACACTTAGGAAAAAAAAAACAAAAAACCTCTACTATTCATATCTTGAACGGAAATGAAAAAGACACAGAGAATGAGGTAAGACCAAGTGATCTAACCTCCTCTTCTCCCAGAAAACCAGTATCCCTTCACAGAAGTGACAGCAAAATGGCCTGGGGCAGCATCCCAAGGACCTCTCAGTGGTAGTTTCTGTCTGAAAACAGATGCTCATTGCGTATCTAAAATGATACTCTTTAGTGTCACCGGTCCCCAAGTAGAGAATTAATCTGAAGCAGTTAAGCCATAGGATGGGGCCACCCTTCACAAACACCAGGTGGTTCAAAAGAAATTATTGGTCCAAGCCTCCAACCAGAGGCAAACAGGAAGTCCAATACTTGGTTGACCTGTTTAGATTTTGGCAAACCCATATTCCATACTTAAGGATTTAGTGAGCTCTATTCACCAACTGGAAACTCTAGTAGCGTAGTGGTTAAGAGCTACGGCCGCTAACCAAAAGGTCAGCAGTTTGAATCCACCAGGTGCCCCTTGAAAACCCTATGGTGCACCTCTACTGTGTCCTATAGGGTCACTATGAGTGGGAATCGACTCGACAGCAATGGGTTTGGTATCCACCAATTAACTAGGAAGAAACTGACTTTGTGTTCATCTCTGTAGTGGTCATGCAGTTACCACTGAATGAAAAAGTGGACAATGGTGGAGTGTTTTAATCTATGCAAATGTTTGGATATTTGCACCCAAACTCCTTGTGGCTTGTAACTTGGTATATTTAAATTCTCTGAGCTTGTTTTATATGGCACTAAAAATGTCTAGGGGTGGGCCAAAAAACTCTGGACTTCAGAGCAAAGAAGAATGAAAAAAACCAAAGACACAAGGAAAATATTAATCCAAAGGACTAATGGACTACATGAACCACAGCCTTCAACAGCCTGAGCCAAAAAGAACTAGATGGTGCCTGGCTACCACTACCGATCACTCTGACAGGGATCACAACAGACGGTTCAGACAGAGCAGGAGGAAAATATACAACAAAATTCAAATTCACAAAAAAAGACCAGACCTACTGGTCTGACAGAGACTGGAGGGACCCCTGAAATTAGGAGCCCCAGACACCCTGCTACCTCTGAACCGAAGTCCACCTTTCAGCCAAAGATTAGACAGGCCTATAAAACGGAACAATAACACATGTGAGGAATGTGCTTCTGAGTTCAATCAGGTATAGGAGACCAAATGGGCAACACCTGCCCAAAGGCAAAGACAAGAAAGCATGAAGGGACAGGAAAACTGGACATATGGACACAGGGAACCTGGGGTGTAAAGGGAAAGGAGGAGAATGCTGACACATTGCAGGGATTGCAACCAATGTCAGAAAACAATTTGCATATAAATTTTTGAATGGGAAACTAATTTGTACTGTGAACTTTCACCTAAAGCTCAATAAAACTAAAGGAAATAAAAAACAACAACACTGGACTTACTTACAAAGGTACTCTGGGGTATCTAAGGAGCCCTGATGGTACAGTGGTTGAGCTTATCTGCTAACCAAAAAGGTCAGCAGTTTGAATCTACCAGCTGCTCCTTGGAAACACTATGGGGCAATTCTAGTCTGTCCTATGGGGTCGCTATGAGTCGGAATTAACTCGTTGGCAACGGGTTTGGGCTTTGTTTTTTGGGGGAAGGGGGAATATCTCAATTTCAGGCAATATAAAACTACACTCGAAATGTATTATAACAGAAATATGTGATGTCACCACCACCCATTGCCATCGAGTTCATTCCAACTCATTATATCTTGTACAAATTGGTTCTCGTGGAACCCAGACAATATTATGAAC
Source organism: Elephas maximus indicus (assembly GCF_024166365.1). Taxonomy (NCBI): domain Eukaryota; kingdom Metazoa; phylum Chordata; class Mammalia; order Proboscidea; family Elephantidae; genus Elephas; species Elephas maximus. Next base: position 174,242,195 of record NC_064819.1, on the reverse strand, counting down.
TGTAGAAATCATTCCATGTCAACTATGCCAATACTTTTTAAAGTCTCTGGTAGTTCTTGTTATTAATTGGGTTGTATTTTCAGACATTTTTAATTGGCTTTTGGGCAGTTAGATTAGTAAAATACTGGGATAATGAATAGTTCTATTTAGTTAAAGGTCATATGTGGGATTTTACTTGTACGAAAATTCTGAGCTAGTGCTTGGTGTTTCCCTGGAGGAAGGCTAGAATTCTGTTTTACTTTTCAGGCTGCTGGGGCTCAAGTGAAACTGACAAGGAGGTAATCTGGACTTGCATATTCAGGAACCAATTCCAGATGTTTGGGCAGAGGGTAAAAAAGAGAAAAGAAAAGAAAACAATAGAGGCTACAAATCAAACACACAGTTCAATGGGACATTTTACAGCATGGTACATTAAAGTCTGTTGCGAGGGAATCTAGATTAATAAGCTTTCTTGTATGAGCAAGATAAAAAGAAACCTAGTTAAATTGAAATATTAACATCACCTCAGGATTTTTTTTTTTTTAAAACCTCTGTCATGAAAAAAGTTCTACACAAGCGGCCATGTAAAACAATATAATGCACATCCCTAGCACCCCATCTTGGTATCTACTATTATTCTTCCACCTCTGAGGTGAGTTTAATTGTAATTCTCCTCAGGGATACCTATCTGTCTTACCCTCTGAGTAGTTATGCCCCAAGAATCTCTATTCTTGGTTATCACACTACAGTCAAGCTGACTGACGTTAATTCATGTCTGTCTTTAAGAAAGCTGTTCCAGAGTTTCATGGTACACTTTGTAGATTCTAGATTCCTGGACTCTGGAACATTGTTTGACTCTATTTTCCCCCAGTACATGCTTTTAGTACAAAATGGAATTTCAGTGTATTAGAATTATATTCCTTTTATCAGGAAGAGGAAGGGGCAAGACAGGGTGGGTCAGAGAGAGAAATGACTATCCTCCAAGCAAAGGCAGCTTGTCTACCTCCTGTAAATGCCACTGAGACCTCTCAAATTATGAAACTAATTCCATGATTTACACTCAGACTTCCATTTTTCTATTAAGGAATTTCTTATTATTTTGAAAATGTTTTAATTCTCCCATGTATGGGTACATTTTGTGGGAAAACTGAGGATATGAAGGATTAGTTCCTTTGAAAACGAATACAGAGAAATTATAATAAGTTATAAATACTGCACATCTGGAAGATTAAGACATAACAAAGAATCAGGAAAGGTTGCAAATATCAGAAAAATAAACAAAACACAAAATACAAACATAAAAGAAACTAAGAAAAAAATACATGTTAAAGCAGAAAAAAGTGCTATAAGAATTTTTTTTAATTATAAAGTACTTTAAAGACAAAGTACTTAAAGGCAGATGAACCTCCTATAATAATCATCAGAATCTGAATAATAAACTGAAACAGTCCCCTTGGTACACTGTAATGTATGCAATTTTAATTATGTGATTTTTCTAGCTAATTTCTGCTTCAAAAACAGTAAAGTACTTCTGCTTACAAGGTGGCAGAAACAAGAACTTTTCTGAACCTCTCATATGTACATTGTCATCAAAATTTACATTACCAGAAACATGCCTTTCAGTTCAATCACAATTAGTCCGTAGGCAGATTTATTTCATGACAACTCACTATGTGCCAAACCTGCTGGCATATACTAAACAACAGTTTGCATTTGTAAGGCACTCCTTCCTTTTCTGAGCCCTGGTGATTAAGACCTCGGTTGCTAATCAAAAGATTGGCAGTTCGAATCCAACAGTTGCTCCTTGGAAATCCTATGGGAAATCCTGTCTTATAGGGTCACTATGAGTCAGAATCGACTCGACAGCAATGGTTTTTTTTCTTTTCTTTTCAGGCTCTCACAAGTGACATTTTAAAACAAGCTATATTTTTCTTTCAGCATTAACTGCATGCACCAAATACATTTATTATTACAAATTGCTACTGACCAGGAGAGGCTTAGCTTTTAAAAGACAAAACATTTCCCGTTATATATATTTTTTACACCAGCTATTTTTTTTTTATGTATGGAAGTAGATCAACAACGGTAAATACAAACAGATCATCTGACAAAATAAAATAATTTTTAGGGAATGGATGTGGCATGCTTGTCAGATGCTGTCCACAAAAAACTAATTACTTCAGCACAGAAAAAAGATTCTTTTAACACTAGAGTCTGTAAGAGGATACTCATCACTTCCTAACCATCTGTCATCACTCCTCCCCAAAAAACTAATTAGGGTTTCATCCAATCACACATCCAAGTGATACAAATGTAGATGGCAAAAAAACACAGTTTAAAGAAGTTAACATTATAACATTGTCTAGTTTAAACATCACAGCCTTCAGAACTAGCCTTTCGTGTTCTAATAATTACCTTGTTTATTTTTCTCATCTGCTCCTCATTAATTATTAGGTAGTAAACACAGAAAATTAAAACGTAAAAGAAAACTTACAGGTAACAGAGTTTCCCTGCAGCAGGAAGTATCCTTTTCCGGTAATCTATCCCAGAATCTAGTTGGACTGTATTACAGTGCTCCTACAATCCAAACACATAAAATGTCTTATTAAACAAGTGATGGTTCAGAGGTATAATCTGTTTGCTATCCTTTTTTTTTTTTCAAATTTTTGAAAATTTTCCTCAATATGAGATTAAAAAAAAACCAAACCCATTGCCGTTGAGTCAATTCCAACTCATAGAGACCCTACAGCACAGAGTAGAACTGCCCCATAGGGTTTCCATGGAGAGTCTGGTGGATTCAAACAGCCAACCTTTTAGTTTGTAGCCATAGCTCTTAACCACTACGCCACCAGGGTTTCCAATATGAGATTAGGACAAAATAATAGAACTTATATAAGATTCATGGAAGTCAACTTGCAACATTAAACATATATTGAGCCAACAAAATATCAATTAAAAAAAAATTAAGATTTGTATCATGTCTCCTGAAACTCTGCCATGCTGTTGGCAAATTCCCCAAATAATTGCCTGAGGTAGGAGTAAAGTTTCACTTTACCCTGAAGTGAGAAGCTGGAGGCTATCAGAAGGGTAATTCATGGCTCTTCAGCCCCACAATGGGAAAGAGGCAGTCTACGAGAGCTGGGCCAGAACATTAGCACCCACATTTTAAACCAAATACCAAAATGAGCTATTGGTAAGCCAGCCCTTCACTTGAAATGACTGCCACGGCCTTGTCACCTGGTTCCCTCTCTGGCTACCAAGGTCTTTCTGAGTCCTTTCCTGCTGCGGATGCCTCCCTTCCACCTGAGTTGCCCTGTGCCACTGAGGTCTTTCTCTTCTCTCAATTACCCCGTACTTTCCATCCCCCAGGATGCATACACGCGCACGCACACACACAATCTTACTATAGAAGCAAATAAACTTTTGCCAAACCTATTTTGATCTGCTGGATTTTTTATTTGGGGGGGCGAGTATTAAATATGTGTGTGTGTACGTTTGTATGTATGTATAGATAGATATTCACATAGAGAGAGAGAATACTGGTGATGCAATGGTTAAGCACTGGGCTGCTAAGTGAAAGGTCAGAGGTTCGAACCCACCAGCCGCTTCACGGAAGAAAAGACCTGGTGATCTGATCCTGTAAAGATTTATAGCCTAGGAAACCCTATGGGACAGTTCTACTCTGTCCTATAGGGTCAGTACAAGTCAGAATTGACTCACAACAACAACATATATATATATATATATATTCCAATAGAACGATGATGAAAAAGGGTTTTCAGGACAATACAAGAAACATTTCCAGGCTAACCTTTTTGTTTGCATGCAAAATGAAAACTGTTTTATTAAAAATCATGAGGAAATATATATATATTTTAAGAACTTGGCTACTTTTTATCAATGAAAAATTACATTTTTCAAACCTTTTGGGCCAAGTTAATTATGACAGATGTCTCAGTCATCTAGCGCTACTAAACAGAAATACCACAAGTGGATGGCTTTAACAAAGAAGAATTTATTCTCTCACAGTCTAGGAGGCTAGAAGTTCAAATTCAGGGTGCCACCTCCAGATGAAGGCTTTCCCTCTCTGTTGGCTCTGGGGGAAGGCCTTTGTCATCAATCCTCCCCCGTCGAGGAGATTCTCAGCCACAGGGACCCCCAGTCCAAAGGATGTGCAATTCTCCTGGCTCTTATTCCTTGGTGGTATGAAGTCACCCACGTTCTCTCTGCTCGCTTCTCTCTTTTATATCTCTAAAGAGACTGACTTAAGACACAAATCTAATCTTGTAGATTGAGTCTGCCTTATTAACATAAAAAAAAATTTTTTTTTTTTTATAACTGCTGCTAATTCCACCTCATTAACATCATAGGCATAGGGTTTATAATACGCAGGAAAATAACATCAGATCACAAAATAGTGGACAATCACACAATACTGGAAATCATGGCCTAGCCAAGTTGACATACATTTTGGGGGGACACAATTTAATCCATAACATCAGCTTATATTTTCCAAAGGTGACTGCAATAATATTTCCATCCCAACATGCTCTTCTTACAATATGACTTCGATGTTCCAACCATCAAGAAGTCAGTTCCAGGTTCTCCCTCTTGAATCTCATGATTATGGTGAAATATCCTCTGTGGCATTCAAGGAAGCATCTTACTTGTTGGAACACGTGCTCTGAACACTAAACTTCTAGCTTAAGCATCCAGCTGCCTGGGGGCTACCTGCCTGTGAGAAAGCTTAAACTAACCCATGCAGAGAGACAACCTGTGGGACTCCGAGACACATAAAGACAGAGGTGTCTGACCAGTCCCCAGGGGTGCCAGCTCTAGCCACTGTCTCACTGAGGGAGCCAGACCTTCTCAAATCTCTGACCTACAGAAACCAGGAGACATCATAAAATGATCTTGTTTTAAGCCTCTGAATTTTGCAGTGATTTGTTACACAACAATAGATAATCAGAACAGTAATATCTGGGCGTGTTTGAGCAATAACAATATTCTTTCTCCCTGAAATTAGATCCCGGGCTGTATTGCTATACAGCTGAGGGCTCTTTATCATCTGCACTGAAGGGGACAGAACTGCATACAGGAAGAAGAAATAGACAGTACAAAGGAAGAGGAGACGCAGTGGCAGTGAGAGTAAGTTTCCCCTCCTTACATGCTACAGCTGCTAAGGGGACCAGAGGAGTGAAGTAGGGTGACTAACCATTCCAGTTTCCCCAAGACTGAGAGTTTCTCCAGATGCAGAACTTTTAGTGCTAACATCGGGACAGTCCTGGGCAAACTGAGGCAGTTGGTCCCTCTAGAAGTGAAGAGCCAGAAAACCAGGCTGAAAGGTTGGCGTGTAGGTAGAGCACTTGATTTACATATTAGCAATTTGTAAATTTGATTATTGTTGTTAGGTGCCATGGATTCCGACTCATAGCAACCTCACGTAACAGAGTAGAACTGCTCCATGTGGTTTTCTAGGCTGTAATCTTTACAGGAGCAGATCACCAGGTCTTTCTTCCACAGAGCCACTGGGTGGGTTTGAACTGCCAACCATTCAGTTAGCAGCCGAGCGCTTAACCATTGTGCCACCAGGGCTCCTTGTGAATTTGATTAGTATAAATTAATCCCCAAGAAGCTGGTCCTCTGGGGAGGGTTACAAAGTTTTTGAATTACACATTTGAGGAACAGTCCCTAACCTAACAAAGTCATGCCATTCTACTACGCGTGGTCTGAGGCACCAGCTGTCCTCCCCATACAGACATGCCTAACTTATCATTCCCAGTTTCTCAAACCCACTCCCCAGGCCTCAGTCTCAGGTCCTGGGCCGTGTAACCATCCCACCAGAAGGGATGCAGCATTGCCCATGTAGAAGCATTCCACTCTCCCTGGCTCCAGAATACCTTTGTGAAAAAAAGGTGTAGCCATCCTTCTCTCTTCTCTTAACTTTGAATAATGTAGTAAACCTGGGAAAAGAGATACATCCTTTCTTTGCCCGTGCTATGATTGTGGGGATTCAGCCACCCAGTGCAAAGAAACAAGACACACTTCTTTAAGGAGCACTTCTCGCTCTATGAGGGAGAACCTGCCCTGGGATGGTATGGAAACGCCATGTATTTATAAGCCAGAGGTCATCTATACTACAGAAAATATTCTTCATATTGTGGCAAAATACACTTTACAGAAATTTATTTCCCCAGGTTTTCAGTTTCTTTTAAACTACAATTTATCTTATATGACTTAATATTCTTAATTTAGTCCAAGTTTTTTCTTTCTTACTTTTTTTTTTTTTGCTGCTAAAGAAATGAGGCTAATGGAAGTTATACAAGCTTCAATTTCCCTTTCTGGGTAACTAACTTCTCATAGGAGTGATTAAACCCTAAAAAAGATTGCATTTGTACATTCACTAATCACCACCAAGGAATACCTAATCAGCAGCAAAAGAACTATAACCGAGCCCTTAGATGTTAGTTCTTAATTGTCTGAAAAATACTAACACTCAGTTTATATTTTTAAAGAAAAATAAACCTCAAAATTTCAGATTTGACTCACTTATGCTAGATTCTTCAAAACATTTTGCAGTGGGGTGGTGGAGGGTGAAAGGTAAGTTATTTTCAAACCGAGACTCAATCTAGTCAAAAGGGCATGATCTCTTAGTAATTTCCTAATTTCCAGGGATATCCACGAGACCCATGACCTTTTATCACCATCCAATTCAAATGCATAAAATTAATCAGCCACTAAACTAATTTTGAAATTGTATATTTATGTATACAAAGGACAAATACAATTACATAATCTAAAAATACAATTAGGAAATTTGGGGAGATAAAGAAAGGAAGTTAGCCTACCCTTGTGACCAAACTCATGAGTCAAAGGCCTTTGACTTTGGAAAGAAAAATGTACTACTAAAAGAACTGCATTACAGCAATTTACATTTTCCTCAGATCTATTGTGAGTATTTTTAGCAGTTCTGAATAATACCATAGAAAAATAGCCATCTCACAAAAAACAACTTTATACAGTTCCTACTCTGGCTTTTCCATTCCCAGTTGGAACAAAGAAAAAACAAAAAATAATTATGGTGGGAAAATTTTTAAAAATCACAACATAGAAAACTTGGAAAAGAAGGGGGAAAAAATCTCACTTTTAAAACTGAAGTTTTATGTCTTATTGTCTTAGATTGAGTTCTCTAGAGAAGCAAAACCAGTAAAATGTGTAAATATATAGAGACAGATTTATATCAAGGAAACAGCTCACACGATTGTAGAGGCTGGAACATCCCAAGTCCGTGGATCAGGATAGAGGCTTCTCCTGATTCACGTAGCTACAGGGGCTGGTGAACCCAAGATCGGCAGGTCAGCGAGCAGGGCTCTTGCTCACAGGCTGTGAAGATTGACGAATCCCAAGATCAGCAGGTAAGCTGCTAGTTCAAATCCCAAGAACCAGAAGTCAGACAAGTAGAAGGCAGCTGCAGGATCCAGAGCAGGCCAAAGGCCAGAATGTCGAGTTATATTTAGATGCGGGCCACAGGCCCAAGGAAACTCCCTTTCAACTGAATGGCTACTCACAGCAGATCCCATCATGGGGGGTGATCATATATAAACACTGAGAGTCATGGCCCAGCCAAGTTGACATACGATCTTAACCATCACACTTAACTAATTACATTAAATAGGAATTTAAAGGATCAAAACTATTGTTTTTCTTGACAATAATCAACTAATAAATTTATACATTTTAATAAGTAAGCAATAAAAGGAAATAATTGAGACTTTTCTAACTCCAAAAAATTAAATATTTAAATAACTAAGATCTTTTTCCCTAACTTTTAAAAAATAACTAAAAAAGCGATCTATGCTAATTACAAAAAAAGTAAACAATATCAAAAGTATAAAAGTAGAAATGAAAGTCTTTATCCTCTTCCCAAAAATGTTTGGTACATAGCCTAGATCTTTCAAGTTTTTCCTGTACTTATAGAGATGACAGAAAGATCCAAAGATAGGTAGGTAGGTAGGTAGATTATACACAGCATTCTAGGCTTAATTCTTGCTATTTTAAAAGTTCTATGAGAGAAAATAACTGTTGATTTAAATACAGGAAAGCTACACTGTATACTATATTACTTTGTTTGCAAAGAATATAATTCCATAAGTAAATGACAAGTGAGAGTATGAGAAAGATTCTGAACCAAAAAAGGGATGGGAGGTTGAGTTGCAGGGGGGTGGGTGCATCTTTTTTTTTTTTTTTTTTAATTGTTTGAAGCAACTATATATAAGGAACCCTGGTTGCACAGTGGTTAAAGCACTCGGCAGTTAACCATAAGGTCTGCGGTTCGAACCCACTTGCCGCTCCTGAGGAGGATGTGGCAGCCTGTGTACAGCCTTGAAACCCTACAGGGCAGTTCTACTCTGTCCTATAGGGTTGCTATGAGTTGGCATCAACTCGACTGCAATGGGTTTGATTTTGGGTACACATCCTAAGATAACTTCTCCAGTCTCTTTAAAATAATCATGTACCACTACTTCTAAGCTCAAGCAGTGATATATATGCAAATACAGGAAAGTACACAAATGGTAAGTTATCAGCTCAGTCAAGAAATAGAAAATTACCAACACCTCTGAAGGCCCCTAGGATCCCCTCCTACCTTTCCAAGGATAACTGGTATCCTAATTCTGCACTACAGGATTTTGCCTATTTTTGGAGCTTTATATAAACAGAATCATACAGTATATATTCTTTTGTTATCTGTTTATGTTTGTGAGATTCATCCATTTTGTTGTCTATAGCTGTAGTTTATGGATAGTTGTAGTTTATCACCTGGTATATATGCCACATTTTATTGATTCATTCTATTGTGATAGACATTTGTGTTGTTTCTAGTTATTAGCTTTTCAAAGAATGCAGCCACAGACATTCTCACATGTGATTCCTGGTGCACACATGTACTTGCTTTTGTTGGGTATACACCTAGAAGAGGAACTGGTGTAAATATGTGCAGCTTTAGTCGACACTGCCAGTTTTCCAAGATGGCTGTACCAATTTATACTCCCACCAGTAGTGTATGAGCATTCCTAAGTGTTTGTTTGCTGCTGGTATATAGAAATACAATCAATTTTTAAATGTTGACCTTGTATCCAATAACCTTGGAAATTCACTTATTAATGTAATACTTTTTTGTATATTGATTTTCAGAATGATACTAAAGATATTCTACATCTTTCATAAATACACCACATTTGTCTTAAATCACAAAAATGTACATTTACAGTTTAACAACAACAAAAAAACCCTTATTGCTATCGAGTCAATTACAACTCATAGCAACCCTATAGAACAGAGTAGAACTGCTCCATAGGTTTTCCAAGGAGCAGCTGGTAGATTTGAACTGTCAACCTTTGGATTAGCAGGCTTAACCACGGAGCCACCAGGGCTCCATAGTTTAACAAGTCCCTCCAAATTCAACATTTACATTTTGGATCAATCTAACAAACATTATTGATCACTATATATGCTAGGCACATCCCTGGTTACTAGGGATACAATGATGAATAAGTTATAGCTTTTGCTCTGATAGTTGGTAGAATTCAAATATTTGCCTCAAGTTACCATTTTTTTCTCCTTCCAAACACTGACATAATTTTTCAAAGATGATAAATACTCTGCCAATTGTCTAGCTGTGTGTTTTTAGCCTGCTATTTAATCTCTCTGGATATCAGTTTTCTCCTTCATAAAAGGATTGAATTATGATCCCTTTCATCTCTAAAATTCTTCTTTTTAATAATTTTTATTGTGCTTTAAGTGAAAGTTTACAAATTAAGTCAGTCTCTCACACAAAAACTTATATACACCTTGCTACACACTCCCAATTACTCTCCCCCTAATGAGATAGCCCCCTCCCTCCTTACACTCTTTTTGTATCCATTTCGCCAGCTTCTAACTCCCTCTACCCTCTCATCTCCCCTCCAGGGAGGAGATATGAACAAAGTCTCAAGTGTCCACCTGATCCAAGAAGCTCACTCATCACCAGCATCCCTCTCCAACCCATTGTCCAGTCCAATCCGTGTCTGAAGAGTTGGCTTCGGGAATGGTTCCTGTCCTGGGCCAACAGAAGGCCTGGGGGCCATGACCACCGGGGTCCTTCCAGTCTCAGTCAGACCATTAAGTCTGGTCTTATGAGAATTTGGGGTCTGCATCCCACACTGCTCTCCTGCTCCCCCAGGGGTTCTCGGTTGTGTTCCCTGTCAGGGCAGTCATCGGTTGTAGCCGGGCACCATCTAGTTCTTCTGGTCTCAGGATGATGTAGTCTCTGGTTCATGTGGCCCTTTCTGTCTCTTGGGCTCATAATTACCTTGTGTCCTTGGTGTTCTTCATTCTCCTTTGATCCAGGTGGGTTGAGACTAATTGGTGCATCTTAGATAGCTGCTTGCTGGCGTTTAAGACCCCAGGCACCACTCTTCAAAGTGGGATGTGGAATGTTCTCTTAATAGATTTTATTATGCCAATTGACTTAGATGTCCCCTGACATCTGCACACCCATGTTTACTGTAGTGCTGTTTACAGTAGCAAAAAGATAGAAGCAGCCAAAGTGCCAATTGACTTAGATGTCCCCTGAAACCATGGTCCCCAAACCCCTGCCCCTGCTTCACTGGCCTTTGAAGCATTCAGTTTATTCAGGAGACTTCTTTGCTTTTGGTTTAGTCCAGTTGTGCTGACCTCCCCTGTATTGTGTGTTGTCTTTTCCTTCACCTAAAGTAGTTCTTATCTACTATCTAATTAGTGAATACCCCTCTCCCACCCTCCCTCCCTCCCCCCTCTCATAACCACAAAAGAATGTTTTCTTCTCAGTTTAAACTATTTCTCAAGTTCTTATAATGGTGGTCTTATACAATATTTGTCCTTTTGCAACTGGCTAATTTCACTTAGCATAATGCCTTCCAGGTTCTTCCATGTTATGAAATGTTTCACAGATTCCTCACTGTTTTTTATCGATGCGTAATATTCCATTGTGTGAATATACCATAATCTATTTATCCATTCATCCATTGATGGGCACTTTGGCTGCTTCTATCTTTTTGCTATTGTAAACAGTACTGCAATAAACATGGGTGTGCTTATATCTGTTCGTGTAAAGGCTCTTACTTCTCTAGGATGTATTCCAAGGACATCTCTAAAATTCTTAACACTATTGCTGAAGTTCTCTTGCATCAGAGTTCTTCAGGGCTAAGTTCTTTGGGTTTACTACATTTTGGAGTAGACCCCAGCCTCCCAGTCTGCCTCTCCGGCTGCTTTGTTTTCCTGGTTATCTTATACTCCAAAGTAAATAGAAACTTCCTTTTTCCTACTTATCCACTCCTACTTCTCTGTATATCCCAGTAATCCTCACGCTGAAAATACTCACACCCTATCAATTTAGTAGGTAAGCTCTGTATCCCTTCTTTTTTATCAAGCAGTTTCAGAATTTATCTTTCCAAAAAGCTGGAAAGGAAGGTATTTAATGATTGTAAAGTGCCAATTACATGCCACAGCTGTGCTAGGCAACTGACTTGCATTTACCTCATACAAATCTTCAAAAATAACCATACCCAGGGCAAGATAATAATTTTTTTTATTCCAATCTACACTTGGGGAAACTTAGGATCAGGTTAGTTTTTCTAAATCACTAATGCTCTACCTTGTTCCGTTAATAAACATATCAGGAAGACATTTAAGAAAGTTAAAAAAGAAGAAAAAAAACAATTAAGAGAACATTGGGGAAAAAAAAAAAAACAGGCTAAAGCTAAAAGCACACCTACATACGCCACTTGCTTGTAAGATGAGCCACAAATCTGGCTCTTCCTGCAGTCACAGTTAAAAGAGAAACAGTAAATTCAAAATTCATGGAGCTCAAAAAGAAGCCAATAGTTTGTGGGTAGCTGAGCCATGGTTTGACCAGGCCACTCTTGCCCCCCAAATCCATGGTCTTCTTACACGTCACACTGCTTTATTAAATAATAGCCATAGGATCATTTCGCTTTAAAAAAAAAAAAAAACCATTGCCATCAAGTTGATTCAGACTCATGGCAACCCTATAGGACAGAGTAGAACTGCCCCATAGGGTTTCCAAGGCTGTAGTCTTTACAGAAACACAGTGCCCCATCTTTCTCCCATGAAGCAGCTGGTGGGTTCGAACCACTGACCTTTTGGTTACCAGCTAAGAGCTTAACCACTGCACCACAGGACTCTTTCATTTTGCTTAAGCCTTGCATACTCTATAGGATTAATTTTTGCTCCTCAACCTCTTCCTCCCTATTAATAGCCTCTGCACAGTGTAAATATGCTAATTATTCTTCTAGGGGTCCATACTATATGATTCTATCATGATTTCCTTTAGTTATTTAGTCTAAAACTGTGTATAGGTACATGCACCTTCTACTAAATTCTATACAATAATGGGTTATATTATAGTAAATTTCCATTATATCAGATATTTTCAATGTTTATTTATTTCTATGTTTATTGATATTTTCTAAGTTTCTTTGCCTGTTCAAGTCACAGTCCATTGTTTCTATGACCTTCATTCAATCATCTGAACTGATGCTGTCAGGCTTGGAAGGTAAATTCCAAGAAGGCAAGGACTGCCCAGCTTAACTCACTGTACAGCAATACATGCAGAAAGGAAAGTACAAACAAATTTCTGACAGTTACTCTCTTCTATAAAATATACACAAAGGTTCCAGTCATAATTTAAAGGTCTCAGCAGAAGATTGGCATAAACTTGGTAAGAGAATTTGGGGTGTAAACAAACGGATCTGTCTTTACCATTAACATCATCATAACAGCAAACTTTGACATAGGGCTTGCCATGTACAAGACACTTTTTTTTTTAATTGTGCTTTAGGTGAAAGTATACAGAGCAAATTAGTTTCTCATTAAACAATACACAAATTGTTTTGTGACATTGGTTACCAACCCCACGATGTGTCAACACTGTCCCCTTCTGGACCTTGGCTTCCCTATTTCCATTTGTCCAGCTTTCCTGTCCCTTCCTGTCTTCTTGTCCTTGCCCCTGGGCTAGTGTGTCCATTTAGTCTCATAAACATGGTTGAACTGCTGTATGTTACTGTTTGTTTTGTGGGCCTGTCTAATCTTTGGCTGAAGGATAAACCTCAGGAGTGGCTTCAGTACTGAGATAAAAGGGTATCCAGGGGCCATGCTCTCAGGGTTTCTCCAGCCTCTGTCAGACCAGTAAGTCTGGTGTTTTTTTTTGTGAGTCTGAATTTTGTTCTACATTTTTCCTTCTCTGTGTGAGACCCTCTCTTGTGATCCCTGTCAGAGCCGTCAGTGGTGGTAGCCAGGCACCATCTAGTTGTTCTGGACTCATACTCGTGGGGGCTGTGGTAGTTGTGGTCCATTAGTCCTTCGGACTAATCTTACCCTTGCGTCTTTGGTTTTCTTTGCTTTTCCTCCAGAAGGGGTGGGTACCAGACACAATTCTAAGTTCTTTAAATATATTCCTATTTAATCTCTTCAACCACTCTTTGAGGTAGGTATTATTATTACCCCCATTTTACAGGTAGATAAGGAAACCCTGAGGGCATAGTGGTTGAGTGCTACCGCTGCTCATCAAAAGGTTGGCAGTTCAAATCCACCAGGCACTCCTTGGAAACTCTTTGGGCAGTTTTCCTCTGTCCCATAGGGTTGCTATGAGTCGGAATCGACTCAATGGCAACAGGTTTGGTTTGTTTGGTTTGGTAAGGAAACTGAATCACATAAAATTTAAGTAATTTTCCCACTGTCAAAGAGCTCAAAAGTACGTCACAACCAATATTCATACCCAGGCATTTTGGTTCTAGCGTCCATGTTCTTAACCACTTTGCCATACTACCATTATACCCCAGAGTATGTTCAAGCAACCATGCCTCTTGCCTGGATGTACATGGCAATGCAAAATCCACATGGGCCTGTTAAGAGGTTCTTGCAGTACTCTGCCATCCTGACCCTATGTTATGGATTGAACTGTGTCCTCCAAAAATATGTGTCAACTTGGCTAGTCCATGATTCCCAGTATTGCATGGTGGTCCATCATTTTGTCATCTGATGTGATTTTCCTATATGTTGTAAATCCTACCTCTATGATGTTAATGAGGTGGGGTTAGCAGCAGTTCCACAAGATTAGGTTGTGTCTTAAGTCAATCTGTTTTGAGATATAAAAGAGAGAAGTGAGCAGGGAGACATGAGGACCTCCTACCACTAAGAAGGAAGAGGCAGGAGAATAATGTGTCCTTTGGACCCGGGATCCCTGCACTGAGAAGCTCCTCAATTGGGTAAGATTGATGATAAGGACCTTCTCCCAGAGGTGACAGAGAAAGAAAGCATTCCTCTAGAGCTGGCACCCTGAATTTGGACTTCTAGCCTCCTAAACTGTGAGAGGATAAATTTCTCTTTGTTAAAGCCATCTACTTGCAGTATTTCTGTTACAGCAGCACGACACTGTATATGTCTGCTTGGGAGAGTCCTGCCGCCCTTTACTCACATGCTAACCAAACAAGGCCAAGTTTTGGTTGCTATCCTGAAAAGCAGTTACTCCTGATAAAGAACAGATTTGTTTACTTATTTACAACTTGATGCCATACAAAAATTATTTGGGGCTTTGTTTTAGAGACTTTGTCCAGCTATATTATACTGCATTTAACAAAATTGGAAGTTTTCCTATAATGACTGAGATAGTAAAACAGATTGGGTTTCAAGTCTGATGACAATATAGGGGAAGTCATCACAACTTGACCAAGGAAAGAAGACACTTAGAGGAACACAAGGAAAAAAAAAAGAGGCAACCACAGTAGCATATACAACCCTACAACAACAGTAAAAAACAAATAATAACTTACAGGCAGATACGTATGCTGAATAGGGGAAGGAGGGCTTATAGGAGCATAGCCATGTACACGCATAGGTTAGGCTGTGCATATTTTCACGTACATATGTACGGCATGTATATTCATACATATAATGGAGCACAAAGGGGGTATAGTCATAGAAGCTTCCTAGATGAATCCAAACACCTTGAGGGATAGAGTTACTGGGGCTGGGAGCTGGGGACTATGGTCTTGGAGGCCATTTACATCAACTGGTATAATATAATCCATAAAGAAAATATTCTACATCTTACTTTGGTGAGTAGTGTTTGGGGGCTTAAAATCTTGCAAACAGCCATCTAAGATACATCTATTAGTCCCATCCCATCCAGAGCAAAGGTGAATGAAGATAACTAAGGACACAAGGAAAATATTAGTCGAAAGAACTAATGCACCACATGAACCACAACCTCCACCAGCCTGAACCCAGAAGAACTAGATGGTGCCCGGTTAGTACCACCAACAGCTCTGACAGGGATCACAACAGAGGGTCCTCGATACAGCAGGAGAAAAATGTAAAGCAAAATTCAAATTCACAAAAAAGACTAGACAGAGACTAGAGGAAACCCTGAGACTATGGCCCCCAGACAATCTTCTAATTCAGAACTGACGCTTTTAGCCAAAGATTAGATAAGTCTATAAAACAAACAACAACAGAAGTGAGGAATGTGCTTCTTAGTTCAATCAAGTATACTATACCAAATGGACAGCACTTGCCCAAAAGCAAAGATGAGAAGGCAGGAAAGAACAGAAAAACTGGACAAATGGAAATGGGGAATCCAGGACTGAAAGAGGTAGAGTGCCGACACATTGCAGATATTGCAACAAATGTCACAAAACAACTTGTGTATAAATTTTTGAATGAGAAGCTAATTTGCTCTGTAAACTTTCACCTAAAGCACAATTTATATATACATATGTATATCTCCTTTGTTCTAAAACTGGAGTCTCTCATTTAACAATCTTCCGGTAACTAAATTGATTGAGCACCTTCAAAACAGGAGGAAACATTGCTTCATACTTAGTATTTTGAATTAATCTCTTTGGAGATCATGGATTCCTTCCCTCATTTATTTATTCATTTATTCAACAACTATTTATTGAGGATCTACTATGAGCATGGCCCTGAGCAAAGGGCTGGGAATATGGTGGTAAATAAGATAGTCATGGTCGCTGCTCTCAAAAAGCTTCCTGTGTATCAGGACAATTAAGAAATCAGAGAACTAGAGTGCTATGACAGGAGCAAAAGAGGATGCTATGGAACAACAGCACCAGCTAATCCAGAGGAGTGTCAATTAGTTGACTTGGCTGGGGAAGAAGAAGATGCAAGGAAGAAAGTCCCAAACTTGGGAAAAAATATATATGAATATGCAGATATAAGAGAGCCCAATTCATTTGGGATCTTCAAGTAGTTCAGTAATACAGCAAGAATGCAGAGTACAAGAGCTGGGATGATTTCAGTTGCATGTATCTGAAGAGTGGGCCAAAATGGCACAGTAGAAGCTGGCAAATGGTCAGGCCCAAAAGAGCTTTATAAGAAACCTCAAATAGTATGGATTTTATTCTAAGTCTATACAATGGAAGCAATTTAAGGATTTAGGTAGGGGAGTGACAAGCTTAAACTTGAATTTTTACAAATTCACTTCCTCAATGCGGAGAAGAAGCCAGAGGTGGAAAACTGGAGGAAGGTGGACCAGTTAGCAGGTGTTAAAAAAATCCTGGAAAGATGTGAAGGTGGCCTGGAAAAGCAATAAGAGTAAGGATAGGAAGAAATTGGTAGATTGAAGCAATACCACATGTTTCCACAAATAAAGTGCATGCTATGCCAGAATTGTTTTACTTAATTTCATCATTCCCATGCATTATATACAGAACCTTGAACAGGTTCAACCCCCTGCTAAGAATTTTCCTTTCCACTCCCAGATATACTGAATCAGAATCTACATTTTTAATATCCCCAGGTGACTCTTATGTATAAAAAATTTTGAGAACCACTTGCTCTACTAGTGGTTTTCAGAATTGATTCCTAACCAGCAGTATTAGTATTGCCTGGGAACTTGTTAGAAATGCACATTCTCAGCAGGGGTTCAAACCAGAACCAACTGGTTTGAAGCCCTGTTATAAACCTAGAATCACAGGGCCAGAGCTTGCTAACACTGATTCCCTTCAGGTTTATGTTCGAATAACATGAAATGAAAATACAATTGCCATTACTCTGCAATGGGGGCAAAGGACATAAAATTATATGGCTTTCAAGAACTATAAGAATGAACAAATGAGAACAATAGAGTACTAAGGAAAAAAACAACTGATAAAGCTTAATGCAGGCTTGAGAAATGTTCTAAAGCCGGACTAGTTTCATGCAATGAACAGAAGTTGCCTAGAAAATAAGTATGGGAATGTGTAGAACAGACAGAAAAAGACCTGGGCAATGAAATACTACAGGTTGGTCCAGCAACAGATTTCATCATCTCAAACTAGATGCCTCTAACAGTTTATAGAGTTAGGTTTTTGACTTGTATCTCATATATGAGGTTGCATCCTCATCTTTTTGAGCACCACTATGACCTGGAACATCAATCTTCCTCTGAAATAATGAGTTTCTGGATACGTCACTATAAGTATTTTCAAAGTAACTGAATTCCAGAAAAAAGGCAAAACATCAGCATCTGATGGCATACCTGATCAAACTACCAAGTGAAGCACTGAAGCACAGTACAAACAGTTGTAGGATTTCTCTGTCAGCGCTGGGAACTGTGATGGGAAATCATGGCGTTTCAAAGAACCACGACCCTCACTATCTATAAAAAGAAAGGGGAAATATCTGACTGTGGCAACTGCTACTGTGTAGCCAGAGGTCTTGTTCAGGATGCCATTGACTTACTTTCTCTCCCATATTCTCTATCTTAAAAAAAAAAAAATCTTAGACATACTAATTTCTAGAAAATAGTTGAAATCTAATAAGTGGCATTTATCACCTTTATAATGTCAGACAAGACAGTGTAGGGAACAGGAATCTATACTGACTTCATCAACTTGGTCCAGATCTTGTTTGCTGTTAGCATATAAGTTTCTGGGTAAGAAATTCATTTGGATGATCTAAGACACTAGTTTGCATCCTAAACAGCTATACGCCAGGATGGTAGGGAAGTAGCAATTGATGAAGTCTTGTCTCTATGCTATTCAGATTGTTCTGGCATAGGGATGGGAAACAAAACAAAGAATCTTAATGTTGGTATGAAGAGCTATTTCCATTCATCAGGGAAGTGATTTGAGCCATAAGACCCTACATAGAGTTTCCAAAAACCCATTGCCATGGAGTCAATTCCCAGGCTTTGAACTGGTTCATTCCAGTTCAAACCCCTGCTGAGAATTTGCATTTCTACTCCAGATATACTGAATCAGAATCCACATTTTAACAGGATCCCCAGGTGATTAAATGTAAAACAAATTTTGAGAATCACTGCACTACTAGTGAGTGGTTCTCAAAATTGGTCCCTAACCAGCAGCATTAGCCTCACCGGGAAAAGAGTCTGAATTGATTTGATGGCAGCAGGTTTGGTTTTGGAGACCTGATGGCACAGTGGTTAAGAGCTATAGCTGATAACCAAAAGGTCAGCGGTTTAAATCCACCAGCCACTCCTTGGAAACCTGGCAGGGCAGTTCTACTCTGTCCTATAGGGTCACTGTGAGTCAAAATCCACTGGAGTGACAGCAACTGGCTTCTTTTGTTTTGGAGAACTTGTTAGAAATGTAAATTCTCAGCAGGGGTTCAAACCTGGATGAACCAGTTTGAAATCCTGGTCGATTCTGATTCATAGCCATCCTGTAGGACAGAGCAGAACTGCCCCAAAAGGTTTCCAAGGCTCTAATCTTTTCAGAAGCAGACTGCCACATCTTTCTCCCAGAGAGCCACTGGGTGTGTTAAAACTAACAACCTTTCAGTTAACAGCAGATTGCTTAACCACTGCACCACCAGGGCTCCTTTTTACATACCAAAAACCCATTGCTGTTGAGTTAATTCTGACTCATAGTGACCCTGCAGGACAGAGTAGAACTGCCCCACAGGGTTTCCAAGGAGCAGCTAGTGGATTTGAACTGCCGACTTTTTGGTTAGCAGCTGTAGCACTTAACCACTATGGCACCAGGGTTTCCTTTTTACATACAGCTTAAGTGTTTCTATTTGTTATACAGAAGATGCCCATCACCATTTAAATCCAATGATAAATGTTTAGTCATGTACATTTTTATAAAATTGTCACCAAACCAAAAAAACCAAACCCATTGCTGTCAAGCTGATTCCAACTCATAGCAACCCTATAGGACACAGTAGAACTGCCTCACAGAGTTTCCAAGGAGCACCTGGTGCATTCAAACTGCTGACCTTTTGGTTAGCGGCCATAGCTCTTAACCACTACGCCACCAGGGTTTCCAAAATTGTCACAAAAGGGATAAAAGCAATAACATTTTTACTGAGCGCTTATTTTTAGAACAAACTTTAAAGACAGGATTATTGGCCCGAATTTACCACTGCAATACCTAAGGTTCAAAGAGGTAAGTATTCTGATCTCTATTTATTTGAAGTTTTTCAGCTTATAGGTGATAGAAGCAGCTGAACCCAGGTCTGCAGATCATGCTTTTAACCACTACACAGACCTCCTTTGTTAAGAATAAGCATAGAATAAATATTCATAAAGTTTACAACCCTTAAATATTCTGGTAATTGTGATTTTGCAATACCTTGTTACCGACTCACTATGTACAAGCAACATTCAATAAAATCCCCCAGAACATCATACTTAAACTCCACCTGATTTCTTTTCATTGATTTATTTATGCCCTACTGGGTACTAGAAGCATTTCTACTAGAAAGGCTGACATGGCTTCTTAAAAACTATCATCAATTTGAAAATTCAGCTTCAATATTTAATTTTTAATGTTAGCTAGTACACAGGTAAAGAGCAATTTGACAAAAATCTAACAAAGTTTTAATTGCACAGAACCTTTGCCCTAGAAACTCCATTCTAAGACTCTATCCTACAGTAACATTTGTAAACATGTTATTTAAAGCATTACTTGAAAAGTAAAGCACTGGAATAATCCTAAGTATATAAACATAGCAAATTAGCTTAAACTGCAGCCACACTGAAATACAAAGTAGCCATTTAAAAGAATGAAATAGAGTTATATCTGATGCCAAAAGATCTCCAAGGGATAAAAAGCACGACTCAGATTAAGGTGTACATATTATCCCATTAATTTACAACAAAATATAACTGGGCATATATACAGACACATATGCATGTAAATGTACAGAAAAGTACATAAAAAGATATATACTGAATTTCTGACAATGGCTAAGGAAAGTACTGATGATATTGGGGTGGAGGGTGGAGGGAACTGAGGAGAGGAAAGAATGATGAAGGGGGAACTTTCAATATTTAGTACATACACTTATCTGATGCTGGAATTTTTTAACCTAGCATGCATTCATATACCTCTCATGATATTTCACAAAAGGAAAAAACTTAGAGAACTCCATGTATTGCTCCCAAAGAGTGGGGGCTCAGAAAAAGCTGATAGCTATCTTGTTGAAATTAGAGCCATTATACATTTCCAGCTTTGTTATAACAAACATAATTTTAACTAATATTCTATTCTTCTTCTCCCACTGTTTACTTTACCCAAGAAAACCAGAGTCCTCATTCTTGAGAGAAAAAAGAGAAACAGGAGTGACATATCACAGACTGGAAAGAAACCGATGCCAGTACCTTCTGAGAAACTCTTCTACAGCCATGTTACCAAACACACAACTGAAGCTCCTATAAACTTTCATTTTTCCCACAAAGAGGAACTGCACAGTACATCTCCAGGCTAATAGGAACTTCCCACTATAAATGCAGCTTTGCAAAACCTATTTTTTCAACATCCTGTAAGTTTACCCGAACGGTTTATTCTTCTGTACAAACAATCGTGAATAAGCAATAACTTTTCAACCTGAAAAATATATATAACGAAACTACAAATAAAGTCCACAATGCATTTGATTAATTCATACTATAATCACAACTTCTGGAATAATAAATTAAAAAACTGAATCTCAGTAAAACATTTAGCTTAACAAAATAACCCTTGTTCATTTTCAGAGACTTTATTATTAGGGACAGTATCTGGTATAGCATTTACAAATAATTTAAATTCGGGTTCCACTGTTTCTTCTTTGTATTTGCTCAACTTATTGTCATTTCACTGTTCATTAGCACTTTTATTTGAAGATGAAAAGGGGAAGAGAATGAAAACAAGCTCAGTAAATCTTACAACTTATTCTTATCTCTGATAAAAGATCTAAAGAGTAAATTTTACACTATTAGCTAAAACAAGGTTTGGATATCACTATATTTAATTTGTCACTGTGTTTATATAAAACAAAGGTGAAGACTTCCTTATTGATAAAAGCAACTGAGAATGTGAGAAATTCTGCACCAAAGACAGTAAGATGTGTAATATGCAAATTTAATGTGTATATATATATATACACATACACGTGTATGCATATGTGCGTATACACACACAGACACACACACGGTGCAGTATGATTTGGTGGAAAGAACTCTCAACAAAAAGCAAGAAATCTGGGTTCTAGCTGGGAGATCTCGGGCAGGGCGATTTTAGGCAAGACAAACTTAGGCATGAGCCTCAGTTGCCTCCACTGTATAATGAGGCGGTGGAAGTGTTTCTAAGGTCCCTTCACACTCTGACACTGCGAGTGCACACACACATGCACACATTTTCATTTACAAATCGTTTCTTCTCCCCCAGCTAGCATACACCAGTATGGCTCAACTGGTTGCTCACAGCCCACCATCTGTTCTGACTGGATTGCCAATGCTGTACCAGTTGTTAAGAGTTTAAACGCTTGTCTTTATTTACAGGATCCCCAAATTATGTCTAATGTGTCTAACATGCATAACACTGTCTTGCATTCTGCCTTCCACCCACTATAAAGTCATTCTAAAAGTTAAATAGGCTCTCTTATCTTCTAGTTGGAAACGCTGGTGGTGTAGTGGTTAAGTGCTACAGCTGCTAACCAAAAGGTCGGCGGTTCAAATCCACCAGGTGCTCCTTGGAAACTCTATGGGGCAGTTCTACTCTGTCCTATAGGGTCACTATGAGTCGGAATCAACTCGACAGCAGTGGGTTTTTGGTTGGTTATCTTCTAGTTACAACCCAGAGAACTGCCCCTTTCCTACTACCTTTTGACCCCTCAAAAAGAGTTTCTATACATGCCTGCTCTAGAGTTATCATTTCTTACTATTAATAACTTATTTAGTTACATGTCAGGTAAGTTGTTCCACATACAGTGAAACTATTTTTAGCTTTCTTTCTCTGTTCTCCCATCTCCTAAGCCTTGTCTAGTTTACTCAGGAAAACCTGCACTTCATTCCAATTGCAGCAAATAAAAAAGAGAAGAAAAATCATAACCATGACTGTTAAACCAAGACAGATGACAGTGATACTTCCACATAAAGAAAACAAAAGCCATCGCAAAGCTCCAGCTTCTCCAACCTGTGAAATTAGTAAACACACACAGCAGTCCATTCAGAAGTCACATCAAGTTCCATTTCATTCACTCATCCTCCACAATCGGCAATATTACAAAAGGTAGAAAACTTATCTAAAATGTGTGGTTTTAATATATTGCAGCTTTGTATAATTATTAGCATTATAATCCTCCAACACTTTCTCCTCACTCTATAATATTTTTCCTATACTGTATTATAATAATTTGTTGGTATGTCTACTTCCCCTAACATCTTGATTTCCTCGAGGGCAGGATTCATCTCAGACCACATTCATCATTGTATCCCCAGTGACTAAGCACTTAATAAATGCATGCTGAAATCTGAATACTGCTCTCTTCTATTTTATCTTACCAAGGTTTAATATTTGTGCTCCTTGGGCAACTGAGCTTTTGAGAACTAGCTAACCTAGGACTTTAACGCCACATTTAGAACACGATATAGGGGAGAAATCTATCACAGTTAAAAAGACGTACTAATTTAGTTCTGAAGTTTAATCCTGAAAATTCATAGCATCATAAGGGCCTCAGCAAACTTGTAGTTCAACCCATCAGTTTAAGATGAAAAACTGTAAATTCAGCTGGGTTTGGGAGACTTGCCCCAAATCAGTGGCAGAGCCAGAGACAGGGTCAAAAAGGACTACCTTGATTCTTAACCCACTGCCTTTTCTGCTGTATCTTGGAAACCACGTAAATACGTATGATGCGGCTGTGCGTACACATACTCACAGACATAAATATATATATATTCATTCATTTTCAACCCATATTCCTCTACTTTCGGTTGTTAAGAATTTTAAATTTTTCAAGCTATTTTAAAAAAATATCAGAATTTATTCAATTAATCAATTGTATCTTTAAAATACATGAATTCTAGCAATCATTATTGATTGAAGAATGAACTATAGGACTTCCATATGACTTCCTAGATCATTTACAAAGTTTGCATTTAATAAAAACAAAAACAAAGTGAATACAAACCACTGATAGTAAGACTGCGATTGGATTCTACATTAAGAAGTCCATTTCATGGATTCTAACTTAAGTGCCCATCAATGTTTTATCATTATTAATTTTATGTGTTTGTGTGTATACTCAGAGATGGACACTATCTCAATAACCTATTATGTATACTATTTAACATCAACTTAAAAATGAGAGTGTAGATACAGTCAATAGTAAATTAATATATAGAGTATTTTGCACCAAGCACCCCTAATATACTACAATTTTGATAGAGAAAAGCTAAATTCACTATAGCAGAAAAAGATTTCCTGGATATCTTGAAGCCTCAAAAACTTAGCAAAACTATTGTTCAGTGTGCACACAGTTTGTGTCTTCATGCTCAGATGTTGTTGAAACAGCAGACTTAAAAGAAATAATGTCAATGAATCCTACCAAGCACTATACGTGACCTCTGGGGTAATTAGCAATCATTCAAAAGCAACAAGACTAAAATGTTCTATTCTTTATTACTGTCAGCTCTTATCTTGATCAGCATTTTAATAAAGATGGTTCGTTTCTAAGACAGTTTCATGAATCAGTCATAATTACATTCTGACATGCAGTGAATAGTAAAGCAAAACTAAATATCACTTCATCAACCTTTCTAACCTTTATGCAAGTATTAACTGTAAATAATTTTTACAGAATCCTACAACAGAAAATCTGCATATTTCTTAGCTTTGTACATACTTTACCCCAAATGAATTTCCTGTGACCTATACCTGAAAAACACAATCAGCCATAATTATCCAGTTTTGTGAGATGTTCAGGTGTTGCCTTTCAGAGTTCAAATCAACTTGAAGTATAAAAGGTTACTTTATTTTACAAATGGCACAATATGCAAAATGGGTTAAGTAGCCAAAAGCATCTCAGAGTATTGTAGCTCCAAAGAAGTATATCCAGAATCAAAACGTCATAACAAAAATACACCAAAGCGAGCGACATTTATAAAAATAGGTTCATACATTACACACTAAGAGGCATGGATCACTGATGACTACTACAGGAAAGTCTTATAATTAAAATATGTTAAAAGAAGAATATTAATTAGAAGGAAATCTGACTACTTAAGTATCTGAAGGGTAGCTTTAAAAAAAAATTCTAAAATAGCTGAAGGAAGAGGTTGAAAATTTATGAGAAATAAAACTTTCTTAGAGATACTGATTCTGAGAATACTATGCAAATTGTTTCAGCTCCCCCCAAAAAATACATGATTTACTTTCGAGTTTTGAAATAGCTAATTTCTCTTCTGGCTAAGCACAAATTTTTAAAAAATATTTTAGATAGTTGAAGTAAATACAAGTCAACTACCAGAAAAAATTGATACAACCAACATTTTAGGTGATTTATTGTTTCAAGTCTCTTAGAAAATTTCAAAATAAATGCAATGCTTTCTCAAGAATAATTTTGTTTTCTTCCCAGTGGTGGATATAGGATAAATGGACTATTTTGAACACAGTTCCCAAATGCACATTACAGCTATGTCTCTCAAATAAATAAAGTTTAGGATAATCTAATGAGTAATATTTTTAGTCAAGCTGATTCTCATTTGAAAACTTAAATATGGTAAAACAGTTAACATTTAATTTTGTATCATTTCTGTTTTAAAAATAAATTCTTTCCAAAAAACAATCTTAAAATTATTCCATATATGTTTTCTTACATACTTTGTTATAAAAACAACTTTAACTAGACTATTACTGATTTGAAGGCTGAAAGGAATACAGCAAGCATCTTTTTTCCTATGGGATTAAAAACACAAAAATGTGTAAATCTTTTATGTGATAATTTTTAACTTTTATATTTCTCTTTCTTGAGTATTATTCCTTTCTCTTGTTGGAGGTGCAACCAAAGAAGGGACAAGAAGTGTTGATTTAAGAAAACAGATTTCCCAGAAAGAAAAAAAAAACCAACTGTGATTAAGATTTAAACAAAAGCTAAAGATGGTTTCCTCTGAGCCCTGATGAGGTCCACTACCTCATTACTAACAACTGAAAACTTGTGATGCATTTTGTTTCAAGAGAATCCAAAAGTCCTTGGTGTAAAGCAGACAGAGGGGTGCAGAGTCCATTCACTCTTTCTGTATCACACCCATTATGTAAGAAGTATAAAACACTGCCTTCATGCTGCCAAGCCACAATGACTCTTCCCACATCAAAGGATTTGCACCACTAGGGGTTTTTCTTCAAAATTTATTCAAGCTAAGGGCAGAGAGACAACAATTCATACACGCTAATTACGCCTAATTATCTATTCCCTTTTCTGACCAGCTTCGGCCAGTGTTATTCGCTATCTGGATTTCTCACAACCTCCCTTTGCCCTGTCCATCCAGCCCAACACTAAACGCTTTGAAGAAAACAGTTGTGGCTTTTTAGAGTTTTCTCAATATAGAGTTCAAGCAAATTAAATAATTATTCTGTTAGTTTTGACACATGTATGCGTTAAATATGAGGACCTCTTGGTTAATTTGGCAAATTCCACACATCTCTTCATGGTTGGAATCATAGTAACACCCTCTCTTACAGGAGCTTCTCCTCATGCTTTCTTTTCATGATCTAAACGAAATGTTTATTGGATTAAAGTTCTTCTCTGCAGACCTCCATGGTGGCCTGTGACAAAGAGCTGAAAAGTTCTATTAATTGGCTTCAGTTTTCAGGGAGGGGAAAGGGAGAATTTTATTTCACATTACATCACTAGCCAAGAAAATTGCTGTGTGTAATTAAACTAATTTATCTCATGATTCAAAGAACCAACTAATTC
Source organism: Elephas maximus indicus (assembly GCF_024166365.1). Taxonomy (NCBI): domain Eukaryota; kingdom Metazoa; phylum Chordata; class Mammalia; order Proboscidea; family Elephantidae; genus Elephas; species Elephas maximus. Next base: position 174,215,978 of record NC_064819.1, on the reverse strand, counting down.
ATATTTAAGACACATTTCCTTTAAACAATTTTCACCATCGAAGAATTGATTCATTGTAATTTAACCAAAAATAATTCTTTATTATCCTAAAGGAAGAGAATTCAAGACCTAAATAGCACATATTTTACATGTAAGCAATAGTTTGTTACAGTCCACTTAAATAGAAATATATAATTTATATATTTCATGGGAAACCTTCATTTTCATTTTCTATAAGACAATAAAAGAAAATATTTTTAAAGGTAAAAAACACCCAAAATTATATACACCCAGAATTACTTTCCCATAGGTAGTCCATGGCTAATACAAGATCTACACTCTGGTATGAAGATGAATGGGAAATACATTTTAAATCTACAACACAACAATTTTTATCCTAGATATTTATTAACTTTAAGGATGCAGCACAAAAACACCATTACAAGTAAAGTTTAATGCCTGTTACTATAGCCAATTTTCTTAAATATATTTCCTGAAATACACATCAACTAGGTCAGTTTATGAAAATATTTTAGGTAGATGTTCTCAGTTTAATTAGTCTAAACAATTGATAATTATAGGAATGCTTTGCAAGTCAAATGGTCATTTTTGTATTTTAAAATATTAAATACTAACATTCAAATGAACACATTAACGGATTGTAGGGGAAAGCCCCAACTCTTCAATTCAGTAGTTCAATCTGCTACTTTAGTTCTGTCTTTTGTTTCTTTCAAATCTTCAGGAGTAAAAAGCCAACTCATAAGTGAAGACATTACCACACTAACAAAGGGTTAATCCCTGCAAGGCTGACTCAGGTGACAACACAGTGGAGGTCAGTGAGGCTGACACTGACCTCAAAGGCTGATTCTGATTATTTAGCCCTTTGAAAGCTCTAGTATTGAGAGTGATAATGAACAAACTGACAAATCAATTTCACCAATGAAATGAAAACTTTGGCAGGAAAAAATGGCAAATACTTAACAAGTCTGTAAATTCTTAATGCAGGTGGCTGGACAAAGGCTGAACACTAAAACATTTTATCTAATGGCCACAAACATTTTTTTTTTTTTAATTTATAACTGGGAGATCACACCATGGGAACAGTCTCAAATAGTTCACTATCCATGTAAAGATTCTTTAGAAAATTTCCTCAGGAGACAAAAACAAAAAGACTAATATATATCTTAATTTTTTTAAGTTTGAGATATTCACAACAGTTGAGAAGCATTAGCAAAAAGTATAAAAAATGAAGTAATTAACTGAACATTACACTAGTATTAATAAAAACAGTAATAATAACAAAACTATTACTACCTTAGATTATAGATTATATTTACATGTTGCATATTAAAAATCAATAAATATTAAAACAAATCAGATTATGATGCCCTACAAATGGGAAATTCTATCAGGAAAAGAAGAATTCACATTTATAAGAGTTAATGCTGGTATCTTATTTCTCTCTAATTTCTTCATCTAACTAAAATTCATCAAAGAGAAAATGGTATTGTAAGTATGCTTTGTTAGTTATTTTTTAAGTTTACAGCTATGGTTTCAGTAATCTACTAATCACCTAACTTATTTAATTCTAAACAGAAATAGGACACTTAAGAAAGAAGATAGCTTTGCTAAAGTGTCATTGTGAATGTGACTTAAAGTGCAAAATTACTGACATTAGACTCTATCACTGTGTAGCAAAAACACTGCATACAATATTGCACAGGAACATTTTCCACGGGGGCATTACGTTAGACTGTCCACACTGTTAAGCTGAGTAAGAAATGTCACATCAAGAATTTCTTAACTCTAAAAATTATGAATAGCAGTTATCTATTTCAAGGATCATTATGGAATAAACCAAATTAAATTGTTTATGGAGGTATAAGTAAGTGACAGAGTGAGCAGAAAGATTTTTACTCAAATATACATGCACGCTCACACACAAATCAAACCCGTTCAAGTTGATCCCGACTCATAGTGACCGTGTAGGATGGAGCAGAACTGCCCCTTAGGGTTTTCAAGGAACAGCTCTTAACCACTGCACCACCAGGGCTCCAAATAAACAAACAAAAAAAACACCCAAACCCATTGCTGTCGAGACAATTCTGACTCAAGTATACAAAACCTGCCTAAAATATCTTGGATTGCTGGAATTTGATCAGACAAGAATAGAAATGACTGCCAGCCAATCAAATTATCAAGAAGGCCAACAATAGTAGTCCAATTGAAATTAAGCTAAGAAACTATTCTTCTGTTCAAAATATCAATTGGGACATTCTGTGAAAGGCAAAACTATAGAGAAAGTAAAAAGATCAGTGGTTGCCACAGGTTCAGAGAAAGGGAGACAGGGATGAAGAGACAGATCACAAGGCATTTTTGTTGTTGTTGTGTGCCATGGAGTCAATTCCGACTCACAGCCACCCTGTTAGACAGAGCAGAACTGCACTGCAGGGTTTTCTGAGCTGTTATCTTTATGGGAGCAGATTATCAGGTCTTTTCTCCCTCAGAGCTTCTGGAAGGTTTGAATTGTTGATGGTTCAGTTAGCAGCCACGCGCTTAACCATCACACCACCAGGGTTCCTTAGAGCATTTTTAGGGCAGTGAAAATTATTCTGCATGGCACTGTAATGGTAGACACATGACATTATGTATTTGCCAAAACCCACAGGACTGTACAACATAAAGAGTGAACTCTAATGTAACTACGGACTTTAGTTAACGAAAATGTATCAATAGTGGTTACCCAATTGTAGCAAATGTAACACATCAAGGTAAGATGTTAATAAAAGGAGAAACAGTGGGCGGGGGAGAGAAGGTACGTGAGAACTCTATTTTCTGAACTACTTTTCTGAAAACCTAAAACTGCTCTAAAAAACGTCTATTTTAGAAGTAAAAATAAATACACATGCACACACATATATATACATCTCAATTGATTTTCTTTTCCTTTCAATCACAATAGTTTTAAATAATGTTTACAATGCAGTAAGATTTTCTATAAATATTTGATGAATATAATTTTAAGAGATGTTATTCTTTTTAAATATATAAAAATAAAGATATTTCTAAAAAAGTTGATCCTAACAAATCTGATATTTCTCAAGTTACTGAATTATTTACATTGATACTGGATCACCCTCTTGTCTTGGTTCACCAAGCTTCCTCCCTTCTATCAATTGTTTCTCAAGTAAGTTCTTGATAAGCCACCTTCTCCATGAACTTGCTGATAAACCTACGCAGACATATAATTTCCATCATATAAAACAAGTCGTAGTTTCTAGAAAAATGTGTTATTAACATATATTATTTTAAGCAATTATTTTTCTCTTTGTCCTTTGTATGTTGCTATAGACCGAGGGTCAGCAAAATTTTTCTGTAAAGGGCCAGATAGTAAATATTTTAGGCTTTGCAGGTTATAAGTCTCTGCTGCAGCTACTCAACTGTGCCTCTGTAGTGTGAAAGCAGCCACAGACAATACATAAATGAGTAAGCACAAAGTTTTCCAATAAAACTTTATTTACAAAAATAGGCAGGAGGCCAGATTTGGTCATTGCTTGTAGTTTGCCAACCCCTGGTATAAATTATCATAGTCTACTTTAAAATACTACAATGTAGAAACTGAGACAGATACATTTAATTTTACAGAATGGTGCTATGTACATACCAACAAATGTTTTTGTTCACATACTTTAGAAGAATTACCTAAGTTTTATTACAAAATCACAACAAAGATTCTTCAAAAACAAATTAGTAAAATCAAGCATTTTGTCATACGGTCAGCAAGAAGTTTCAAATTAAATATAGCCTCATTGAAGTATACACAGTTATAATATTAACCATCTTTTTATGAAAGTGAGAGAATGTTAACCACCAAAATGGTTTTTTATTCACATATAATACAAAGCATATCTTGCTTTTATTTTTTGGGGGGGGGAGGATCTGAGTTTTAAATAAACCTTCAAGTCTCAAATAAAAGGAAGAGAGCTATTATTTCATGAAAATCTTAATCAACTAAACTAATAATTGGATTTTTAATCTACAATTCTCATGCTTCTATGTCTTTTCCATGCGCTTTTTTTCCTGCATGTTGAATGCCCTCTCCCACTATGCCTGGTAGCTTTTGTCTTTCGAGCCTTAATCTGAGCATTATCTGCTCTTTAGAAATACTCCTAATATGTGCTACCTCCTCCCTCAAACTGCTAGTATGGGTTGGGGTCAATTTTCTATACACTTTAGCACTCTGTAGTTAACTAAATGGCAGAAGTTATCACATGGTATGATGACATTTTTATTGCCTGACTTCAGACCACACAAAACAATGTTTAGTCAGATTCAATGACTACCACCAATCTTTTCTTACCGTAATATTTCCATTTATAAGTTATTCATTTTGACTATGTATTTGGCTGGAGGTATAAACTAAGGTAGACCTACATTTTCCCTGGCTTTCAGTCTAAAGGCAACTTCTGGCTGCAGCACAAGGAAAGGGAACCCAATTAGAACACAACAGTCTAGATGAGTTGGAGACTGGAGTTTAGGAAGCTGAAGCAGTTGGAATTTGCATAGAAGAGTTCAGTAGAGGAGGAAGCTATGCAGAGTAAGAGCTTCAGAGCCTGGAGCATAAAGGACACCTGTAATCTTTGGCTGAATATTAAACTGTACCTGCAGAGGGTCAAACTCTACAAGGCTGGGCAAAGAACAATCTGCACAAGCCTGAAAAATACTAGTGCTCTGACCAGGCAGAGTAGAGACTTCAATGAACACCACGGTGATTGAACTTGAAGAGCTTGAAGAAGAGCCCTTGAGTAAAAGTTACTTTAGATTCATCCTAACAAAGCTTAAAAACAAGCCTCAGAAGAATCAAGCTGACCTGTAAGAAACTGAAGAACTTGCCAAAATAATATTCAACACCCTTAAAGGAAGTAACAGAATCAATGCATCATTTACAATGTTCAGCATCTAATCACAAATTAGACTTGCAAAGAAGCAGAAAAATGTGACCCACAATCAAGAAAAAAATCAGACCACACGAAGACAATGAGAAATGGCAGAGATGATGGGATTAGCAGAGAAGGACTTTTAATAAGCAGACTTCTGAGAAGATGAAATAGATACACTTTTCCCTATTTCTCCTTCTACATACAAGTAAAAAAATATATATAAACAAACATAAGAAGATACTGAAAGGTAGAGAGAAAAAGAAAGACCATCGAGGGAACTCGAGACATAAGTAATGACATAATGGTGAGTTCTCTGGGTTTTCTTTTTGACTAATACATCCCAGACTTGGAGCTGAAAAAGCCAGCAACCCAGAGAGGCAAATCCAAACCCCAGAAAACCAAACTCTTGCCGTCTAGTCAGTTTTGACTCATAGTGACCCAATGTACAACAAAACGAAATACTGCCCGGACCTGCGCTGTCCTCACAATTTTTGCTATGTTTGAGCCTGTTGTTGCAGACACTGTGTCAGTCCATCTCATTGAGGGTCTTCCTCTTTTTCGCTGACTGTCCACCAAGCATGATGTTTTTCTCCAGGGGCTGGTCCCTCCTGATAACATGTCCAGAGTACGTAAGACAAAGTCTTGCCATCCTTGGTTATAAGCAGTATTAGCTATACTTCTTCCAAGACTGATTTGTTCATTCTCTGGCAGACTGTGATATATTCAATACTCTTCGCCAACACCATAATTCAAATGCATCAATTCTTCTTTGTTTTTCTTTATTCATTGTCCAGCTTTCACATGCATACGAGGCAACTGAAAATCACATGGCTTGGGTCAGGCACACCTTAGTCCTCAAAGTACATCTTCACTTTTTAAAACTTCGAAGAGGTCTTTTGTAGTAGGTTTGCCCAATAAAATACATTGTTTCATTTCTTGACTGCTGCTTCCATGAGAATTGATTGTGGATCCAAGTAAAGTGAAATCCTTAACAACTTCAATTTTTCCTCCATTTATCATTATGTTGCCTATTGGTCCAGTTGGGAGGATTTTTGTTTTCTTTATGTTGAGCTGTAATCCATACGGAAGGCTGTAGTCTTTGATCTTTATCAGTAAGTGCTTTAAGTACTCTTTGTTTTCAGCAAGCAAGGTTGTGTGATCTGCGTATCTCAGGTTTTAATTAGTCTTCCTCCAATCCTGATGCCATGTTCTTCATATAATCCAGCTTCTCAGATTATTTGCTCAGCCTACAGATTGAACAAGTACAGTAAAATGATACAACACTGACGCACATGTTTTCTGATTTTAAACACGCTATATCCCCTTGATCTGTTGGAACAACTGCCACTTGTCTGTCAGTTTGTCGTACTGTGGTGGCTTGCATGTTGCTTTGGTGCTAGAAGCTATGCCGCCAGCATTTCGAATACTAGTAGGGCCACCCTTGGTAGACGGGTTTCAGCAGAGCTTCCACACCAACACAGACTAGGAAGAAGGACCTGACAATCTACTGCTGAAAAAAAATTAGCCATAGAAAACCTTATGGATAGTAGTGGCCACTGTCTGATATACTGTCAAAAGATAAGCCTCTTGGATAAAAAGGGACTGAAAATACTACTGGGAAAGAGCTGCTGCCTCAAAATAGAGTCTACCTTAATGACATGGATGGAGTAAAGCTTTCAGGGCCTTCATTTGCTCATGTGGCATAACTCAAAATGAGAAGAAACAGCTGCAAACACCCATTCGTAATAGGAACATAGAATGTACAAAGTGTGAATCAAGGAAAATTGGAAGTTGTCAAAAATGAAATGGAATGCTTAAAGACTCCTGGGCATTACTGAGCTGAAATTGACTAGAATTGGCCATTTTTAATCATACAATTCATGGCCTACTATGCCAGGAATGACAAATTGAAGAGGAACAGCATCACATTCATCATCAAAAATAATATTTCAAGATCTATCCTGAAATACAACACTGCCAGTGATAGAATAACATCCATACACCTATAAGGAAGACCAGTTAATAAAACTGTTATTCAAATTTACACACCATCTACTAATGCCAAAGATGAAGAAATTGAAGATTTTTAACAACTTTTGTAGTCTGAAATTGATCAAATAGGCAATCAAGATGCACTGATAATTGCTGATGATTGGAGTGCAAAAACTGGAAACAAGAAGGATCAGTAGTTGGAAAATATGGCCTTGGTGATAGAAACAACACCAGAGATCACATGACAGAATTTGCAAGACCAACAACTTTTTCATTGCAAATACCTTTTTTCAACAACAGAAACAGCAACTATACATATGGACCTCACCATATGGAATACAAAGGAATCAAATCAACTACATCTGTGGAAAGAAATGATGGAAAAGCTCAGTATCATCAATCAGAACAAGGCCAGGGGCTGACTGCAGAACAGACCAACAATTCCTCAATATGCAAGCTCAAGATGAAGCTGAAGAAAATTAGAACAAGACCATGAGAGTCAAAGTACTACCTTAAGTATATCCCACCTGAATTTAGAGAGCATCTCAAGAAGAGATTTGACGCACTGAACACTAATGATCAAAAACCAGACGAGTTGTAGAATGACATCAAGGACATCATAAATGAAGAAAGTGAAAAGTCATGAAAAAAAGACAGGAAAAAAGAAGACACTAAAATGGATGACAAAGAAACTCTGAAACTTGCTCTTGAACATAGAGCAGCTAAAGCGAATGGAAGAAATGATGAAGTAAAAGAGCTAAACAGAAGATTTCAAAGGGTGGCTCAAGAAGACTAGGTAAAGTATTATATAACGAAATGTGCAAATATCTGGGGTAGAAAACTGAAAGTTAAGGACACGATCATCATTTCTCAAGATAAAAGAACTGAATAGAAAATTCAAGCCTCAAGTTGCAATATTGAAGAAGTCCACTGACAAAAAATTGAACGATGCCTCAGGTATCAAAAGAAGACAGAAGGAATAGAGAGTCACTGTACCAAAAATAACTGGCTGACATTCAACCATTTCAGGAGGCAGCACATGATTAAGAACCACTGGTACTGAAGGAAGAAGTTCAAGCTGCACTAAAAGCACTGGCAAAAAACAAGGTTCCAGGAATTGACAGAATACCACTTGAGATGCTTCAACGAACAAATGCAACACTGGGAGTGCTTACTAATCTACATCAAGAAATTTGGAAGACACCTACTTGGTCAACTGGCTGGAAAAGATCCATATCCATGCTCATTCCAAAGCAAAGCAATAAATGGAATGTGAAAATTATCGAACAGTATCATTAATATCACGTGCTGGCATGCGACTGTGCTGATAACAATAAATTATGAATAACATGATAAAAAATGGGAATTCCAGAACACTTAATTGTATGTATGCAGAACCTGTACATAGATCAAAAGGCAATTGTTTGAGCAGGACAAAGGGATACTATGCAGTTTAAAATTGGAAAAAGTGTGTGTCAGGGTTTTATCCTCTCATTACACTTATTCAGTCTGTATGCTGAGCAAATAATTCAAGAAGCTGGACTATATGAAGAAAGACAAGGCATCAGGATTGGAGGAAGACTAATTAACAACCTCCATTATGTAAATGATACAACCTTGCTTGCCAAAAGTAAAGACAATCTGAAGCACTTGCTGATGAAGACCAAAGGCTACAGCATCCAGTATAGATTATACCTGAACATGAAGAAAATGAAAGTTCTCACAACATAACATGAACAACATCATGATAAATGGTGACTAAATTGAAGTTGTCAAGTATATCATTCTAGTTGGATTCACAATCGACACCCATGGAAGCAGCAGTCAAGAAATCAAATCATATATAGCATTGGGCAAATTTACTGCAAAAGACCTCTTTAAAATCTTAAAAAGGAATGATATCACTTTGATGACTAAGGTCTGCCTAACCCAAGCCATGGGGTTTTCAATCGCCTCATATGCACACAAAAGTTGGACAATAAAAAAAGAAGACCAAAGCAGAATGGAAACATTTGAATTGTGGTGTTGGTGAAGAATACTGAATATAACATGGAATGTCAAAAGAACAAATCAGTCTTGGAGGAAGTACAACCAGAATGCTGCTTAGAAGCAAGAATGGTGAGACTTCATCTTGCTTACTTTGGACAAGTCATTAGGAGGGACCAGTGCTGGAGAAGAACATCATACTTGGTAAAGCAGAAGGTCCGCGAAAAAGAGGGAGACCCCCAATAACATGGACTGACACAGTGGCTACAATAGGCTCAAACATAACAACGATTGTGAGGACGATGCAGGACCAGGCAACATTTCATTCTTTTATATATAAGGTCACTACAAGTTGGAGCCAACTCAATAGCACCTAACAACAAAAAGTTAGAAAAAGAACAGCAAAATAAACTCAAAGAAAGTATAAGTAAAAGCATAATAGGAACTTCCTTATGTAAAAGACAGTAGGGATTATATGTCTGGATTTGTTTTGTTTTCTTTTTGTTTTGCTTTGTTGCAAGGTTGGTCTAGAGATATTTCCTAGAGGAAGTATACCTGAGCATTTCCTATAACGTCTCCAGTCCTATGGTTTCTAATAGCATATCAGTTCCCTCCACCATTCCCACTATCTTACGAAAACATCATTATTAACATACTAAGAGCTTATATAAGTTTTTCTTGTTTTTATATACCCCAAACAACAGCTTACAAGCTCCTCTGTGAATTACAAAGTTGCTATCATTTGGGTTGTAGAAGAGACCATAAAGAGAAAAAATGGATTTTACACTGTACTTTTTCTCCATATAGATTTCTATTTTGTTTATGATCTTTTTTATTAAGCTAAGGTTCTCTATTTGTTTTAAGATTAATTTCTACTATATATTTTTCTCAGCTGGGCCAAAATCAAGGAGCAATACTAGCATATGTGAGCATGCGAAGTACCATTTAAATTAACATGAAACAACCTTTATTTACAAGGGAAACTTTATATGCCCAACCAGAAGCGTACCAGGAAACCAGCTCTAGTGTTCCTTTCACTAGGCTGCAGTTTCGTTACATGTGAAAAGCCTTTTGAATAAATCAGGTGTTTGATAGAACTTTTCTCATCCAATCTGGGAATTAATTTCCTGGGAATTTCAGTCCATGTTCAATTCCATATTGTAGATTATTCATCCTTTTGATTTTCCTTCCCCTTCAAAAACATTAAGGTTAGAAAAGTATAGGAAATTAAATTCAAACTGGCCAATTTAGCTGCCTATTAACAGTGCTGCTAAATATTGAAGTATGACAAATTACTGGCAAAAAATAAGTAAATAAATAAGGTTGGCGAAGGTGGGCAACTAAGTTCCCTAAGAACCTCTTAAATTGTTTCACTCTGTGAGCCTTCTCTTTTTATATTTTATAAATTTAATGCTACATGCAGGTACTATTTTTAACACCTATTTTTCTTAGCTTCCCTGTTTATAGTTTAGTATCTACATTTACCATAATACTTTGAATTACTGGCATGGAAAAACTGCTGCAAATCTAACTTTTCACCACATGAAAAACATGAATATAAAGGAAAAAAAAAATTCCTAACAGCATAAATCTTCAAAACCTACGTTTCCCTACATCTATAAATATCTCAGAGAAATTAAAATCCTCCAGGAACCTAAAATTGGTCAAGGAAACAGATGTTTGAATTCTCCTAAGCATAGCACAGGGAACAAAGTTTGGAACCAACAAAAATTTCCACTAAAGTATATTTCAAAAGGATTGTCTGACTATGTGTTTAGAATATTTGAAGCTAAAATGTTTTTACTCCTCCTTGGAAAGAAATTTTTGAGGTTTTAGGGTTTTTATTAAGTATACAACTTTAACCTTTAGATATGTTAATATGGACTGGAATAAAATATGTGCCTTAAACCAGAGACTACATCAGCTTGAGACCAGAAGAACTAGACAGTGCCCAGCTACAACTGATGACTGCCCTGACAGGCAACTGCCGGGGGCCAGCCTCAGCAAAGAACAGGGTCACCAGAGGAGGGGTAGAGTTCGGCGAAAAAGAATGAGAGGTAGTGTGTCTTATATTTTCATTTTGCAGAAAAAGAAGCCTTGCTCTTTATTTTTTACATGGTTTTTTATATCATAAGCTTACAAAAGCATAACATCGCATGATCAATAAAGGGGCAATACAAGATATAATCATTATAGATAACATCATTTCCCAGAGACATAATTTTCCAAGTGACACATAGTACAGTTCTGCATGCGCACACAAATACAATGAGTTTTTGTTTAGTTGAAGAGAACATTTTGTTGATTTAAAGTAACAATTGACTTCATACTGCTTTACACTTATGCTTAATCTTGCAATACCTTCCACAGTTTTTATAACAATTAATCTTTTTGCAAAACCATTGTCACATAGGCTTTGTCCATCTTGTCCAGGGTGGCCAAGTTCTTGAAGTCCAGCCACTTTGGGTTACGTCATATTGTCCACGATTATGCCAAGGACAGTTAGCCCAATCTCTATACCCAAAGACCAGTCAAGCGCAGCAGTGAGCGGGGTAGACGAGAAGGTCGACCTGTAATTGGCTGAGAAATTGGCTGAGAGAACTCACTGCCTTTTGTTTTTCCACTTTTATGGGATCATGTGTGGGTGGTGGTTTAATCACAAAAGGGCCTCGGTAAATACCAGGATTCCACCATCCTGTTTTTGTTTTCCATAGTCGAGCTATTCGTTTTCCCCCTAAGACAACTTCATGTTGATCCCCAGGTAATACACGGGCTGTCCCTACCCGGGATTTCACCAGGGGATTATGAGTAGGACGCACCCCCTCCAAAGGTCCCTAAATCTATTAATGGAATTTTATGCTTATACATTCTGCTATACACAGGCTGAAAATGAAACAGAAACATAACACAGATGACAGAGATATTCCTGACTTTTCAGGAATTCGTCGATGTTTATGCTGGGGGCAGTGGGTGCAGAGGGGCCGCCCTTGCAGCCTGGCTCCTCCTGACTTTTCAGGAATTCTTCAATGTTTATGCTGGGGGCAGTGGGTGCAGAGGGGCCGCCCTTGCAGCCTGGCTCCTCCTGACTTTTCAGGAATTCTTCAATGTTTATGCTGGGGGCAGTGGGTGCAGAGGGGCCGCCCTTGCAGCCTGGCTCCTCCTGACTTTTCAGGAATTCTTCGATGTTTATGCTGGGGGCAGTGGGTGCAGAGGGGCCGCCCTTGCAGCCTGGCTCCCAGCAGGGAACACAACAGAAAACCCCTGAGGGAGGAGGAGAGCAGTGGGATGCAGACCTCAAATTCTCGTAAAAAGACCAGACTTAATGGTCTGACTGAGGCTGGAAGGACCCCGGGGTCACGGTCCCCAGACCTTCTGTTAGCCCAAGACAGGAACTGTTTCCAAAGCCAACTCTTCAGACAGGGATTGGACTGGACTATGGGATAGAAAATGATACTGGTGAAGAGTGAGCTTCTTGGATCAGGTAGACACATAAGACTATGTGGGCAGCTCCCGTCTGGAGAGGAGATGAGAGGGCATAGGGGGTCAGGAGCTGGCCAAATGGACATGAAAATAGAGAGTAGAGGGAAGGAGTGTGCTGTCTCATTAGAGGGAGAGCAACTAGGAGCATATAGCAAGGTGTACACAAGTTTTTGTATGAGAGATTGACTTGGTTTATAAACTTTCACTTAAAGCAAAATAAAAATTAAAAAAAAAATCCACAGAAAACACACATACACACAAAAAGATCCCATGTCTATGCATTAAAGTATTCTAGGACATGTAAAAAAAAAATTATATGTGCCTAAGAATCATGAGAATCATATTTTGGCATAGAACTGTGCTTCTTTGGGAACTTAATACAATCTGCTTTGTGTTTAAGGTATTTGTGTACATTCTATGTCCATGGCTACATTATAAATGACTGGCAAGCAAGAAACATAGCCTATTTCATGATATTATCCATTATAACTAATGTAGCATTTTGCACGTAGTAGGTGCTCAATAAGAATTGGTAGAATGTGGAATTATTGAATAATCATGTAAAAAAATTACTTAAAACTAACAGGGAACAGGGAGGCTATTTTATTCTTAATCATATCATAATGAAGACTATTTTAAACTCTATGCAGTGATGATACAAATATTTAAACTATTTATGTGCCTCAACTTGACATAATTTCATGATAACTTGATGGCAATCACATTTAAATATATTAGAATATTTTTTGTAATAATGCTACTCTAGAATAGCAACTTTAATAGATGGGAAAACATGTTAATAATGGCCATTAAACTGAAGGAAACAGGAAACACTAAACATCTTTTTTTCTAGAACTATATATATATGTTTAAATATTCCACTATAACATTCATAAGCTAACCTCAAATTAGAATTTATAAAATGCAAACTATCAAATGTTTCGCTTAGAGAATAATTTAGACTGTATTTTGTAATTTTTCCAGTGTACACATGCAATGAATACTACATAAAAAAACGTTCTTTTCTCCTTTAGTGTCTTTGACTATTACTCTCTAAATATCAAAACGAATTCTGCTTTGATGGAAAACCAGGAAAATCCAATAAATGTCCCCGATTACCAATCAATATGATATCAGTCAATGAATACAATAAGTGATTTTTCTTACCTTCAAAACAGCTATGAATGGTACAAAGTTAGATCTTTGGAGTCCATTTTTATAGAGATCTAAGAAAAAAAATTGGCATTAAGTTTTTTTAAACTTAGCCTGAATCAGAAAGTTAGCTTATCTTTTAGTCTGGCAAGTACAGCTTTCTAATGATAAAGAAGATAAAGAAGCAAAAGAGAAGAAAAAGAACCAAAATTGATTTCTACACTTCTACTCCACATAATTCATTACAATCTTAAAAAGAGAAAGAATGAATGGTCACAGAAGGAACAACAAAAGGCATTCAATCAAATCAGCTTTAAAATGTAATAAAAAGCAATAAGAATTTGGAAAACATCCACTAATGATCCTAAATTAATAATCCAATATAAGAAAATGATGTATTTAAAAGTATGGCACTGGGTTACCGGTGGTTTAATACTAAAGTATACAGGATTCTACTGGGCTCAAACATAATTATTGTGAGGATGGCACAGGACCAAGCAGTGTTTTGTTCTGTTGCACATGGGGTCACTATGAGTCAGAACTGACTCAATGGCACCTAACAACAACTGGGAAAGGACTCATACTCCCCTTGTTATCACTCTATAACAAAAGATCTCAGTAAAAAAATTGGAAGTTATATAATAATATTAGCCTTTTAAGAAAAAACCGCAATAGCATAACTGAGCATGTATCTGTTACATATTTGATATCAAAGTAAGGAAATGCCACTTCACTTTAAAATAAAATGCCTAAAAATTAAAACTCCATTTTTATAGACTATAAATTTAATGCAATTATGTATCATAAACAGGTAATATTTATTGCCTTAGAAAGCTTTTTTTTTTTTTTTACTGTGCTTTAGATGAAGATTTACAGAGCAAATTAGTTTCTCATTGAACAATTAATACACATATTTTGAGACACTAGTTGCCAACCCTATGACATGACAACACTCCCCCTTCTTGACCTTGAGTTCTCTATTTCCATTCATCCAGCCTTCCTGTTCCCTCCAACCTTCGTATTTTGGCCCCTGGCCTAGTGTGTCCATTTAGTTTTGTATACATGGTTGAGCTATGTGTATTATTGTTTGTTTTATGGGCCTGTCTAATCTTTGGCTGAAGGGTGAACCACAGGAGTGACTTCAGTACTGAGTTAAAAGGGTGTCAGGGGTAATACTCTCTGAGTTTCTCCAGTCTCTGTCAGATCAGGAAGTCTGCTCTTTTTTGTGAGTTAGAATTCTGTTCTACATTTTTCTCCAGCTCTGTCTGGGATCCTCTATTGTGATCCCTATCAGAGCAGTGGTGGTGGTAGCTGGGTACCATTTAGATGTGCTAGACTCAGTCTGGTGGAGGCTGTGGTAGTAGTGAGAAAGGTGTTTTTATATATTTATGTATCAGTGTTTGTATTTACATACATCTACCCACACATATCATCAAGAACAAATAAGTGAAAGGGGCAAAAATGTTAAGCTTCAGATATTTTTCTTTTAAAATGGAGACTTAAAAAAAATTTCAAGAAGGTGGAATTTTATTGCAAATACAACATTCTGTTTTTAAAAGTCAAGTCTATAACGTCATGATATTAAAAAAAATTAAAAAGGGAACAATAAAATTTTTTTTCAATAATAAAAAACACAAATTAGATAATGTGTCTCAATTTTTTTTTTTTTTAAGTATGGCACAGTGGGATCTTTTCTGTATTTCCTTGTTCAGAGAAAATTGGATAGCTAAGATAGATTTCAACTGTCACATTTACTTATGGAAATAAAATATGGTCATTAGGAAACATTTATTCTCTTTAGAAAAGTATTCATCATAACATCATTACAGTGAAGAAAGTATTTGCATAAGCTCTTTGGTTAATGAAGGACTAGAGGTTTCAATTCAGTTACATTTAAAAATTTTATTTAGGTACATCATGAAAAGTAAGATGATGCTGGTCAGGCCGTCAGGATTTCAATATTCAAAATGAGATCTTTTCTTTCCTATAGCCAATATGCCTAATGAGTAAAATGTAAGAAATGGGCTTAAAGTTAAGTATTTTCGTAGTCTTCCCTAGTTACCGAGTTGCTGGGGAATGTGGTAAAAAGTTGCTGTATGGTAAGTGTTGATAGTTACGATCATCAGGAAGTGGTAAGAATTGAAAATAAAATAAAACAAAAGCACGCACATAATCCCACTTTGGAGAGTGGTGTCTGGGGTCTTAAACGCTAGCAAGCGGCCATCTAAGATGCATCACTTGGTCTCAACCCACCTGGAGCAAGGGAGAATGAAGAATACCAAAGACATAAGGTAATAATGAGCCCAAGAGACAGAAAGAGCCACATAAACCAGAGACTACATCAGCTTGAGACCGGAAGAACTAGACAGTGCCCAGCTACAACTGATGACTGCCCTGACAGGGAACACAACAGAAAACCCCTGAGGGAGGAGGAGAGCAGTGGGATGCAGACCTCAAATTCTCGTAAAAAGACCAGACTTAATGGTCTGACTGAGGCTGGAAGGACCCCGGGGTCACGGTCCCCAGACCTTCTGTTAGCCCAAGACAGGAACTGTTTCCAAAGCCAACTCTTCAGACAGGGATTGGACTGGACTATGGGATAGAAAATGATACTGGTGAAAAGTGAGCTTCCTGGATCAAGTAGATACATAAGACTATATGGGCAGCTCCTGTCTGGAAGGGAGATGAGAGGGCAGAGGGTGTCAGAAGCTGACTGAATCGACACAAAAATAGAGAGTGGAGAGAAGGAGTGTATTGTCTCATTAGAGGGAGAGCAACTAGGAGTATATAGCAAGGTGTATATAAATTTTTATATGAGAGACTGACTTGATTTGTAAACTTTCACTTAAAGCACAATAAAAACTGAAAAAAAAGCACTCACATAATGTTTATAGCAGCTTTATTCATAATAGCCAAAAACTGTAGCTTTATTTGCAATAGCCAGAAACTGAAAGCAATTCAAATGCCCATCAATAGGTGAAGGGATAAACAAATTGCTGCATATCTGTACTATAGAATACTACTCAGCAACAAAAAGGAAAAACAACTATTGATAATACAACAAAATAGATGAATCTCAAAACAAGTATGCTGAGTAAAAAAGGACAGACCAAAGGAAGTGAGCACATACTGTGTGATTCCATTTATATGAAACTCTAAAATGCAAATTAATCTATAGTGACAGAAAGCAGATCAGTGGTTGCCTGAGGAAGAGGAGACAGGAGAAGCAGAGAAGGATAAAAAAAAGGCACAAGGAAACTTTTGGGTGAGATGGAAATATTCACTATACTGATTGTGATGATTTCACAGATACATGTATCAGTATTTTTTAAAATGTAATCCTCGAATATGCATAGTTTACTATGTCAATTTTACCTCAATAAAGCTGTTCTAAAATTTTATTTAAAAAAAACACATACACAACATTAATGAATATCAAAATACACAGTGTTACAGAATTAAAACTAAGATATACTAATGAAAGGTTATCTGTGTTGAGATAACCTTTAGATCTCACCCGTAGAATAACACCTTTTTCCACTTGGAGCAAAGGAGAAAGAAGAAAACCAAAGACACGAGGAAAATATGCCAAAGGACTAAAGGACCACATGAACCAGAGACTCCAACAGCCTGAGACCAGAAGAACTAGATGGTGCCCGGTTACCACTAATGACCGCCCTAACAGGGAACACAACAGACAGTCCTGGATAGACTGGGTAAAAATGTAGAATAAAACCCAAATTCACATAAAAGGATTAGCCTTAATTGTCTGACAAGAACTGGAGGAATCCCTGAAATTTGGCCCCTGGACACTGTTAGCCTAAGACTGAAAACATTCCCAAGGCCTACTCTTCAGACAAAGGTTAGACAGGACTATAAAACAAAAATAATACACGTGAGGAATGTGCTTCTCAGTTCAATCAGATATAAGAGACCAAACAGGCAGCTTCTGTCCAAAAGCAGGATAAGCAGGCAGGAAGGGACAAGAACTGGTTAAGTAGACACAGCGAAACTGGGGTGGAAAGGGGGAGTGCGCTGTCACATTGTGGGGATTGCAACTAATGTCACAAAACAATATGTGTATAAATTTTTGTATGAGACGTTAACTTAAGCCATAAACTTTCACTTAAAGCAAAAAAATAAAATAAAAAGAATAACAATCTTTTTATGGATATATAAGCCTCTTAGATGTAGCTCAACAAGCATGCACCTTTTAGTAGGTTAGTGGCAATGAGAGATGTAAAGGCCCACTTGTAATATTCTTGATTAAAAGGTTTCCAATAATCAGCATAGCTAAAGGAGATTAACAATGACTTTAAATTTGAAGACATAATTTTTAAAGAGTCTACTTTTTTAGAAACAGTCATTGCAAGGATACATAATTCAAAATTTATGCTCTGAGAAGTATTTTCTAAATAATTCATTTGGCTTAAAAACCTTTGTGTTCTTGTAGGACAAAAAGACTGTACTTATTAAATTGAAGAGTTTTTACAATTCTAGTATTATGCTAATTATTAATGCAATAGATTCATCTCCTAAATTGTTACTTAACTACAAAATTTCTAATGTTAGTTGTTTAATATAACTTTTCTTAGATATAAAGATTTTATAATACATTTATACCAACATTTGTCATTATTTACTAAATAAAAAAAGTAAATACTATTTTAAAAATACAGCATAATGACTGCTAAAAAAAGTGAAATAAGCCCTTGGTCATATTAAGACAGAGTACTGAAATTATGGAACGTTCATTTTGTACAGAATGGTATAACAACCTCTAAATTCTTCACAGTGAAGAACTATAATGATACTTACAGACGAAATACATGCAAAGAGGATTTTCAAAGTAATTACAAGGGCCTACACAACACTTTGAAGATGTACATGGATGTGCAGGTCCTTTACTTAAAAATCCAAGTGTCAAAACCAAGAGGGTGAATAACGCTTATTTATATATGTACATATTGGTTTAGAGTAATGAAAACTTTTAAGACAGGCAACTAAAATGAGGTTTTTTTTTTTTTAATTAACACAAAAATATTTATATGGCTTTATGAGATCAGTCTGACTTATCGTCCTGATTCTTATTTTATTATAGATTATAAGAAAAAAGGTACCTTTAGACCATCT
This sequence comes from Elephas maximus indicus, assembly GCF_024166365.1. Lineage (NCBI taxonomy): Eukaryota > Metazoa > Chordata > Mammalia > Proboscidea > Elephantidae > Elephas > Elephas maximus. Next base: position 174,197,316 of record NC_064819.1, on the reverse strand, counting down.
AAGCAGCAACAGCTACTTCTTTTTTTTTTTTAACTAATTAGAGTTCAAGCAGTATTTACTAAATCGATAGATGATGCAACTAATAAGGTACTCTCATTTGATAGTACCTTATAGTTTAGCATTAAATTCAACATAAATCCATGAATTCCTACTATATACCTGCACTGAAATGAGTGAAGACGACAGAAATATAAAAGGAGGGTCTAAGGTTTACAGAATGCCTACTAGGAGACAGGAAATACACTAGGCACTTTATAAAAATCATAATAACCCTACAAAGTAAATATTTCTGCCTCCATTTACAGATAAAGAAACTGATATTCAGGGTTTTAAAAATAATTTGCTGAATTCCCAGCTAGTAATTAAATTAGAGCCAAGATTTTTAATGATGCAAAAACTTGTAGATTTTGCAGAACCATGTTGTAACCAGTGGGCTCATGACATCTGACAGACACACACAGACTATAGCTGTGCTAGGTAAAATGGAACGCAGGTATAAACATAATACACAGAACAAGAAGCTAGTTGTTTTATCTAGGGATTCAAAGGCAGCTTTGCAGAGGTAATAAGAAGACTGGACCACATTGGAAGGATAGTGTGCCATCAAGCAGCGGGGAGGGAAGGCTATTCTAGGTAGAAGAGTCAGCTTGAGCTCATGACTTTCCATCTGTCTTCCTTTCTTTTTTTTTTTTTTTTCCTTTCTAATCCTATATAATCTACTGCTCAAATGCCACATTCTCTATCAAGCCATCCTTGAATTCCCTATGGTGGGCAGATTTCGAGTGGCCCTCTGTCTTAGTTATCCAAGGGTGCTATAACAGAAATACCACAAGTGGGTGGTTTTAACAAAGAAAAATTTATCCTCTCATAGTCTAGGAGGCTAGAAGTTCAAATTCAGGGTGCCAGGTCCAGGGAAAGACTTTCTCTCTGTTGGCTCCAGGGGAAGGTCCTTGTCATCACCTTATTTCTCTAAGATATATTCCTAAAAGTGAGATTGCTAAGTCATATGGTATTTGTATTTCTAGCTTTTTAAGGATTTGTTGTCCTTTTTTTAAGATTTTTTTTCTTATTCAAGGTCCGTTTCACTTCCATATGAAGTTTAGAATCAACTTGTCAATTTTTATGCAAGCAAAAACACAAGCAAGTTGGGATTATGAGTGCAAGTGCATTGAATACCTAGATAAATTTTGGAAGAAATGGCACTTTTATAATAGTAAGTGTTCCCATCCATGAATATGGTATATCTCTCCATTTAGTTAGGTCTTTAAATCCTCTCAGCAATATTTAGTAGTTTCATTGTAGAGGTATTTCAGGCTTTCTGCTAAATTTATTTCTAATTATTTTACGTTTCTTATGCTATTGTAAAAAAGTGTTTATCTGATTTTTCATTTTCCAAATGTTTGCTGTTGTTGTTAGTTGCTGTCAAGGCAACTCCAACTCATGGCGACTTTATGTACAACAAAACATTTCCTGGCCCTGCATCATCCTCACAATCGCCAGCATGTTTGTGTACATCATTGGCTATTGTGCTAACCCATCTCACCAAAGGCGTCCCATATCCTCACCAACCCTTTACTTCACCAAACACAACGTCCTCCTCTAGTAATTGATTCCTCCTGATGACGTGTCCAAAGCAGGAGAGTCAGGCAATATTCTATTGTGATCATAATTGTTTACTACTAGCACATAAAAAATACAACTGCTGTTGTTGTTAGGTGCTGTTGAGTTGGTTCCAACTCATAGTGACCCTATGTACAACGGAACAAAACACTGCCTCGTCCTGCACGATCCTCACAATCATTGCTATGTTTGAGCCCATTGTTGCAGACACAGTGTCAATCCATCTCATTGAGGGTCTTCCTCTTTTTTGCTGACCCTTTACTTTACCAAGCATGATGTCCTTCTCCAGGGACTGGTCCCTCCTGATAAAATGTCCAAAGTACGTGAGATGAAGTCTTGCCACCCTGGCTTCTAAGGAGCATTCAGGCTGTACTTCCTCCAAGACAAAGCTGTTTGTTCTGGTAGTCCATGGTATATTCAATATTCTTCCCCAATGCCATAATTCAAGTATATCAATTTTTAATATAATATATTAATTATAACAATTACTTTTATATACCCCCCAAAAATTTTTATATATTAACCTTTTAACCTATAACATTCACAGAGTAGCTGTAGGAGCTTATTTGGAGATTTCTTTCGAATTTCTGTATGAAAAGTGTCTTCTGCAAAAACAGACAGTTTTACTGCTTCCTTTCCATTTCTTATGTGTTCTTTTTCTTGCTTTATTACAATGGCTAGGACTGCTGTTAATGTGTTGACTAGAGGTGGGGAGAGTAAGCATCCTTGCCTTATTCTCAATATCAGAGGGGAAATGTTCAATTTTTACCATTGAGTATGATGTACTATAAGTTTTTGGTAGAGTCTCTTTATCAAATTAAAGAAGTTCTCTTCTATTCCTAATTTTTTGTTTTGTTTTGTATAAAATGCTATTCTTAGTGTTTTATAATGAGCAAGTGCTGGATTTTGTGAAGTGCCTTTTCTGGATCCCTGGCAGAGCAGTGATTAAGAGCTACAGCTGCTAACCAAAAGGTCGGCAGTTCATATCTACCAGCCACTTCTTGGAAACCCTATGGGGCAATTCTACTCTGTCCTATAGTGTTGTTGTGAGTCAGAATCAAGTTTTGTTTGGTTTTTGGTTATTCAAGTTATTATGTTATTTTTTCCTTTATTCTGTTAATATAGTGAATGACACTGATTCTTGAATTTTAAACCAACATTTCACTCCTTGGATTATCTCTACATGGTGATAATTTATTAGCTTTTTTATGTATTATGATTTTATTTACTAATATTTTGTTAATTACTTTCATATCTGTTATTGAAGGATGAAGGATATTAGCCTGTAATTTTCTTTCTTTGTAATGCCTTAGTCAAGTTTTGTTGGCGTGGTTATACTGGCCATATAACATGAGTTGGGAAGTATTCCCTCCTCCTTTATTCTCTGAAAAAGTTTGTGTAAGATTGATGTTTTTGTCTTAAATGTTTGGTATCAAGGAAACCATCTGGGCCTAGGCTTTTTTGGTGGGAAGGTTTTTGATAATAAATTTCTTTCATAATTGTATGTAATAGAACTCTATTTGAAAGAATAAATTCAATTTCTTTAATAAATGTAGAGGTATTTGAATTTGTTTCATTTTGTGTTAGTCTTATCGAATTGTATTTTTAAATAAATTTGTCTATTTCACATAAATTGTCATATTTGTTGTCATAAAACTGTTCACAATAATTCTTTTATTATCTTTTTAATATCTGTACAATCTGTGATAACTACTCTTTCATTCCTAATATTTGTAATTTGTGTTCCTCCATTTTTTCTTATCAGTCTAGTTTGGGGTTTTTCAATTTTGTTAATCTCGAAAATTCCAATTTTGGGTTTTTCAATGTTACTATTGTTTGTTTTCTATTTTTCTGGTTTCTCCTGTTATCTTTACATCATCTTCCTTCTTTCCACTTACTTTTCGTTTAATTTACCTTTTTTTTTTTTTTTTCCTTTTCCTAGCTTCTTAAGGTAGAATCTTAGGTCATTGATTTGAGATAATTTTTTTCTCTAAAAAGGCACTTAAACTATAAATTTACCTCTAAGAACTGTTTTAGCAGCATCCTACATTTATATTTTGTTTCAAAACATTTCCTAACTTTCCTTGTGATTTCTTACTGATTCCATGAGTTAAAAAGAATTGTTTACTTTCCAAATTTGGGGAGTCCCTAAATATCTACTGCTATTGACATTTAATTGTGATCAGAAGACTTTCTGTATAATTTCAAACCTTGTAAATTTATTGAGACTTGTTTTATGCCCCAACATATGCTCAATCTTGGGGAACATACAACATGCACTTGAAAGGACTGTGTATTTGCAGTTGTTGGGTTTAATGATCAATAAATATTAATTAGGTCAAGATGGATTATTGTCTATATCTTTACAAAATTTTCTGTGTAGTTGTTGAATCAAACGCTTCAAGAGGAATGTTAAATTTTAAATGATAATTGTATAATTGTCTATTATATCAATTCTATTTTTACTTTGTATATTTTGAAAATCTGTTATTAAACACATACATCATTTATGGTTATTATAGCTTCCTAGTAGACTCTGTTATCATTATGCAACTTTCTTTATCTCTGGTAACAATATTTGTCTTGAGGTCTCTATTTTCAGAGTATTGAATGAAACTAATATTAATGTATTAATAAACTTATGAAATGATATTTACAGATCTCACAAACGTAGACTTTACATATGCCAGACAATGCTTAGCTGTCTCTTCCCCACAAAATATTTGGGTAAAATAAAAATATAACCGTATTTACATCACTTTCTCTTCTCTTCTTTTCCTCTTTCCTTCCTTCCTTCTTCCTTCCTTCCTTCCTTCCTTCCTTCCCTCCCTCCCTCCCCCTTCCTCCTTCCTTCCTTTTAACCATTGCTAATCAATTTAGAACAACAAACGAAATTCAATTTATTCCAGAGACGGTCTCTACCACGACTATCTTGATCATAAGGGTTTACTTTAAAAGGTATCAATAATGTGTTTGCTGACACAAAAATTGCAACATCAGAATGAAAAGTCAGGGTGCTCTATGCGTGTGTTGTGGCTAATATTAATTTACTACATGTATCCTTGGCTAAAGGAGCCCTGGTGACACAGTACTTAAGGGCTCAGCTGCTAACCCAAAGGTCTGAGGTTCTAACCCACCAGCAGCTCCACAAGAAAAAAGACCTCATGATCTGCTCTGGTAAAGATTATACCCTAGGGAACCCTATAGAGCAGTTCTACTCTGTCATATAGGGTCGCTACGAGTCGGAATCAACTCAACAGCACACAACATCATCCTTGGTTAATGTTTTCAGTGAAAACTGCTTTAAAGGTGGAAGAAGGATAAAATCCTTTCATCAATCCTATAAATTGAATCCATTCTTTTATTCAAATATTAATTGCCATGCCTTCACTTTAAATATCCCACCACATTTTAAACAGTACAATCCCCTCTAACAGTGATAATGGGAATCCAAGGAAATTGTAGGCTCCACGAACTCTTTTTCTGTCGGTGGTAAGAACCATGAAAGTGCTAATTTTCTTAGTACAAAATGTTACATAACACCTTGATTACAAAATTACTACCATCCAGAGTAGAGCCAACATGGTGCTCTAGACAAAAGCACCATCTTATCCTTCCACAGCAAAGACCCAAAAAGCTAAGTAAAACATCAATCCTGGAACCCTAAGCATCAAAAGAAGAGATTAAAAAAAAAAAATCAACCCAGCACCGAATGGAATAAGAAACTGCCAGAGAACAAGCAAGCAAGGAGAGATATGGAGTGGGGGTCCCTTATCAGCTAGCGCAGCATGGATCTGCCATCTTGGACTCCTGTCCAAGAGTGGTGGACAGGGTATGCAGGAAAGCAGATTCATGGAGCTCCCAGCAAGAGACAGAGCGCTCGATAACCAGCGATACCTGCTTTCCCACTCCCCACCCATCTTCTCCCTGCTCGGCCTCAAATGCTTCCCGTGCGTGGGCTGTGGTCGCTTAGCCAGGGAGGCTCCAGCTCCATACCACTTGGATTTGCCCCAGCCACACCATCCAGCTCCTTCAGTGCTGTTTCTTTGTTGCTGTCATTGCTTTTTTCAGCTTCTTTTGGTTTCTTCTCTCTTTCACCTCCTTCCCTTTCTTTCTCTGTAACACCTGGCTCCATGTGCCATCTCTGCTTCTTCCTTACAGGCTGTGACACGCCACTTGCCTGGAGAACCAATTCCCTGGTCCATACCGCCAAGACAGTAGGATCCTTGGGGCCCTTTTTTTTTTTCTTTTGTCCTTTTTGTTTGTCCTCATTTCTCAGTTTCTCACCTCTCTCTACTTTTCTTCTTTTTCCGTCTCCTGAATACCTGGCGCTGTGTTCCATCTCCACCCCTTCTAGATGAGCTGTACCACATGGCTTGGAAGCCACTTTCCCAGTCTGCACTGCCATGCCAGTAGGATCCCTGGGGGCATTTCTTTTTTTCTTTTTGTTTTTCTTTATTTCTCAGTTGCTCGTCTCTCTCTACTTTCCCTCTTTTCTGTCTCCTGAGTACCTGGTGTTGCGTGCCATCTCCACCTCTTCTACACAGCCTGGAAGCCACTTTGGCAGTTGCCAGTGGGATCCCTGGGGGCAGCTCTTTTTATTTTTTTTCCTTTTTGTTTTTCTCCATTTCTCGGTTTCTCATCTCTCTCTACTTTCCTTCTTTTCCTGTCTCCTGAATACCTGGTGCTATATGCCATCTCCACCCCTTCTAGAAGGGCTATGCAGCACCTAGCAGCTTGGGAGCCACTTCCCTGGTCCATGCCTTCACACTAGTGGGCTCCCTTCAGGATTTTTTCTTTGTTTGGTTTCTTGTCTCTACCATCCTTCCCTTCTTTTCTCCTGAGTACCTGGCAACAGATGCCAACTCTGCTCCATCTAGATGGGCTTGTAGTGCCGTGTGGCTGGGGAGCCATAGACCCCGTTCGTGCCACCACACCAGTGGGCTCTCTCGGGGCATCTTTTTTTCTTTCTCTCTTTTTTTTTCCTTCTTTATTTCTTGTCTCCCTTTATCTTCCTTCCTTACCCTTCTCCTAAACACCTGGCGCCATGTGCTATCTCTGCTCCTTCTTGATAGGCTATACAGTGCTACTTGGCTGGGGACCTACTTCTAGCGGGCTTCCTTGGAGCATTTTTTTTTCCTTTACTTTCTTTCTTCTTTTTTTTTTCCTCGGTTTCTTGCCTCCCTATACCTTCCTTCCTTACCCTTCTCCCAAACGCCTGGTACTCTGTGCCATCTCTGCTCATTCTTGAAGGGATGTGCAGTTTCACTCGGCTAGAGATCTGCTTCCGGTGGGCTCCTCTGGGGCATTTTCCTTTTCTTTCTTCTTTTTTGTTTTCAGTTTCTGGCTCTCCCTACCTTCCTTCCATACACTTCTCCTGAACACCTGGTGCCATGTGCCATCTCTGCTCCTTCTGGATGGGCTGTGCAGCACTGCTCAGCTGTGGACACATTTCCAGTGGACTCCCTTGGGGCTTTTTTTTTTTCTTCCCAGTTTTCTGTCTCTCTCTACCTCCCTTCCTTTCCTTTCTCTCAGCCACCTGGCATCTTTTTTTTCCTCTCTCTTGGTATCTTGTCTCTCTTTAAATTCCTTCAATTCCTTATTCTCAACCACCTAGCCATGTGTGCCTTTCTCTCTCCTTTTTTTAATTTCTCTCTCCCTTCCTTCCTTTCTTTTCTCCCACCCATCTAGCTACATGTGCCATATCTGTCCCTTCTTAACAGGCTGTGTCTCACCGCCTGGCTAGAAAGCCACCAGCACACAGCTTCCCCTGGTCTACGCCACTCCAGACACAGGCTCCCTCAGCACATTTTTTGGTTTCTGTTTCTCTGTCCTCTTTCTCTTCTTTCCCATATACATTTAGCTCCGTACATCACAACCTCCCCTCTCCCACCTGCCTATCTGCACCATGTACTGAACACCATACCCCCAAGCAGAAGGCATGATCTGCTGGAACCTGCACTGCACCGACACAAGGCCCTGTCCTGTAGGCCCCAGTACATGCCACAAACAACCTATCCCAGCCCTTCCCCTTCAGCTGGACCTGCCCTGCTGCACCATAGCTGAACAACTGGCCCTGACCATTGGACAAGGTGGTGACAAGTATCGTGCCCACAGATGAACAAACAATGAAGAACACAGCCCGTCTGCTCAGATACAATGAAATAAAACAAAAAAGGAGAAGGAAACAAATCTACAATCAATAAATGAGCAAAATACTGAATGCCCCTGAAGAGAGCAGACAATATCAAAATATATTTTTAAAAGTAGGACAGGACGGTTCCAGTAGGCATCCAAAATAAAACACCAGATGACTTTCCAGTAGAAGAAAAGGTAGGAGGTGTGGCCAAGATGGCAGAGTAGTCAGACAGTTCCTGTGATCCCTCTTACAACAAAGACCCAAAAATAAATAAATAAATAAAACAAGTGAATCAATTATATATGACAAGCTAGGAACCCTGAACATCAAAGGCAATGGTGAGGAACTGGACTGAGTGGCAGGGGGACGGAAAGATGGCTTAGAAGCAGTGAGGAGTTGCCAGACCTGACCCGGCAGGAACCCGCACCCTGCAGGCCGATTCTGGCACTGCCACGAGTGTGGTGAGGCAAGCAGAGGCATTTGGGATGCGTTTTCCAAATCAGAGGAGGCCAAAGGGCAGAGAGTCTGCTCAAACCTCCAGAACAAGTGAGGAGCAGTGCACAATCAGCAAACGATGAGTGCCTGCATTTAACCTACCACAATCTAAAAATAACTCTTTGGGAAAAACCTCTCACCCACTTACCTGCTCTCTTCCCACTCTGCACTGGGTCCCAGTCAGCTGCATCCCCTGGGCTGGAAGAAGGACTCTGCACTCTCCTGAGCCATTCTCCTGGCTTGGAGAGGGAAAAAAGGAAAAAATAATCTGCCAGCTCCCCTAAGCCAGAAAATCATGGCAGAAACAGCTCCTTTGCCTAGGCACAGGCATAAGGGGTCCACGGACTTTGAATCCCTTTCACCCCTGCATAGACCTGTGTGGGTTCATCTCAACAGTGTAGGCCCTCATTAGCACAGTACAACAGTGAATACCTGAAATTTAACTTCAACTGTTTCAGCTACACGGTGGAGAGGCAAGTCTGTGTCATTTGACACTGCTCTGCCTATTAGGCACGGTCCTCACCTATCCACATCAGGGGTCTGAGGACTGGTGGCTCTACCCATGACACCTAGCCACCCACGACAGGGGGTCCCTTTAATCATTATATAGTGCCCTTCTTTGTTTTTTATGGTGGATTTTGTTTAAAAGTCTATTTTATCTAAGATTAGTATTGCCACTTTTGCTCTTTTTGGTAGTTATTTGCTTGCTATATTTTTTTCCATCCTTTGATTTTTAATAAATTTACTTCTTTGTTTATAAGGTGTGTCTCTTGTAGACAGCATATTGATGGATGCTGTTGTTTCATCCATTCTGTCACTCTGTGTCTCTTTATTGGGTGCACTTAGGCCATTTACATTCAGTGTAATTATTGATAGGTGTGAGTTTATTGCTGTCATTTTGTAGAGCTCTTTTTTATGGCGCTGAGATTAATAATTCTTGTAAATTTGGTTTGGTTTTTACATATTTCCTTAATTTCTGTTTATCTGGGAATGTCCTAATTTTGCCATCATATTTGAACAAGAGTTTTACAGGATATATTATTCTTGGTTGGCAATTTTTTTCTTTCAAGGTTTTATATATATTATCCCACTGCCTTCTTGCCTGCATGGTTTCTGCTGAATAATCAGAGCTTAGTCTTATTGTTTCTTCTTTGTATGTGACTTTTTGTTTTTCTTGAGCTCTCTCAGGATTTTTTCTTTGTCTTTGGTTTTAGTATGATTATGACATGCCTTGGTGATTTTCTTTGGGGGTCTATCCTATACAGGGTTCGCTGAGCTTCTTGGATGGTCAGGAAGTTTTCTGTCAGCAATTCTTCAATGATCCTCTCTGTGTTTTCCATTTTCTCCCCCGGTTCTAGAACTCCAGTCACTCAAAAATTTTTGCTTTTGATTGTATCCACATAATTCTCAGGGTTTCTTCATTTTTCTTTGTTCTTTTTTCTGATTTTTGTTAAAACAGAGTTGTATCCAAGTGTTTGTCTTCAATTTCACTGATTCTGTCTTCCATCATTTCAAACCTGCTCCTCAGCCCTTCTATGACACTGTCCATTTCTGAAATCTTGTTATCTTTTGGATTTCTAGTGGTTTTTGTATGATTTCTAATTTGAATTCATTTTGGCATTTTGTTCCTGTATTATTTTCCTGAATTTTTCCATTTTTTTTGTCTGTATTTTCCATGAATTTGCCTGCCTTTTCCATGAATTTGTCTATTTTTTCCTCATTTCTGTCTGCTTTTTGCTTCAACTCTTGGATAGCTCTGTATATTAGAGAGTTGAATTCCCTATCGGGTAGTTCTAGTGCCTTTTCTTCTACTGGAAAATCATCTGGTGTTTTATTTTGGATGCCTACTGGAACCATCCTGTCCTTTTTTTCAATATGTTTTGATACTGTCTGCTATCTTCAGGACATTCAGTAGTTAATTTCTTCATTTTTTGACTGTAGATCTTTGTTTCGTCTTGCTTTTTTGTTTTACTTGGTTATGTCAGAGCAGGATGGGTTGTGCGTTCTTTGTTGTTTACTTGTCTGTGGCCACGATATTTTCACCTCCTTGTCCAATTTTTTTTTTTTTTTTTGTCCAATGGGCAGGGCCAGTCACTCAGGTATAGTGCAGCAGAGCAGGTCCAGCTGAAGGGTAGGGGCAGGGATGGGTTGTTTGTGGCATGTACTAGGACCAACAGGGTGGGCCAGGAATCAGTGCTGGGCAGGTCCCAGAAGGCCATGCCTGTGCTGCCTCAGAGTGTGATGTTCAGTGCACAGTAAAGGTAGGCAGGAAGAAGAGGGGAGTTTGTAATGTGTGGAGCTAATATGGGTATGTGAAAAAGGAGAGAGAAGCAAGAGCCAAAAAACAAACAACAACAAAAAGAAGTGCTAAGGGAGCTGGCTGTTGGAGTGGAGAGATGAGAAACCAAGAAATGGAGAAAAACAGAAAGAAAAAAAACTGGAAGAAAACAGAAAGCCCCCAGGTGTCCCACAGGTGTGGCTGCAAAAACTGGGGAAGTGGCCTCCAGGCTGCACAATATAGCCTGGCTAGAGGCGGTATAGATGTCACGCAGTGCCAGGTATTCAGAAGATAAGAAAAGAAGATGTCATGGATTGAATTATGTCCCCCCAAAAATATGTGTACTAACTTGGTTAGGCCATAATTCCCAGTATTGTGTGGTTGTCCTCCATTTTGTGATTGTAACCTTTATGTTGAGAGGATTAGGGTGGGATTGTAACACCACCCTTACTCAGGTCAACTCCATGATCCAAGGTAAAAGGAGTTTCTCTGGGGTGTGGCCTGCACCACCTTTTATCTCTCAGGAAATAAAAGGAAAAGGGAACAAGCAGAGAGTTGGGGACCTCATACCACCAAGAAAGAAGCACCGGACGCAGAGTGTGTCCTTTAGACCCAGGGTTCCTGTGCAGAGAAGCTCCTGGGGAAGATTGACAAGACCTTCCTCCAGAGCTGACAAAGACAGAAAGCCTTCCACTGAAGCTGACACCCTGCATTTGGACTTTTAGCCTACTTTACTGTGAGAAAACAAACTTCTATTTGTCAAAGCCATCCACTTGTGGTATTTCTGTTATAACAGTACTAGATGACCAAGACAGAAGGTAAGTGTAGAGAGACAAGAGCTGAGAAATGAGGAGAGACAGAAAAGAAAAAGGAGAAATAAGAAATGCCCCCAAGGATCCCACCTACATGACTGTGCAGATTGGGGTAGTGGTTCCTAAGCTGTGCAGTGCAGCCCAGCTAGAAGCGACTCCCAAGCAGCAAAAAGAAAAAGAAAACAAAGCAAAAAAAAAAGCCTTGGGGATCCCACCAGCATGGTGTCACAGGCTGGGGAAGTGGTTTCCCAGTCGAGCAGCACTTTGCAACCTTTCAAGAGGAAGCAAAGAGGCAAAGATGGCATACGGAGTCAGGTGTTTGAGAGGAAGGGGAGGTGGTGGGAGGCATGGAAGAAACCAAAAGAAACGGAAAAAAGCAACATTAGCAACAGACAAATGGCACTCAGAGAGCCGATCAGTGTGTGTGGGGTGCATCCAAGTGGCCCAGGGCTGAAGCAGTTGCTTCTGGGCCAAGAGACTGTGGCCGGTGGTAAGCAAAGGAGGCGGGGGGGCGGGGAAGGGTAGGGGTTAGAAAAGCATATATCTCTGGTTACCAGGTGTTCTGTTTCCTGCTGAGAATTTTGTGAAGCTGCTTTCCCATACTCCCTGTCCGCCAATCTCCAAAGTGGGTGGGGTTGAACCCAAGTGACATGGATGCTGCACATCCCTGCCGGCCGAGCCACCGCTGCCAGCCAGGAAGCACGGAGGTAGAGCAGTGGGGAAAGAATGCGAGTGTGGGAAAGTGTGTATCACTGGTTACCAGGGGCTGTCTCTCCTGCTGAGAGCTCCGTGAAGCTGCTTTCCCATGCTCCATGTCTGCCTATCTCCAGCAGAAGTCCAAAATGGCGAATGTGTCCTGCGTTAGCTGATAGGGGACCTCCGCACGTATCTCTCCTCACTCTGTTCTCTGCCAGTTTCTTATTCCATCCAGTGCTTGGCTAAGTTCTTGTTCTCTTAATTTGACACTTCAGGTTCCAGGACTGACATGTGTCTCTGTTTTGCTTGGTTTTTCCGGTCTTTGCTGTGGAGGAACTCCGTGGTGCGTCTGTCTATGGCATCATGTTGGCCAGAAGTCAAGACTTGGTCTTTTTTGCGACTTCGATTTTTTGTTCTACATTTTTCTCCAGCTTTGTCTGAGACCCTCTATTGTGATGCCAGACTGAGCATACGGCAGTGATAGCCAGGCACCATCTCGTTATTCTGGTCTCAGGATAGTGCAGGGTGTGGTTGCTCCATTGAGTCTCTGGTTTTCTTCATTCTCCTTTGCTCCGCACGGGAAAAGACCAATAGTTGTATCTTAGGTGGCCGCTCACAAGCTTTTAAGACCCCAAATGCTACTCACCAAAGTAGGATGCAGAACGTTTTCTTTATGAACTATGTTGTGCCAATTCATGTAGATGTCCCTTGAGTCTATGGTCTTTTGTCTTCTAGCCTAAAAACTTCATCACGCAAGGTGTTTGGTTATATAAGCAGTTTCCCTGGCTGAACCCCTTGTGAGTTCTACATGCATGTAGAAATATCCACCACCAAACCTGTATCTGCCAGTGAGTGTGTTCCCTTACATCCTCCCCACACCTCTAATCCATTTATAAATTATTGTTTGCAGGATCGTCTGAGCTATAGTAAAAAAAAATTTTTTTTTTTTAAAAAAAAGCTATAGTAGTTACTGTAAAAACCCAGAAAAACCCAGTGCCGTCAATTTTACCGTAGTTGCCCTTTATTCTTGTGTTCCTCTCAGAGTCCTCTCTTGCCTTGGTCATATTGTGCTGACTTCCCCCATATTATGCACTGCCTTTCCCTTCACCAGTATTAACGCTTGTCTTTTGTCTAACTGGTAATTTCCCCTCCCATCCCTGGTAACCATCAAAGAATATTTTTTCTTTTTTTTTCCTTTCTGTGAGCAAACCTTTTGCTGTTACTTTTTAATAGTGGTCTCATACAATATTTGTCCTTTTCTGATTGAGCTATTTCACTAAGCATAATGTCCTTCAAATTTGTCCATGTTTTGAGATGTTTCATGAATTTGTCACTATTCTTTATTGTTCCATAATATTCCATTATGTGTATGTGTCACAGTTTGTTAATCCATTCATCTGTTGATGGACACTTAGGATGTTTCCATCTTTTTTGCTACGGGAATACTGCTGCAATTAACATGAGTGTGCGTATGTCTATTCATGTCATGGCTCTTATTTATTTAGGGTATATACCTAGGAATGGGATTGCTGGATCACACGTTATTTCTAGCTTTCTCAGGTAGCGCCATACCATTTTCCATAGTGGTTGTACCATTTTACATTCCCACCAACAGTGTATAAGAGTTCCAATCTCCTCACAACCTTGCCAACATTTGCTATTTTCTGTATTTTTGTTGTTGTTGTTTTTGCTGTTTGTTTTGTTTTGTTTTTATTGCCAGTAATGTTGGGGTGTGATGGTATCTCACTGTAGTTTTGATTTACACCTCTCTTAATTGCTAAAGATCATGAGCATTTGCTCACATGTTTGTTTGCCATCTGAGTGTCTTCTTTGGTGAAGTGTCTGTTCATATCCTTTGCCCATTTTTTAAGAGGACTGTTTATCTTTTTATTGTTGAGATATTGACATTTTCTATAAATTTTAGAGATTAGTCCCTTGTCAGATACATCACAGCTAAAATTTTTTTCCCCAGTCAGTAGGTTCTCTTTGGATTCTTTTGGAGAAGTCTTTCATTGAACATGTGTTTAATTTTTAGGAGCTCCCCTTTATCTAACTCATCTTCGGCTGTGTGTGCAAGTTTAGTTATGTTTAGTATTCTATTTATGCCATTTTTAGGGCCCTTAGCATTGGCCCTATTTTTTCCTCCATGCTCTTTATAGTTTTAGATTTTATATTTAGGTGTTTGGCCCATTTTGAATTAGTTTTTGTGTGTGGTGTGAAGTATAGGTCCTGTTTCATTTTTCTAAGGATAGACATCCAGTTCTCCTAGCACCATTTGTTGAAGTGACTGTCTCTTCCCCCATTTAATGGTCTTTGGCCCTTTGTCAAAGAGCAGCTGACCATAGGTGGATGGATTTACATCTGAGTTCTCGATTCTGTTCCACTGTTCTATGTGTCTCTTGTTGTACCAGTACCAGGCTGTATCAACTACCATGGCTGTACAGTAGGTTCTTAGATTGGGTACTGTGAAGCTTCCTACTTTGTTCTTTTTCTTCAATAATGCTTTACTTATTCAGGGCCTCTTTCCTTTCCATATGAAGTTAGTGTCATTGGTTGTTTTGCTCTGATCTCTAAAAAAATTATATGGATGAGTTGGCTCAGTTATTAGCATCTCTCTCTATGATTTCTCTTTCGCCAATAATATCACACTTATTTCCTACAATGACAACTACAAAATTAGATGGGCCATGCTGTCAAAGATCTTCCAACCAATTCTTTAACACTGAAAGTAATTCTTCTTTTGGATATCAAATGACCATAGCTGCTGTTGACTATAGTAGTATATTCGTGGTAAGGCATAAAATTATTCTTGTCTAGCTGTATCCTGGATTAGGAATTTATATAGCTTATTTTGGTACTAGACAAAAGAAGTTTCTGCTGTTGAACTGATTTTAGGACTTAAACCATCTTCCACAAATCACCATGCAGTATTTATCTACAACTGTAATCCCTAGCAGACAAACTTCAGCATGTCCAGGTGTCAGGGGCACAGGCCCACTGATCTTGTAAAATGAGCACAGATAGACTGAACCCAGAACCCAGCTCAGCATTCTCTGGTGATGTCACAGGGCCCAGCTCTAGAGGCAGGGCACACAGAGGGGCTGGCTGCCTGTTTACCCCAACTCACCATGGCCTTTCCACTGGCAGCAATGCAGGGCCTGCCTCAGCACTGGAGACTATGCTACAGCCTCTGAGGTACCACCATCTCCACCATCTTGGGAAGGCAACCAGGACCCTTTACCTCCCACCCACCTGGGAAGCGATCTTCACTGAGATGGAGAAGGTCCAACCTGTTCTAAAATTTTTCTGAATTCCCCTTAATATGACATTAATCAACGCATTTCAGTCTTTGTATGGTTATTGTCTGTAGGGTCTATCTCTTTCCACTCATAGACTTTCAACATATCTGTGTCTTTATATTTAAAGTATATCTCTTATAGACAACATATACGTGGATTTTTTTTTTAATTCAGTCTGATAATGTCTACCTTTTAATTGGAAATCCAATCCATTAACATTTAAGTCTACACTATTATTTGTGCTTGTCCCCAAGTCCCTTCTGGCTTCTTCCTCCTCTGCTCCTTTTTTCCAGATTATTTGAATACACTTTTAAGTTCCTCTCAAATTTACATGTTGGTCTTTATGTATAGTTGCTATTCTAAGGATTACAATACATATCCTTAACTTTTCAAACTTCACTTTTTTTTTTTCTGTCTTGGTAATGGGTCATATTTCCCTCACTCTTTGATTTTGGATTGTACCCTGGACCTTGTGAATGTCATGTTTTAGATTCTGTTTTATTTTCTGTAGAATGTTCATATTTTTGTTCTAGCAGAAAATTACTTCAGTTGGACTCAAACTATAAACACTTCTCTTGGGTGGTAGTTCAAATGACAGTTCAGTACCTGTCTTTGTACTGTGGGTGGTTTCAATGAACAAAATTTATCTTCTCACAGTTTAGGAGGTTAGCAGTCTGAATTCAGGGCACTGGCTCTAGAAGAAGGCTTTCTCTCTCATCCGGCTCTGGGGAAAGTCCTTGTCTGTTTTCAGCTCCTGCTCCTCGGTTCCTTGGCAATTGTCACGTGGC
This sequence comes from Elephas maximus indicus, assembly GCF_024166365.1. Classification (NCBI taxonomy): domain Eukaryota; kingdom Metazoa; phylum Chordata; class Mammalia; order Proboscidea; family Elephantidae; genus Elephas; species Elephas maximus. The sequence continues at coordinate 174,181,189 of NC_064819.1, read as the reverse complement.
ATGACACGTATCTTCTTCCATCTGTGCCTCCTTGCTTCTGTGCCTAATCTGTTCTTTTTATAACTCAAAAGCGATTGGCTTAAAACACACCCTACATTAATATAACAAACCACCGAACGAGGAAAACCCTATTCCCAAATGGAATACTTCCAAAAGTATGTTGTTATTGTTGTTGTGTGCTATTAAGTCAATTCTCACTCACAGCAACCCTATAGGACAGAGTAGAACTGTCCTGTAGTGATAGGAGCAGATCTTTTCTCCCATGGAGCAGCTGGTAATTTCCAATCCCAGGCCTCTGGTTTAGGAGCCGGGCACTTAACCATTGTGGCTCCAGGAATCCTTGTCCATGAATATTTAAAAAAAAAAAAAAAAGTTGCCTCTGAGTAGATTACAACTCACAGCAAATCTACAGGACAGAGTAGAACTGCCCCAAAGGGTTTCTAAGGGTATAATCTTCACAGAAGCAGACTACCACATCTTTCTCCAGAGTGAGTGGTGGGTTTGAACCACTGACCATTCAGTTAGCAGCAGAGCACTTAACTATTTGGTCCATTGGGGCTCTGAGTTGGAATCAACTCGACAGCACTGGGTTTGGGTTCTTTTTGGTTTTTGGGACTCCTTGGGTTCAGCCTATCCTTTCTCAATTTCAGGGGCAGTGGACCTGTGCCCCTGATTCCTGGCCATGCTGAAGTTTATCTGCTAAGGATTATAGTTGTAGGGTAAATCAAGTATTTACCAGCCATACCAAAAGAGTTTCAGTTTTAATAGAGGAACCTAACCCACTTATATTTCCTGCCATTCAAATGTCTGATCTTGTTTCACGTTTTGTTTTGTTTTGTTTTTACTGTTCCTTCTGTTTTCTATCTTTTGTTTAAGAACTATTTTTTCTGTGATCTTTTGTCTCTTCTAGTAATTTGAAAAGTAGAGGTATTTTTAAACTCTAAAATATTTTACAGTATATTTCCCTAGTTATCAATGTCACAAATAATGACAGTCATTCAGTATCTGTAAACTTTCCCCCATAGGGACACAAAAATTACAAATATATAGGCAAGCAGTAACTACAAATATTCATTTACATTCAACTTAACTGTTTTGATCAATCTTCTCATTCAAACATTTCTAATAAGCTCACATTAAGTCCCCTTTCCTTCATGGAACTTATTTACTTTCATCATCATTTTATTTCTTTATTCTATTCCTGCATCTGACAGGGCTTCTAAGTTCATTTTTCTATACCACTAATTTCATTTTCCACAGTTTCAATTCTACACTTTAGCGATTCTAATGATTATTTTAGTTGACTTAATTTAAATAATTTAATCTCTTTTCTTATTTAAATTTTATATTTAATTTGTCTTTACTAGAGTATCATGGAGCCCTGGTGGCACAGTGGTTAAGAGCTTGGCTGCTAACCAAAAGGTCAGCAGTTTGAATTCACCAGCTACCCCCTGGAAACCCTACTACTGGAAACAGCTCTACTCTGTTCTGTACGGTTACTATGAGTCACAGTTGACTCAATGACTGCGGTAGAGTATCACGAAATTAACAAAATGTCATTTCAGAACCTCAAAAGTGAAAGCCGTAAATGTGAAATTTTAAATTGTGGCTTTTTGTTCTGGCTCTTTTAATGACCTGACACTATAATCATTAAGAAAAATAAAATTTTATTTGTATATGAGCATTAAAGTATTTACTTAAATAACAAAATTGTTAAATGAATAATTTGCTTGAGATTTTGTAAAAATAAGAAATTGAATACACACTAGGTGTATTTTATCTGAAACTTTTCCAGTGATTTCCTATTGCTATGGCTCTGATCCAAGATCCTCTCTGCCTCAGGTTTAAGAGACTGAACCAGATTATCCTGGAAAATATAAAATATTATCACTATAAGACATCTAGAAATGTTGGTTAAAATATACTAAACATATTGTAAGCTTGCAATAAAATAAGGAAAATCCCTTGAGGGCAAAAAATAAACAGGAAGATAAAAATTAAGGTATTAATCATGAGCTGGGAGCTAGGAGCCCTGGTGGCACAGTGGTTAAGAGGCTGGCTACTCACCAAAAGGTCCGAAGTTTGAATCCACTAGCCATTCCTGGGAGACCCTATGGGACAGTTCTACAGAGTCGCTATGAGTCAGAATCGACTTGATGGAAAAGGGTTTGGTTTTGGTTTTTTAATCATGAGCTGACACAGTTTTAACAGCTGCATAGTGTATGGAAGATGAGGCCTTGGATTTAAGCAAAGGAAGAATTGGAACTGAGGACTAGCAAAACAATGCTGTACAGGAAGTCAGTCTTTGGCACCTTATTCCCTCCAACCCCCTCAAGTATTGCTTCCCTTTCTTCTCTTCTAAGAGACTTTTGCAGACCACTCCCCTCCATATCTATTTACCCTTCTAGGTTCCTAAACTCTGGTGTTGCTTTTACTTGGCTATCAGTAATTTTCTATTAAAATTAATAATTACTTATTAAATGTTTCTTGTCATTTTCTTCTTAAAATTAATAATAAACCCAGTGATGTCGAGTCAATTCTGACTCATAGAGACTCTGTAAAGCTGTCCCATAGGGTCTCCAATACACTCTTATAATTAACAATTAGTCTATAAATTAAGAAATTATTAGTTGATAAAAGATTAAGGTATGATTGTAACTCTCACCACTACCAGAAACAACCCACATTCTTGCCTGAGAATGAGGTGCTGAAGCAGAAGAAAGTTAAACAGAGAGGCTAAAGGATCAATGGAGCAAAAAGAATGTGTTTTCCACCAGACAATATCATCTCTGGACTCCTGACCTCTAGAATTTTCTGTCTTTATTGAATGGCAGGCACCATCATCAACCCAGTTGTACAAGCCAGAGGTTTAGAAACTATCCTTTCCTTCCTAAATTTCCAGCCTATCACCAGGTGCAGTCCATTTTACCTCCTAAATCTCTTTTATATCTATCCTTCTTGCCATATCCATTGCCATCACCCTATACCAGGGTTGCTCAGTCTCAGCACTTTGAACATTTCTGGCTAGATAATTCTTTGTTGTGCGGGTAGTTCTGTGCATCAGAGGATGTTTTGACAGCATTCCTGGCCTCTACCTATTATATTCCAGTAGCATTCCTCCACATACCTCGAGTTGAAACAATCAAAAATGTCCTCAGATATTGCCAAATGTTCCCTGGAGGGTAAAGTACCTTATACCAACATGTTGTTGTTGTTGTTGTTAGTTGCTGTCAAGTCAGCTCTGATTCATAGCAATCTTACATACAGCAGCATGAAAACGGTACACCACTGCCTTATACCAAGGTATCATTGTTTCTTGACCAGTGTACTGCAGTAGCCTCCCAATGTGTTTTCCTGGATTCTCCACACTACAAGTGATATTTCTAACACCAACCTTGTCAGTCCCCAGTTAAAGCATTTGAATTCGATGGCTTCTCATTTCTGTTAGAATAAAGTCCAAAATCCTTATTTGGCTTTACAAGGCCTAGCTGTCATATCTCCAGATTCATCTTGCACCTCCCTACATCCTGCTTCCCCTTGCTCTCTACATTCTAGCCATACAGGCTTCCTTTCGGATCTTCAAATTGGACCTTCTCCCTGCAGCCACTGGGCGTTCCCTCAACTCTTTGCCAAGAAGGCTCCTTCCCTGCCTCTTCCAGCATTCTGAGAATAAATAGGTTCTATTAAAAAAAAATAAAACTATCTGGGATAGTATTTTCAATAAGGAGAAAATTTAGAAGACAGTGTAATAAAAGAGTCACAAAACCTAGGGTCTAGTCCCAGTTCTGCCATTCACTCTCCATGTGATTTGTTTAAAATTTACACAGAGTAAACTTTTTTTTGGTGTACCATTCTATACGTTTAACACATGTAATACACCACAATCAGGATATAGAACAGTTCCATCACCCCAAAAAAATCCTCTTGTGGGCTCCTTTGTGGTCATATACCTCCCCCGCCCCAACCCCTGGCAACTACTAATCTATTCTCCATCCTACGGTTTTGCCTTTTCCTAATGTCCGTGGGATCTTAAACTACTAAGAGTAAGGCTCTCTGAGTCTTGTTTCTTCACTCATGAAATTACATGTATGTCACCCTCTTTATATTAAAATATTAAGTTATTTATGGAGACTGTTTATCTGCTATGGCTAAAACCCTGGCATATGACTAGCATCCCTTCTATGGTTCATTTTAGAAAAGGCTTTCTATAGGTTTGTGGCTAATGTCCAATTTTTGCAACTCTGCATCTTGAACTTTCAATCTTCTCCAGAAGAGTAGCTGTATGTCTCATTTCTGCACACTACCTTGGGAGGCCTATAACTTTGTCCACTCCTACAAAGCTGGGAGCTCTGGCATGTTCCTTAACTTCCTCTTGTGAGTATCCTTGCTCAGCTTACCGCACTGCAGTAGCCTGAGCAACCAACTGCAATTTTCCTTTCAGCAGTCTTTGTTAGCTAAGGGGTTTCCAAGCTTGTTCTAGCACTTTGCTTTTTATGAACATGGTTTGTCATTGAATGTTTGAAGGTAATATCAATGACATTAAGTCAACAAGTCAAATATAGTTGAGTCAAGCCCTACCTCCACCTAGATTATGAAATGCATTCTAGGCAAAAGGGAATGAATGAATGAATGAATAAATAAATAAATAAATAAATAAGCAAGCAAGCTTTCAATAATTATTTTCTGAAAAATGAATAAAGATTTGTTGAAGAATAGGTCACAATCTGGCTTCTATCTACCCATCCAGGCTTACCTCCAAAAATGGTCCCATAGCTCTCCCAACTCCTTGAGGCAGAGCCAGCTGCCTACCTGTCTTCCGGCCCTGACAAACCTTACCATATTGAAATACTCAGCATATAGCATAATAACTGGACTACAGCAAATTCTCCATGGTTACTTTTTAAACTGGTAGAACTGATATTTTAGAAACAGGCCTTCCAACCAGAAAACAAGAGAAACAGACTACTGCCTTCATTTTTGGTTTTTAAAAAAAAATTGTTACCATTATCTGCATAAAATATTATTTTTAGGGCCTTAGACCGTCAACTGACCACATCATGGGCTAAAAGATACAAGACTTTAAACTTGTTGTTTTTATCTACGTATTACTTGTATTTTAATTCCTGAACACTTTATTAACAAGATACAAGTGCTTCTTTAGAATGATAAATTAACAGGGAGTATTAGAAACGACTTCTGCAAGTGAGCTTTAAGTCTTTTTTCTAAAATTTAATTAGGAGTTTTGTCTTTCATTTTGCGTTTCTTTTATGGCCCTTAAAAAGTAGACAGGCCCACTCTTTTTGATACACACATACGACACATCTAATATTCAGAGAAAAACAGCAAGTGCACCAAACATGGGAGATTACCTGGATTTAGCTTGCTAAAAACATAAACACTTTTCAAATACAAATACCCACTGATTTTTCAGATTAAGCCAGTTATAAAACTAATAATAAGCAAAGTCACCAGATTTATTAACAAAATCGTGGATTTTTAGAAGCTCGTTAGCTTCTACCTAATTGGGTAAGACTAACACAATGTTTGTTTTTACCTTCCGGTGGCCTGTTGGATGTTGCCACAACGACGACCCCATTTTTGAACAGATTTTCAAAAAGCTGTTTCAGAATCATGGCATCAGCAATGTCAGTGACCTATGGACAACAACACATTTGTTTTATTTTAATTTCACTTCTGTTCGAACAAATTTGCTAATGGCTCATCTTATTTATTTATTTATTTATTTAACATGGAAGTGAATTCCAAGAGAAAAAATTCTAATTATCATCAGGAAGAAAAGAGTAGATAATTAAAAGCATGAAAGACTGTATCACAGTCTTTTAAACTTGACTCTTCTTTTTCTGCAAGCCTATCATTTCTACGCAAATTATCAAATGGTTCAATGTTAACTTCTATTATAGAACTACAGGTGGAAAGCACAGTAATTGTCCTAAACATTTAGGAAGTCTAATTAACTAGAACTAACATGACCAACCCCCTCCTCCCACCCCACACCCTCCAAAAGAAGGAGAGAGAAAATAAAAGAGAAAAAAAGATACACAGGCTGTTTGAGATTTCTAATACCTTTCTGGCAAAGGTCCCTGGAAAGGTGACTTTAAATGGTCATGGGACTTTAGAAATAAGGACAAGTAGCCAGTGAGACATAATCAGCTGCTGTTGAAAATAGAATAATATGACATAGATACTATTGTGCAATTGTTGCACAAAACAATTCAACAGATGGCCCATCACAAAAATAAGCAATTTCATTGTTCTTTTTAAGTGCCTTCTATTACTGTCCATGAATAATCAAAAGGCACTGCAGTCACTTCCAGCACAGCCTGCCTCTGCTAACCTTCGCAAACACAAATATTCCTTCTACAAAAAAAAAAAAAAAAAACCTTCTAAGAATGGTTAGCATGGTGCTTTAAAAAATAACTTCTGGCAAAACTAGAAATGCATAATGCAGATAAAACTACTCCATCTGCATTAAGTTACAGAGATTCATATAACCATTGATCTATGTAAAAATTTTTTAATTCACATTAAAAAGTAAATTTAATGATAACTTTTAAAAAGCTTTAAAAACTCACAAGGAAATACAGCAATTAAAGAGAGGAGGAAGTTGGCTTCAAAAATAAATGTATACTGAAGGTTGATATTAATCATTCTGCCTTCCCCTAAGAATACAATAACATGGGCTTTAAAAAAGGTACTCCTAATTTTAAAATATTTTGATCTTTAATGGTGCATTTCAAATAATCTCTATAAAACTTATATATATATATACATATATATATAATGTCACAAAATAGATTACGTTATTTTTAAATCATATTAGAGGACATAGAAGCTAGTAGAATTCTTTCAATTAGATCAACATACTAAAAGCTACCAACTGAATAGCCATAGCACAATAAACAACAACCTGGGTGATACAGGCCTAGAGCATCATTCACTTTACAGCTGACATCCCACTGAAAAGTGTATTTCCTTCTCACCTGAATAAAAACAAAACAAAAAACCATGAAATGGGGATGTACAGGTCATATTTTGCTGTCTCAGGCTGTAACTTTTAAAACACATTAACTGAAAAAACTGACGTTTCCTTGAATTAAAAAGACTTCAGGAACTTCCGAAGTGGTGATTAAAAAGAAAAGGAAAGCGGTGATGATATTATTTAATTTGAAGCTTAGAATCACTGACAAATTTTGCTTCCACAAAAACACTCACAGAGAAGGTCCTTCTCAAAGGCTTAAACACCAGTGGCATTTCTGATGAGAGGAAAGAACAAGCTTGGAAATTTTAAAGAAGCAACTGCATTTTTAAATTGGACTCCCACTACACTGACTTTTAAAAAGAATGATGTCAATTTAAAGTTACCCAATGTCAGAGAATAAAAATGTTCATTTGACTATATCACTGATGTTTTTAAAAAAAAATTTTAAATAGCTTTTGTGCCCAAAGGTTCAGAAAAGTGAGGGGACATTTAGCTATTAACATAGTGCAAAGGTTTAAACAGAAAGTTGAAGACAGCAAACAATAAAGGCTTGTGGGTGAATTATAATTTGTTTTTTTTGTATTACAGAATGCTTTTGCCCTATCAAAGTAAATTAACTTGGAGGAGCTATGGCTAATTAATGAAAGAGTCACTTGCCGTAGCCTGGTGCCAGTGTTTTGATCTTGTCCTCGCACTTGTTCAGCTTCACTGGGGACCAGCAATTTTATAGTATAACTGAACAGAAGACAATTGGCCACACATTCTTGGCACATGGGTTTTTTCAGCACCCAGTATTTCATTACAACCAATAAACCAAAACCAAACCTTTTGCTGTCGAGGCGATTCTGATTCACAGGCAACCCTATGGGACAGAGGAGAACTGCCCCATAGAGTGTCCAAGGAGTGCCTAGTGGATTTGAACTGCTGACCTTTTGGTTAGCAGCTGTAGCTCTTAGCCACTATGCCACCAGGGTTTCCTCATTACCATAAGGAACAAAAAATAAAGTTTCAGATTACCAGTAAGAGCAGTCTGCTAATAAAGAGTGGAGACATTTCATTAGCATTAAAGAGAAAAGATTTTTTATGACCTAGGGTTGCTTTCCATTATGACTCACTTACGCAAAAAAGAAAAAAAATCTAGTGGTTAATTTACATGTGTAAGTGCTTGAGTCTCAGTCATCCACTGATTGGTACAGTGCCATATAATGAGTTACAAACATAAGCATGCATTATCAGTAATTAGTATTAGCACAAAAATAAGCACCTATTTTTTATTAGCAGTTTTTAACAGCTTTCTTGCTTTATAAAAATGGTTAAAACTATTTTTTTTAATGATATTGATAACTTATGGAGGAGAATTTTGCATGATATTCTGCTCATCAGAATTTCTATTTTTTTGGACTGTATTAGTAAAACATCTATCCAGTGTCCCTAAAAAGAGACATGAGGAAATGAATGTTTTTTTTTAAATTGGTTTCCTTCAGCATTCTAATGTCTTCAGAATCATAAACAGTTTAACAAGAAACATAAATATTCAAAGAGGACATAATGAAGACCCTAAAGAAAGCTGAGGATAAGCTATTCTTTTATTTCAGCAACTAAAACACATAAAAACAACCTATGAGGCATGTTTCTCCAGCAAAATAAGAATAGTTTATGACAGGTAAAACTGAAGTGCTACACTTAATAAAGATGACCAAGCCAATAAGAAATACATTCCAAGACTGGTGAAGAACAAGCTTCTTGGATCAAATTGACACATGAGACTACGTTGGCATCTCCTGTCGGGAGGGTAGATGAGAGGGCAGAGGTGTCCAGAAGCTATCCGAACGGACACGAAGAGAGAGAAGGGCGGGAAGTACTGTGCTATCTCATCAGAGGGAGAGTAATTAGGAGTGTATAGCAAGGTGTGTATAAATTTTTGTATGAGAGACTGACCTCACTTGTAAACTTTCGCTTAAAGCACAATAAAAAAAAAAAATTCCGCAAATGTAATCTGAATTCTACCAAAATATAATCTTCAAAATCCCTTAACCTCAAGAGTACAAAAAAGAAAAAGCATGTCCTTGCTTTTAAGCAGCAATAATTCCCATTCATCTTCCTAGTAAAATAAATATTATATTAATTAAGACCACCTAAGGGCCTTTTTTTTTTTTTTAAGGGCCAATAATAACTAGTTAAAAATCAAGACTTCTAATTCAATTTTAAAAGTGAAATGATTGTAGACAGTCTGTCATTAAGAATAAAGCACAGAAAAAACTCTTTCCTATTTAGCAATGTATTGTACTAGGCTTAATAGATTTAAGGATAATTTTTAGATTCTCTCATTAAGACATCTACTAAAACCCCACCCAACTCTACAACTGTATATTTAAACACATACTACAAGACTTCACATGCCAGGGAGGATGTAGGACATAGTTGTTCCTAGTGATTAACAGCACTGATCCTGGGTCTAAATTATGACCTTGGACAAGTTACTTAACCTCTCTGACCCTCAACTTCTTCATCAATGTAATGAAGACAGTAATAATACCTATTTGCAAAATTGTTATGAAACACATAGTAAATGCTCAAGAAATGTTAACTATCCCTATGTATGACATGTATGATAGTATAATTCCATATTATTTATATGTATAGCTGTATAGAATTTAGCTGTAGATGGAAATATCCATAGCATAGTACCATAACTAAGAACACAGGAGCACAGAAAGCACTTAATAAACAGTAGCTAATTTTATTACAGAATATATATAATAGATGGAATGTCAGCATCCTTATACATAAATGGGCAAAACCTCAGAAAGTTCATATAAGGTGGATTTAACTAGTAAGGAAAAATGTGGAAAAACTTCAACCTTATTATTACTTAAAGGAATGTAAATTAAAACAATAAGATACCATTTTCATCTATTAAACAAAAAATAACGTAATTCACCATATCAACAGGAAAAAATATGGGTTTAGGTTGGAATATATCTTGGGTTCTGTAAATGGTGATTTTTCTGAGAAATGCTACTTCATATAAAGAGAGTGGGCTACAGTTGGGAAACTACTTCAATAGTTACCATTTGGCACTAGGATTTACTCATTCATTCTCAGGCACTATTCTAGACACTTAGGAAACATCAACCAACAAAGACCCCCTGCCTTCAAGCTTACATTCCTGTAGAGGAATATAGACAATAAACATAATAAATAAGTAAATTATATAATATGTTAAAAGCTGATACGCTATGAGTTTTTTGGTTTTTTGTTTTACATTTAAAAAAAGAAGGTGATACATGTTATGTGAAGAAAAGGGGAGGGTACAGAGCATTGGAAGTATAGGGGTCAATGGCAAACAGCAATTTTAAATCAGTGTCAGGACAGGCCTGTTAAGAAGGAGATAGTTATGCAAAGACTCGAAGAAGGGAAATGGTTAGCCTTATGGATCTCTGGGGGAAAAGAGCTCCAACACAGGGAATGGCCAGTGCAAAGTTCTGTTTGTTCTGGCTTGTGTGGATGCGGGGATCAGAGTGCTGGTGTGGCAATATTTTGGAGTACCCTTTTATCCTCTTGAATTTCAGAAAAGTGGGATAAGTAGGGATTTGAACTTGCAATAAAGCAGATTTGGTGTGCTAGAGGAGCTTTTCCAAGACCAGAAGAAAACAGTCCAGGACACTGAAACTACAAAATCTGCTCAGAGATCAGCTCTGCCCTTAGGGGGCACGCTCTGCCCCGTACACTCTTCTTTCTCTGGCTGTTCTCAATACTGGGTATATGCAGGCATGGATTGCAGTTTGAAACTGTAGAGAAAATAAGAGTGGGACTATTAACTTTCTTCATGCTAGGACAATTCAGGCCAACCTTGCTCAAGGGAAAAGGGTCTCCCGTGTGGTCAGCTATAACATACTAGAATTCTACACTGAAATCTGGAATCAAATAAAAGCAATATATTAAATATTCAACCATGTTTTGTCATCTCTGCATATTTCCTCAGTGGGAAAGAGGCATTTGGTATAGCACAAAACTATTCACTGCGGTCACCTAATCTACGAAGGAAATAGGGTTGGGAGCAATGAGCAAGGCTGAGCGTATAGGAGATAAGGTCAGAGAGGAACCAGGAGGGTTTGAGGAGGAGGAATGACATGATTTTATATAACATAATCTTGCCCCCCGCCCCGACTCCCCCCACCCAGAGTTTAAGCCCTTTAAGTTGGGTTCTCTATCCCGCTGCTGGCGAGCCACTTTAAAATCATAGTGACCCTATAGGACAGAGCAGAACTGTCCCATAGGGTTTCCAAGGCTGTAATCATCACAGAAGCAGACTGCCACATCTTTCTCTCTCGGAGCCACTGGAGGGTTCAAGCTGCTGACCTTTTGGGTTAACAAACAAGTGTTTAACCACTGTGCGACCAGAGCTCCTTGGGTTATCTATTACCTGCAGTCAAAAGCATCTTACTACTACTACTACTACCTGTTGCCATCGAGTCGATTCCAACCCATAGTGACCCTATGAGATAGAGTAAAACTGCCCCATAGGCTTTCCAAGGCTGCAATCTTCACAGAAGCAGACTGCCATATCTTTCTCCCTCGGAGCCACTGGTGAAGGTTTGAACTGCTGACCTCTGGGTTATCAGCTGAGCTCTTAACCACTGTGCCACCAAGACTCCAAAAGCATCCTAGTAGATACTTAATCTCTTGGTTCTTCTTGGGCTTTAGCTCATCTGTAATTCTCCTTCCACTGGAGATAATGGGTGTTATTTTAAGGAAGGTGACATTCCCCCAGTTACTTCTTAACCAATGATTATGCTATCTTTTACAGATTATAAGAAAATCCCTCTTGACATAGAATACAGGAGAAAACTATGAGGTGAATATTCTATTCCCATCAAGACTCTGTTTGCAAGAAACAGACACACAAGACAAGCTGAAGAAAAGGGGTTTACTTCAGCCACTGGCCGAGATCGGCACTAATGGCACTTCATGGGAGCTGGAGCTCAGGACTAAGGTATGTGGAGATCTGAGCAGCTGTCCAGGGAGTACCCTAGTACTCCTTCCTTTCATGTGATTCAATTACTTTCTATTTGTTCCTGGCTTATTACTAAGTGGGAACTTCCTTCTGTGCTTTTTAGTTCAAGTTCACAAGAGAGAATCCTCTGGCAATACCACACAAGCCCACGGTTCCTGACAAACTTGTGGACTAGCCACTCAAAGGTCGGATGTGTGGCCATGGTCTATTCAGCTAGGGGACAGATAAGGTCCTGTGGCATAGAATAAGGCCCTATAAGGCAACTGCAGTAGAGGAATAACTGAACAAATGTACATGGAACCAACTCTGGATGGGGCAGGCAATGACAGACATCTCCATCACATCCACTTTCTCTTTGTATACAAGCAACATTTTATAAGCAGAAGGCCTGCATCCCCCTTGATCTCCCTCATCCTTAACATATCATTTGAAAAATCCTTTTTGTTGCCTGTATTTCTTTTGCAAAGGAGCCCTGGTAGTGCACTGGTTAAGCGCTTGGTTGTTAACAAAAAGGTCAGCGATTCAAACTCAGTGGGAGAAAAGATGTGGCAATCTGCTCCCATAAAGATTAAAAAAAAATTACAGCCTAGGGGCAGTTCTACTCTGCTCTATAGGGGCACTGTGAGTCGGAATTAGCACTCAATGGCACACAACAACGTTTCTTTTGGAAGACTCAGCTCATTTGGAACATCGGTATCTTGATACCTGCTTTTGTTTCCTTCTTCCTATCTATGAATCAACCTTTTGAAATCCGAACTCACTAGAGAATCCCCAGTGAAACCAGACAGGTTTAGGACTGTTAGGACTCCACTAGCGGGGTGGCATTATGACCTTCATAGGTCCTAGGCACTTTTGCCTTCTTGAATTCTTTCCTCCAAAAGAAAAAGAAAAAAATACACACACACACAAACACACGCATACACATATAAAATTCTATTTTATGACTGTGTTTGGTATAAAGACAAATATAATCCACCTGAATTCATTACAATATATTCATTCTTGATATATTCTTTTTTTCCCCCAAATTTTAAAAGAAATTAATTAAAACACTGTCTTGGGCCTCTAAAGGTACCAAGGCCCTAGTCACAGTGCCTACTATGTCTAATGGTAAGTTGGCCCTACTTGCTATGTATCTTCTTCAGGGTCGCCTGCCAGATTTTCATAGCTTCCTAACCTTCTTAAATAATCTTGCCTTTCAGTGGCTCTCACATCACAGAAACAGGCCAATCATTTCTCTGAATGTTTTGAAATCTACATTTTTGAAGTTAAGTGTAATGGCTTTTAGATGATACCTAGGAAATTCTTAAGCTTTTAGATTCCTCATGTATATGATAGATAATAATAACTATAAGATCAAATGAAGTAAGGATACTTTGGAAAACATGAATCATTTTGCAAAGGTTGTATATCAATATTGTACTTTAAAAATATTTAATTTCAATACCTTAATCAAAAATTGAACTGTGACAATTCAATTTTATTTAGCGGTATTTTGGTTAAAAAGCTAGTAAGGGAAAACCAAGACTGACTTTTGTTCTTGAAGGCCATAACTGTTAACTCATAAATGAGGCCCTTCTCTTTCTGCTGTACACTGATGAACTTAGTATGCCTTTTTGGAGTGGCAGGGGAACATCTGCCCTCTTCCACAAGCCTTTCCTCTGAAGATCTTTGTAGCTTACAATACAAAAGGTGAACACCTGGCTGTCTTAATATGACATGAAGGGAGAAAGAAGCAAGGATTCCTCCTCCTTTCCAGATGGGTTTCCTGGTGAAAATTCTTTCCTCCTCCCATCATAAATCAAGGCTCTTGCTGGCTATATCTATCCAGTTGCTAAAGGAGACCCATCACACATCATTTGGGATAAAGGCCTCCTAGCCACACCATCTTCTCCTAATCTAGGTTTAAAAGCACAGAAGGGCAAGAAATAACTCACTACCAATTTAAATGCATAATTTCACAGAATCCTAAAACTAGAAGAAGCTTTACAAGTTCAACTAGGGCAATTCCCACACTTTATCACAGATATGTTACGAGGCTTAAGTGAGATATGTGAATCACCCAGAGCCTACCGCAGAGTAGGCACACAACAAGTGATAGCTTCCTACCCTTGACAGCTCTCTGGGCCTTTGTTCTAGGAAGTCAGACGCAGGAGTTCTCTGGGCCACCTCTGAAATACTTTTCAAAAGCTTTGGGTGTAAAGCCTTCTTTTTAGCCTTATATTCAGTTCCTGTGGACTTTTCTATTTCCATTCCAATAATCAATTGCTTATGATAAGCATTACAGAAAAAATATTTACAGTTCAGAACTACTAAAGAAAGCAGATAAATAAAAGGAAATTAATTCCTAACCTAGAGCATCTAGTATTATAATACACTGGGTGTGACATAAGATATAGAATAAGACATAGTGTTTGCTTCCATGCCATATTTGCTCTTATAAGCAATAAAGAATATACTTTGTATTATATATATTGTATTGAAAGACAATAAATTACGTTGTTTTACAGAACACTTTCTAAAAACATTATTTTGTAACCATTACATTATCTCTTGGTATAGGAGAACTATAAATCCATTGATTAGAATTTAGGAGCAAACAAACTTTCTGTAAAAGGCCGAATAGTAAATATTTTAGGCTTTTTGAGTCACACATGGAGTCTCTGGGTGGCACAAACAGTTTAGTACTTGGCTACTAACTGAAAGGTTTGCAGTTCAAACCCACCCAGAAGCTCCTCTGGTGATGTACTTCTGACAGATCACAGCCATTGAAAGTCCTGTGAGCACGGTTCTATTCTGAAACACATGGGGTCACCATGAGTGGGAATCAACTCTACGGCAACTGGTTTATTGTTAAATTGTTGTTTTTGAGCTGCATATGGTCTCTGTAGTTTTTCTTCTTTTTTTTTTTTTTTTTCCCCCTTACTTCCTTTCTTTACAACCCTTTTAGAATATAAAAACCATTCTTTTCTCTCTAGTCATACAAAACAGGTGCAGGTCAGATTTGCCCCATGCAGGCCGTGGTTTGCTAACTCCTGGATTAAAAACAGTAAAATTGAGGTGATAAGCGATAAGATCAATTTATAAAACAATGATAAAACCAGACGCAGAATTTAAATCTTCACCACTTCATTCATATACCATTCTACACCTATGAAAAATCTCTACCTTACCTGAAATTCATCAAAACATAAGAGACAAGCTTCTTCACTGATTTCTTCAGCTATAGGAGCTATTGGGTCATATGATTTAGCCATGAATCCCGGTTTCCTTTTTGGCAAGCTCTGTTTAAGACGATGTATTCCTTAAATGGGTGAAATTAAACGGAAACCAAATATTATATTAAAAGTATATTTTAGACAACTATAACATATTTTTTTAATTTCTAAATGAAACTAGTGTGGAACTGAAAATTATGTTTAAATTGGATATACAATCAAATTTGATTATTTTTAAAATTAGTTGCATTTTCTCTACCTCAAAATAAATTATTCAAATATTATTTTACTCCTGTGGTTGTAAGGAAACTTGGAGGTCATTCCACCTCCACTCTTTAATCACCTCAGAGATGACAAAGAGATAGGCAGCTGGCTGGACAGATCCATCTCAGTCTTAAGGATTTCAGGGGTGGGGGTGGGGATGTGATTCTGCATGATTCTACATGTTATGTCTAGCATACCTAATCAAGGATACTCCCTTGTCTCCAGGCTAATACACTGACGCCAGCCCCACTTCATCATTATATTTGTACTAAATGCTGAAAGTATTAGGAGAAAATGACAATGTTCCTACCCTGGGGAGGTTACAGTGTAACTAGCAGACGATGCAAAAATGAAACAGCACAAGAACACTAACAAGGCAGTAAGGCATACGTACAAGTACAAAGTGAATACATACATGCTAAGGAGACACAGAGTAAAGGGCCTAATCAAAAATGCCTTCTTGAAACAGATGAGTTTTTACCATTTTTTATTGCTTTTTAGTAGAAATGGAAAATGCCTGACTTCTTATAGCAGCCTCCATTCTCTTATTTGGAAGTAATCAATTTGCCTTTAGGACCAAATCCAAAAATATCACTGACTATTTCAAAATAGCACAAAATAAATTAAACCAGATAAAATCTCACTTTAAGCAAAAATCTAATTTTTGAAGAATATTATATGTGCATTCAATGAAGAAAACTATTTCTGTAATGTTTGCCTGCTAAAATCACTACTTTCGTATATTTAACTTACTTTTGTGTACATCTAGCATGAAGCCATGAAAATGAACCCGTTTTTTCCTCTTCACTTCCGCATAAGCATAAAACATGTCCATCACCATTGTTTTTCCTGTACCTTAAAAATTAAAATAAAAAAAAAAAGAATACTATTAAACAGTAAGTACTGATTGCTTTAATGATTGTTCATTAGTTTTAAGATGATGAAACCACACTCTGATCTACTGGAAAGCTTAAGACTATATTACTTTTTTGGAAAGGGGTGTTTACTTTTTATGTTAAGCTAGCTAAAAATAAAATGTTGACACTATTCTTTCCTCTTAAAATCCCGTTTTTAGGAAATACAACTTTTAGCTGATAATACAGGGACTATCTTCCCCAGAGAACTATGTTCATACACTGGCAAGATTTACAGATGATTTATCTTTCATCTTCTTGTCTACAAGATAGGAATATAAACAAAACACCTTAATTAAAGAAATATTTATTGAACCAATACTATGAATAAGGAATTGTCTTAGGCACTAAGGGAAAATTCAAAAATGAAAAATAAGGAAATTAAAAGAAAGATGAAAAATAAAGATTAGTATCTACCATAACTACTGAATTAAATAACAATTGCAGAATTGCCGATTATGACACTTCCATTTTTAAAATCTGAGAATATGTCTTTCAAAAGAGGCCTACTTGAAGAAATTCTGATACAGCCAACCCTCTTAATTAAATTATCTAATTTTCAACCCTCTAAAACTTTTAATCACTATAATTGCATTAGTAATCGAATAGCCAACAGCCACAGCATTGAACATGCACATGCAAAAAAATCCTTCTTCCTCTGCAGAAAGCCTAGAACTTTGAGAGCAATGGCAAGTTTACTTCATACCCCAGGCATTCCTGGCAGGCCAAGGCAGGATGTACTGGTACCTGTCTCACATCCTCCCTACGTCCTCCATGGCCACCCCACCACAGAGTCCACATTTTCCTATCGGGGCCCACTGATTACTAAAAATTCAAAGCAGCTCAGGAAGTAAGATCTGAACTATTTGTTGGGTTGTCCTCCCTTCCATGAAATGACTTTGGGCCCATGCCATTTGAATGCCAGGTTGTATATGAAAATACAATTCAGACTTTTAATGAACAAATGCTTCAGATATTGGACACAAGGCAATGCAAGACTCTGATCCCTAAGAGAATGAGAAAAAAGAGATGAGTCACACAATCACTTCCGCTTTCTGCTTAGAGGCACCTTTCAGATTACAGCACAGAAAGGAAAATTCCAGGTAAAGCACACAGGTCTGGCTGAGTTGGGTTAACTGAGTTGGGTTAAGATACATCAGAGTAACGGAAGTGTAACGCAGCTATGATGCTTAACAGGTTTCAGTGGAGCTTCCAGACTAAGACAGACTAAAAAGAAAGGCCTGGCAATCTACTTCCATAAATCAGCCCCTGAAAACTCTATGGATCACAATGATCCAATCTACAACCGATGGTGGAGTTGGCACAAGACCGGGCAGCATTTCGTTGTATATGGGATTGTCATGAGTCAAGTGCTGACTCTGACTCTATGGCAGGTAACAACAAGGCAGCTGAAATATTTAAGGCAGTGTGCCAGCCAGTAGGAAGCTACACAGTGAAAAAAGAGCTCCAGAAATCAACATATGGGTATTCTTGAGTCTTTGGCTAAGTACTAGGCTACTTGTGTGTAGGCTGATATTCTAAGAGGTTAGTAGCAAAGAATGATGACCAAGACGTTGGAAAAAAAAAAATTCTGGAGATAATGATACATGCAACAACTTGAATGAATCTTCAGGCAATTACAATGAGTGAAAAAGCCATTCCCAAAAGGTTGCATACTGTATGACTCCATTTTATAACATTTTTGAGATGGCAAAATTTTAGCAACAGACAACAGATTATTGGATGCCCGGACTTAGAGGTGGGGATGAAAGGAGAAGAGTAGGTATGGTTATAAAAAGGCAGTACAAGGGATGCTTCTGGCGATGAAACTGTTCGGTATCTTCACTGTGGTGGCAGAACCTACAGGTGATAAAATTGCACAGAACTAAATATACACACGCAAATGAGTACAAGAGAAATTAGTACACAGGACAGTAAAAAAGTAAAAAAAAAAATCTGTACTCTTGCACAGAAACTCCAGAAATATGAATAAGATTCATGGATTGCATTAATGTCAATAATCTCATTGTGATATTATAACAAAATTTGGCGAAACGTTACCATTAAAGGAATCTGGGTAAAGGAATCACTCTATATTATTTCTTATAACTGCACGTGAATCTACAATTATCTTGATAAAATCTTCTATGAAAAATTAAATTAAATTTGAACAAATCAAGATGACATGCAAGCAACGTAACCCCCTACCAAAACAAAATTCAACATACTTAAGGACAATTAAATCCAAGGCCTAAACAAGTTAACATTTACAATATACAGTATATAATAAGTAAGAAAACAGACGAAATCCTAGAATTCTGTATATATACTAAAAATAACTTTCAAAAAATGAAAGTGAAGACATTTTTTGAGATAAAGGCTGAAAGAATTCATTACCAAAGCAAATCTCTGTAACAAAGCAATGTGAAAGAAAGTTCTTTAAGTTGAAAAAAAAATGACACCAGATAGAAACTCTGATCTACACAAATTAAGAATACATGAAATGCTAAATACTTACGCTAAATTTTTAAATTTTATTTTCTCATTTTTTAATTTCTGGAGATGACAATTGGCTACTTAAAACAACAAAATAATATACTGTGTTAATTGAAGAGCTCAGCAGAGTATCAAGATACAAGATAAACAAACAAAAATCAGTTGGATTCCTCTACACAACAAAAAGAACATCCAAGAGGAAATCACCAAATCAATACCACTTACAGTACCCCCAAGAAGATAAAATACTTAGGAATAAATCTTACCGCAGATGTAAAAGACTTATACAAAGAAAACTACAATACACTTTTGCAAGAAACCAAAAGAGACCTACCTAGGTGGAAAAACATACCTTTCTCGTGGATAGGAAGACTTAATATTATAAAAACGTCTATTCTACCAAAAGCGATCTATATATTTAATGCAATTCCAACCCAAATTCCAATGACATTCTTTAATGAGATGGAGAAACAAATCACCAATATCATGTGGAAGGGAAAGAGGCTCCGGATAAGTAAACCATTACTGAAAAAGAAGAACAAAGTGGTAGGCCTCACTCTACCTAATTTTAGAATCTCTTACACTGCCAGAGCAGTCAAAACAGCCTGGTACTGGTACAACCACAGATACATAGACCAATGGAACAGAACTGAGAATCCAGACATAAATCCATCCACATGTGAGCAGTTGATATTTGACAAAGGCCCCAAATCAGTTAAATGGGGAAAAGACAATCTTTTTAATAAATGGTGCTGGCATAACTGGATATCCATCCAGAAAAAAATGAAACAAGACCCATACCTCACACCATGCACAAAAACGAACTCAAAATGGATGAAGGACCTAAATCTAAAATCTAAAATAATAAGATCATGGAATAAAAAATAGGGACAACGTTAGGAGCCCTAATACATGGCATAAACAGTATACAAAATGTTACTAACAACACAGAAGAAAAACTAGATAACTGGGAGCTCCTAAAGATCAAACACCTATCCTTATCCAAAGACTTCACCAAAAGAGTAAAAAGACACCTACAGACTGGGAAAAAGTTTTTAGCTATGACATTTCCAGTCAGCACCTGATCTCTAAAATCTACATGACACTGCAAAAACTCAACTACAAAAAGACAAACAACCCAATTAAAAAATGGGCAAAGGATATGAACAGACACTCCACTAAAGAAGACATTCAGGTAGCTAACAGATACATGAGGAAATGCTCACGATCATTAGCCATGAGAGAAATGCAAAACAAATCTACAATGAGATTTCATCTCACTCCAACAAGGTTGGCATTAATCCAAAAAACACAAAAGAATAAATGTTGGAGAGGCTGTGGAGAGACTGGACTACTTATACACTGCTGGTGGGAATGTCAAATGGTACAACCACTTTGGAAATCGATTTGGCACTTCCATAAAAAGCTAGAAATAGAGCTACCATACAATCCAGCAATCCCACTCTTTGGAATATAACCTAGAGAGATAAGACCCTTTACACCAACAGATACATGCACACCCATGTTCATTGCAGCACTGTTTACAACAGCAAAAAGATGGAAGCAACCAAGGTGCCCATCAACAGGTAAATGATGAATAAATTATGGTATATTCACACAATGGAATGTTACCCATCAATAGAGAACAGCGATGAATCTGTGAAACATTTCATAACATGGAGGTATCTGGAAAGCATTATGCTGACTGAAATTAATCAGTTTTAAAAGGACAAATATTGTAGAAGACCACTATTATAAGAACTCAACAAACAGTTTAAATATAGAAAAAAATATTCTTTGATGGTTACGAGAGGGAGAGGGAGGGAGGGTAGGAGAGGGGTATTCACTAATTAGATAGTAGATAAGAACTACTTTAGGTGACTGGAAAGACAACACACAATACAGGCGAGGTCAGCACAATTGGACTAAACCAAAAGCAAAGAAGTTTCCTGAATAAACTGAATGCTTCGAAGGCTAGCACAGCACGGGCGGGGCTTTGGGGACCATGGTTCCAGGGGACATCTAAATCAATTGGCATAATAAAATCTATTAAGAAAACATTCTGCATCCCACGTTGGAGAGCAGCCTCTGAGGTCTGAAACGCTAGCAAGCTGCCACCTAAGATGCATCATTTGGTCTCAACCCACCTGGACCAAAGGAGAATGAAGAACACCAAGGACACAAGGTAATCACGAGCTCAAGAGACAGAAAAGGCCACATGAACTAGAGACTACATCATCCTGAGACCAGAAGAACTAGATGGTGCTCGGCCACAACCAATGACTGCCCTGACAAGGAGCACAACAGAGAACCCCTGAGGGAGCAGGAGAACAGTGGGATCCAGACCCCAAATTCTCATAAAAAGACCAGACTTAATGGTCTTACTAAGACTAGAAGAATCCCAGTGGTCATGATCCCCAAACCTTCTGTTGGCCCAAGACAGGAATCATTTCCAAAGCCAACTCAGCAGACATGGATTGGACTGCACAATGGGTTGGAGAGAGATACTGATGAGGAGTGAGCTACTTGCATCAGGTGGACACTTGAGACTATGTTGGCATCTCCTGTGTGGAGAGGAGTGGGGAGGGTAGAGGGGGTTAGAAACTGGCAAAACAGTCATGAAAGGAGAGACTGGAAGGAGGGAGCTGGCTGACTCATTAGGGGGAGAGTAAGTGGGAGTATGTACTAAGGTGTATATAAGTTTATATGTGAGAGACTGACTTGATTTGTAAACTTTCACTTAAACCAAAATAAAAATTATTTAAAAATATATATAGTGGAGTTCAAAATCTACATAGGAGCAAAACCTATGACAATAATGGCACAAAAGGAAAGGTAAGGGGAATAGAAGAATACTGTTGTAAGGTTCTTACATAATATAACTTAAAAGAAGACTGTGATATATTAAAAAGGCATATTTTAAAATTTAGAGCAACCACTAAAAGGATAAAACAAAGAGGTACAGCTAATAAGCCAACAGCAGAAATAAAGTGGAATACTAAAAAACACTCAAAAGAAAAAGAAAACTGGACAAAGAAAGGACGAACAGAAAACAAATAAAAAGATGGTAGACTTAAATCCAACCATATTGATAAGTTCAAATGGACCAAAACATCCAATTAGAAGGCTGAGATGGAAAGCATAAAAAAGTAAGAGCTAACTATATACTGTCTACAAGAAACCCACACAGGTTAAAAGTAGTAGGATGAAAACAGATACAACATGCAAACACTAATCACAAGAAAGGTGGAATGATTATGTTAATATAAGGCAAACTAGATTTCAGGACAAAGAATGTTACTAAAGATAAAGAAAGCTATTTCATAATTATTAGATGATTCATTCATCAGGAAGACATGTATATAACTGCTAACAGAGATTCAAAGCATGTTGTTGTTGTTAGGCGCCCTCAAGTCGGTTCCAACTCATAGCGACCCTATGCACAACAGAACGAAACACTACCCAGTTCTGCGCCACCCTTACAATCGTTGTTATGCTTGAGCTCACTGTTGCAGCCACTGTGTCAATCTACCTCATTGAGGGTCTTCCTCTTTTCCGCTGACCCGGTACTTTGCCAAGCATGATGTCTTTCTCCAGGGACTGATCCCTCCTGACAACATGTCCAAAGTATGTAAGACACAGTCTCCCCATCTTTGCTTCTAAGGAGCATTCTAGTTGTACTTCTTCAAGACAGATTTGTTCATTCCTCTGGCAGTCCATGGTATATTCAATATTCTTCCCCAACACCACAATTCGAAGGCATCAATTCTTCTTCGGTCTTCCTTATTCATTGTCCAGCTTTCAAATGCATATGATGCGATTGAAAATACCATGGCTTGGGTCAGGCACACCTTAGTCTTCAAGGTGACATTTTGCTCTTCGACACTTTAAAGGGGTCCTTTTTTTGCAGCAGCAGCAGCAGCAGATTTGCCCAGTGCAATGCATCTTTTGATTTCTTGACTGCTGCTTCCATGGCTGTTGATTGTGGATCCAAGTAAAATGAAATCCTTGACAACTTCCATCTTTTCTCCATTTATCATGATGTTGCTCATTGGTCCAGTTGTGAGGATTTTTGTTTTCTTTATGTTAACGTTCAAGCCACACTGAAGGCTGTGGTCTTTGATCTTCATAAGTAAATGCTTCAAGTCCTTTTCACTTTCAGCAGCAACCTTGTGTCATCTGCATAATGTAGGTTGTTAATGAGTCTCCTTCCAATCCTAATGCCCTGCTCTTCTTCCTATAGTCCACTTTCTCGGATTATTTGCTCAGCATAGAGATCAAATAGGTATGGTGAAAGAATACAACCCTGACGCACACCTTTCCTGACTTTAAACCAATCAGTATCCTCTTGTTCTATCCAAATAACTGCCTTTTGATCTATGTAAAGGTTCCTCATGAGCACAATTAAGTGTTCTGGAATTCCCATTCTTCGCACTGTTATCCATAAATTGTTATGATCCACACAGTCAAATGCCTTTGCATAGTCAATAAAACACAGGTAAACATCCTTCTGGTATTCTCTGCTTTCAGCCAGGATGCATTTGACATCAGCAATGATATCCCTGGTTCCACATCCTCTTCTGAAACTGGCCTGAATTTCGGCAGTTCCCTGTCAATATACTGCTGCAGCCTTTTTTTGAATGATCTTCAGCAAAATATTGCTTGACTGTGGTTTTAATGATATTGTTCTATAATTTCCACATTTGGTTGGATCACCTTTCTTAGGAATAGGCATAAATATGGATCTCTTCCAGGCAGTTGGCCAGGAAGCCGTCTTCCATATCTTGTGGCATAGATGAGTGACCACCTCCAGCACTGTTTCTGTTTGTTGAAACATCTCAATTGATATTCCATTAACTCCTGGAGCCTGGTTTTTCGCCAATGCCTTCAGAGCAGCTTGGACTTCTTCCTTCAGTACCATCGGTTCCTGATCATATGCTACCTCTTGAAATGGTTGAACATCGACTAATTCTTTTTGATATAATGGCTCTGTGAATTCCTTCCATCTTCTTTTGATGCTTCCTGCGTTGTTTAATATTTTCAATCCTTCGCTATTGCAACTCGAGGCTTGAATTTTTCCTTCAATTCTTTCAGCTTGAAAAACGCTGATCGTGTTCTTCCCTTTTGGTTTTCCATCTCCAGCTCTTTGCACATGTCATTAAAATACTTTGTCTTCTCGAGGGGCCCTTTGAAATCTTCTGTTCAGTTCTTTTACTTCATCAATTCTTCCTTTTGCTTTAGCTGCTCGATGCTCAAGAGCAAGTTTCAGAGTCTCCTCTGACATCCATCTTGGTCTTTTCTTTCTTTCTTTCTTTGCTGTCTTTTCAATGACCTTTTGCTTTCCTCATGTATGATGTCCTCGACGTCATTCCACAACTCGTCTGGTTTTCGGTCACTAGTGTTCAATGCATATGAAGCCAAAACTAATAAAAATAAAACTCAAAGGTCAGCGGAGCAATGGCGGGGGCTTGGGGACCATGGTTTAAGGAGGCTTCTAAGTCAATTGGCAAAATAATTCTATTATGAAAACATTCTGCATCCCACTTTGAAATGTGGCATCTGGGGTCTTAAATGCTAACAAGCGGCCATCTAAGATGCATCAATTGGTCTCAATCCACCTGGAGCAAAGGAGAATGAAGAACACCAAGGTCACACAACAACTAAGAGCCCAAGAGACAGAAAGGGCCACATGAACTAGAGACCTACATCATCCTGAGACCAGTAAAACTAGTTGGTGCCTGGCCACAATCGATGACTGCCCTGACAGGGAGCACAATAGAGAACCCCTGAGGGAGCAGGAGATCAGTGGGATGCAGACCCCAAATTCTCATAAAAAGACCAGACTTAATGGTCAGACTGAGACTAGAGGAATCCCGGCAGTCATGGTCCCCAAACCTTCTGTTGGCACAGGACAGGAACCATCCCCGAAGACAACTCATCAGACATGAAAGGGACTGGACAGTGGGTAGGAGAGAGATGCTGATGAAGAGTGAGCTAATTATATCAAGTGGACACTTGAGACTGTGTTGGCATCTCCTGTCTGGAGGGGGGATGGGAGGATAGAGAGAGTTGGAAGCTGGCAAAATTGTCACAAAAGGAGAGACTGGAAGGGCTGACTCATTAGGGGGAGAGCAAGTGGGAGTACGGAGTAAGGTGCATATAAGCTTATATGTGACCGTCTGACTTGATTTGTAAACGTTCACTTGAAGCTCAATAAAAGTTAAATAAATAAATAAATAAAACTAAGAGAAACTAATAACAAAAGTAATAAAACTAAAAGAAGAAAGATAAATCCACAATTAAGTGGGAACATTTCAACACTTCTTTCTCAGTAACATAAAATAAATAAACAGAAAATCAGTAAGAATATAGAAGATTGCTACAATACAATCAAGTAACTTGACATAATTGACATTCATAAAACATTACACACTGCAAGACAGATTACATACTCTTTCCAAGCATATGTAAGAGATTTAACAGGATAGGGCACATGCAGAGCCATAAAACAAGTCTCCCATAAATATAAAAGGATTTAAATCACATAGAGAATGTTCTCTGACCATACCAGAATAAATTAGAGATCAACAGATATCTAGAAAATCTCTAAGTACTTGGAAATTAAACAACATGCTTTTTAAGTAACGCATAGGGTAATTACAAAATTATGAGAGAATCAGAAAATATTTTGAACTCGATAATAAAAATACAACATATCAAAATGTGATGAATGCCACCAAAACAGTGCTTAGAGAGAAATTTATGTCTTTAAATGCATGCATTTTAGAAGATAAGAAAGTTTTCTGGGGCCTGAAAAGCTTGTGAGTAGCCATCTAAGATACTCCGCTGGTCCCACTCCCCCATCTGGAGCAAGGCAGAATGAAGAAAACCAAAGATACAAGGGAAAGATTAGTCCAAAGGACTAATGGACCACAACTACCACAGCCTCCACCAGGCTGAGTCTAGCACAACTAAATGGTACCCAGGTACCACCACCAGCTGCTCTGACAGGGATCATAATAGAAGGTCTCAGACACAGCTGGAGATAAATATTGAATAAGATTCCAACTCACAAAAAAGAAGACCAGGCTTACTGGTCTAACAGAGACTGAAGAAACCCCAAGAGTATGGCCCCCAGGCACCCTTTTAATTCAGTACTGAAGTCACTCCTGAGGTTCACCATTCAGCCAAAGATTAGACAGGCCCATAAAACAAAAGAAGAGTAAAGAGGCATACTAGCCCAGGGGCAAGGACAAGAAGGCAAGAGGGGACAGGAAAGCTGATAATGGGAACCCAAGGTCGAGAAGGGGAAAGTGCTAACACACTGTGGGGTTGGCAACCAATGTCACAAAACAACATGTGTATTAATTGTTTAATGAGAAACTAATTTGCTCCATAAACCTTCCTCTAAAGCACAATAAAAAAAAAAAAAGAAAAGAAAAAAGTTTTTCAATCAATTACTTAAGTTGCCACCTTAAGACATGAGAAAAAACAGAGGAAATGAAACTTAAAGTAAGTAAAAAGCAGAAAATAATAAAGAGCAAAAATCAATAGAATAAAAATGAAATGAACAATAGAGAAAATCAAGAAAATTAAACTGGTTCTTTGAAAAGATAAAAAACAATAATTGATAAAACCCTAGCTAAACTAACCAAGAAAAAAGAAAACACAAATTACCAACATCAGGAATGAGAGAAAGTGTATCACTATAGTTCCTACAGACATTAAAAGGATAGTAAGAAATCATTAGAAACAACATTCTGTCAATAAATTTGGCAACGTAGAAGAAAGGGGCAAATTACTTGAAAGACACAAATTACCAAAACTGGCATAAAATGAAATTAAAAATCTAAATACATACTTATTAAAGAAATTTAATTCATGATTAATAATCTTCCTATAAAGAAAATATAAGACCAAATGGCTTTGCTGGTCAAAACTATCAAATACATTAGAACTAAATAACACCAATCTTACACAAACTTTTCAGAAAATAGAGGAGATGGGAACACTTCCAAATTCATGTTATGAGGCCAGCAATACACAAAAAGGGATAAAGCCATCAGTACCGAATGAGGCTAAATTAAATCAGACTATTCCAATTCAATGCCATTCACCTCTGTTCTGGCACCAACTGTAAATGGAATACTTCCCTTCCTCTGACCCTAACCACCAGAGCTAGGTCAGAGCTCTCAAGTCCTTCAGACTGCCAAGTCTACCCCAAACTTCACAAGCTTAGGGATCCTCAGGCCTCCCCTTACTTCTGACCTGCTGGCCACAAATTAAGAGGTTTTCCACTACCCCCCTCCAGATGCCAGACATAGCCTTGGAGGAACCCACAATCACCCTCGCTACTGACCTGCTGGTTCCCACAATTCTCTCATGTTAGATCATTTGCAAGAATGACTGAAAAGACTCAGGAAAGTACTATACTTAGACTTACAGATTGATCATAGCAAAAAGGATACAAATGAAGAGATGTATAGCACAAGGCCTAGAAGGGTTATGAACATAGAGCTTCCATGTCTCAAAAGATAAACTACTGTCCCACAAACATAGATGTCTATCACCACACTGAGATTCAGTGCCCAGAGCTTTTATTTGGGGATCTCACTACATAGTTCAGCATACAGACTGAATAAGTTTGGTGAAAGAATACAACCCTGACACACACCTTTCCTGATTTTAAATCATGCAGTATATCTCCTGTTCTGTTCCAACGACCACCTCTTGGTCTATGTACAGGTTCTGCAAGAGCACAATTAAGTGTTCTGGAATTCCCATCCTTCATAATGTTATCCATAATTTGCTATGATCCACAGAGTTCAATGCCTTTGCATAGTCAATAAAACACAGGTGAACATCTTTCTGGTATTCTCTGCTTTCAGCCAAGATCCATCTGAGATCTGCCATGATATCCCTTATTCCACATCCTCTTCTGAATCCAGCTTGAATTTCTGGCAGTTCCCTGTCAATGTACTGCTGCAACCATTTTTTAATTATCTTCAGCAAAATTTTACCTGCATGTGATATTTTTTGATAATTCCACATCCTGCTGGATCACCTTTCTTTGGAATGGACACAAATATGGATCTCTTCTAGTCAACTGGCCAGGTAGCTGTGTTCCAAATTTCTTGGCACAGGCAAGTGAGCTCTTCCAGTGTTGCACCTATTTGTTGAAACATCTCAATTGCTATTCTGTCAGTTCCTGAAGCCTTGTTTTTCACCAATGCCTTCAGTGCAGATTGGACATTGTCCTTTAATACCATCAGTTATTGATTATATGCTACCTCCTGAAATGGTTGAACATCAACCAATTCTTTTTGGTACAGTGACTCTGTATTCCTTCCATCTTCTTTTGATGCTTTCTGCATTCTTCAATATTTTGCCCATAGAATCCTTCAATATTGCAACTCAAGGCTTGATTTTTTTCTTCAGTTCTTTCAGCTTGAGTAATGCCGAGTGTGTTCTTCCCTTTTGGTTTTGTAATGCCAAGTCTTTGCACATTTCATTATAATACTTTGTCTTCTCAAGTTCCTCTTTAAAATCTTCTCTTCAGCTCTTTTACTTCATTTTTTCCATTTGCTTTAGCTACTTTACATTCAAGAGCAAATTTTTGAGTCAATCTGTATGCTGAACAGATAACCACAGAATCTGGAAGAAGAATGTACCATCAGAACTGGAGGAAGCCTAACAATGTGCAGTATGCAGATGACACACACAATCATGCTTGCTGAAAGTGAAGAGGACTTGAAACACTTACTGATGAAGATCAAGGCCTACAGCCTTCAGTATGAATTACATCTGAGCATAAAGAAAACAAAAATCCTCACAACTGCATCAATAAAGAACATCACAATAAACAGAAAATATTGAAGTTGTCAAGGATTTCATTTTATTTGGATCCACAAACAATGCCCATGGAAACAGCAGTCAAGAAATCAAACAACATATTGCATTGGGCAAATCGGCTGCAAAAGACCTCTTTAAAGTATTAAAAAGCAAAGATGTCACTTTAAGAACTAAGGCGTCCCTGACCCAAGCCATGGTATTTTCAATAGCCTCCTTTGCATTCAATAGCTGGACAATGAGTAAGGAAGACCAAAGAAGAATTGATGTATTTCAATTATGCTGCTGGAGAAGAATACTGAATAGGCCACGGAACAAATCTACCTTAGGAAGAAGTACAGCCAGAAAGCTCCTTAGAAGCAAGAATGGCGAGACTTCTTCTCACATACTTTGGACATGTTATCAGGAGGAGCCAGTTCCTGGAGAAGGACATCATGCCTGGTAAAGTAGAGGGTCAGTGAAAAAGAGGAAGATCCTAAACAAGATGGACTGACACAGTGGCTTCAATAATGGGCTCAAGCATAACAACGACTGTGAGGATGGCGCAGGGCCAGGCAGTGTTTTGTTCTGTTGTACACAGGGTCACCATGAGTCTGAACCAACACAACAGCACCTAGCAACAACATTACACAGGCAAGATCTATTGAATCATCACATATGGTAGAACTTCACTCCCAACTCCCCTCCCCTGAGGTCAGGCTGACATCACCAGGCCAATATCATGAGGTGGGTCTTTTTGGTTTAGCCAGCCCTCACCCAAGAGTCACCCATTAGCATTCCATTCCGTTTAATGAATTTCTCATCAAAGACACTTCAATCGCTGGGGAAATTCTAAGGTTTTAGAGGTTATCTTTCAGGAATCAAGAACAAAGACTAAAAATTCTTTGGGTAAAGTTAATTGTAAGCCCCACAGAGGTTTATGTGAGAAATGCAAGATTGGCTTAATGTTCAAAAATCAACATACTTTAGCATATTAAGAGAATAAAGGAGAAAAGCCCTATGATCATCATGATATTTTTTTAAATTTTGAAAAAATTCAACACACATTCGTAATAAAAACTCGGCAAACTAGGAAATGAAGCAAACTTTCTCAACCTGATAAAAGGCATATACAAAAGAAGTAAATAAATAAAGATAAAATTAAAGACTTACAGTTAATATTACATTTACTAGTGGAAGACTAAACACGTCTCCCCTAAAATTAGGAAGGGAAATAATTTCCACCTCACTACTTCTATTGAACATTGTACTGGAGGTCCTTGCTAGTACAATAAGAAAAAGAAATAAAAGGCAAACAAATTGAAAAGGAAGAAGTAACAAACAGGATTATATATACAGAAAATTCTAGATAATCTACCAAATGACTACTAGAGCTAATAATTGAATTTAGCAAGTATACAAAAGCAACAAAAAAATCAATTACATTTCTATATACTAGAACTAATCAGTTGGAAAATAAATTTTTAAAAGAAACATTTACAATATCACCAAAAAACATAAAACATTTAGGAATAAATTTATCAAACAACATGGAAGAGATTCAAAGGCGCAAATAATCAAGCTAGCTCCCTCAAGCAGCCTATTTAGTCATATCAAAACAAAACAAAGAAAGAAGGTAGGACACGGTAAGCAAACATAAAATAAATTAATACAATAACTCAGAGATGGCTCAGAGACAACAGTCAATATCAAATCACATAAAGAAGCAGACCATGATCGCTTCAACAAGCTCCCAAAACAAAGAATCAAGGAATCTTCCAGACAAAGAGATATTCCTGGAATTACCAGAGGTAGAATACAAAAGATTAATATACAGAACTCTTCAAGAGATCAGGAAGGAGCTCAGGCAAAATGCAGAACAAGCCAAGGAACACAAAGATAAAGCAGTCGAGGAAATTAAGAAGGTTATTCAAGAGCATAATAAAAAATAGGCTGCAAGAATCCATACAGAGACAGCAATCAGAAATCCAGAAGATAAACAATAAAATTTAGACAACTCAATAGAAAGTCAGAGGTGCAGAACTGGGGAACTAGAAGTCAGAATTAGTGAGATTGAAGATAAAACACTTGGCACCAAAATATTTGAAGGAAAATAAAAATAAATAAATGATCTGACACAACTGGATTTCCACGTGCAGAAGAATGAAGCTGGATTCATACCTCACACCATATACAAAAATCATCTCAAAATGGATCAAGGACCTAAATGTAAGAATTAAAACTATAAAACTCTTAGAAGACAATATACAGGTAATGCTTCAGGGGCGGGAAGGAGGAGGAAAGAGGGAGTTTTTGCTTAGGGTACACTGAATGCATATTTCTGGTGGTGAGATAATTCGGAAAAAGATAGTGAGAATAATTGTACAACTTGAGAAATGCAATCAATGTCACTGAATAGAAGTTCTTTAATTGCTGCATGTTTTATGTTTTGTTGGGTATATTTCCACCATAAAAAAAGAAAAAAACAGAGCAAGTGTTTCCAAGGACGTGGAGAAATTGGAACTCTCATCCATTGCTGGTAGAATTGTAAAATGGTGAAGCCACCATGGAAAAGTTTGGCAGTTCCTCAAAAAAAGTAAAAATAGAACTACCATATAACCCAGCAATCCCAATCCGAAGTACATATCTTAAAGAATTGAAAGCAGGAACACAAACAGACATTTGTGCATCGATGTTCATTACAGCACTATTACAATAGCCAAAAGACAGAAAATACCTAAATGTCCATCAACAGATGAATGGATAAACATAATGTGGTACATGAACACAATGGAATATTACTCAGCCGTAATGAGAAACGAAGTCCTGACACATGCCACAACATAAATGAACCCTGAAAATATGCTAAGTAAAATAAGTTAGTCACAAAAGGGCAAATATTGTATGATCTCACTTATATGAAATATCTAGAATAGGCAAATGTTAAAAGACCAAGATTTATTAGTGGTTACTTTTTTTTTTTACCAGGGGTGAGAAGAAGAGGGAAAGGAGGAGACACTGCTAAAAGGCCACTGAATTCTGTTAATGGTGGTGGAATAATTTGGAAATGAACAGTGGTGATGGTTGAACAACAGGATGAACATAATCAATGCCACTGAATTGTACCTATAAAAAGTGTTGAACTGGCAAATGCTTGTTATATATATTTTTACCATGATAAAACAATTAAAAAAAAAATTTAACACCTGTCTTGGTCATCTAGTGCTGCTTTAACAGAAATACCACAAGTGGATGGCTTTCACGAAGAGAGGTTTATTCTCTCACAGTCTAGTAGGCTAGAAGTCTGAACTCAGGGCGCTGGCTCCAGGCAAAGGCTTTCTCTCTCTGTCAGCTCTGGAGGAAGGTACTTGTCATCTGTCTTCCCTTGGTCTGGGAGCATCTCAGCACAGGAACCTCAGGTCCAAAGGACATGCACTGCTCCTCGCACTGCTTTCTTGGTGGTATGAAGTCCTGCTGTCTCTCTGCTCACTTCTCTCTTTTATATCTCAAAGAGACTGGCTTAAGACACTACCTAATCTTATATATCTCATTAATATAACTGCCAGTAATCCGTCTTATTTCATCATAGTGATAGGATTTATAACATATAGGGAAATCACATAAAATGGTGGAAAATCACACAGTACTGGGACTCATAGCCCAGCTAAGTTCACAGATATTTTGGGGGCACACAATTCAATCCATGACAATAAACTAAACTGATTATATTCACCAAAATGTTCATCTCACCTCTTACTTCAGAATTCCTTTCTCTTCCCCCCTCTGAATTATAAAGACATTTCTAACCAAAGTTTGCCACACACCCAGCTGAGGTGAACATCCATGTTATCACATCTTTTCTAATTCTTTCAAACATTCTGATGAATTACTTTTATTGCACCTCCCTTCAATTAGTTAGAATATGTCTGTATTTTCCAAACTAAAATCCAACAATTTTCATAGGTTTTTTGGTTTTGTTTTTAAGTCCCTTTGCAGAAGTGGAAGCAGTTATGCTTTGCTAATCATCTCCATTTATGGTTAAGTGGTTAAGGTAACAGGAGAAACAAAGGTGCTGATTTTAGCAATGACTAAACATGAAAGTGGTGGTACAGGAAGTAAACGTTCCCAGGAGGCAAAGAATGAGAGCCAACATCAGGATGAGATCTGTGAGCAGACCCCAAAGGTGCAGATACGTAAAATTGACCAAGGTAAGCACCTGGTATAAATTGCTTTCTTGATAAGAAGTATATATGGGTATCAAAAATACCAGTTTATCAATGAACCAAGAAAAAAGATACAGTTGAGCATCTTTCACGTTTTTAAAATGTACTGTTAAAACCTTTTATCTGATAAGGGTTTAATATCCAGAATATGTAAAGAACACCTAAAATTTAACAACAAAAACACAACCCAATCAAAACCTAGGCAAAGGAGTTGAACAGACATTTTAAGAACCTGAATTCACTTTTGTGAACTGAACAATACTTTTTCTATTAATTAGTTAAATCAATAAAATTAAGACAGAAAGAGGAGATAGAGACAAATAGTTTTATCTTTATGGTACTATAACCACTTATTCAACCCCCCCTTTTTTCTTTCTCTTGTCCTAAAACTTTTACTGGAAAACAACCCCTGCCACCATCCTCTCATAACATAATTTGTTAAGGCTATAGGAGATCCTGGAGCTTATTTACTAGTCTAGGTAAAACTGATGTCTTACATATAAATGTGAGCCATGGCATGAACGTGAGTTTGAGTATGTCGATAAAAGAAATGATTGACAAGCAAGAAGACAACAAGGCCAAGTAAAGCGGAAGCCACTTTCATAATACCAGTGAACGTGGGTGACCAAGGAGAGGCTTAGGATGAGGAAAAAAAGAATTTTTTTTTAAGGAAATGGAACCCAGAAAGCAGACAATTTCAGCAGAAATGAGGTCAGATAAGAAGTAAGACATTAACTGGCTAGGAAAATCTAGAAAATAAATGACAGTTTAGAAAGTTTCCAAAAAATACAGGTGTTTATATCTAATCTCTATACCTATACCTAGGAAACTAAGGAAATGTTACCACTTATGAGATAAAGAGTCTCTACTAATAACTACATTTAAGATAACAAATTGAGCATAAGTGCTTATGCTATGAACAAAAATATTAGTAGAAATTAAAAGTAAAAAAGAACATCTTGTGTTTTAAAAAATATTAAGCTGAGTCAAACAACACTGATTAATGAGATTCTGATTTATCTAATAACCTATCTAGAGATGATTTCCTTCTCTGAGGTCAGCTTATTTTATAAAATAAATAATGCTTGCACCCTAACATGCTAACTAAATCTACATCACATCCTGAAAAAAAAAAAAAACCATTGCCATCGAGTTGATTCCAACTCACAGCAACCCTGCAGGACAGAGTAGAACTGCCCTATAGGGTTTCCAAGGAGCAGGTGGGGGATTCAAACTGCCAGCCTTTTGGTTAGCAGCTGTAGCTCTTAACCACTGTGTCACCAGGGGCTCTACATCCTATGAGAAGTAGAAGTGAGGCCTGAGATAACTGCCATTCTCCCTCCTTTTCTTCTCCCCCTGACTGTACCCTGCCCCATCCTGCTCCCTTGGTAGTATGGGACTGAGGCATGGAAATGGATGTTATGTCACTGAGAGAAGGCTGAGAGAACTTCTGTCTGGGGCAGTCAAAACTTATTTTAACATACTTACCAACATCTCCATAAACATACAGGCCCCTCGGAGGTTTCCTCCTTGAAAAAAGCTGCAAATTAAGAACAAATTATAAATTGCTAATATGGAAATAATTTAAATATAATCATATATACAGCGTTCTTAACTGTGCTACATACAAGACTAAGATGGGCTATTATACTTAATAAGTAATCATTTAAATTTTAAAAATTTATGTAAAAGACTTTGAAGCCCAACTTTAATAAAGAAAGCCATGAGCATAATAGCCCAGAGCAAGGGCTATGAACTCACACTACCTGAGTTTACATCCCTGCATCACTTAACCAATTGCCATTGAGTCAACTCTGACTTACGGTGACCCCATGTGCGTCAGAATAGAACTGTGCTCCATAGGGCTTTCTGAGGTAGATTGCCAGGACTTTCTTGCAAGGCACCTCTCGGTGGATTCAAATCTCCAAACTTTCAGTCAGTTAGCAACCAAGTGCATTAACCATTTGCACCACCCAAGGACTACCTGTACCACTTACTAACCATGTAATCTTCCTCCTCTTTCCTAACTGGGTTCCCTCAAAATGGCAATCTAGCTCATTCCCAATAAACAAGAGATCAGAAGAATCTTTCTGGAGAAACTAAACGGTCTCCAAAGAAAAGGCCCAAATGCACTAAAGTATGGGCCTCTCCCCAAAAAAGAGTCAAGACTCTACCCAATCATCTTACAGTGAAGCACACTAGCCAACAAACCTCTAAAGATAGAGCTTTCAACCAGCTTTTAGGACCTTAGATAAGATACAAAAATGAACTGATAGCCAAGAATGAGTAGAATTTTGAAAAAAAACTTCCAAGATGAAAGTCAGAGACAAGAACAAATATACAGGGGAGAAAAAACTTGTAGGAAACAGACTGTGCAGCGAGCAAAAGGGAACTTCAAAAATAAAACTGTAATCAATGTAATTAATATGCTAAGAAAAAATAAGAGAAGCTATTACAACCATAAAGCAAGAACAAAATGCTACTTTTTAAAAAAAAGAACAAAAGAGAGTACTTTGAGATTTAAAATAAAGTTTAGTAAAAATAAAATTTCAGGAAAAACATTAGAAGATAAATTTGAGGAAATGTTTCAAAAAGTATAACAAACAAACAGCAACAATAAAAGACAGAAACTGTAAGAATCAGAGGATTAATTCAGGGGTCTAACATCTGACAAAAAGAAATTCCAGAAAAAAAGAACAGAGAAATAAAGAGACGAGGAAGTTATCTCAGAAATAATGCAAAGATTTTTCGCAGAACTGAAGGACTCGATTTCTAGATTGGGAGGGCCGACTGAGTGCCCAGCAAAATTGAAGAAATAAGACCAACACCAAGTCATAACACTGAAATTTCAGAGCACTGGGGATATAAATAAAATCCTACAAACTTCTGAGGGTGAGGATAATTGGAGAAGAGAAAAAAAAGGTGATATAAAGACTTGAATGAAATTTGAGGGAAAAGTATTTTCAATCTAATCCATCCAATCTATCCATCAAGGGTGAAAATGGACAAATGGCATTTCATACATAAATAAACCAGCTGCCATCAAGTTGATTCAGACTCACTGGGACCCTGTGTGTGTCAGAGTAGAAACGTGCTCCATAGAAGACTGGAGAAATCCGGAGAGTATGGCCCCTGGGTACCCTTTTAAGTCAGTACCAAAGTCACTCCTGAGGTTCACCCTTCAGCCAAAGATTAGATAGGCCCATAAAACAAAACGAGACTAAGTGGGCATACCATCCCAGGGGCAAGGACGAGAAGGCAGGAGAGGACAGGCAAGTTGGTAATAGGGAAGCCAAAGTGGAGAAGGGGAGTGTTGACACATCGTTTGGGGGGGCAACTAATGTCACACAACAATATGTATATTAATTGTTTAATGAGCAATGAATTTGCTCTGTAAACCTTCATCTAAAGCAAAAAAGTAAATAAATAAAATACAATTTAAAAAAGAGATTAGACAAGAAAGCAAGAGATGCAGAAATGGGGGAAGAGAGAGATGCCAAGCCATGTGAAGACTGCCCAGGAGCAGAAGCTCAGAAGAGACAAGGACCTTCCTCTAGAACCGACAGAGAAAGATAGCCTTCTCCTAGAGCCAGCACCTTGAATTCAGACTTACAGTCTCCTAAAGCATAAGAAAATTAATTTGTTAAAATCAAAAAAAGAAAGAAAGAAATGTGCTCCATAGAATTTTCAATGGCTGATTTTTCAGAAATAGATCTCCAGGCCTTCCTTCTGAGGCCCCTCTGGGTAGACTCAAACCTCCAATCTTCTGGTTAGCAGATGAGCGCATTAACCATTTGCACCTCCAGAAATTCCACACATGGTCACAAAAAACTTCACACACACACAGAGAAAAACACAGGCTCATGAAACAAAAAGGATCCCTGGGAAGGGAAGCCCTGATAAGATGAAGGGTTGCTCCAGGGCCACAGTGGAACAACAGGTCAAGAAAAGCAATAAAGTCCACACCAAATCAGGAGGGTAGAGGGCTCCAAAGGTGAAACAAAATGGAGGGAGCTTCTCTTTGCCTGATATTATTAACCTAAATAACCATCCTGAATGTTTTGTTACACTTTGATGAGTAACCTTGAAACTTTGCAGCAATTGCTAGACGCCTGTGTAAAAACCAAGGTAAGCCAGAGCAGAGAGAATTCAGAGGGTAAAAGCAGAAAGAAGGTTATACCACTTAGCACCAACAAGAGCAGTCAATATTTTGGCAGAGAACATTCTCAAAAACTTCATTTTAGGATCTAGTTAATAATGGCTTCATTTTTGGTTTAGAATCCATGGATTCACTCCAATCCACCTCAGATTCTTCTCTCACTTTGCTGTTTCTCTTAGCTTTCTCTACTAAACCCAGCCCCCAATTCCAGCATATCTCTTCTAGATCTCGCCATGGTTAGGCCAGACAAAAAGCCCCCCTTTGCTTTGATTTGGAGCCCTGATGGCCCAGTGGTTAAGAGCTATGGCTGCTAACCAAAAGGTCTGCAGTTCAAATCCACCAGCTGCTCCTTGGAAACCTTATGGGGCAGTTCTACTCTGTCCTATAGGGTCACTATGAGTGGGAATTGAGGAATTGATTCTACAGCACCATGTCTGGTTTTTTGGTTTTGCTTTGATTCTGTCAACTGGGAGGGCTTCCTTGTGTTTCTCTGCACATTAACACTCCATCCATGCTCTCCTCTGTTGTTTTTTTTTCCTTCTGAACACTTTATTGTGCCTTAGGTGAAAG
Organism: Elephas maximus indicus; assembly: GCF_024166365.1. Lineage (NCBI taxonomy): Eukaryota > Metazoa > Chordata > Mammalia > Proboscidea > Elephantidae > Elephas > Elephas maximus. The sequence continues at coordinate 174,143,500 of NC_064819.1, read as the reverse complement.
TTTACAGAGCAAATTAGTTTCCCGTTCAATAATTTAATAAATTGTTTGTGACACTGAATGCCATCCCTGCAATATGTCAGCACTCTCCTCCTTTCCACCCCAGGCTCCCCATTTCCATTTGTCTGGCTTTCCTGCCCCTTCTGCCTTCTCATCTTTGCTTTTGGGCAGGTGTTGCCCATTTGGCCTCGTATACTCAATTGTTCTAAGGAGCACATTTCTCAACACTCCATCTATTCTTAAATCTCAGCTGAAAGCAGATTTCTACTCTTGCCAAAACCTCTTAATTTTTCTTGTTTTGCTATTTTACGTGAAACATCTTTGTGCATTGGTTATTCCATTTTCGACTTGCCAGCAAAAATGTTATGCTCTTAAACAATTTTAGAACAGCATCAAATTGGAAAACTTGCATAAAGTCTAATAATCTCTGAGTATGTTCTATGTACTAGAAATCTTTTGAAAGCAACATTCTGTATTAAGTAACTAGGAGTGTCATGGGGATTCATAATTCTTCGCAACACATTTTGCAGAAATAGTTTAGGACCACTCTAGTACTATTCACATGATATAATCAATATATACTGAATAAAGGGAGTTCAAGGCAAAAAAAATTAACAAAGATGAGAAAAAAGATGTCACAGAGAGAAACCAATGGTACTGGCAAAAATAACACTCAGGTTCCTCTCTTCTGCTTTACCCACTTGATAACATATTTAGAAAGGGCACTTTGGCAGACATATATACAATATATTATGCCATATATATAATATATTTGGCACAATATATTACATACACAATTTACATTGAATTATATTTTACAATAATATTTAGAAGATGATAAAAGGGTGCTGTTGCAGAATACCAAAGGAGAAGATCCTTCAAACATCTGAGATCACAAACACCTAGTATGACGTGAACACTGTTTAACTTGAAGATCTTACTACAAATAAATTGATAAACAAAATGGATGCCCCGTAACAATAAATATATTATGTACTCCAAGTATTTTCACTTATAGAGTCAAGCTAGTTTTCTTTTAATAAAATTTCCATCTTTAATAACTACTGAAAGTATTGTAAGGTATTTAAGAATCTATGGGGAGCCCGGATGCCACAGTGGTTAAAAGCTATGGCTGCTAACCAAAAGGTTGGCAGTTTGAATCTACCAACTTCTCCTTGGAAACACCATGGGGCAGTTCTACTCTGTCCTGTAGGGTCGCTATGAGTTGGAATCCACTTGACTACAATGGATAAGCATCTATTATTTTAATGGGAAAATCAGAAAATTGAATGGTGAACTGTAAGACTATTTAGAAGGCTATAAAATGGGTCCTAAAGAAACGTTAAATTCTTTATCAATAGTAGTGGTTTCAAGGAGAGTTAGGTCCACCCAGTTTTCTTCAAAATGACTATAACTCACACAGAAACCCACATCACTTACATGATTGTCATTTCCATTTTCTCACAACTTACCCTGTTTTTCAGTTCCATTAAATTTCTTATTCTTAATGCTTTGAATTCGCTAATTTGTTCTTACGTCTTAGAGATCACAGGCAACTGACCATGATCTCTACCCTTGCACAGTTCCTCCTCGCTGGTTATTCTTGTGCTTTCGTCCCCCAGGTGCCTTCTCTGTCCTGCTTTGTACCCCAGGGGGCTAATCTTGAGGGTTGCCTTCTGGCTGGGTTCAGCTGGTGGGAGGCTACTTACAGGAGATAGAAGGGAGGAAGGGTGGAGGGAAGTCCAGGTCTTTCTTTCTTTTCCCTCCCTGCTGAGTCTGTCTGGTAGAGCTGCATCCCTCCCAGACCATCAGGTGGTCCATCCTTCATCCCACCAGTTCTCACCAGGCCCTAATCCTCCATCCCCGGTTTGCTGCCTTAGCCCTGCCCACACCTCTCTAAGTAGTTGCTTGATTCAGTCTTTATTTGAAACATCTGAAGTAAACTGTTTCCTACTAGTACTCTGACACATCCCCAACCCCCAAAACTCACACAATTAACACTAGACTCAGATTTGAAAGTCTGGATTTGAATCAGTGTCTCTACTGACCAGCTGTAAGATCTGTCATAAATTACTAGACCTTTCTGCATCTTATGTAACTTGTAAAATAGAATGACGGCACCTTTTCTAATGGATTAGTGATGAGAATCCAATGACACTGCACTATAGATTGTGCAGGTGATAAACATAAGGATGGTGTTCGAAGACAGTGATGATCTCTCACCTATCTCCAGTAAGCCTAAAAGAAAGAATGCTGGAGATGGAGCAAAAATAATCTGGTATTTATTACTTATATGACCCTCCTATTTATTAGCTACTATTTGGTCTCCATGAGTCACTGTTGACTCAAAGGCAGCTATCTATTTCTTAGATATGTGACCTGGGATAAGCCATGTCAACTCGCTGGCCAACTATTTCCTTCTCTATTGGGTGCACAGCACAGGGGAGTTCCCAGACATGGCCTACTTCTACAAGCCTAATCACAAGGCCCACTTGCTCACACTAAAGACTGCAAACTTCATGTGTTTATTGACACTTGTTACTACTCAAACTTATAGACCATAAAAAAGAAACATCACACTCTTGGACACACCCCTCTCACAGATCTGAACAAAATTAATAAGCTAAAGCTATTTTATATCTATATAAACTTTATACTAAACTGATCAAGAATACATTCAAGAATATACAAGCCATGGCCTCATTTACCCTGAGACCAGAAGAACTAGATGGTACCCAACCACCACTACTGACCGTTCTAATCAGGGTCACAATAGATAGACCCTGATAAAATGGGAGAAAAATGTGGAACAGAACTTCAAACTTCATTTAAAAAAAAAAAAAAGACCTACTGGACTAGTAGAGACTGGAGAACTTCCCTGAGACTATTGCCCTAAGATACCCTTCTAATCTTAAACTGAAACTAACCCCTGATGTCACCTTGTAGCTAAATAACAAATTGGCTTAAAAAATAATATTACCCTGTAAGTACTGTGCTCCTTTAAAAAAAATCACCCACATGAGACCAAATAGTCAACATTTACTTTAAAAGGGGGCAGAGAAACTAGATTAACGAAAATGGAACAACTAGAAGGGAAATAACAAGACTATTCACACATTGTGAAGAATGTCATCAATGTCATTTAACGACTTGTATAGAAATTGTTGAATGGGAAACTAAACTGCTGTATAAACCTTCACCAAAAACACAATAAAGTATTATTTAAAAAAAGAAAAGAACACATGGAACAATTCAAATACAGTCCATGTGTTAAGCCATAAAGGAAAGCACAATCAATTCTAAAGAATCAATGTTCTCCAACCATAACATGATAATAAATAATATTAGAAATAAATGATGGAAGGGTAGCTTGAAACATCTCATACTAAGATATCTACCTTCCCTTTACAGTCACCCAGACTCCTGAAGATTGCTGAAATAAAAAAGTCTCATAACCCTGCAGAGTGGACCCCTCACCAGGCCCTCTTTACTGTCAACCATTCTGTTTTCTTCTGCAGCAATTCTATGGAATCTCAGCTCCCTTCAAGCTGAAAAATACTTCTTCCATCATTTTCAGCAGCTAATGTCTCCTGCTTCTTCACAGCAAGAAAGTAAATGGCATTAGGGACTTCAACTTCCTATAAGAACTTGCAATCTCACCCATGTCTACATCCTTCCTGCCTCCCTTCCTCCCATAACAAAAGAAGATAGTTCCTCTTCCTACCCAACCTTCTATCATAGGCTGGATCTCGAACCACCCTCTTTCTTAGGAACCATGGCCTTTCAAATTAAATTTCTCTTTTTCTTGTAATTCTTTTCATCAATATCTTTTAAAATGTCTTCCTGTGAATTTAATTTTACCACATTGAAGTGAGAAAAGTGTTTCCAAGAAAGACATAACCCAGCAGCCATATTGAAAACACTAAAATTAAAAATTTGGCCAGCAAAAAAATTTAAAAACAGGTAAAAAGGCAAATAATAAACTGCAAACATTTTGAAACATTTATTACAGACCAAAACTTATTTCCTTAAAAAACAAAGAAAAAAAAGAGCTTTTATAAATCAATAAGAAAAAGATTAATAACCCAATTAAATATGTAAAGAACATCAACAGGCAATTCCTTGAAAAATAAATATAAATGGCTTAAACATCTAAAAGAGTACTTAATTTCATTCACTGCTTATTCAAATTCAAATTTAACTGATGTCCTATACTTTTATTTGTACTTGCTAAATCTGGAAACCCTATTAATTATATACTATTATTAAATCGATGTTAAATCTCTTGGGTGTGATAACAGTATTAATCATTACTCGGTCTAGCATACTATTGAAATTTTTCAAAATAAAAAGTTGGCAATAAAACAAATTTTGGTAAGGTGACTCATTACAGTATTACCTTTACTTTGGAACTAACTCTAGAATTTCTAACACATACCAAGAACATCGAGAACTTTTCCAAAAATATTTGCACAACTGCTTCAAAACTATTCCTTTATTTTAACTGCTGCAAATTAAAAGTACATATGTCATCCATTACTCCAAATATTTTGATATAATGATTTTAACTATCTTTTGTTCCCTGTAATATTAAAGTTCTAGCATTAAATTTATTAAATTTCTGATTATAACAATTTGAAGATGCAAATGACTTTTTAATGCCTCATGCATTCAAACAACGAATATTTATAAGTGCATATATGGAAACCCTGGTGGCGTAGTGGTTAAGAGCCACGGCTGCTAACCAAAAGGTCAGCAGTTTAAATCTACCAGGCGCTCCTTGGAAACTCTATGGGGCAATTCTACTCTGTCCTATAGGGTCACTATGAGTTGGAATCCACTCGCCGGCAACAGGTTTGGCTTTTGCTTTGGAATACCTGAGTCGTACAAACGGTTAATGTGCTCAGCTGCTAAGAGAAAGGTTGGAGGTTTGAGTCAGCCCAGACACACCTCAGAAGAAAGGCCTGAAAATCAACTTCCAACAAATCGTCCATTGAAAACCACAGGGAGCACATTTCTACTCTGACACACATGGGATCACTACGGGTCAGAATCACCTCAGCAGCAACTAGTGGTGGTAGTGGTAGTGAATATGTGCCACTGGCAGACAAAGGACGTGAGGCAACTTCCCCAGCCAATCCCTACATGTTCACTCACTCCTAACTGACATTTGATTCCAGACTAACTCTGGTGAAGCTATGGTAAATCTGATCTACCTTAAATCAAATTCACAGTGACCCTATAACACAGGGTAGAACTGCCCCACAGGGTTTCCAAGGCTGTAAATCTTTACAGAAGCAGACTGCCACATCTTTCTCCTGAGGAATAGCTGGTGAATTTGAACCGCCGACCTTTTGGTTATCAGCCAAGCACTTAACCACTGCACCACCAGGGCTCCTTTGGTCTACCCTAGTCTACCACTAATTAAGAAGGATATGTAGGACATAAGTAAAATTCTTAAACCAATCTAGAGTCCACCAAAAGAAAGATGTGGGAGCTATCCCTTAGTCTGAACCCTGTTGAGGTTCTGAATTTGAGGAATTAAATTGGCCTTCCAGGCATCTTCTGGGTTAGCTAAGAATTGATGGTAAGGAGGGAATGAGAAGGCATACACATTCACAGAGAGACGCATGAATATAGGAACTCACAGAGACACCTATACTCTCACATGGAAACATGGGTAGACTCACAGCCACCCCCAAGAACTGCCTTCTGAGTCAGCATTCTTTTGTGAATCTTCAGTGATGACTTCATTATGTATTCATTCCACAAATATGGCTTGGACATTGAACATCCACTTTGTGGTAGGTAGTAAACTGGGTTCTGCAGACCCAGAAGACCCAGAAAACAAAGACACAGCATTTATCAGAGGAGGACATGGCCGCCAAGTAGGCAATGTGAGAAGGGCCATAACAAAAGGTTGGGGGCAGCCTCAGCAAAGACCCAGAGGCAAGAGAAGGTGGCAGTCATGTCCAAGGATTTGCAAGTAGCTCATTATGGCTGGAGCTTTTATTGCCAGCAGGGAACAACGACAGAAGAAGCTGGCAAGAAGTAAGGACCAGCCTTTCAAGGATTTTGTCGAAACTGCTAATGCATTTGTTCTTTATCCTGGGGGCACAGAGAAACTTTAAGCAGGAGAATGGCATGATCAGATATATCTGTTAGAAATACCATTCTTGAGCCCCAGACACCCTTTTAACTCAGTGCTGAAGTCAATCGTGCGCTTCACCCTTCAGCCAAAGATTACACAGGCCTATAAAACAAAATGAGACTAAATGGGCACACCAGCTCAGGGGCAAGGATAAAAAGGCAGGAGGGGACAGGAAAGCCGGTAACAGGGAACCAAAGGTTGAGAAGGGGAGAGTGTTGACATGTCATGGGGTTGGCAAACAATGTCACAAAACAATATGTGTATTAATCACTTAATAAAAAAACTAATTTGCTCTGTAAACCTTTATCTAAAATACTATATATATATATATATATGTGTATCATCCTTGACATAGACTGGAGATCAGTTGAATGGGGGGAAACTGGGGGCAAGAATACCACTATGAAAGAAAGAATGAAAGCCTCATTGGAAGTAGTAGCACACAATACAATGGAGAGGGAATGAATGGGGAGGTATACTGAAAAGATAAATTGGAGAACTAACTGAAACAGTCTTGGGAAAGGGGCTCTGAGGAGAAAGATGTTGATGTGGCTCTTTTAGAACAGGATATGAATTCCAGGGACACAAAACAAAAAGTTTAAATTAGGAGAAGAGGGAAAAGTAACATAAGCAAGGAAGTTCTTTAGCAAGCCCCTCCTCTTTAACTCCTGCCCCCATCTGCTCCATGGAGGGGCAATCCCAGTGGCAGGTAGAGATGTGATGCTGGGAGAAATGCTGTGGGGGCTTTTTTGTGCTTCAGCGGGACAAAGCAACTGAAGGCAGCTCTGTGGTGCTCTCCCTTGCCATGAAGGGTCTATGTATTGCCTTGGAGCTGTGCCTCATGACTGTGGCAGTGTGGCCTGAACCAGGAGTCCAGGTCCTGACAGTTCCACATTTATTTCCATGGAAGATGATGGCATGGGTAGCAGTTGTTTGATTTTTTTTTTTTTTTTAAATCTTTCTCTTGTTTTGGAATAGAGGTTTTCACATAGTTAAAAATCAACCGTAGAAAGCAAAATCAGCTTACTAATTAATTAGCAAAATATCTAATTCTTGAAAAGCTTAACACTATTAAAAGAAGACATGATTTCCTAGAGTATTCTGTAGAATCCCTGGGTGGTGCAGTTAACACAGAAAGGCTGGAGGTTCCAGTCCACCCAGAGGCACCTTGAAACAAAGACCTGGAAATCTACTTCTGAAAAATCATCCATTGAAAACCGTATGGAGCACAGCTCTACTCTGACTCACACAGGGTCCCCATGAGTCAGGTTCAACTCAAAAGCAAGTGGTTAAGAGTATCCTTAAAAGATGCTGGCTTCATAGAGAATACCCAGAAACAGCAAGCATAAAGGCAATTGGTACATAGGTACAAACTCTAAATTTCAGTCTGAAATAGATTTCATGGAAAAATAACTGAAAAAAGAGAAATCTAAACAATTCAGAGCTTGACAAATTGATTGGTGACTTTACAAGACAGATACAATCACTGGAACATAAATCAAAATCTATCACATCTCATGGCTTTTCCACATAGAACATCTGGCAGAAAGCACACTAAATATGGTAATTCATCTGAAAAGAGATCTTTTCACTCAAACTCCTCTGCTCAGAATCTCACCCTTACTACTAGGCTTTCCCCCACCTTTTCCTCCAATTCAAAGTCCTGGTTGCCAGTGGATCCAAGGGGACAATTCTTGAGACAGAGACATCCATTCTCCTGCCCCATGAATACTTTCTGCCAAGGGGTTTTTCTGGCCCACCACATCCTTCACCAGCAATGAGTACTGTCTATCCACCAAGAAGTCTTCCTGATTTTCCTCTTTTTTTTTTTTTTTATGTTCTAGATTTTCTGCCACCAGCCCCATTTCCTAAAAATAGTAGAGAATTACCTTTAGGGTTGATTACATCTTCACACAAACTTACAACTAAACATCTTAAACCTGAGTGAGAAACTGGAGATTTTTTTTTGTCCCTCTTTAAAAATCATTCTGAATTCTCAATTTTTGTTTAGAAAACTACAATTATTTAACTAATATGCTTTTGTCCAAATGGAAGCTTTATAGAATAATAATCCTCAGAAGTGTTTTATAAATAAGGTTGATTTAAGTATTAATTTTATTGAGTACATTATTTACATTTTATTATTACTTTCTGTAAGTACTGCATTTCATTTGATTAACAGTCCATTACGATAGGAACAATGCTGAAATTGTTTGTACAATACTGTAGTTTATTACATTCAGAAACTGGACACCTTTGAAATGACAAAACCATTTCTATATGCCAAAGGCAGTATTTCATTTTAATTTATTTTAATTCTAAGACAAATATGAAAGTAATTTGAATACATTTTTAATTGGCATTTTTTTTAAAAAACATGTTTAAAAAATATTTTAAACAATGTGATATTATTGGTCCTTCTCAGGAGCTAATAGTTAATGCATACAAACTTAAGTAAATATATAATTCTGCACCATGTAATTTTTGTGAGTTTTACGCTATTGTTTTGGAATCTGGTCCATCAAGAGTAAACAACAGTAACTTGATTCATAAAATGTCTTTACAAGGGTCAGAATTTACCAAGTGAAGCAGTAATATAGATTGGAACGAAATTAGGAAAAATAAAATAAAGTCTTATACTGAGGTGGGTTTTCAAAGACTGCTCTCACAGTACTAATGCCTCTTTATGGCCTGCATAATTCTGCTGTCATAACCAAATTCATCACCTTTGGTTTATAATGATGGGTAACACTTCAACCCTAAACATTACAAAATATACCTATACCTCTCTTCTTTAAGTTTATTTAAGGGATTTGATTTAATTTAAAAAAAAAAAAATCTCAGCTATATTGATGGCATTTAATTTCACCTTTTAGAATCACGACAAAATTTAAGATGGAACTGAATACACTGATGAGTTATTCTGGAGTCTGAATCAGGCCCGCTACACTCTCCTTCTCAAACCTCAGATATTAAATGAGTCTTTGGCATTTGTTAGTTCACGGAAAACAATGTAGTTAGACTCCAATCTCACTTCCCTATAGATAATGCCCTTATTGGGTTAGGGTACTACCCTTTTGCTTCAGCTTTCATAGACGTTTGATACAAGACATTTATTTTAAAATATTTCTGGTCTTAAACTATAATTATAGACACTGTCCATTTTGTGCTCAATGTTACTTATGATTTTCTAGTGGATAAAGTTCCAGTGATCCAGGAAGCTCTGCCCACGTCACACCACTCAAGCTACTTTGCTATTGTTGCTGGGTGCCTTTAAGTTGACTCAGACTCATAGTGAACTTACCAGTTCCAAGAAGAAGAATGGTCAGAATAAGTGGTCACTCATGCAGCTGGAGGAAAGGGAAGAACTGAGAGCAAAACAGCAAACTGCCCAGGGGCCTCTGAAGAATCCTGGATAAATAACTAAAGGGATCCAGACAACTAGGCTCCTAGCACCTCCTGAGAGACAAGTCCAGACCCCAGGCACTCCAGGTATCCTTGCTCACAGCCTCCAGGTGCTAGAAGCCAGGATGAGGAAAACACCAAGATCTTAGAATTGGCCTGATTCAAGGCAGAGCCATTCTTTTCTATCTATAAAATGCACTATTCTTGGGAGTGTGGGGAGAGGAAGTCCAAATAAAAGATAGTAGGAAGTAGGAGGAAGTTGGAAATAATAATTTCTTATTAGGGAAAGACAAAGTATTTGGTGAGGAGCAGGAGAAATAGGAAAGGAGTTTTGTGACCTCCCAATTCCCAGGTCTCTTGGGCTATAATGTCTCCTCCCGAGAGATGAAAAAACCTGGCTGCCCGAATACTCCTGATTAACGGAAATGGAGGTTTTCAGAAGCGCTCCATACTCTATTTAATTTCCCCTCTCCCTGACTCTAGAAATGCTTGATTTGGCTGTGTAAAAGTAATTCTAATTATAGTGATTTACATGAACTACTTACCATTTATGCCTAATTACCTCATGGCACAATAACAATTATGCATATATTAAATGTGTCAGATTAACCTGGTTGTAAGTGCTATTTGATAACAAAAGTAAAGTGTTCATAAATGCTCATTCTTCATAGTTTCTTGCTCATATATCATGGTCATCTGCTTGTAACTCTTTCTGTTAGAGAAAATAATGTCACATATGCAGGTGATGTTGTTGTTAGGTGCCATCAAGTTGGCTTCTGACTCATAGGGATCCCACGTACAACAGAACGAAACATTGCCTGGTCCTCTCCTGTGCCATCCTCACAATCATTGCTATGTTTGAGCTCATTGTTGCAGCCACTGTGCCATTCCATCTCATCGAGGGTCTTCCTCTTTTTAGATGACCCTCTGCTTTACCCACCATGATGTCCTTCTCCAGGGACTGGTCCCTCCTGAAAACATGTCCAAAGCACATGAGACAAAGTCTTGTCATCCTTGCTTCTAAGGAACATTCTGTATATTACTTCTTCCAAGACAGATTCTTTCATTCTTCTGGCAGTCCCTGGTATGTTCTTCTTTGCCAAAGCCATAATTCAAAGGCATCAATTCTTCTTTGGTCTTCCTTATTCATTGTCCAGTGCACATACTAAGGTGCACTTGACCCAAGCCATAGTATTTTCAATTGTCTCATATGCATGCAAAAGCTGGACAATGAATAAGGTAGGTGATAACAACCTAATATTTTGCTACTTCCTTTTATTGATTAATAAATCTGGCATTTTGTGATTAAGGTGTTTTTATTTTAATATTACAGCTTATACATATGTAGAAAGTTCCTTATGAGTGCAGTGAGGGAAAAAAATGGGTCTGCCGTAATGAATGTTTTAGCATTAACATTAAAAATAAAATCAAATGCTCATGAAACCATAAATCCTATTTACCAAAATTAAGAACTCTACAAATAAAGTTTTTCTACTACTGGAAAACCTAACAGCCCAAATTTTCCTTCTCTGATAATCAGTGTTATGGATTGAACTGTGTTCCCCAAAAATTGTGTTGTAAATCCTAACTTCTACACCTGTGGTTATAATCCCATTTGGGAATGGGTTGTCCTTGTTATGTAAATGAGACATGATTAGTTTAGGGTGTGTTTTCAGTCAATCTATTTTGAGATATAAAAGAGATTTAAAAAGCAAAGCAGGGAAGCAGAAATGGGGGAAGAGAGATGCCAAGCCACATGAAGACTGCCCAGGAGCAGAAGCTCAGAAGAGAAAAGGACCTTCCTCCAGAGTCAACAGAGAAGGCCTTCCCCTAGAGCTGGCACCCTGAATTAGGACTTCTAACCTCCTAAACTGTGAGAAAATAAATTTCTGTTTGTTAAAGCCACCCATTTTTGGTATTTCTGTTATAGCAGCACAAGATAACTAAGATAGAATTTGATACTGAGAAGCAGGGGTGCTGCTCTAACAAATGCCTACAATGTGGAAGCAGTTTTGGAATTGAGTAATGGGGAGACACTGGAAGGGTTTTAAAGTGCCTAACGGTAAAGCCCAAGTTGCCTTGAAGAGACTGTTGGTAGAATTACGGATGTCACAAACAATTCTGGTGCAGGCTTGAAAGGAAGTGAGGGGAGCTATACAGAAAATGTCCATTGTCTTAGAGAATACATATGGTACGAGCAACAGAATGTTTCTAGAAATGCAGACATTAAATGTGCTTCTGGTGAGGCTTTAAAAGAAAATGGTGAACATGTGATTGGACAATGAAGAAAGGGCAGCAGTGCTTTTTATGCAGTGGCAATGAAACTCATCTGACTGGAACCATTCCTAAAGCCAACTCTTCAGACAGGGATTGGACTGGACTATAAGACAGAAAATGATACTGGTGAGGAGTGAGCTTCTTGGCTCAAGTAGACACATGAGACTATGCGGGCAGCTCCTATCTGGCAGCAAGATAAGGAGGCAGAAGGGGACAGGAGCTGGTTGAATGGACAGGGGAATACAGGGTGGAGAGAAGGACTGTGCTATCTCATTAGGGGGAGAGCAACTAGGAGTACACAGCAAAATGTATTTAAGTTTTTGTATAAGAGACTGACTTGATTTGTAAACTTTCACTTAATGCACAATAAATAAAAGAATAAATTTTTTAAAAAGGGAAAACTGATCTATATGTTAGGAATCAACATAGTAGTTATTTGAGGAAGGGGAGTGTGTAGGAATTGGGAGAAGTGGATACAAGAGGAATTTGTAGGTTATTGTAATGACCTGTTTCTTGATTTGGGTTCTGGGATGGTCACACTGAGAAAATTTATTGATCTGTACACTTATGATTTGGGTGTTTATATATGTTATACTTCAATAAAAAGTTTACATAAAAAAAACTTGTCTGAATTATGTTCAAATGTTTGGTGGAAGGTGATCTTGTAAGTGATGAACTTTATCTTGCTGAGGAGATTTCTAAGCAAGGTCTTAAAGGGGCTACATGGTTTACCCCTGCCACTTAAAGTAAAATGAGAGCGGAAAGAGACAGACTTAAAAATGAGCTGTGCAAAATGAAACAAAACTTAAAGATCTAGAAAATTCTGTTGTACAAACTAAGGACATGTGTCCTAGAATGTTCACCAAGAATGTGGCTACACATCTTTTGTTACAGAGATTAAGCCTGTGGCTGATGGAACCAACTAGCGCAGAGAAAGAACAAAAGGAGAGAACGCTGTCTGCCTCTTGGAATTCTATAGGCAGAAACAGGACAAAGGAGCTACATCTGTTGTCCTCCAAGAAAAGAAAAGAACCATCCCTGGACCAACTCGGAGATCAGTAAAACTGTTGGAAGGAGCACAGGGAGCAGAGCTGAGGCTCAGTCTCAAAGAGTGGGGCCACAGCCTCTGGGATATCAAAGGGTAAAGCCATGGCCTCCTAGGTTTCCAAGGGTCAGATCTTCACCAACTCAGTTCCAGAGTGCGAGGCTGCCATTCAGTTTGGCCAACAGGATGGGGCTGCCGCCCAAAGCTGAGGGGGCAGGGCTGCTATGCCCAAGGGGCAGAAGAATGGGTCCTGCTGGGGGCCAAGGGGGTAGGGTCATCACTCAAATGGACTACGAGAATGGGGCCACCCAAAGCCAAGGGTTGCCATCCCCGCAGGCCTGGAAGGCAGAGCTGAAGCCCAGGACCGAGGGGCCTCCACCCAGAATCCAGACAGAATGGCCAACATCCACTGCCTGGAGGGCAGGACCCTTGTCCAGATGACCCCAAAGAACAAAGGATTATTTTCAAGCCCTGAGAGCTAATGTAAATTGTTCTGCTGGGTTTTAGACTTGCTTGGTGCCCATTATTTCTTCTTGCCCTCCAATTTCTTCTATTTGTAATGGAAATATCTCCCTTGTGCCTGTTTTACCACTGTACTTTAGAAACAGATAACTTGTAATCTAGATTTTACAGGTTTGCAGATGAAGAGGAATTTTGCCCCAGGATGAAATACACCTAAAGTATCAACCATATTTGATTTAGATGATTCAGAAGATGAGATTTTGGACTTAGAGTTGATTTATGATTTTTGGATGATGTGATGGGGTGAATGTGTTTTGCATGTGGCAAGGGCATGAATTTTGGGGGCCAAAGGGTGCAATGCATTCCCCAAAAATATGTGTTTTAAATCCTAACCTCTAGGCATGTGGTTATAATCCCATTTGAGAACGGGTTGTCTTTGTTATGTTAACGAGGCAGTATTAGTGTAGGGTGTATCTTGAGTCAGTCTCTTTTGAGATATAAAAGAGATAAACAAATCAGCAGAGCAGAGACAGGTGAAGACAGAGGCCAAGCCACATGCAGACTGCCCAGCAGGAGAAGCTCACAAGAGACAAGGACCTTCCTTCAGAGCCGAGAAAGAGGGAAAGTCTTCCTCTACAAACAGCACCCTGAATTTGGACTTCTAGCCTCCTAAACTGTGAGAAAATAAATTTCTGTTTGTTAAAGCCATCCACTTGTATTTCTGTTATGTCAGCATTAGATAAATGTCATGTATATTAACTTGGTTAGGCCATGATTCCCAGTATCCTGTGGTTGTCCTCCATTTTGTGATTATAATTTTATTTTAAAGAGGATTAGGGTGAGGTTGTAAGACCTTTACCAGGTCACATCCCTGATCCAATATAAAGAGAGTTTCCCTGGGGTGTGGCCTACATCACCTTTTATCTCTCAGAGATAAAACGAAAGGGAAGCTAGCAGAGAGGGGGACCTCATACCACCAAGAAAGCAGTGCCCGGAGCAGAGCATGTCCTTTGGACCTGAGGTTCCTGCACTGAGATGCTCCCAGACCAAGGGAAGACTGATGACAAGGACCTTCCTCTAGAGCCAACAGAGAAAGCCTTTACCTGGAGCCAGCACCCTGAATTCAGACCTCTAACTTACTGGACTGTGAGAGAATAAACTTCTCTTTGTTAAAGCCATCCACTTGTGGTATTTCTGTTACAGCAGCACTAGATGCCCAAGACAGTAACTAAGATAATCGGCGTATCAGTGTTTAAGTTCAGAAGAAATCTGCCTGTGGCACCTTTCGACCTCCAAAAACTAAACCATTTATATATACGTTTTACTCAAATTAAGTTCTATGTTTGAGTCTTTTTCAATGTTTCGAAGATTTGGCAGGCTTATGATCTCTGGGACAAACACTACCACAAAGATATGTTGCTCTATCTGTGCTAAACACTTACATATGCTTTAGGATTTAACAAACGTAAATTTTCATGGGACATGTTTGAAACTCTACCTGACACATCAAATCTTCCACTGACATAAGATTATGACTATATAATAAAACCATGATTATTGCAGTGGATTAATTACTTTTGTGTGTGGCCTTTCTAGCCATGGTCTTGTAACTCCCACCTAAGTGACTGTGCAATACGGTAATGGTGACCTACAAAGGGGATTGGTCAGTTTTGCCTTAAAAGAAAGCCAATTCCAGAGCAGAGAGGAGGAGCCTACCATCACCAAGGAAGGAGAGACCAGCAGCAGAGACCCAGCAGCAGGAGATGGTGCAGTGGGCTTCCCGGCCCACAGAGAGAGAAAGCTGAGTGCCTTTGGGCAGAGAGGCCCAGGGCCAGGGAGAGGTGTACCTGCAAGCACAGCTGGGGACAGGCTATCCTGATGGAAGAACTATATCTTTGAGTGTTCCTGAGCCTGAACTGTAAATGTTACTTCCCTAAAAGAAACGCATAATGGTGAGTACTGTCTGTGAGTTCTGTGTGGCACTGCAATGAATTATCGAACCCAGTAGAGAGTGTTGTGGGAGGGACAGTTGGTGTCAGACTTAGTAAAGAGGGTGGAGACAGGACACTTGTCTGTCTTCCACCTCATAGGAATCAGCCCTGGGCTGTTGATTCTGGCTCTCCTTCCCCCTTGTGGGGTTGGAGGAGGTCAGACACCACCCTCAAGCTGTTTTTACAACAGGACAAAGAGAGAACGGTGCCTGCTTCTGCCTGCAGAAGTCAGGGCAGGAAGCTGAAAAAAGCTCCCTGTGAAGCAGGAGTTGGAAAGGGGAGATGTTATCTTTCCTGTGACCTACGTAGATACCATAAAAGGTGACACCACCCAACAAGACTAAGTGCAAGGGCAAGAAGCCCCAGCAGAATGAGGTGGTGTGCGGTGCTCCATCATCGGAGGTCAGGAAATGGTGCAGTGTGGAGGTCCAGGTGGGTGGTCTTAAAGAACCCACCAACATGTCCTTCAACAAAGAGCTATCATGTCCACATTTATCACACAAAAGGCCCTAACAGCTGTTTCATTCTAATTCTTCATCCCCCTCACTCCGACCCTAGAGAAGCCAGGCAAGCAGAGAAAGGAGGAGAACTAATCACTCCCTCTTTCCCACTGCTGATTCCTGAGTCAGGCCTGAGCTAGAGGAAGGAGGAAAGCTTTGAAGTGCATAGAAGCTTTCATTTAGACTGGGCAGCATTCTTCAAACCTAAATATGAAGTGGTTTGAATTACTGAAGGTAAATAAATGCTATGGAACACCAAGAGGTCAGGAATGGAGATCCAACAGAGCTTCTTCAAAAAAAACTGGTGGGAAAATTTCAAGCTGTTTTGTGATTGTACCCAACTGCATTTAATCCATTTTATAAAATGCTTACACTTTTAACTATTCAACCTTTAATATCACATAAACCTCACCTTTGAAAAAAGACCCTCTGCCTCTATACTGTATCCTTTAAGGTCCTCATGTAATTTCTGCAAACACTGCATGACTTTTCTTTGATGTTCATCATCCTTTAGCTCATGGGCTTTGATCAGAAAGTCATAGTGGTCCAGAGGTCCATGGCAAACAGCCAAAGCTTTCAAATAAGCCTCTGTCGCAGCAGTTAGGGGCACACTCTCAGATGTCTGAACTGTATAGGCTGTAAACAAAAGTACACATAAAATTTTAGACTTTCTTAAATGAAGATCTTTCACAATGTTCTACATATGTTTCTTAATGGCCACATTCAAGCTTTTCAACAGCTGTAAGTGTATATATTTGGGCAGTTTTTGTAAATACCATTTTTATAAAATAATACAAAATATATTTTGCACAGTAAACCTATTTAGAATTGTTTCACTTTAATGGAAGGAAATAAACCCCAAAACCATGAACTATAATTGTAATCCCTCTCCTAAGAAGCCTGGCAAGCTATAGACTCTCTGCTTTGCCTCCACTCCATTAGATGAGCCACCTGCGTTTACCAGAGCCTTCCCAAAACCAGGGATGGTGTCTTTCTTTGAGTAAGGCCTATTCCTGGTTCTGATGCACCAAGGCAGAGACTAGTCACAAACAATTTTCTACTGCAGTTTTACTCTCTATTCAAAACAACACAACATTCAAATATTACCACATTGATGTCAGCTCTCTGTTTATGAGATTTCTTCCCTTTTCCATAACCTTTTGAGGGCTGAACACAGAGGGCGAGGACACAAGGGGTACCTGTTTAAATGATGGGTGGTGTTCTGATCCTTCTTATAGCCTTTCCTAGGTCAGAAATGATTGCTTGTGGTGACTTCCAATCATAATTCCATTCCTTATCTGGGGTAGGTTCAATGACCAGGTAGGCTCATTGTTTAAGAAACAATAATAAACATGAGCAAACTGGCACATTTTTTAGAGAAAGATTTCTCAAAGGTACTTTGAGAGTATTTCATTTATTTCACTGAATACCATGTTTCCTTTGTTGCAATAATAAGAAAATTATTTACTAAGGAGAAAATTAACAGTCACAATGTTATTTCCATCTTTTTCCCAAGAGAGGAGAAAAATCATTGAATAAGCCAATGTTCAGGATGGGGCAGGGCTGTCTTCCAATATTTATTCTCCTTTTCTGAAGAGAAATTTTTAACTGGGCATGTGACTGCCCAGTTAAATATTATATTTTCTGGCCTCTCTTGCAGCCAGGTATGGTCATGTGGCCAGGTTCTAACTAATGAGACGTGAGCAGAAATGTGTAGTCTTAGTCTACATCCTTAAAGGGAAAGAACAAATTCCCCTCTTCCTTTTCCTCACCACCCCCAATGGAATGAAAGCGTGATGACAGCAGCTGGACAAGCAACTAGGTGACAAGATGCACACAGAACGCTGAGCAAGGCAGAGCAACAAGATAGACAGAGCCTGATTCCCTAACAACACGGTGCAGCCAAACCAGCAACACCTGGATTTTTATGTAAAAGAATAATAAACTTCCATTTTGCTTTTAAAGCAGCACATTTTGGGGTCTCTTTGTTACAGAAGCCTCTTTTGTACCCTACTACTACTACAGGAGGCTCAAAATGACTACCCGCCTGTCAGTTTGTCATACTGTGGTGGCCTGCATGTTGCTGTGATGCTGGGAGCTATACCACCAATATTTCAAATACCAGCAGGGTCAACCATGGTGGATGGATTTCAGCAGATCTTCCAGGCTAAGACAGGCTAGGAAGAAAGGCCTGGTAATCTACTTCCAAAAATTAGTCAATGAAAACCTTGTGGATTACAATTCTTCGGCTTGCTTGCTTTAAACTCATCATTAGGAGGGATTTATCAATAGAAGAGGACATCATGTTTGATGAAGTAGAGGTCTAATATGGTCGAAGGAGACGCTCAGCAACATGAACTGACACAATAGTCACAACAATGAACTTGAACTGCTGGTGACTATAAGGATGATGCAGGACCAGGGAACATTTTGTTCTATTGCACATAATGTCAACATGAGTCAGAGCTGGCACAAGGGAAGCTAACAACAACGACAACAAGGCCTACAAAAGAGAATCTGACCATGGGTCTCCTGGAACACTGGGCCTCATAGTTCACTAAGCTGGAGGTATAGATTCGGGGTCCCTAATGGTACCCAGCAATTTGTCATTTTTTTTTTTTAACTATTTTATGGTGTTTTATGTGAAAGTTTACACAGCAAATTACTTTCCCATTTAACAACTTTTATACAAATTTTTCCGGGACATTGGCTACAATTTTCACAATGTGTCAGAATTCTCGTTATTTCCATTCTGTTCATTCTGTTTCCATTAATCTAGCTTCTAGGAAGCATTGAAAGAAGATGGAAGGAATACACAGAGTCACTGTACCAAAAACAACTGATTGGTGTTCAACCATTTTAGGTGGTAGTATATGACTAAGAACCAATGGTACTGAAGGAAGAAGTCCAAGCTGCACTAAAGGGAATGGTGAAAAATAAGCCTCCAGGAAATGATGGAATACATTTTATATGTTTCAACAAACAGATGCAGTGTTGGAGATGTTCACTTGTCTATGGCAAGAAATTTGGAAGACAGCTTCCTAGCCAATCTACTGAAGAGATCCATATTTGTCCCCATTCCAGAGAAAAGTGATCCAACAGAATGCAGAAATTATCAAACAATATCATTAATATCACATGCAAGTAAAATTTTGCTGAAGATCATTCAAAAGCCATTGCAGCAGCACATGGCTAGGGAACTGCCAGAAATTCAAGCTGGATTCAGAAGAGGATGTGGGACAAGGGATATCATTGCTGATATCAGGTGGATCCTGGCTGAAAGCAGAGAATACCAGAAAAATGTTTACCTATATTTTAGTGACTATGCAAAGGCATTCAACTGTGTGGATCATAATATATTATGTATAACATTGCAAGGAATGGGAATTTCAGAACACTTCATTGTACTCATGAGGAACCTGTGTATAGACCAAGAAGCAGTCATTTGAACAGAAAAAGGGGGATACTGTGTGATTTAAAGTCAAGAAAGATGTGTGTCAGGGCTGTATCCTTTCACCACACTGATTCAATCTGTATGTTGAGCAAGTAATCCAACAAGCTGGACTATATGAAGAAGAACACAGCATCAGGATTGGAGGAGGACTCATTAATGACCTGCAATATGCAGATGACGCAACATTGCTTGCTGAAAGTGAAGAGGACTTGAAGCACTTTCTGATGAAGATCAAAGACTACACCCTTCAGTATGGATTATACCTCAACATAAGAAAACAAAAATCCTCCTAACAGGACCAATAAGCAACACTATGATAAATGGAGAAAAGATGGAAGTTGTCAAAGATTTCACTGTACTTGAATCCACAATCAGCACCCACGGAAGCAGCAGTCAAGAAATCAAATGACGTTATTGTGTTGGGCAAATCTGCTGCAAAAGACCTCTTTAAAGCGTTAAAAAGCAAAGATGTCACTTTGAGGACTAAGGTGCTCCTCACCCAAGCCATGGTATTTTCAATCTCTTCATGAAAAGCTGGACAATGAATAGGAAAGGCCAAAGAATTGATGTGTTTGTATTATGGTGTTGGCAAAGAATATTGAATATACCATGGGCTGCCAGAAGAACAAACAACTCTGTCTTGCAAGAAGTACAGCCAGAATGCTCCTTAGAAGGATGTCGAGACTTCATCTCACATACTTTGTTCAGTCCTGGAGGGGAGCAGTCCCTGTAGGAGGACATCATGCTTGGTAAAGTAGAGGGTCAGCAAAAAAGAGGAAGGCCCTCATGAGATGGATTGACATGGTGGCTGCAACAATGGGCGCAAGCATAACAACGATCGTGAGGATGGCACAGGAACGGGCAGTGTTTCATTCTGTTGGCCATAGGGTTACTACGAGTCAGAACCCACTCTATGGCACCTAACAACAACATATATATATACTAGGTCCCTGGGTGATGTGGCATAAACTGCTTGCGCTCAGCTACCAACTGAAAGGTTGGCAGTTTGAATCCACCCACTGGCGCCACAGAAGAAAGGCCTGGAAATCGACTTCTGTAAGATTACTGTCATTGAAAACCCTATAGAGGATGGTTCTACTCTGAAACGTGGGTTCGCCATGAGTTGGAATCGACTTGATGGCAATGGGTTTGGTTTTTGTTTGGATGTTGTCTTAGTTATCTAGTGCCGCTTTAACAGAAATGCCACAAGTGGGTGGCTTTAACAAATAGAAATTTATTTTCTCACAGTCTAGGAGGCTAGAAGTCCAAATTCAGGGCGTCAGCTCCAGGGGAAGGCTTTCTCTCTCTGTCAGCTCTGGACAAAGGTCCTTCTCATCAGTCTTCCCCTGGACTAGGAGCTTTTCCATGCAGGAACCCCAAATACAAAGGATGTGCTCTGCTTGTGGAGCTGCTTTCTTGGTGGTATGAGGTCCCCCTGTCTCTCTGCGCACTTCTCTTTTATATCTCAAAAGAGATTGGCTTAAGACACTATCTAATCTTGTAGATCTCATCAATATAACTGCCACTAATCCATCTCATTAACATCATAGTGATAGGATTTACAACACAGGAAAATCGCATCAGATGACAAAATGGTAGATAATCATATAATACTGGGAATCATGACCTAGCCAAGGTGACAGCTATTTTGGGGGGACACAATTCAATCCATGACAGACATATACGGATGTAAATGCTGGACAAAGAACACTAGATTCAATCATATTAAATGCCATGTATTTCACTTATTTACCTTCTTATATTCTGTCTTCCCACTAGAGTCTATGCTCTTTGAGGGCAATGCTTTTTGTCTGTTTTGTATCCCCAGTGAGTGGTACCTGGTACATGGTAGGTGCTTATTAAATATTTCTAGAATCCTCTCCATTTTCAGATATATCATCCTCTTCATTAGCCATCTCTGTCCTATATCATAACCTTCCCCTTGCTATTAGCTCCTTCCCATCAGTTCAGCCCATCCCCATCTTTAAAAGAATAAAACAATAACAACCATACCAACAAAACCTCCTTGACCCCACAGTCGTGGGCCATCTGCCTTTTCTCCTCCCCTTCACAGCCAAACCACTTGAAAGAGTTGCCTTTACTCTTGTGGCCACTTCCTCACATCCTGTTCACTTCTGAACCTCTATGATCTGGCTTTACTAAGACAGTCTCTGCCAAGGTCACCCAAAGCCCACTGTCGCCAAATCCAGTCGCTATTCCTCAGTCCTCATATCCCTGTTTAGAAACGTAAAATATCTTAAGCTTAAAAGTTATTCACAGGGCCTGTGGCAACAGAGGAAGAAAAAGAGTTGGGAATAGAAGGAGGATATGGAATGTGTGGCTAATTGCCTCCATGAACAACTGCCTCATTTGCCATGAAACCAGAGGAACTGCATGGTGTATGACTACCATTACTGAACATTTTGATCAAAGACTCCAAAGAAGAATCCTGATCAAAAGGGGGAAAATGCAGAACAGAATTTCAAATCCTCACAGAATCCAGACTTAGTAAAGCCATGGAGGCTGGATGAAGTCCCTGAAACAACTACCCAAGATAATCTTTAAACCTTAAACCAAAAATACCCCCTGAAGTATTCTTACAACAAAACAATAGTTTGGCTTAACTAATAAAAAATGGTCTGCCTTGAGCATTATGTTCTTTCAAGAACTATCTATATAGGATCAAAATGACAACAGCAGCTTGAAAGATTAGATAGGAACCTTAGGGGGCAGTGAGTTTATGTTAATGGGGAGTATAAACTCAGAAAAGAAGGGTGAGAATCGTTGCACAACTCGACAAATGTAATCAATATCACTAAATCGTACATGTAGAAACTTGAATTGGTGTATGTTTTGCTGTGCATGTTCTCAACAACAACAAAAAAAGTTATTCATGGGACATATCAGAACTGAGGATAAAATACATTGTTTCTCGTGCTTCTTAGGGCAATCATACTAGACCAAATGAGTAACACCTGCCCAAAAGCAATGACAAGAAGACAGGAAAAGACAGAAAAAAGGACGACAGAAACGGGGAGCCCAGGGTGGGGAAGGGGAGAGTGTTGACACATTGCGGGGACTGCAACCGATGTCACAAAACTGTGTATAAATTGTTAAATGAGAAACTAGTTTACTCTGTAAACTTTCACCTAAAGCACAATAAAAAAAAATGCATTGGTTCTCTTGGTACGTGCCTTTTGAGACACTAAAAGTTCTTCACTTACAATTTTTTTTTCTTACTAATTCAATATCTTTATTCAGTAATATATACTTCATTCCCAATGTTCAGAAAAGAAAACCAAAGTGCACCGAAGACCAATTCAGCTAGGCATCAATTCAGCTAGGAAGCAGAGAGACGAAGAGAGTCAGTCAGACAAGATACTCAAGGCTGAGAGGATGGCCAGTTTAGGCCTGGATAGCAGCTGTATAAACTGAAACACAAAAGACTTTTCAAAAGCCGCACTAAATTAAGTCTGTTACTACATCAGTGTACACAAATTATGGGATGCTGCTGCCATATTATTTTGATTTGTATTAATTTGTCTTATTGTACTCCAAATGGACAGTGGGAAACTGAAGTCCCACACAGTAATCTACAAACATAAACGCAAGATTTTTAGAGGCCCCAAAATTTGCACCATTCTTTCTAATCCCTCAAGTTTGTACTTTATGTCATCACCTTCTCCTAAACTAGGTTCTGGGGATGACCCACTGAACTCCACAGCCTACTTGCTATAAGATATATAATATCTTGATGTCCTACAATCTCATAAAATTACTTGAATAATCTATTATGACTTCCTAGATAGTATTTTAATAATTACTTCTGTTTAGTTTTACCTTCCCCATGGGGGAAAAAATAACGAATTTCTGCAGGCTTTCCACCAGTTCTTAAGTTTTCATCTTAAAACATAAGTTCAGAAGAAATAAAAATCTTCTGAAGTTCTGCAGCCCTGAAGTCTATACTTGTATACGCCACTTAACTCCCTACAGTAACAACAGAATAAACCGCAGTAGCTCTGCTCTTCTTAATGCTACTTGGTAGGCTACAATGTAAAAAGAAAAGGCAATACAACAACACAATCAAAAAAGAAATTAGACAAAAATGAATTGTTACTAATTGCCCTAACATGAACTGGTATAAAACCACAGGTTCTTTTTTCAACAGTCTTTCTTAAAGTCAATGACAAGCTTATGAGGATATGAGGGAGATGTCTGTGAAACTCCTGAAATTAAAAAGATTATGATCATCCTCCAAAAATGTCATTGAAAACAACAAATAAATTAAAGATCATAATTACAATATAAGGAGCAAATATTTGCATTAACATATTATCCATGGGTACCTATATAGCAGACACTTTACATATGTTATTCCATTTTTTTCCCAATGACTTGATGGGATAGGTATTATTATTCCCATTTTATAGATGAGAAACTGAGGCTGAGAGTGGACAAGTGACTTGCCCAATGTCACACAGTTGGTCAACGGTCAAGCTAGGATAGGAACCAAAATATATCTTATTTTTTTAAAATTTTATTCTTAAACTCCATGCTATTCTGGCTCAATATAGTACCTTACAAGTATACAGCGCTTTATACATATCATAGTCGTTCCTTATATGATATTTATGTATGACAACTTTTCTCAATTGCAAATGCTGGCCAAATATTTGCATATAAATATTCTAGTGCATTATTCGTAAATAATCAACCAAGTAACTAAGAAGAATGAAAGGAAATAGTGCTTCCGTTAAATCTTTCTTTTGAATAAACATAAATGATGGAGTCAATATAAGTGCATTTCATTTAAAAAAGAAAGAAAAGTGTGTGTGTGCGTGTATTTATGTGTATTTTTTCTGAAGCAAGACCACTAAATGTATTATAGCCTTCATCAGATTTTCAAACAAGTCTATGAATAAAAACAGGTTAAGAACTACTGTTTTAAAAATAATTGCCAAAATTTAAGAGTTTTGGAAGAAAATATCTATTGATAGCACTTCACATGCATTGAGTGCCTACTATATGCCAGAGACTAGGTTAAGTGACTTAACACAATTATTTCATTTAATCCTCACAATAAACCTATTATACAAATAACAAAAAAAGCCTTGGAAACATGTGTGTGTTCACTCATTCACAATGTCTCAAATACTATTTCTGTCACTGAGAGAAAAGCACTAAACAGAAGAAATTCCTTTCCTTATGAAACCTGCACTCCAGTCAGGGGGAAGACAGAAAAAAAATACACAAGAAAATATCAACCAAACAATAGCTAATAATGACAACAAACTAAAAAAATACATCTCCTAATCTTATCTCATCACGAAAAAGCATCAAAGAAAACCAAATTGAGACATTATTCTGTAAAATAATGGGCTTGTATTTTTCAAAAATATTCACGTCAAGAAAGGAAAAAAAAAAAAAAAAAGGCCAAGGATCTGTTCCAGATGAAAGGAGACAAAAGAGGCATGACAACCAAATGGAATGTGTGATCCTGGATTGGCTCCTTAGGACAACTGACAAAACTGAAATATGGCTATAAAAAAAATATAGATCACATAAATCAAACCCAAACCAAACCCAGTGCCGTCGAGTCGATTCCGACTCATATTCCGACTCATAGCGACCCTATAGGACAGAGTAGATCACGTAAAAGTATTACATAAATGTTAATGTTCCTGTACTTGATAACTTTACTGTGGTGATGGAAAAGATTATCCCTGTCCTTACGAAATATATGAAGGGGTAAAGGGCAAAAATAAAAATGAAATATCAGGTAGGGCTAAGTGTATTGATGAAAATAAGAGATGGATATGCTAGGGCCTCTGACCAGTCACATGCCCGTCCCCAAGGAAATTAATAGACATACAGAGCCTCTAGCCCCAGGCCAGGCCTACTGAATGAGAATTTGGATTTTAACCAAATGCCCACGGGTTTCATGCACATTAAGGTTTGAAAAGTACAACATTAAGTACCAGGAAAAGCCTTTCTTTGGAAGTGACATTTAAGTTGACACCTGAATGCTATGAGTCAGCCATTAAGAAGATCTAAGCAAAAAACATCCCAAGTAGAGGGAACAGATGGGGCAAAAACCCTAAAATGAAATGAGCTTTACCTTTCTTAGGGAGAGAAAGAAGGCTTACGTGGCTGATTCAAATAAGTAAGTCAGAGTGTTAAAACAATATGAGGTTGGAGTGAAAACCAAGAGCCCGAGGGGTCTTGTAAGCCATGGGAAGTAACGTGGATTTATAAGTAAGATTGAGAAGAAGTAGAAAGAAGGCTTTGACAGGGATGTGATAAAATTTTTTTCTTTTTTTAAAGATTACTCTGTTTTTAGAAAATAGAATATAAGAATGCAAAAGTGGAGGCAGAGATGGGTGAATTGTATAGTATGTTACCTATATCTCAATAAAGTTTTTTTTTTCTTAAGCGGAAGCAAAGAGACCAGCTAGGAGACAATTATAATAGTCCAGTTCAGAGACGTCTGTAATTTGAACCTGAGAGTTAGCACTGCAGGTTAAGTAAACTGACCAAGACCATGTAGCTAATAACAACAGCAGCAATAATTGCTACCTTTTACTGAGCGCTTACTAAGTTCCGGGTACTTTTGTAAGTTCTTTACATGTATTAACTCACTTGATGTTCACAGCAACCCCCTGAGGTAAGTACTAAAAGCATCCCTAATTTAAAGCTGAGGAAACTGAGGCACAGTGAGGCTATGTACACATTCCCATACCTAGAGCTTGCAAGTAGCAAAGCCAGCATTTGTACCCACATGTATAGTAGGGAGGCAGGATGAAACAGTGGAAGAAGCATGGGTTCCTCTCCTGGCTCTACCATTTTGACTCTCAATCATGGCAATGCCATTCTTCATGGCAGATTGGTAATGTGATCTCCATTTTGGCCAATGATGCATGAAAGGAAGTCTGCTTCTGGCAAAGTTTCCTCCATTGCAATTAAAAAGGGGACTAGGACAGAGATTCACCTCTTCCTACCTTTGTACTTTTACCTGTGAAATCGGAATGCCTGAAACTGCTACAGTCATCTTAAAAACGTGAGGGAAAACATTGCTGACTCATGGAGGACAA
This sequence comes from Elephas maximus indicus, assembly GCF_024166365.1. Lineage (NCBI taxonomy): Eukaryota > Metazoa > Chordata > Mammalia > Proboscidea > Elephantidae > Elephas > Elephas maximus. The sequence goes on along the minus strand of NC_064819.1, from coordinate 174,117,127 downwards.
TCATAATCTTAACATAAATCATAAAGCTTAATTGTATTGACACTGTTTCCATGGAGCTGGAGTGATAATGTTGTTAGGTGCCACCTAGTCAGCGCCAACTCACAGTGACCCTATGTACAACAGAACGAAACATTGCCCAGTCCTGCACCATCCTCATAATCGTTGTTATGTTTGAGTCCATTGTTGCAGCCACCGTGTCAATCCGTCTCATCAAGGGTCTTTCTCTTTTTCACTGACCCTCTACTTTAAAGCCTGATCTCCTTCTCCAAGGACTGGTCCTTTCTGATAATACGTCCAAAGTACATGAGATGAAGTGATAACAACAAAGGGAAAATGTGGCTTTTGTGTTCTTTGGTGCTTTGAATAGGGCTGGGTTTTCTAATCCTAAACATAAATCAAAAAGCCAAACCAGCTGAACTGAGTAGAATTGTGCTCCATAGGGTTTTGAGTGGCTGCGACCTTTCAGAATTGATAACCAAAATGCTGGCAGTCCAAATACACCAGCTGCTCCTATGGGGGGAGTTCTGTTCTGTCATATAGAGTGGCTATGAGTTGGAATTGACTCGACGGCAATGAGTTTGGTTTTTCTGTTGTTGTTGTCGATCTTTCAGAATCAGATTGCCAGGCCTTTCTTCTGAGGTGCCTCTGGATTGGTTCGAACCACCAGCCTTTCAGTTAGTAGCCCAGTGCTTAACCAATTGCACTACCCAGGGACTCTTATTCTACACATAGATGGAAAAAGCAGTTAAAAATATCTTAGAGATATTCTTTAAAGACTTAGGTAAATGGTGGACAATATTGCTTCAATAGAAAATGAACAGTTTCCCTTGAAGAAATATGTTATTTTAAAGTTTTTCTTCATCCTCAAGGTTTTTTGTCTTAATACTTGCGGTTATTTTTTGAGAACTCATCTCCAACTTCATATTCAAAACTAGTGAAGATGTAGTTTAATACGCAGAAACTTTACATACAACTTGTCGGGGACACAATTTTTCTGTATAAAGGGGTTCAGCTCGAAAACATTCTGTAAAGATTTTTCAGCTCAAAAACATCCTATGATTAAAGAACAGAATTGAAGATATGCAAGATGATAAAACACGCCCATAAAAACTTAAAGATTTTCCAAGGTGAAAAAAAAACTATATTTTTGCATTACTCATTCCTGGACAGTTGTATATTCATAAATATTCAATAAAATGTGTGATGAATCTGGTACTTCAAGCATTATGTGTGAAACAACGGCCTCAAGTACCTTGAGACCAGAAGAACTAGATGGTCCCCGAGTTAACCACTGCCAACTCATCCGGCCAAGGACTCAATAAATGGTTCCAGATAGAATGGAAAAAAATGTAGAACAAAACTCAAATTCCTAAAAAAAATAAGGTCAGACTTACTGGACTGCTAAAAACTGGATGAATCCCCGAGATTATCGCCCTGGATACCCTTTAAACTTGGAACTCAAACCACTCCCAGAGGTCACTTTTCAGCCCAAAGATAGATTGGCCCATAAAATAAATAATATCACTCATGAGTACTGTGCTCCTCTAAATAATCACCTTAATGAAGCTAAATGGTAAACATTTTCCCTAGACCAAACAGGAGATGGTAAGGGGGGGACTTGGAAGCAAGATTAGGGGAAACAGAACAACCAGAATGGAAATAATGAGAATGCTAATATATTGTGAAAAATGTAACCAATGTTGCTGAACAATATGTACAGAAATTGTTAGATGAGAACCTAATTTGCTGTGTAAACTTTCACCAAAAAAATTAACTTTCACCAAATAAAATATTTTTAAATAAATAAATAAAGCATTATGTGTGTTTAGTATGATTAAGGAAGTTATACGAAACCAACAGGGGTGTTTATGTAACCCAAGAGCCATACACTATATGTTCATTTTAACAGCTTAAGGTTTTCTTTGAAAAACTTGGATTCATTTGAAAATTCATGATTGATAGAACTCTGAAAGATAAGTAAAAAAAAAAGCTAACTTTAAGTGCCTACCATGTCCTCAGCACACAAACAGCACTTACTATGTAGTATTTTAATCCTCAAAAAAAAAATCTGAGGTAGATATTATTACTCCTTCCAGATGAGGAAACTAAAAGGTTAGGAAACGTAGGTAAATGGGCAACCCAGGGTCTGAAGCTAAATGACCCAAAATCACCAGGAAGCCTCTCTCATTAAAACAACCACAATGCCACACAGCAGTGAAGGCCCTGCTCCCATTCATAGTAGCCAGGAAACAGAAGACCAAAACATAAATCTCTCTCAGGTACCTAAAGTATGTGAGTCTCCTGAAGCAACCCACTCCAGCTGGGTCTCTACCTCAGACCCTAATAGAGCTCTGCCCTGCCTCCATTATAAGATCAACCTGCCTCTTCTAATAAATAAGGTTCTTCTAAATAACCACCAGCACCACCAGTTTTTTTCTATTAAAAGCACAACATTTAAGTGCTAGAAGAAATTATTTTCCATATAAATCTAAAAGCCCTTACAGAGACAAGGGCCAAAGTGGCAGAGAAGTCAGACACTTCCAGTGGTCCCTCTTATAACAAAGACCTGAAAAAACAAGTGAATTGATTATATATGACAATCTAGGAGCCCTGAACATCAAAGGCAAAGTTGAGGAATTGGACCAAGCGGCAGTGGGAGAGAGAGATGGTTCAGAAGCAGTGAGTAGTTGCAAGACATGGCCTGGCAAGAACTGGCACCCCACAGGTCAGAACTGCTGGTGCCATCAAGGTGAGGCAAGAAGTGGCATTCAGGACACATTTTCCACATTGGGAGAGACCAAGCAGTGGAGAGTCCCTGCACACCTCCAGAATCAGTGAAAAGGAGGTGCAATCAACAAAAGATAAGTATTTGCATCTACTCTACCACGCAGACCAAAAAACACCACTTTGGAAAAAACTCTCTTCCATTTAGCTAACCCCTCCCTGCTCTGCACCAGGCTCCAAGCCGGCTTCAGTGATAGCCGGTTTCCCTTAACTGGAAGTAGGACCTGTCGTGTGCCCTAAGCCATCCTCCCAGCCTTGGAGAAGGAATAAATTAACAAACAGGGGGAAAAAATAATCTGCCAGCTCCCCTAAGCTGGGAACTCAGGGCAGAAACAGCTGCTTTGCCTAGGCAGAAGCATAATGGGTCCATGGACTCTGAGTGCCTCTCAGCCCTGCATAGACCTGTGTGGGCCCATTTCAACAGCATAGGCCCTCATGAGCACACTACAACAGGGTATATACCTGAAGTCTAAACTTCAACTGTTTCAGCTATATAGTGGAGAGGCAGGTTCCTGATGTTTCGCGCTACTCTTCCTGTTAAGCAGGGTCCTTCTTTCTTCCTTCCTCTACCCACATCAGGGGCCTGAGGACTGGTGGCTTCACCCATGCCACCTACCCACCCTCAACAGGGGTCCAAAGATAAGTGGTACCTCCCAATCCTTACAGCCAACAGCATTGGGTGCCCACAGTCTGGCTGCAAAACCCACCCACCTAGGCACTCTAGGAAACAGAGACATGCTTTTCTCACAAACACTAGAGGTGGTTGTCAGTCCCCTGCCTTGCTCAGAGTGTGGCCCCCTACTGCAGCCAGATACCTGTGCCTAGACCAATCACCCCTGCTCATCTAAGACTGTAGGTGACAGCCTGTACCACACATGTGGCGACCAACTACCTGGACACCTGAGCTGAATACATACAAGAAAAGTAAATGGACTCCTGGGCTCATATACCTAGTAACAGCTCTAACCACCTGGTGACAGGACGTTAGAGCTTCAAAGGCACCAATAATCAAACTACCTTACTTGAGCAGCCTATTTGGGTATATCAAAACAAAACAAGAAGCTAGAACACAGTAAGCAACATAAAATAAATACAATAACTTGTTGATGGCTCGGAGACAACAGTCAATATCAAATCACATGAAGAAGCAAAACACGATGGCTTCAGCAAGCTCACAAAACTAAGAATCAAGAAATTTTCCAGATGAAGAAAACTTCCTGGAACTACCAGAGGTAGAATACAAAAGATTAATATACAGAACTCTTCAAGAGATCAGGAAAGGAGATCACGCAAAATACAGAATAAGTCAAGGAATGCAGAGACATAGCATTACAGAACCTTAAGAAGATTAGAGAAGAGCATAATGACAAATGTAATAGGCTGCAAGAATCCATAGAGAGACAGCAAACAGAAATTCAGGAGATTAACAAAATATCAGAATTAGATGATTCAACAGAAAGTCAGAGAAGCAGAATTGAAGCAATGGAAGTCAAAATTAGTGAGACTGAAGATAAAACGCTTGACAGCAATGTATTTGAGGAAAAATCAGATAATTTTTTTAAAATGAAGAACCCCTAAGAATTATGTAGGACTCAGTGAAGAGAAATAACCTATCAGTGACTGGAGTACCAGAGTGGGAGAGGGGGACATAATAGAAAATACAGAGAAAATTATTGAAGATGTATTGGCAACAACTTCCCTGATACCGTGAAAGATGAGAAGATATCTATCCAAGATGCTCATCAAACCCCACACAGGGTAGATCCTAAAAGAAAGTCACCAAGACATATTGCAATCAAACTTGCCAAAGCCAAAGATAAAAAATTTTAAGAGAAGCTAGAGATAAACAAAAAGCCACCTACAAAGAAGAATCAGTAAGACTAAGCTCAGACTACTCAGCAGAAACCATGCAGGCAAGAAGGCAATGGGATGACTTATATAAAGCCTTGAAGGAAAAAAATTGCCAGCCAAGAATTATATATCCAGCAAGGCTGTCTCTCAAATATGAAGGTGAAATTAGGACATTTCCAGATAAACAGCAGTTTAGAGAATTTGCAAAAACCAAACCAAAATTACAAGAAATACTAAAGGGAGTCCTCTGGTTAGAAAATCAATAACATCAGATAACAACTCAAGACCAGAACACAGGACAGAGCAACCCAATATCAACTCAGATTGGGAAATCACAAAAATAAATCAAAGCTAAAACACTCAAAACAGGGAAACAGACATCATTATGTAAAAGACGACAACATTAAATCAAAAAAGAGGGACAAAAAATGTAGTCATAGATCTTTTGCATGGAAAGGAAGTCAAGGTGATATAAAGAAATAAAAGTTTGGTTTAAACTTAGAAAAAATGGGGTAAATTTTAAGGTAAACACAAAGGAAAATAACAATCCTACACATCAAAATAAAAAAACAAGAAAATAAAGACTCAGAAAATACAAAAGCAATAACAATGAAAAAGTAAAAAAACAATATATAAACAAAAACTACTTAGCACAGAAAATTAAGTGGAAAAAAGAAACTATCAACAACACAAAAAAACAGATACCAAAATGATAGCACTAAACCCATACCTACCCATAATTACGCTGAATGTAAACAGGCTAAATGCCTCAACAAAGAGACAAAGAGTGGCAGAACGGATTAAAAAACACGATCCATCTATATGTGGCCTACAAGGTACACACCTAAGACTCAAAGACACAAACAAGCTAAAACTCAAAGGATGGAAAAAAAAAAAATCAAACAAACCACAATCAAAAAACAACAGCAGTTCTTGAAGGCAGGGCCAAGATGGCGGAATAGCCAGATGCTTCCAGCAATCCCTCTTACAACAAAGACCCGAAAAATCAAGTGAAACAAGTATATTTATGACAAGCCAGGAGCCCTGAACATCAAAGGAAAAGTTAGAAAACAGACTGACTGACAGGGGGAGACAGAGGCAGTTCAGAAGCAAAGAGGAGTTACCGGACCTGAATCGCTGGGATCCCTCAGGCACCGTTCCCAGGAGCCGCTGTGGTGGGCTGGTAGTAGTGTCCGGCTGCAGTTTCCTCAGGGAGAAGCAGCCGGCCGCACAGCCAACTCACACCTCCAGAATCAGAGAAGAAAAGCACACTCAGCAAAAGCTAAGTACTTGTATATATTTTACCATGGCCCCCACCCCCAAGCTGGCTTCAGTGGCTGTTGATTTGAATGTGCTGAGCCATGCTCCTGGCCTTGGAGAAGGAATAAATTCACGTCAGGGGGAAAAGATAATTTCCCACCTCCACTCACCTGGGGAGCTCAGAACAGAAGTGGCTCCTGTCCAGGCATAAACTGTCTGTGGACTTTGAATACCTCTCCCCCCCTACATGGACCTGTGTAGGCCTACTCCAGGAGAAGAGGTCCTTGCTGGCAGACTGCGACTGTTTAAGCTGTGCGGTGGAGAGGTGGGTGTTTGATATTTGACACTGCTTTGCCAATTAAACAGGGTCCTCACCTACCCACATCAGGGGCCTAATGACAGGTGGCTCCACTTGAGTCACCCAGCCACCCGCAACAGGGGTCCAAGAATAACTGGTACCTCCCAGCCCTTACAACCAAAAGCATTGGGTGCCCATGGTCCATCTGCAGAACCCACCTACCTGCATGCAATAGGGAACAGGGTCATACTTTCCTCACAGACACTCATGGGGCGGTTCTCAGCCCCCTGCCTTGTTCAGAGCGTGACCCCTGCTGCAACCAGATGCCGGTACCTACACCAAACCCCCTGCCCCTCTAAGACTTTACAACAGAGACTGTATCACACACTTGACCACCAGCCACCTGGACACCTTAGCTGAATCCACACAAGAAAAGTGAATGAATTCATAAGCTTATATACCTGATAACAGCTCTAGCCATCTGGTGACAAGATGTCAGAGCTCCAAAGTTGAAAATAATCAAGCTAGCTCACTCAAGCAACCCATATGAGCAAATTAAAATAAAACAAAGCAAGAAACTAGGATACAGTGAGCAAACATAAAATGAACTAATACAATAACTTATAGATGGCTCGGAGACACCAGTCAATATCAAACAACATAAAGAAACAGACCATGATTGCTTTAACAAGCTCTCAACACAGAGAATCAAAGAATCTTCTGGAAGAAGGTGTCTTCCTATTCTGCATTACCAGATGAAGAATACAAAAGATTAATATACAGAACTCTTCAAGACATCAGGAAGGATATCAGGCAATACACAGAACAAGTCAAGGAACACACAGATACAACAGCTGAAGAAATTAAAAAGGTTATTCAAGAACATAAGGAAAAATTTAATAAGCTTCAAGAATCCAGAGAGACAGCAATCAGAAATTCAGAAGATTAACTATAAGATTAACTATAAGATTACAGAATTAGACAACTCTGTAGAAAGTCAGAGGACCAGAATCAAGCAAGTGGAAGGCAGAATTTCTGAACTTGAAGAGAAAACACTTGGCACCAACATATTAGAAGAAAAATCAGATAAAAGAATTTTTAAAAATGAAGGAACCTTAAGAATCATGTGGAACTCTATCAAGAGAAATAATCTACGAGTGATTGGAGTACAAGAGCAGAGAGGGATAACAGAAAATACACAGAGAACTGCTGAAGACTTGTTGGCAGAAAACTTCCCTGATATCGTGAAAGATGAGAAGATATCTACCCAAGATGCTCACTGAACTTCACATAAAGTAGATGTTTAATGAAATTCACCAGGACATATTATAATCAAACTTGCCAAAACCAAAGATAAAGAGAGAATTTTAAGAGCAGCTAGGGATAAATGAAAAGTACCTACAAAGGAGAGTCAATAAGAATAAACTCAGACTTTTACTCAGCAGAAACCATGCAGGCAAGAAGGCAATGGGATGACTTATATAAAGTATTGAAGGAAAAAAAAATGCCAGCCAAGGATCATATGTCCAGCAAAACTGTCTCTCAAATATGGAGGTGTGAAGAGGCGGGGCCAAGATGGCGGACTAGGTAGACGCTACCTCGGATCCCTCTTGCAACAAAGACTCGGAAAAACAAGTGAATCGATCACAGACATAACAATCTACGAACCCTGAACAACAAACACAGATTTAGAGACAGAAAACGAACAAATACGGGGAAGCAGCGACTGTTTTCAGAGCCTGGAGCCAGCGTCCCAGCCAGGTAACCTTGGCGCCGTGATTAGGTCTGGGCCCAGGGGAGCTGAACTCATAAATCTTGTGATGGCACAAACAAGGGGCGCAGCCCTACCCCCCTGAACTGAACCCGGGAGGGGCTCAGCGGGTCCACGCAGGCGGCGCGGCAACGCGGCTGGTGGGAGAAGTCCCCGGGAGGCAGTGACTGGTTTTGGAGCCAGGAGCGCAGTGTACCACCCGGGGAACCTTGGCTTTGACTGGGCGCTGCTACGGCGCAAGCACGGGGCGCAGCTCTACTCCCCTGAACTAACCCTGAGAGGGGGCCCAACCTGTCCTCGGGGGCGGCGCGGCAACACGGCTGGCAGGACGAGAAGTCCCCGGGAGGCAGCGACTGATTTTGGAGTCGGGAGAGCAGCATCCCAGCAGGGGAACCTTGACGCTGAGCTTTCGACTGGCAGCGGAGGATCTGACCGCGGCTTCAGCGGGCCAGACCCCCCGGGGGCAATCTCCACACAGCCAGCACACATAGGCGACATGCCCCTCGGGAATCTCAGATAAAAGTCATTCTAAGCAACACAAGCAACTCTGGCTATATTCCGAGGTGCTACTCTCCTATCTCTCTGATCCCTCCCCCACCCTCCCCAGGCAGCTTCATTAACATTGGAATTTCCTGAGCCAGAGGGAGAACGGCTCCGGCTCCACGGCGGCTTTGCTTCCCCCCCCCTTTTTTTTTTCTTTTGGTCTTTTCCTAACCCACTCTTCCGGCCTGAGAGAAGGAACTACAAAAAACCCAGGGACCAAAAATCCATCCCTAATTGGACTAAAAACACAGAACCAGCTATAGCCAAGCGTATATGATCCAAATCTCAGACTTCCATCCTTACAGGGAACAAGGTGGCGGTTATAACCCAAAGGCAGTTCCGATAGGGATCTGACTGCATTTTTTCTTTAGCAGATTTTCTGGAAAAACAAGTTTCCCAGCGATGGCTCGGAGACACCAGTCGATATCAAACCACATAAAGAAGCAGACCATGACAGCTTCTACAACCCCCCAAACAAAAGAACCAAAATCTTTCCCAAATGAAGATACAATCCTGGAATTATCAGATACAGAATATAAAAAACTAATTTACAGAATGCTTCAAGACATCAAAAACAAAATAAGGCAAACTGCAGAAAAAGCCAAGGAACACACCAATAAAACTCTTGAAGAACTCAAAAAGATTATTCAAGAACATAGTGGAAAAATTAATAAGTTGCAAGAATCCATAGAGAGACAGCATGTAGAAATCCAAAAGATTAACAATAAAATTACAGAATTAGACAACGCAATAGGAAGTCAGAGGAGCAGACTCGAGCAATTAAAACGCAGACTGGGACATCTGGAGGACCAGGGGATTAACACCAACATAGCTGAAAAAAAAATCAGATAAAAGAATTTAAAAAAATAAAGAAAACCTAAGAATCATGTGGGACTCTATCAAGAAGGATAACTTGCGTGTGATTGGAGTCCCAGAACAGGGAGGGAGGACAGAAAACACAGAGAAAATAGTTGAAGATCTCCTGACAGAAAACTTCCCTGACATCATGAAAGACGAAAGGATATCTATCCAGGATGCTCATCGAACCCCATTTAAGATTGATCCAAAAAGAAAAACACCAAGACATATTATCATCAAACTTGCCAAAACCAAAGATAAAGAGAAAATTTTAAAAGCAGCCAGGGAGAAAAGAAAGGTCTCCTTCAAGGGAGAATCAATAAGAATAAGTTCAGACTACTCAGCAGAAACCATGCAGGCAAGAAGGGAATGGGACGACATATACAGAGCACTGAAGGAGAAAAACTGCCAACCAAGAATCATATATCCAGCAAAACTCTCTCTGAAATATGAAGGCAAAATTAAGATATTTACAGATAAGCACAAGTTAAGAGAATTTGCAAAAACCAAATCAAAGCTACAAAAAATACTAAAGGATATTGTTTGGGCAGAAAACCAATAATATCAGGTACCAGCACAACACAAGGTTACAAAACAGAACATCCTGATATCCACTCAAATAGGGAAATCACAAAAACAAATTAAGAATAATTAAAAAAAAAAATGCTCATAACAGGGAATCACTGAAGTCAATACGTAAAAGATCACAATAATCAAAAAGAGGGACTAAATACAGGTGGCATAGAACTGCCATATGGAGAGTGATACAAGGCGATATACAACAATACAAGTTAGCTTTTTACTTAGAAAAATAGGGGTAAATATTAAGGTAACCACAAAGAGGTATAACAACTCCATAACTCAAGATAAAAGCCAAGAAAAACGTAACGACTCAACTAACATAAAGTCAAACACTATGAAAATGAGGATATCACAATTTACTAAGAAAAACGTCTCAGCACAAAAAAATATGTGGAAAAATGAAATTGTCAACAACACACATAAAAAGGCATCAAAATGACAACACTAAACACTTATTTATCTATAATTACGCTGAATGTAAATGGACTAAATGCACCAATAAAGAGACAGAGAGTCACGGACTGGATAAAGAAACACAATCCATCTATATGCTGCCTACAAGAGACACACCTTAGACTTAGAAGACACAAACAAACTAAAACTCAAAGGATGGAAAAAAATATATCAAGCAAACAATAAGCAAAAAAGAAGAGGAGTAGCAATATTAATTTCTGACAAAATAGACTTTAGACTTAAATCCACCACAAAGGATAAACAAGGACACTACATAATGAAAAAGGGACAATTGATCAGGAAGACATAACCATATTAAATATTTACGCACCCAATGACAGGGCTGCAAGATACATAAATCAAATTTTAACAGAATTGAAAAGTGAGATAGACACCTCCACAATTATAGTAGGAGACTTCAACACACCACTTTCGGAGAAGGACAGGACATCCAGGAAGAAGCTCAATAGAGACACGGAAGACCTAATTACAACAATCAGCCAACCTGACCTCATTGACTTATACAGAACTCTCCACCCAACTGCTGCAAAATATACTTTTTTTTCTAGCGCACATGGAACATTCTCTAGAATAGACCACATATTAGGTCATAAAACAAACCTTTGCAGAATCCAAAACATCGAAATATTACAAAGCATCTTCTCAGACCACAAGGCAATAAAACTAAAAATCAATAACAGAAAAATTAGGGAAAAGAAATCAAATACTTGGAAACTGAACAATACCCTCCTGAAAAAAGACTGGGTTATAGAAGACATCAAGGAGGGAATAAGGAAATTCATAGAATGCAACGAGAATGAAAATACTTCCTATCAAAACCTCTGGGACACAGCAAAAGCAGTGCTCAGAGGCCAATTTATATTGATAAATGCACACATACAAAAAGAAGAGCCAAAATCAGAGAACTGTCCCGACAACTTGAACAGATAGAAAGTGAGCAACAAAAGAATCATCAGGCACCAGAAGAAAACAAATAATAAAAATTAGAGCTGAACTAAATGAATTAGAGAACAGAAAAACAATTGAAAGAATTAACAAAGCCAAAAGCTAGTTCTTTGAAAAAATTAACAAAATTCATAAATCTTTGGCTAGACTGACTAAAGAAATACAGGAAAGGAAACAAATAACCCGAACAAGAAACGAGAAGGGCCACATCACAACAGATCCAACTGAAGTTAAAAGAATCATATCAGATTATTACGAAAAATTGTACTCTAACAAATTTGCAAACCTAGAAGAAATGGATGAATTCCTGGCAGAACACTACCTACCAAAACTAACACATTCAGAAGTAGAAGAACTAAATAGACCCATAACAAAAAAAGAGATTGAAACGGTAATCAAAAAACTCCCAACAAAAAAAAGCCCTGGCCCAGACGGCTTCACTGCAGAGTTGTACCAAACTTTCAGAGAAGAGTTAACACCACTACTACTAAAGGTATTTCAAAGCATAGAAAATGACGGAATACTACCCAACTCATTCTATGAAGCCACCATCTCCCTGATACCAAAACCAGGTAAAGACATTACAAAAAAAGGAAATTACAGACCTATATCCCTCATGAACATAGATGCAAAAATCCTCAACAAAATTCTAGCCAATAGAATTCAACAACATATCAAAAAAATAATTCACCATGATCAAGTGGGATTCATACCAGGTATGCAAGGCTGCTTTAATATCAGAAAAACCATTAATGTAATCCACCACATAAATAAAAGACAAAAACCACATGATCTTATCAATTGATGCAGAAAAGGCATTTGACAAAGTCCAGCACCCTTTTATGATAAAAACTCTCACCAAAATAGGAATTGAAGGAAAATTCCTCAACATAATAAAGGGCATCTATGCAAAGCCAACAGCCAATATCACTCTAAATGGAGAGAACCTGAAAGCATTTCCCTTGAGAACGGGAACCAGACAAGGATGCCGTTTATCACCGCTCTTATTCAACATTGTGCTGGAAGTCCTAGCCAGGGCAATTAGGCTAGACAAAGAAATAAAGGGCATCTGGATCGGCAAGGAGGAAGTAAAACTATCTCTATTTGCAGATGACATGATCTTATACACAGAAAACCCTAAGGAATCCTCCAGAAAACTACTGAAACTAATAGAAGAGTTTGGAAGAGTCTCAGGTTATAAGATAAACATACAAAAATCACTTGGATTCCTCTACATCAACAAAAAGAACATCGAAGAGGAAATAACCAAATCAATACCATTCACAGTAGCCCCCAAGAAGATAAAATACTCAGGAATAAATCTTACCAAGGAGGTAAAAGACCTATACAAAGAAAACTACAAAGTACTACTACAAGAAACTAAAAAGGACATACTTAAGTGGAAAAACATACCTTGCTCATGGATAGGAAGACTTAACATAGTAAAAATGCCTTTTCTACCAAAAGCCATCTATACATACAATGCACTTCCGATCCAAATTCCAATGTCATTTTTTAAGGTGATAGAGAAACAAATCACCAACTTCATATGGAAGGGAAAGAAGCCTCAGATAGGCAAAGCATTACTGAAAAAGAAGAAGAAAGTGGGAGGCCTCACTCTACCTGATTTCAGAACCTATTATACAGCCACAGTAGTCAAAACAGCCTGGTATTGGTACAACAACAGACACATAGACCAGTGGAACTGAATTGAGAACCCAGATATAAATCCATCCACATATGAGCAGCTGATATTTCACAAAGGCCCAGTGTCAGTTAATTGGGGAAAAGATAGTCTTTTTAACAAATGGTGCTGGCATAACTGGATATCCATCTGCAAAAAAATGAAACAGGACCCATACCTCACACCGTGCACAAAAACTAACTCCAAGTGGATCAAAGACCTAAACATAAAGACTAAAACGATAAAGAACATGGAAGAAAAAATAGGGACAACCCTAGGAGCCCTAATACAAGGCATAAACAGAATACAAAACATTACCAAAAATGACGAAAAGAAACCAGATAACTGGGAGCTCCTAAAAATCAAACACCTATGCTCATCTAAAGACTTCACCAAAACGGTAAAAAGACCACCTATAGACTGGGAAAGAATTTTCAGCTATGACATCTCCGACCAGCGCCTGATCTCTAAAATCTACATGATTCTGTCAAAACTCAACCACAAAAAGACAAACAACCCAATCAAGAAGTGGGCAAAGGATATGAACACACACTTCACTAAAGAAGATATTCAGGCAGCTAACAGATACATGAGAAAATGCTCTCGATCATTAGCCATTAGGGAAATGCAAATTAAAACTACGATGAGATTCCATCTCACTCCAACAAGGCTGGCATTAATCCAAAAAACACAAAAGAATAAATGTTGGAGAGGCTGCAGAGAGATTGGAACTCTTATTTATACACTGCTGGTGGGAATGTAAAATGGTACAACCACTTTGGAAATCTATCTGGCGTTATCTTAAACAGTTAGAAATAGAACTACCATACAACCCAGAAATCCCTCTCCTCGGAATATACCCTAGAGATACAAGAGCCTTCATACAAACAGATATATGCACACCCATGTTTATTGCAGCTCTGTTTACAATAGCAAAAAGATGGAAGCAACCAAGGTGTCCATCAACAGATGAATGGGTAAATAAATTGTGGTATATTCACACAATGGAATACTACGCATCGATAAAGAACAGTGACGAATCTGTGAAACATTTCATAACATGGAGGAACCTGGAAGGCATTATGCTGAGCAAAATCAGTCAGAGGCAAAAGGTCAAATATTGTATAAGACCACTATTATAAGATCTTGAGAAATAGTATAAACTGAGAAGAACACATACTTTTGTGGTTACGAAGGGGGGAGGGAGGGAGGGAGGGAGAGGGTTTTTTACTGATTAATTAGTAGATAAGAACTGCTTTAGGTGAATGGAAGGACAACACTCAATACATGGAAGGTCAGCTTAGTTGGACTGGACCAAAAGCAAAGAAGTTTCCGGGATAAAATGAATGCTTCAAAGGTCAGCGGAGCAAGGGCAGGGGTTTGGGAACCATGGTTTAAGGGGACTTCTAAGTCAATTGGCAAAATAATTCTATTATGAAAACATTCTGCATCCCACTTTGAAATATGGCGTCTGGGGTCTTAAATGCTAACAAGCGGCCATCTAAGATGCATCAATTGGTCTCAATCCACCTGGAGCAAAGAAGAATGAAGAACACCAAGGTCACACGACAACTAAGAGCCCAAGAGACAGAAAGGGCCACATGAACCAGAGACCTGCATCATCCTGAGACCAGAACTAGTTGGTGCCCAGCCACAATCGATGACTGCCCTGACAGGGAGCACAATAGAGAACCCCTGAGGGAGCAGGAGATCAGTGGGATGCAGACCCCAAATTCTCACAAAAAGACCATACTTAATGGTCTGACTATGACTAGAGGAATGCCGGCAGTCATGGTCCCCAAACCTTCTGTTGGCACAGGACAGGAACCATCCCCGAAGACAACTCGTCAGACATGAAAGGGACTGGACAGTGGGGTAGGAGAGAGATGCTGATGAAGAGTGAGCTAATTAAATCAGGTGGACACTTGAGACTGTGTTGGCATTTCCTGTCTGGAGGGGGGATGGGAGGATAGAGAGAGTTGGAAGCTGACAAAATTGTCACGAAAGGAGAGACTGGAAGGGCTGACTCATTAGGGAGAGAGCAAGTGGGAGTAAGGAGTAAGATGTATATAAACTTATATGTGACAGACTGACTTGATTTGTAAACGTTCACTTGAAGCTCAATAATAGTTAATAAAAAAAAAAACCAAACAAAAACTACAAGAAATACTAAAGGAGTTCTTTGGTTAGAAAATCAATAATATCAGGTGTCAACCCAAGACTAGAACACTGGACAGAGCAATCAGATGTAAACCCAGAAAGGGAAACCACAAATATAATTCAAGATTAAAAAACGCTCAAAACAGGGAAACAGAGATGTCATTGTGTAAAAGAAAACAACGTTAAAATAATAAAGATGGGCTAAGAAATGTAGTCATAGATCTTTCATATGGAGAGGAAGACAAGGCAATATAAAGAAATAAAAGTTAGGTTTAAACTTAGAAATATAGGGGTAAATATTAAAAAAAGCAGAAGTGGTAATATTAATTTCTGACAAAATGGACTTTAAAGTTAAATCCACCATAAAGGATAAGGACAGACACTACATAATGATTAAAGGGTCAATATATCACAAGGATATAACCATAATAAATATTTACTCATCCAACGACAGGGCTCCAAAATACATAAAACAAACTTTAACAGCAGTGAAAAGAGAGACAGCTCCACAATAATAGTAGGGGACTTCAATGCACCACTTTTGATAAGGGTCAGAACATCCAGAAAGAAGCTCAATAAAGATCAGGAAGACCTAAATGCCACAGTCAACCCACTTCACCTCATAGGCATATACAGAGCATTCCACTCAACAGCAGCCAAGTATACTTTCTTTTCCAGCACACATGGAACATTCTCCAGAATAGATCACATATTACATTATAAAGCAAGCCTTAACAGAATCCAAAACATCGAAATACTACAAAGCATCTTTTCTGATCATAAAGCCATAAAAGTAGAAATCAATAACAGAAAAAGCAATGAAAAAAAATCAAACATATGGAAACAAACATTGCTCAAAAACTACTGGCTTATAAAAGACGTTAAGGATGGAATAAAGAAATTCATAGAATCCAATGAGAATGATAACACTTCCTAACAGAACCTTTGTAACACAGCAAAAGCAGTACTCAGAGGTCAATTTATAGCAATAAATATACACATCAAAAAAGAAGAAAGTACCAAAATCAAAGAATTATCCCTATAACTCAAACACAGAGCAGCAAAAGAAGCCCTTGGGCACCAGAAGAAAGCAAATAATAAAAATTAGAGCAGAATTAAGTGAAATACAGAACAGGAAAACAATTGAAAGAGTTAACAAGATCAAAAGCTGCTTCTTTGAGAAGATCAACAAAATCGATAGAGCACTGGCCACACTGACAAAAGAAAAACAGGAGAGGAAGCAAATAATCCAAATAAGAAATGAGATGGGTGGTATCACAACAGACCCAACTGAAATTAAAAGAATAACAGAATACTATGAAAAATTATACTCTAACAAATTTGAAAACCTAGAGGAAATGGATGAATTCCTAGAAACACACTACCTACCTAAACTAACACAGAGATAGAACAAATAAATAAACCTACAACAAAAGAGGTTGAAAAGGTAATTTAAAAATTCCCAACAAAAAGAAGCCCTGGCCCAGACGGCTTCACCGGAGATTTCTACCAAAGTTTCAGAGAAGAGTTAACAACACTACTACTAAGGGTATTTCAGAGCATAGAAAAGGATGGAATACTCCCAAACTCATTCTATGAAGCCACCATATCCCTGATATTAAAACCAGGTAAAGACACCACAAAAAAAGAAAATTACAGACCTATATCCGTAATGAACTTAGATGCAAAAATCCTCAACAAAATTCTAGCCAATAGAATTCAACAACATATCAAAAAAATAATTCACCATGACCAAGTGGGATTCATACCAAGTATGCAGGGATGGTTCAACACTAGAAAAACAATCAATGCAATCCATCACATAAATAAAACAAAAGAACCACATGATCTTATCGATTGATGCAGAAAACGCATTTGACAAAGTCCAACACCCATTCATGATAAAAACTCTCAGCAAAAAAGGAATAGAAGGAAAACTCCTCAACATAATAAAGGGCATTTATACAAAGCCAAAAGCCAACATCATCCTAAATGGAGAGAGCCTGAAAGCATTCCCCTTGAGAACGAGAACCAGACAAGGATGCCCTTTATCACCACTCTTACTCAACATTGTGCTGGAGGTCGTAGCCAGAGCAATTAGGCTAGAAAATAAAATAAAGGGCATCCAGATTGGTAAGGAAGAAGTAAAAGTAGCTCTATTTGCAGTTGATATGATCTCATACACAGGAAACCCCAAAGAAACCACAAGAAAACTATTGGAACTAATAGAAGAGTTCAGCAAAGTTTCAGGATATGTGATAAACACACAAAAATCAGTTGGATTCCTCTACACCAATTAAGAGAACATCGAAGAGGACATCTCCAAATCAATACCACTTACAATAGCCCCCAGGAAGATAAAATACTTAGGAATAAATCTAACCAGAGATGTAAAAGACCTATACAAAGAAAACTACAAGACACTGCTGTAAGAAACCAACGTGAGCGGAAAAACATACCTTGCTCATGGATAGGAAGACTCAACATTGTGAAAATGTCTATTCTACCCAAAGCAATCTATAGATACAATGCAATCCCAATCCAAATTCCAATGGCATTTTTTTTTAATGAGATGGAGAAACAAATAACCAACTTCATAAAGAAAGGGAAGAGGCCCCAGATAAGTAAAGCATTACTGAAAAAGAAGAACAAAGTGGGAACACTACCTGATTTTAGAACCTCTTATACTGCCACAGTAGTCAAAACAGCCTGGTACTGGTGCAACAACAGATACATAGACCAATAGAACAGAATTGAGTATCCAGACATAAATTCATCCACCTATAAGCAGCTGATATTTGGCAAAGGCCCAAAGTCTGTTAAATGGGGAAAAGACAATCTCTTTAACAAATGGTGCTGGCATAACTGGATATCCATCTGCAAAAAAATGAAACAAGACCCATACTTCACACTATGCACAAAAACCAACAAAATGGATCAAAGACCTAAATATAAAATCTAAAACGATAAAGATCATAGAAGAGAAAATAGGGACAATACTGGGAGCCCCAATACCTGGCATAAAGAGTATACAAAACATTACTAACAATGCACAAATATCAGAAGAGAAACTAGATAACTGGGAGCTCATAAAAATCAAAGACTTATGCTCATCCAAAGACTTCACCAAAAGAGTAAAAAGACAACCTAGAGACTGGGAAAAATTTTTGGCTATGATAAATCTGATCAGGGTCTAATCTCTAAAATCTAGGAAATACTGTAAAACCTCAACAAAAAGACAAATAACCCAATTAAAAAATGGGCAACAGATGTGAACAGGCACTTCACCAAAGAAGATATTCAGGCAGCTAACAGATACAAGAGGAAATGCTCATGATTATTAGCCATTAGAGAAATCCAAATCAAAACTACAATGAGATACCATGTACAGGGCTAGCATTAATGGAAAAAACACAAAATAATAAATGTTGGAAAGGTTGTGGAGAGACAGGAACACTTACATACTGCTGATGGGAATGTAAAATAGTACAACCACTTTGGAAATTGATTTGGCATTTCCTTAAAAAGCTAGAAATAGAACTAGCATACAATTCAGGAATCCCACTCCTTGGAATATATCCTAGAGAAATAAGAGCCCTCATACGAATAGGTATATGCACATCCATGTTCACTGCAGCACTGTTTATAATACCAAAAAGATGGAAACAACCAAGGTGCCCATCAATGGATGAATGGATAAATGAATTATGGTATATTCACACAATGGGATACTATGCAACGATTAAGAACAACAATGAATCCGTGAAACATCTCATAATATGGAGGCATCCGGAAGGCATTATGATGAGTGAAATTAGTCAGTCACAAAAGGACAAATATTGTATGAGACCACTATTATAAGAACTCAAGAAAAGGTATAAACACAGAAGAAAATATTCCTTGATGGTTACAAGGGTGGGGAGGGAGGGAAAGAGGTATTCACTAATTAGATAGTAAGACAAGAATTATATTAGGTGAAGCTAAGGACAACGCACAATACAGGGGAGGTCAGCACAACTGGACTAATCCAAAAGCTAAAAAGTTTCCTGAATACAACCAAACACTTCAAGGGACAGAGTAGCAGGGGTGGGGGTCTGGGGACCATGGTTTCAAGGGACAT
Organism: Elephas maximus indicus; assembly: GCF_024166365.1. Classification (NCBI taxonomy): domain Eukaryota; kingdom Metazoa; phylum Chordata; class Mammalia; order Proboscidea; family Elephantidae; genus Elephas; species Elephas maximus. Next base: position 174,097,797 of record NC_064819.1, on the reverse strand, counting down.
CTAGGTCAACTGGCATAATAAAGTGTATTAAGAAAACATTCTGCAGCCCACTTTGATGAGTGGTGTCTAGGGTTTTAAAAGCTAGCAAGTGGTTATCTAAGATGCATTAATTGGTTTCAACCCACCTGGAGCAAAGAAGAATGAACAACACCAAAAACAAAATGAAAATATGAGCCCAAGAGACAGAAAGGCCCACATAAACCAGAGACTCCATCAGCCTGAGACCAGAAGCACTAGATGGTGCCTGGCTACCACCAATGACTGCCCTGACAGCGAACACAACAGAGAATCCCAGACAGAGCAGGAGAAATGTGGAATGCAGACCTCAAGTTCTAGTAAAAAGATCAGACTTAATGGTCTGACTGAGACTGAAGGGACCCCTGAGGTCATGGCCCTCAGATTGTTAGCCCAAAACTAAAACCATTCCCGAAGCCAACTCTTCGAAGATCAGACTGGACTATAAGACATAAAACGATACTGGTGAGGAATGTGTTCCTTAACTCAAGCAGACACATGAGACTATGTGGACAGCTCCTGTCTGGAGGTGACATAAGAAGGAAAAGGGGGACAGGAGCTAGACGAATGGACGCAGGGAATACAGGGGAGAGAGAAAGGGTGTGCTGTCACACTGTAGGGAGAGCAACCAGGGTCATATAACAATGTGTCTATAAGTTTTTGTATGAGAAACTGACTTGAATTGTAAACTTTCACTTATACCACAATATAAATAAATAAATAAATAAAAGCCCTTATATTTCACACAGCGGCTTTTAAGAATTTTGACAAATAACTAGATTTATGTACCTGTTTTTGAGCTTCAAGTTCAAAATATTAGTATATTGGCAATAAATGAAAACATAAATGGCCTAGCTCTCAAATCTGAAGATTACACAAAGTTAGGAGACAAGTCATGTAGGATTATAATCATGATTCCAGAAGATGATGTTCTATAAAAGTTGGATGAAACTACCAACATAAAACTTAACTGAGGTGCATTTAGGTTCAAAAACAATTATACTGAAAAGAATCCACTGAAAAGCTATTAATTAGAAGAATTCAGTAAGTAAGAAATAGTTCAACAAATAATTCTATGGCACCTTGAGTGAGAATCAGCTCAATGGCAACTGGTACTGGTATAAAGCGCAAAGCTCGTAACCCGTGAATGCCATCAGTGGTAAGCTACACAGACGCTGTAACTAAACTCAAAATACAGTGCATTGGGGGAGATACAAACAAATGAATAAGCACCTCTAATAAATGTGATAAGTAGCAAGGAGAAGTGGAGAACACTATGAGGTTACACACCTAAAGCTAATAACCAAGACTATGGAATCCAAAATTCAAACCCGTTGCTGTCAATTTGACTCCGCCTCATAGCGACCCTATAGGACACAGCAGAGCCGTCCCATAGGATTTCCACGGCTATAATCTTTATGGGAGCAGATCACCAAGTCATTCTTCCACAGAACTACTGGGTGGGTTTGAATTGCCAACCTTCTGGTTAGCAGCTTAATGCGTAATCACTGTGCCACCAGGGATCCTAACTATGGAGTCAGGGAAGGTTATTCAGAGAAAAGATATTTCATTTGACAGCAGAAGGATGAACAGGAGTTAGCCAGTGAAGGAAGGAAGGAAAGAAAGGGAGGGGAAAAAGAGAGAAAGGGGGGAAGGAAAAAAAGGAATGCACTGGTCTGAAAAAAGGCTCCAAGACACAAGATCACAGCACAGTAGAGAAAATGGAACAAGTTCAGTGTGGCTGAGACACCAAGTGGGAGGCAAAGAGAGGTAACAGATGGGCTACTGGACAAGTATCAAGGATTCAGGTGAGGCAGAGCCTGCAATGATAAGCAGTTTAAATTTAATCCTAAAGGTAACAGGAAGGCACATACGAATTTTTAAGAATGCAGTGGCCTGATTTTGCCCCCTCTTAAGCAAAAAAAAAAAAGGATACTAGAAAAATATTTTAACAGCTTTTTCTTTCTAACATACCAGCAATAACCGGTTAGAAAAGACTACAGAAAAAAAGCTAAAAAGATCCCATTTACAATTTTTAAAAAATCCAGAATAAAAAAGAAAAAATTAACAACCTATTTGTAAGGTCTATTTAAAAAAAACAAATCTTTCTCAAAGGCATAAATAAAAGTTTGAAAAAAAAGACACAATGTTAATTGAATGGGAAGAGGCAATATTGTAATGTTGCCAGTTCCTCCCAAATTAATTTACAAATTAATTTATAAATTAAATATACTTCCACTAAAATCCTAATGTAACTAGCTTAGAAAATCATGAAAAAGGAAATAGGGGGGATCTGCCCCACAAGATGTGAAAATAAATATACACCACTACAATCAAAAGATTAATGAATATCTTGCTGCACAGCAAATAATTCCCAACTACTTGAGTTCATTTTGAAAACAGTACTCATTTCTTACTAAATATATTTGACCTTAATGACTGACTTGCATACTGTAAACTAAATTTCAACAGCTTTCTTTGAAACATCATGACCAAAACAGTAAGTCGTAACTTCTAAGAACTTCTAGGTGTTCAGAATTATCCTGAGCAGAGGTAGTTAAATCTAGAACAAAAACCATCCCTGGCTACCTACAGGGGCCGTTAGCATAATCACTGAAAAAACAAACCTGTGTTTTTTCTAGAATTCAAACCACTGATAGCAGACTGGGTCCTCAGCCACTGTTAATATGAATGAGCCTTACTCAGCATTAAAATGGCTTAAAATTAAAATGGAGAGTTGAGTTCATTCCATCTCTACTCACTGACTGGAATTCATGGCCTCTGGCATTTCAGTATTAATATTTCTATTATCCCTGCATGGCCCCACATTTATGTAATATTTCTTACAGTTTTGAAAGGATTTTCTCAAGAATAACTTACCTGAACTTCACAAATGACCTGTGAGGAAGGTAGAGTTAGGATACTTCATCCCATTCCACAGACAAAAAAAAACCCCACAGAAATAAATTAAATGGCTGACCCAGCACTACGAAATCAAACCCCAATCACAATCTAGTCTTCCAGGTCACATTTTATTATTCATCTGGTATTCCATATGTTCACAGCCCTAAAACAGAGCTGATCAAAATTCTTCAAAGTAACAGTTATAGAATAAAAGCTTTACTTCTTCACAAAGAGAAAGAATATTATTGCCAAAAGGAACACATGCTTAGTTAAATAAAATCAAAACTACATAAGGAATTTAGATTTCTAGTTCAAAATGTTTACCCAACTGCTGTGAGAAAAATGCACAATCAGGAAAAGCACTTTTAATATTTCTAAAGGGCTGAATTAAAATTTCAGCAGTACACTTCATTACTGTAATTAGATTTTTAATGCATATTTATTAAACATCCATTCAAATACTGTGCTCGCAATTATTCATGAATTGTTTGTACATTTTCATTGATTTTAACAAAGTGTAAACAGTGGCCACTGACCAAAAGTGTTCTGCAATGACAGAAGCCCACGCTAAGGTCATAGGCAGCCCAATTAAGCTCTTTTATGTTCTAATCATACCCAAAAGAAAAATATGCAGCTGCTTTCTTAAAAACTGCAATGGTCATCAGTGACCCAAAAAGTCAGATTTAACAGTGACATTAAAGACCTATGTTTGATTCAGTGATGAATAAACAAAGTACAGAACAGAAGAAAATCAAATCTTAATTAAACTCTTTCTTAAGAAAAACAACATAAGCCATCATCAAGGAGTGCATCACACGATGATTTACTTTATTTATAAAAGGCTGATTTAGGGACTTTAAAAGGGTGCTTTGATTTAAATAGAAAAATTATGAAAATTAAAACTAAATGCTTGCTGGTTATCATTCTTTTGCTTTAGAAGCTAGTTAATCTTAAATGTGCCAATGTGTACAACTTTACAAGAAGAAAAAAAAAAAAGTACTTTAAATTTCATGATAACAAACCACTTAAAGTACTGCCTAAAAATCTAAATAAAGCTATTCTGAAGTAATTAGAGGCATGGCCCAGGGTACTGAGTAACTCCTTAACATTCACCCTGTTCATACATCAATAAAAATATTTAAGGAATCTTTTTTCCTTCGAAAGATAAATGATTAACTGATCTATTTGTTAGTTTAAATTTTATACATTCATACACATATATAAATGAGGATTTTAAATATGGAAGTCTATAGAAGTCACATTTAAGATATAAATTGTATTATGAAGCTATGAAAGAGCTACTATAAGAATTACATGTAAAGGCTTAAAAACTTGTTGAAAACTGGTCAAGGGTATAAAGAAGTAACATGTTGAAAGAGTAGCTTCTGGGATGGGAGCAATGGAGAGTAGAAATAAGAAGGGATGGGCAGAACAGTGAAGGGTTACAAAGAGATTCTGGAGATTAAAGTATCAGCTACATAGTACGTAGAGTAGGGGAAATCGGACCTCAGTAGAGGGTCTTTGGCAAGAGAACAGACATTATCTAAAATGAGTTTAGGAAACAGATTAGGACAAATGTCCCAGGCTGAAGAAAGATACTGAGCAACCTAGGGAAACAAGTGTTAGAAATATTCAAGCAGAGGCTGGACAAGCTTTTGTCTGAGAATTTATAGAGCATATTACTGTACGAGGCCCAAGGTGGAACTACTCAATTTCTGGACCTCTGACTTCTATTATGTCTGTGGCACTTTTTGTAAAAAGACAAATCCAAGAAGAGTTATACCCTATATAAATATTCGCCATTTATGTAAACAAAGAAAATGATGTTCTTGAGATATAAAACCAGTTGCCATGGAGACGATTCCAACTCAAGGCGAGCCTATGTGTGTCAGAGTAGAACCATGCTCCATAGAATTTCAATGGCTGATTTTTTGGGTAGGCTCGAACCTCCAACCTTTCAGTTAGCAGCCAAGGGAGTTAACCATTTATACAACCCAAGGCAGGCCTCCTACTTGGGATATAAAGCAGCACCAATCTACAGTATACAGGGCAGCACTGGTTCAGTGGTAGGATTTTCACCCTCCATGTTGGAGACCCAGGTTCAATATCTAGCCAACGCACCTCATGCACAGCTACCACCCATCTGCCAGTGGAGGCTTGTGTGTTGCTATAATGTTGAACAAGTTTCAGCACAGCTTCCAGACTATGTCAGACTAGGAAGAAAGGCCTGGCGATCTACTTCTAAGACATCAAACAATGAAAGCCCTATGGATCACAAAGGTCTGATCCCATTGTACATGGGGTCCCCATGAGTTGGGGGCCAAGTGGACAACAGTTAACAACAACAATATACAGCAGATCAATAACCCATTTCTGAGCCTCTGAAGTTCCTTTTATCAGTTCTACACTTGGATTCACCCTTCTGCTTGCCTCTCTACCCCAGAACTACATCTAAGGCACTACCTATACTTGTACAATAAGTTGTGCAATGTTAAAAAAGAAAATATTTTAAAATTTTTAATCTTTACATAGACGAGTGAGCACTTCCAGCACTGCATCCATTTGTTGAAGCATCTCAGTTGGTATTCCATCATTTCCTAGAGCCCTGTTTTTCACAAATGCCTTCAGTGCAGCTTGGACTTCTTCCTTCTTGTTCATATGCTACCTTTTGAAATGGTTGAAAACTGACGAATTCTTTTTGGTACAGTGACTCTGTATTCCTTCCATCTTCTTTTGATGCTTCCTGCGTTGTTCAGTATTTTGCCCATAGAATCTTTTAAAATTGCAACTTGAGGGTTGAACTTTTCTTCGGTTCTTTCAGCTTGAGAAATGCCAGCTGTGTTCTTCCCTTTTGGTTTTCTAACTCCAGCTCTTTGCACATTTCATTATAATACTTTCTCTTCTCAAGCCACCCTTTGAAATCTGTTCAAATCTTACTTCATTATTTCTTCCATTAGCTTTAATTACTCTACGTTCAAGAGTAAGTTTGAGACTCTTCTGACATTCATTTTAGTCTTTTCTTTCTTTCCTGTCTTTTTAATGACCTCTTGCTTTCCTCATGAATGATGTCATCCCACAACACATCTGGTCTTCAGTCATTAGTGTTCAATGCACCAAATCTATTCCTGAGATGGTCTCTAAATTCAGGTGAGGTATACTCAAGGTTGTGTTTTGGATCTTGCAGACTTATTTCAATTTTCTCCAGATTCAACCTGAACTTACATATGAGTAATTGATGATCTGTTCTGCAGTAGACCCCTGGCCTTGTTCTGACTGATGATATTGAGCTTTCTGATTGTCTCTTTCCACAGATGCAGTCGATCTGATACTTGTGTTTTCTATCCAGTGAGGTCCACGTGTATAGTCGTCATTTATGTTGTTGAAAAGAAGGCATTTGCAATGAAGAAGTCATTGGTCTTGCAAAAATTCTATCATGCGATTTCCAGCGTTGTTTCTACCACCAAGGCCATATTTTCCAACTACCAATCCTTCTTTGTTTCCAACGTTCACATTTCAATCATAATTATCAATGCATCTCAATCACGTTTGACCAATTTCAGACTGCAGAAGTTGGTAAAAATCTTCAATTTCCTCATCTTTGGCATTAGTGGTTGCTGAGTAAATTTGAATAATACTCCTATTAACTGGTCTTCCTTGCGGGCATATCGATATTATCCTATCACTAACAGTGTTATACTTCAGGATAGATCTTGAAATGTTCTTTTTGATGATGAATGTGACCTTAACCATCACACCTAGCATAGAAGACCATATGACTGTTGGATTCAAAACAGCCAATACCAGTCCATTTCAGCTGACTAATGCCTAAGATATTAATCTTTATGCATTCTATCTAGTTTTTGACGATGTCCAATTTTCCTAGATTCATACTTCGTACATTCCGCATTCCTATTAGTAATGGATGTTTGCAGCTGTTTCTTCTCACTTTGAGTCATGCCACATCAGCAGATGAAGATTCTGAAAGCTTGAACCATCCATGTCATTAAAGTCAACTCTACTTTGAGGAGGCAGCTCTTTCCAAGTTGTATTTTGAGTGGCTTCCAACCTTAGGGGCTCATCTTCCAGCACTTTATGAGATGATGTACCGCTGCTATTCACAAGTCATTGGTCTTGCAAAATTCTATCATGTGATCTCCAGCATCGTTTCTACCACCAGAATTTTTTCAGAAGTAGACCACCAGGTCATTCTTCCTAGTCTTAGTTTAGAAGCTTCGCTGAAACCTTTCCACCATGGGTGATCCTGCTGGTATTTAAAATACTGGTGGCATAGCTTCCAGCATCACAGCAACATGCAAGCTACCACAATACGACAAACTGACAGACATGTGGTGGCATTATTTAATAGTGACGCCTAAAAATACAGCATTAAGATATAAAAGGACACTATAATAAAATCACAAGATATCAGCCTTATATTACTTTGCCTCTCCAAAATAAACTTAATTTCTAAGACTAGCATAAACATATCTGAGAAATGCTCATTTTCTCAGTGTTAGAAAATATAGAAATATTCTCCTCCTTGACCTTTTTAACTGATATCCAACAAGTTCCCTTTCTTCTGCTCCTAAAATCTTAATTTTCCTGGAGAACTCACCTTCAGTTTTTTCTTCTTTTCACTCTACAAATATTCCCAGGCTAGTTCTCTGATTCCCATGGTTCTCATATTTCCTTTCTAAGTCTCAGATCCCCATATTTCCAGCAAGACTTATTTACCTGGAACCATGATCATAAACACCTCAAAATTAACAAATTCAAAATGCAATTTCCCCCTAAATTGTCTCTTGCCTTGTTTTTTCCTTTTTCTCTTTTTTTTTATTTTTCAATGGTAATGCCAAATTTCCAAATTAGGAAACTAAGTTTGATTTTAACTCCTCCCTTTCCTTGTTCCCCCCAGTCAGTCAATTCTACCAAAGAAGTGTTTCTGAATTCCCTTCCTCAGCTGCCATGCTCTCCAGCTTTATCACAGCAGTAATTCAGGCCCTAAACCACTCTCCCCTGAACTACTTCAACTTCCTCCTACTATTCCAGTATTCACCACCCAAGTGTTCCCAATTTATGTTTCGGGTGGCCACAACAATAATCTTGCTAAAACACATCTGATTGCTTCTCAGGAAACCTCTACCAGCTCTTCCCACTGAGCCTTGACATCTTCCCATAGTCTACAGGACTCTTCTCAGTCGGGTCCCAGCCCACCTTCCCAGTTCCATTTCCAGCTGCTGTCCCCGAGGGACCATAAACCAATAATGGCTGCTTCCTGCTCTGTAGTCTTACAACACTTCAGATGGGCCCCAATCATGGTATATATCATTAATGTTTACTGATACCTGTTACGTTAAGGAGCTAGTATAGCATAGTGGTTAAGTCTGTGATTCTGGAGCAAAAATGTCTGAGTTCAAATTCGTTAGATGGCCATGCCTGTTTCTTCAAATAAAATAGATATAGTAATAGTTTTTATAGGGTTGTTGAGATTACATCATGAGACTGAATAAAATTTCCAGCAGACTGCCTGAAACAGAAAAAAAAAATAGAAGCCCTGCTGCCATTGAGTCAATTCTGACTTACAACAACCCCATATGTGTCAGAGTATAACTGTGCTCCATAGGGTTTTCAAACTCTGTAATATTACTAAAAGGAGCCCTGGTGACGCAGTGGTTAAGCACTTGGCTGTTAACCAAAAGATCAGTGGTTCATGTCCACCAGGTGCTCTGCCAGAGAAAGAAGTAGCAATCTGCTTCTGTAAAAGATTTAAAGCTTTAGAAACCCTATGGGACAGTTCTACCCTGTCCTATAGGGTCACTATGAGTTGGAATCAACTCAGTGGCAATAGGTTTGTTTGTATGTTTTTAATTTTACCAATCCCTGGAAAAAGACATCATATTTGGTAAAATATAGGGTCATCGAAAATGAGGGAAAACTTCAATCAGCTGGACTGACAAAATAGGCACAATAACCAAACCAAAAAACCAGTTACTGTCAAGTTGATACTGACTCACAGCGACCCTACAGAATGCAATAGAACTGTTCCATAGGGTTTCCAAGGAGCGGCTGGTGGATTTGAACTGCTGACCTTTTGGTTAGCCGAGCTCTTAGCCACTGTGCCATCAGGACTCAAACATATAAAAGATTATGAAGATGGCGCAGAACAAGGTAGCTTTCATTCTGTTGGGCATGGGATTGCCATGAATCTGAGGCCAACTCAATGACAGCTAACAACAACAAAGACACACTAAAACCTAAAAGAAAACAGATAGTCAAAGAAAAATTGATCACATATAGTTAAATTATGTAGGATACAAAAAATGGAACTCATAATGTTGTATTTCCTAAGGAGTTTAAAGTTAGGCAATCAGGTAGGTGATTTCTATGACCAGCATTTTAAGACTCCTCCATTTTTCACAGTTCCAGTTTCCAAAATGTCTTGTAGCTAGGGATGGCGTTAACCTTAGATGAGGCATAAAAGCGAGTTAAGAACATGTTCTTCCTATCCCTTCATTCCTTCCTTTACCTATTGTCTTTTGTTTAATTTTAAGCCAATGCTTCACTCACTAAATAGTATACACTAAACAGTAGGCTTCAAAAGATGAAAAATTGGAGATAAAATACAAATGTAAATAGCAAATAACAGCGAAATATTAAGAAAGGGATAGAAAACAAATTTGTAAAGTAGGCTCTAAATATTAAACAAAATTTCAACTTAAGTTTTTCATTTATTTAAGGGGGCACCTTAGTTACAGCTATGTTGACATCTACCCCAACTGCGTTTTCATTAAATTCCCCACACCCAGAAATGGCTAAAATATGAGTATAAAAAGACAGTATAATAGGTTTAAGAGAGTTAAATGCAAGTCCAAGTTTAGCCTTTACTTGAACTCACTAGTTCTGACATTTACTAGTCATATAACTTTCTGCAACCCCAGATTCATCATCCACAAAATGAGAATAGTATCAACCTTATAAGGTTATTACAGTAATTGAAATAATGAAGTAAAAGAACTGAAGATTTCAAAGTGCGGCTCGAGAAGACAGTATTCTAACGACATGTACAAAGAGCTGGAGATAGAAAACCAAAATGGAAGAACACACTCGACATTTTCTCAAGCTGAAAGAACTGAAGAAAAATCCAAGCCTCGAGTTGCAATAGTGAAGGAATCTATGAGGAAAATATTAAATGATGCAGAAAGCATCAAAAGAAGATGGAAGGAATACACAGAGTCATTATACCAAAAAGAATTAGTCGACAATCAACCATTTCAGGAGGTGGCCTACGATCAGGAACTGATGGTACTGAAGGAAGAAGTCCAAGCTGCTCTGAAGGCATTAGCTAAAATCAAGGCTCCAGGAATTGATGGAATATCAATTGAGATGCTTCAACAGATGCAGCGCTGGAGGTGCTCACTCGTCTATGCCAAGAAATTTGGAAGACAGCTTCCTGGCCAACTGACTGGAAGAGATCCATATTTATGCCTATTCCTAAGAAAGGTGCTCCAACTGAATGTGGAAATTATCAAACAATATCATTAATATCACACGGAAGCAAAATTTTGCTGAAGATCATTCAAAAACGGCTGCAGCCAGGGAACTGCCAGAAATTCAGGCCGGATTCAGAAGAGGACATGGAACCAGGGATATCATTGCTTATGTCAGATGGATCCTGGCTGAAAGCAGAGAATACCAGAAGGATTCTGTGTTTTACTGTCTACGCAAAGGCATTTGACTGTGTGGATCATAGCAAATTATGGATAGCATTGAGAAGAATGGGAATTCCAGAACACTTAATTGTGCTCATGAGGAACCTGTACACAGATCATGGGGAAGTTGTTTGGACAGAACAAGGGCAAGGGGATACTAAGTGGTTTAAAGTCAGGAAAGGTGTGCATCAAGGTTGTATCCTTTCATCATACCTAATAGTCAATCTGTATGCTGAGCAAATAATACGAGAAGCTGGACTATATGAAGAAGAATGGGGCATCAGGATTGGAGGAAGACTCATTAACCTGCGTTATGCAGAAGACACAACCCTGCTTGCTCAAAGTGAAGAGGACTTTAAGCACTTACTAATGAAGATCAAAGACCACAGCCTTCAGTATGGATTCCACCTCAACATAAAGAAAACAAAAATCCTCACAACTGGACCAATAAGCAACATCATGATAAACGGAGAAAAGATTGAAGTTGTCAAGGATTTCATTTTACTTGGATCCACAATCAACATCCACAGAAGCAGCAGTCAAGAAAACAAAAGACACATTGTATTGGGCAAATCTGCTGCAAAGGACCTCTTTAAAGTGTTGAAAACAAAGATGTCACCTTGAAGACTAAGGTGTGCCTGACCCAAGCCATGGTATTTTCAATCGCATCATATGCATGTGAAAGCTGGACAGTGAATAAGCAAGACCGAAGAAGAACTGACGCCTTTGAACTGTGGAGTTGGCGAAGAATATTGAATATACCATGGGCTGCCAAAAGAATGAACAAATCTGTCCTGGAAGAAGTACAACCAGAATGCTCCTTAGAAGCAAGGATGGGGAGACTGTGTCTTACATACGTTGGACATGTTGTCAGGAGGGATCAGTCCCTGGATAAGGATATCATGCTTGGCAAAGTACAGGGTTAGCGGAAAAGAGGAAGACCCTCAACGAGGTGGACTGACACAGTGGCTGCAATAATAGGCTCAAGCATAACAACGATCGTAAGGATGGCGCAGAACCAGGCAGTGCTTCGTTCTGTGGTCCATAGGGTTGCTATGAGTTGGAACTGACTTGATGGCACCTAACAACAACAAGGTTAGTATGATGAATAAACGAGCATATTGCATGGCACCGAGTAAGCATTTAGTAAATCTTATGATGATGTTCCTTAAATCTTTTCATAAACTATGGTACCTGCATAAAATGGAATAATTACAAGTAAAACATAAGGCAGTTTGATATATATTAATATGGAATGATCTCTAAGATAGGCTAAATGAAAAAAAAAAAGGAACAGTGTATAGTATACTACCACTGCTATTTTTTTAAAACACAGATAATTATATGCATATTCCAGAATGTTTCTGGATAAATACATAAGAAACTAGTATCAGATTGCCTCTGGCTAGGGTATAGGGGTGAAAGAGTTTTAACTGTTACTGTATTCCTTCTTGTAGCTTTTGAATCCTGTGTCATGTGCTTTTCCTGCCTATTCCAAAAATAAAATAAAATGTATATTATGATCCACAGCTTATATTACCAAAATACTCCAGTATACATTAAGTGGATTGTGCTGAACTTTGCAGAAAAACCTAACATGACCTAATTATAGTTCTACTAGTAATTTCAACTTATTTAATGATAATCGTCAAAAACTACATTTTTTAGCTAACTTAGCTAGTAACAATCAAATTATTAAAGCATTAAAAAAAAACCAACCAAACCCACTGCCATCGAGTCAATTCCGACTCATAGCGACCCTACAGGACAGAGAACTGCCCCATAGAGTTTCCAAGGAGCACCTCGTGGATTCGAACTGCCAACCCTTTGGTTAGCAGCCATAACACTTAACCACTACGCCACCAGGATTTCCTATTAAAGCATATAAACTTTAAAACCCGTTGCCATCGAGTGGATTCCGACTCAGAGACTACAGGACAGAGCAGAACCACCTCATAGGGGTTCCGGGGAGTGCTTGGTGGATTCAACTCTCAACTTTTCATTCAGGTGCATAAGAGGAATATACGTGGGTTTGGGTTTTTATATAAGGGGAAAGTGCTTAGAGATGAGAAAAAGGAAAGGATAAGTATGTGGATGGTAGGGACAATAAACACTCAAAAAACATCTGCCCACCAGGTACCAGCCATCGTGGTAAGTACTGGGGAAACGATGACACAAGATCTTTGCCCTTGAGGAGCCCTCAATTTAGCGGGAGTATATGAATAAAGCAGTAAAATCCGCACTCCTGTGGGCTGTGTTGCTCAGGAAATATTCATTCATGAATACGTATCAACAATTGAATGAATGAAGCAAGTCTGGCGATAAAACACACCCAATTGAGGCTCTACTGGTTTGACAAGAACACCAAGAATTCATCTCTCAATCTGACAGGGTTGTGGACTTTGATCCCGTAATCCCGAGTCAGCTGGACCTGCAGGGGTCCGAGGCGCGGCTCTTGGGCCAGCGCTCAGTCACCAGCCCGGAGAGCTTTGGGAAGGCACAGGGTGGAAGGGTTCCCAGGCCCCAACCCCATACTGCATCCCCTCAAGGCAGGCATTCCCACACCTGGGCTCACCAGGTCTCAGCTCTGTTAGCACCCGGGAGGGAACTAACTCTGGGTCAAGCTATGACTCTCAAAATGAAAGTTACGCTGGCCCAGCTTCGGCAGTGCTCAGGGCTCCTTCTCAGACAGGCAGTGTAGAAGGGCTAAAGAGGCTAAAATTCCTCTAGAGGGGCCCTCAGCTCCGAAAAACCGTGAAAACCGGGAGGCAGCTAGGAACGATGGAGTGCGGGGCGGCAGGTGACCCCAGAAGCTGCCTGGGTCATATGCACACACCGGCAGGTCGACTCAGCCTCCTCATGGCAGTCACTGACCTTTCCAAAAGGGCTTCCCAGGGGCGGCGGCCGGAGGGGCGAGAGCAGCGGCCCAGTCCCCGAACCCAACACATCTCCTTCTCAGCCGCCTCTGCACTAAAGAGCGCAGAGCAAGCCAGGGAGACCGGGAGGTCGCCATCTTGAGCTCCGTACAAGGGGAAGAAGAGGAAAACTTTATTGAAACCCAGAAGAGAGACGGTGGCACAGACAAATCCTGCCGTGCTCGCTGAAGGTTCCGCCCGAAAAAACCGAAGGTACTAGCTGAAGAATGTGACCTCCCGGAGCAAGACGGGCGGACAGAACTCCCACACCCTTTGAAACTTCCGGGCGCTGCCAGCCGGGACTACAGCTCCCAGCGGGCAGCGCGCCGCGGCCGGGGGAGTGGGGCAAGGGGCGGGGCAGAGAACGCTCCACTGGACAGAGGGCGGTTTCTCTCCGCCGGGCCCCAGCGGTTGAGGTGGTCTTCCGTTCTCTGAGCTGCCAAGATGGTTGCAAAGAATTGGAAAGTGATTGTGACGTGTAGTCACGTAACCACCCTTGAGCCTTTTAAGTTAGCCTAACAGGACCGAGATTTAGAAACCTAATAAACTGGCGGTGACCCAATAACTCTCATATTTTAACGAAATATTAAGCTTACGTCATCCAACCTTCTATATGGTAGCCCCATTTTTTTTGCCTCCAGCGTCCGACTGCAGAGTACCTGAAATGTACTCCTACCACTTGTTCTTTCTGCACTGGCATAACATAAATCACTTTCAATACGGCATAAATGCAAATGTTTTGAAAGATTCTATGAATGACATTGGAAAGCCTGTGATCCAAGATGGACAATTAGCGGATGGTGTATCCGAAGGAGAACTGCTAAGTGACCTGCACTGATTTGATTAAACAAAATGTTTTGAGACACTATGGTAAGTGTAACAGGAATACAAATTGCTGTTCAGAAGAAGCTGGCGATCCAATAGGAGGATGAAGAATTCCACAAAAGATATACAAAATGTTGTGGGATCAAGGAAAGGAGAGTGCACTTTGGCTGGGAAATCAGGAAAGCCTCCTAGAAGGTAAATTTTTAACAGATGAGACCAAGGAATTGCTTGAACTAAGCCAAGCAGGCAAGAAAGCCTGGCATAGAGGTAGAAGGCCAAGTTTCAGTGGTGTGAAAACAAATGAGAAGAGTACACTAGGAAGAGCTCCAGGACTAAGAGTTCACAACAGAACAGATTCCAAAGAAACAGGGAAAGAAGAGCTTAGAATGGCATGATAATTTAGAGATTTCTGTCTGTACCAACCCCATCAAATGATTTATGGGGAAAAAATTATTTCGATTGTATCTATCAAGATAAATCAATATACACTTACTATTTGTTTTCTATCTTTAATTCAATTGTCTGACATGACAAACTGTTCCTCCATGCTATGGTGAATGGTTTCGGTTTTTCTTTTTTTGTTTTTTCTTTTAACATTATTGATTTTGGGTGTGAAACTTTGTGAAGGACTTTTTGAAAAATCAGAATTTCATCCAGTGTATCTCCCTTGATTGACATATTTTTCATACTCAAAAGACTCTGAGTACCTAGATATCATTTTGTTAGCTCAGAGAAGACTGTTGTTCGCCTTGATCAATGACATTCCCCTTTTCTAGAGATTCCAATAACTTATTAATTATGGAAGTGAAATAAGCACTTGCAGATCATTTAATGCCAGATTGATGGGGTTATCTATGGGCAATTTTCACATGCCCCTTTACATGGACAGAAATGTGGAAAATAAGCTTTATTGTGTAAGGTAATTTAGAGGGAAATAATCTAGATTATATTTGTTGTATTCAAGACAAGTCATCATGACCAGAAGATTAATTAGGTAGCCATTATAAACTATTAAAACATCAAGCCTGTGTTCCTGCTGTTCCTGAAACTGCTAAAACAAACTCTAAAAGAAATTTTGGACATTATCAGAGAAACTATTAAAAGTAAATGATAAAACATTACCTTGACCTTATTTAAAAATGGTGGTTCGTCTCCCTAGAGAATGTGTCATTTAATCTCAAGAAGGACAAAACCAGACTCAAAGTATCCAGAAAAGGACAAAATAATGGAGGAAATGGGAGAGTGGTCAATGAAAAAACAGACTATAGTAGGAGTCAGAAGATACATATTTGGGTCTGATTTTTTCACTAACCGAACCTCTCCTTTAGATTTTCCTTATCTACAAAATTAGGATGGTATCTATCCCAGAGATTTTATGAGAATTAAATGAGTTAATGTATATACACAAAGAGTTAATCAAATACACTTGTAGTAGAAATTGAGAGGGGATAAGGTTGAAGTCTGAAATAAAGAAGGGTATTGCTTAGGACAACATAGATTCATGATACCTGAGAATTGTAGAAATAACGATGTACCCTAAAGCTAGAAAAATGTAAGAATTATAAAATAAATAAAGTACTACTGAACCTTAGGAAGCAAATTTATGAAACTCATAAAAGGCCAAAAAAAAAAAAGTTTAAGTAGAATTTAAATAAATGAGTAGATGATAATCTGTAATAAATGTAGATGATTTAGAATGTTCAGTTTTTCTCTGGCTCTATAATTTTGTCACCATCTTTAGAGGATGCCTCTAGGCCACCATCAGAGACAGACTACTGATGGAATAGGCCACTGGCATGAAACAGCCAGGGTACCGTTTCCTAATACTGTTGTTCTTAAGACCATTGCCATAGCCACTTTCCACTACCCTTCCCCATCTCAGTAGATGATAACGTTGGCCTTCCAGTTGCTCAGGCCATTCATCACAAGAATGATCCTTTGCTCTCTTTCTCACACTACATCCAATCCTTAATAAATTTGGTGGCTCCTTTTCAAAATATATCCAGAGTCCCATCACTTTCACCACCAACATTGCTACCATCCATTCTGATCCAAGTCACTATCAAAATCCTCCTGAATTATTAATTCATGTCTAACTGGTCTTGCTTCCACTCTTGACCCCTACAGTCTATTCTCTACACAGCAGCCAGGTTTTTTCTTTTAAGTCAAATCATTCTTTTCCTATATCAAACACCACTAGTGTTTTCCTCTGTCACTCACTTATTAAAGTAGCCTGCAAGACCTCATGATCTCAGCCCTCGCTAGCTCTCTGATCTCATCTCTTTCTACTCTCCTTCCCGCTCCCTCTAGTCCAGCCACACTGGCTTTCTTGCTGTTCATGAAGCTTGCCAAGCTTGCTTCCACCCTAAAACCCATTGCCACCGAGTCAATTCCAACTGATAGCAACTCTATAGGACAGAGTAGAACTGCCCCATAGGGTTTCCAAGGAGCAAATGGTAGATTCAAACTTCCTGCTTTTTGGTTAGCAGCCGAGCTCTTAACCACTGCACACTACCAGAGCTCCACCCTAAATAAAGCTTTTGCATTTCATATAGGGTCGCTATGAGTCGGAATCAACTCCATGGCAGTGGGTTTGGGTTTGGTTTTGGTTCCTTCCACATGAAATGCTTTCTCCCAAGATACCTACTTGATTCACTTCCGCACATCTTCACTTCCTCACGATACCTTCTGAGTGAAGCCTTTCTTACTACCTAAGAATTACAATCCCTCCCAGCATTCCATTTCCTCCGTCCCACCTTTAATTTCTCCACAACACTTAACGCCTCCTGACATAACATATACTCTACTAATTTACTAGCTTATTATCTTCTCTTACTACTCCCTCTAGAACTTAAGCTACACGTGGGCAAGGCTTTATATCTATTTTGTTCACTGCTGTATCCCCATAGCCTAAAATAGTGCCTAGATTTAGTAAGTACTCAATAAACACTTGTTGAATGACTGAAGTAGTTTTTATAAAACTGTAAAATTTATCATAGTTTTGGTCTTTCTGCAACAATAAAGACTGCTTTACCTGCTTCATGAAATCGCTGAAGCTCCTAATATTTTGAGCCCATGTTAAAGATTAATATTATAAAACACCATCAAGCTCACCATCATGGCAGTCACTGAAACACAACCCAAAAGCCCTTGTTTACCATTTATTTATTCATTCATTCGTTTTGCCATTTGCCATTACACATAGTGCCTCGTAATTACAGGTTTTTCTAATTTAACAAAAAGCAGTTAAGAGGCTTCCAAAAAAAACAATGGTTCATCTGAAGACACATAAAGGAATGATTTCACATGGAAACCATTAAATAATAACTTGTATTTTCTAGAGTCCAAGATCTGGCTTATAAATTCCAACAGTTGTATTTAAAAAAAATTTTTTTTTAACCAAGGATACAATTTTAAGTTATTTCTTTTACTTTCAACAAACTAAACAAATATGCCTAAGAACATTATTAATTATGAAAAATATAACTTCTAAATAAGATATACATACCTCAGTAATATAAATTTATATAAAGTATAGATTTTACAGCAAGCACTCCATTCTAATAAGTAGGAATGATGTATTTGCTAACCTTCTAACAAAAGTTACTTTTTTTTCTTGACTTAAACATTATTTAACTTGTAACTAGAGACTGACCAAAGACAGAGTATTTGAAGTCAACCCCAGGGCTCAAATCTTTAGTTTCTATTTATACTGTAGATAAATACATCAAACATAGATTTTAACAATACATTACAAAATAGCTGACACTGTTTTCCACTTTTGAAAATTCTTTACCGAGGTTTTTTCTTCTTTGAATCTCATGATAATATATGTTTACCCACATATTTTTCTTTCTTAAACGTTATGCCTAAATTTTAAGGGGGAGAAAAGGTTTTCCTTATGTAATTTCTCCACAAGCCCTCTCTGCCATGCCACCTTTGATTCTGAAATAGCAGCCACCCCTAATCAATTCTACCCTCCCTCAACTCCATATACAAATTTGTAACCTGGGAGCCACCTTCAGCTAATTTCTCTACCTCATCCCTCATACCCAATCTTACACCAAATAAGATTAATTTTTCATCTTAAAATAGCTTAAGTCCATCCGCTACCACTGGAATTTCCTCCTTTCTTTCCAAGGCTAAGGCAGTCGTCTCCTAACTCTGGCTCTCTTTATCCTCTCCTCCATCCTGCTGTTCGATTTATCTAGAGATGTGACCTATCTGACCACATCCCTTTACAGATTCTAAACTTTCGATGCTTCCCTACTGTCTGCAGAATGAAGTACAATTCTGTTATTATGGACCTTTAGAAATTCAAAATCTGGCTTCTGCCTACCTTACCATCTTCTCATATTATCCAAATGAATTACACCCAGAAAACGGCATGTCATGGGTGATTTACCAAGTTTTTTTTTTTTTTTTTTTCCATGAACCTTTGCATATATTATTCAGGAAAAACTGGAAAAGTTTTTTCCCATCCCCCACCACCCCCTTTTATTTTCCACGTGTGTCCTGGCACATTTTTTTTTTTTTAAGTTAGGAAAAAAATTTTTTAATAGAGATGGTTCCAAAAACTAATAAATTTTAATATTTCCTCCAAAAATGCCTGTTTTAATAGTACATGTATTAAATGTAAAACTACATTTAATATCATCATTACAAACAGAATTAATATAGTACAGATACCCAGATTGAATAAAAATATTTTCTTTTTAGAACCTCAAGAGACTTTAAAGATCTTCTTATTTTAACATAGCCATTTTATATACTAAGACTCAATGATGCCGACAAACGAAGTGATTTGCCCAAGATAACACAGCTACGACTCCCTGTTGAAGTTAACGGAATAGTAATAACCACAATCCAAACCCAGTGCCATGGAGGCCATTCCGACTCAAAGCGACCCTATAGGACAGAGTAGAACTGTCCCCACAGAGTTTCCAAGGAGCGCCTGGCGGATTTGAACGGCCAACCCTTTGGTTAGCAGCGGTAGCATTTAACCACTACGCCACCAGGGTTTCCGAGAATAGTAATAGGGACTGAAAAATTGTCTATTTAATGAGATATTTCTTCAAATAGCCCTTAACAATATCTATGTTGTGGTGGTGGTGGCAGTGGTGGTGGTTGTTAGTTGCCATCCAGTTAATTTCAATTTACGGTGAACCCATGCACTACAGAGTAGAACTGCTCCATAGGGTTTTATTGGCTATAATCTTAACCTAAGCAGATCGCTACGACTTTTTTTCACAGTAACACTGGGTGGGTTTGAACCACCAACCTTTAGGCTAGCAGTTGAGTCCAAAGTGTTTGCACCATGTAGGGACATTACCAGATCTACAGACAGATAAAAAATAGAGCATGCCACCATATACGACTTTGATTGCCACTCATTAATGGTCATAGCCAATCTGGTTTTGTTGGTTCATTAGATGAGTTTGATGGGATGCATCCAGGCAATCAAACGGGCTTAGTGTTTTTCAATTCTATAGACTGCTTATTCAGAGGAACTAAAGTCGGCCTAAAATGCAGCCAATCTTCAAAATTCAAAGATACAATGATAAAACTATAGGAACTCATTTAACTCATGTTTAACTTATTTGTTAAGTATTATGTAGTACTTGCTCTAGGTGACTACACTCAGAATCAGCCATGAGTTGGCCTAGCCTTCAAAGGAATTAGCTATTAGTTCTGTTTCAAAAGGACATCTTGGAAAGATTACTTGATAAGATTTAAATCGAAGTGAGTTTTATTTATCCAATTTCACTGATAATGGAGACATTCTCAAGTAAGACTCTCAAAATGATAAAACCTGGATACCTTTTAGTCATAGGGACGTATCTAATTCAAGAAGGGTTCATTCTAAAGCCAAGTGTCTTTTGCCAAAACCAGGACTGGGGAAAACTAAGGGACCAGATGAGGAAAAGGGTCATAAGACCTCTAATGTCTATACACACCAATCGTAAGGGCCCAATTTTCCCAGCATGTATCTCACTTACCCCAAGCAATTCTCATCAACTTCAAAGGGAGAGCTGTGAGTCCACAGATCCGAGTTTGTAGTACCCAGGCCTTACTCAGCAGGAATACATACTATAAATTATGGTGCCAGGCTTCATTTCTTTAGTCCAAATCAACCCAGCTGGATTTTGAAACCTTTAGTTCTTGGAAATAATGAACTGCCCTTTAAAATATCAAATCCACTTGGCTTTATTTCACACATCAATCCTGTTGATTACCCAGGATAAGCCAGAGCTTGAGTTTATAGATTGATATGCAAGACATGTAATGTAAGCTATATGCTATACTACTATAGAGCTTTTTAGTATCAAATTACCAAAATTTATTCCAGAGGTAATTTTATGCATAGCAAAGAGAAAAGCAGGATATATAATTTCACATTTGCTGTTCAAGAATTTTTTTTTATATATAATTCTGTTTACAAGTAATGTTTTTCAGCTTTAATTTGATACTTTACTACCAGGTAAATTATCTTTTAATGTTATTATTTTTATATAATAATTATTATCTTGAAAGTCTGTGAAGTGATTAAAGGGCATTTTCTAAGAAATAGATTTCTGGATTTAAATTGTGCAGTTTTTCTGCTTATAGCTTTGGTGTTATATCTAATTTATTATCATTATTATTATTACTATTATTAAATACTTATGAAATGGCATGTATAGAGGTAGACCTTTACAACTATCCAAGACTTTGAGGTGTAAAATGTTTTTAATCACAGATTTCAAAAGCTGACACAATTATATCCCTGTTATCTTTTTTTAAAGTATTTATAAGTTTTGACTCATTCTAGCACGCTATACACATCAACACCTGTGCCCATTTAGCAAAGAATTTTAGTACAAATCACTCTGAATTGAATAGACATCTCTAAGAAGCATTACAATTGTTGAAATATTTTTAGAAACTGAAACAAGGAGATAAACAACTTCAGTAAAAGTGATTTAAATAACAAATAACGTATCTTTATAAACAGCTTATCTCCTTGAGAACAAAGAATAAACAAGGAGACAAGGTTTTTTTTTCTTCCACTATTAAAGCAGATCACAATATGAATGGGTGAAATGTCATGAATAATTGGGGAAAATCACAGAGTAATCTTCGACAAAAACATCTGATTTGTTTAAATTGTCGCTGTTTGTCTTATTAGAACCTTTATTTAACCTTGTTACCCACAATGCGGTATTCAAGCTAGTTTATCAAAAATATAGTTTGGAACTTACTATATTTTGAAAATTTTGACTCTCAAATGCAAGCTATGGTAATGTAAACCTCTCATGGCAGCTGTTTTACTTAAGAGCTAATTAACATTACATTAAACTGAAATGCCTGTGAAACCAATGTTTTGAATATAAAACAACACTTAAACAAATGGAATTTTTGGAACACTCTATTGATAGACGTAAGCTCAGGTTTCTGGTCAAGAGGATCATCCGGCGTTCCACTCCTAGATCCATCTAGATAGGGCACTCATTCAATATCCTTGGTTCATGAACCTAGCCAGACACCACCAAAGTTATTTCTTATCATGGTGTTCCTGGCCTCATCTTGTAACTTTGAAGCCATGTTCTTTCTTTCTAAAACCCACTGCCATCGAGTTGATTCGGATTCATAGGGACCCCGTAGGACAGAGCAGAACTGCCCCATAAGGTTTCCAAAGTTGTAAATCTTTACGGAAGCAGACTGACACATCTTAATCCTGCAGTAGGAAAAAAAAAATCACAAAGTTTAGTAAAGCAAAAAGAAAGTTTTATTCAGCATATATTCAAAAAGACAGAAGTGAGAAGTGGACAAGCATGCTGTCACAGCCATGTCTGTCCGAGTCCAGAGAATATTACAGAATAGGCAAGAATAGGAAAACAGACAAGCATGCTGCTAGAGCCATGTCTGTCCGAGTCCAAGGAACCTTACAGAGTCATCAGTATATATTAACATTAAAAATGGGCAAAACCATTGAAAGCTTCACCCTTTCACAGATTGGCTAGAAACTGTGATCTTACATTTTGAATTGTCTTTCTTAACAATCATTGGTGCAGGTTTCAGTAATCGACAGTCAGGAGGGTCTTCACTGGTCCAACAAATTTTCTATTCACTAAATGGTAATAGAAAAAGATGAGTGGAAAGTCTTTTGCATTCTGGCTTAATGTGAAAGGCTCCCTAAAAGACATTTTCGAAGATTATTCTATTGTCTTTATCACAGGGCCCAGTTGATGTGTCCTTGTGAGCCCTTGTGAGCCCAGCTTCAGCTGAGTCACATTCTCTATGTTCAAGGACAAGGAATAATGACGCCAATATTATTTCCTATATCACTCCCAGAGAGCAGCTGGTGGGTTCCAGCCACTGACCTTTTGGTTAGCAGTGTCCTCTTTAACCACTGCGTCACCAGGGCTCCTTCTTTGTTTCTAGACAAGCTCATTTCCTTACTGACTCCTACACAGATTTCTTTTTCTAGGCTTACCGTATGTCTGACACTGTTCTAAATGCTTTATAAATATTAACTCTTCCAATTCTCACAACCCCATGAGAAACCCAACCCAGTGCTGTCGAGAGGTAGGTACTATTATTGTCCCTAATTTATACCTGAAGAAATGAAAACACAGATAGGCAGAGTAGCTTGCCAAAGATTGTGCAGCTAGTCAAGATTTTCCCCAGCTCCTCTACCAAGCCCTGAACTGATTTGCTCATAGTTTTGTCTTCAAGTAGACATACTTATATAAAATATAAAATATAAAATTATAGCTGAGATAGTTATACTATAAAAATATACCATAATAATAATAATATAGAAATCATATTTATGTTTTTTTTTTCCTACTTTGTCTCTATGGTGGAGGTTGGAAAAACAAAACATCATAAAATTTACTAAAGCAAAAAGAAAGTTTTATTCGGCATATATCCAAAAAGGCAAAAGTGGGAAGTGATGGGCATGTCGCTAGAGCCATGCCTCCCTGCATCTAAGGAAATATTACAGAATAAGTAAGAATGGGAAAACGGACAAGCATGCTGCCACAGCCATGTCTGCCTGAGTCCAAAGAACATTACAGAGTCATCAGTATATGTTAACACTACAAAATGGGCAAAACCATTGAAAGCTTCACCTTTTCACAGATTCGCTAAGAACTGTGATCCCATATTTTGAATTGTCCCTCTCAACAATCATTGGTACAGGTTTCAGTAATGACAGTCAAGAAGGTCTTCACTGGTCCAACAAATTTCTATTCACTAAATGTTAACAGAAAAAGATAAGAGTGGAAAGTATTTTGTGTTCTGGCTTAAGCAAAAGGTTCCCTAAAAGACATTTTCCAAGATTATTTTAGCTATTGTCTTTATACCTCAGGGCCCAGTTAATGTGTCCTTGTTAGTCCTTGTGAGCCCTTGTGAGCTCAACTCCAACTGGGTCACATTCTCTATGCTCAGGGACAGGGAATAATGACTACAATATTATTTCCTAAATCAGGGGGAATGAGAAAAAAGTGGGTTTTGAGCCAGACACATGTGAGCTTGTAGTCCTGGCTCCACCCCTTACAGCTCTGCAGCCATTATAGCTCTGCAGTCACTAAACCCTTCTTTGGTTTCCTCATCTGCATTGTGAGAATTTGAAATAATGTGTGAAAATGACTAGCATATTGTCAAATGTTTAATAAATAGTAGCTCTTATTATGAACGTTTATCTCTCTAGTCAAAGTTTTTCTTCAAGGCACGTGTAGAAAATTATGTATTTGTATGTTGCTGGAAGAGCTGAGGCCTGTATCATTGAGCTGTGGCATCTCATCTTGTCCCTCTGGCCTTCTGGCCTTAGCAATTGTCTTTTTCCCTTTCATGCTACTAGTACTGAAATACTAAAATAGTTCCCCAAATGTGCCATGTTCTTTCCTCTGGGCCTCTGCATATGCTTATTCTTATCTCCAGAATGCACTCCCTACCCCCCACAAACACACCCAAAACATTGGGACTGTAATGGACTGAATTGTGTCCCCCCAAAATACATGTTGGAATCCTCACCTGTTTGGGAATACGGTTTTCTTTATTATGTTAACAAGCCTGCATCAGTGTAGTGTGTGTCCTAAACCCCTAATCATTTCTGAGTTATAAAAAGAACAGATTAGACACAGGAACAGGCACAAAGGAGAAAAGACAAATGCAATGTGAGTATCACCAAGGAATCAAGGAATATTGGGGCTACAGAAGCTGAAAGAGACAAAGATTTTCCCCTAGAGCTGATGCCCTGAGTTTGGACTTGTAGCCTGTACTGTGAGAAAATTAATTTTTCTTCTTCAAGGCCACCCACTTGTGGTATTTGTATTACAGCAGCACTAGGAAATGAAGGTGGGCACTTTGCTTCACTAACTTCAGGTCTCAGTTTTGTTGTCACTTCCTTCAGGAATCTTTCCCTACTGTCCGACTCCCCCTACCCCTTCTAGTAAGACCGGACTACGTGATTCTTACAGTGCTCTACGGACATGGCTGGTTTATTTTAAAAAATCCTGGGAGCAAAAACTGTTATCTTGTTTACCACCGTCCTTCCTCTCCCAACATCCCCAAACAGCACCTAGCACACTGCCTGCCTCACTGCAGGTGCTCGGCACATATTTGTCAAATGAATGGCCAATAATTTCTGAAAGTCCTAAGGGGGCCATATCTATTCAGCCAAAGGGACCACAGGTGCAACTGATTCTGGAATGAGACCCTCCACCATGCCTCACCAGTTAATCAAATATATCTGGCATTCTTGAGATTCTTGCTACTCAAAGTGTGGTTTGGGCAACAGCAGCATTGGTATTACCTGGAAACTTGTTAAACCAAACCAAATCCGTTGCTGCGCAATCAACTCCAACTCATAGCAACCCTATAGGACGGAGTAGAACTGCCTCGTAGGGTTTCCCAGGAGTGGCTGGTGGATCCAAACTGCCAATCATTTGGTTAGCAGATGCGCTCTGGAAACTTGTTAGGAATGCAAAATTTCAGGTCTCATTCTAGAACTACTGAACCAGAACCTTCATTTTTACAAGGTTTCCAAGTGATCTGTATGCTTATTAACATTTGAGAAACACTGCTCTAGATAATACTGATGGCTCTTTATTCAAAAAGTTGATAATCCATCTTCTCCAAAGAAGAAATTGAATTGTCTGGTTCCCAGTGTTCCTGCTGCTGAAAATCTTTTTATTTCTGTACTGATCCAGGCTTATACTAACCTTGCCTGGCCTTACATGTTTGAAATCACTCACTCTGCCTGTCAGGAGCCCTCCTATCTCAAAAGGAATCCTGTGTTTATTTTTCTCAGAAGCAACCCCAGTGGAGGTCAACCACCCGACTGGAGATAGGAATTGCTCATTGTCATGGCTGCCTTTGACTCAGAAACACGAGTCTCAGGGATTGGTAGATGTTCTCCTCACCCTAGAGATTACCTGATTGGGAACCTGAGGTAGTACCATGTGAACAGCAGGCACCTTTGTATAGCAGTGTTACCAAGAGCTCCAGGACTACTCAGAGGAGAGTATGAACAGGGGTGGGACTCCAGAAGGGAGATCATATCCCACCTTGGGAGGGACCTGCCTAAGTTTACTTATGTGCTATGATGTCACCCTACCAGCAATAGTGCCCTTCTAGACATTTTAGAGATTAACTTCTTCCTCCAGAACTCTGCTGACCTTAATGTTAGTTGGAAAGCTTTGGGCTGAAAATAACAAATGTTAATTGAACTCACTGGGAAAAACTGACCTTTCCATTCATGGGAGGAAGTCTGAGGGATAAAAAGTGGGAAGAACGGTGATATCCAATCAACAAAAGTCCTTTTAACAGTTATCTCCTGGAAATAAAACAAGCAAACAAAACTCTCTCTCTCTTCACTCCAAAGTCCCAGGAAAATTTCCTGTCTCTGCCCTCTATTTGCCTCCTTAAGTCTATTACTCCAACCTGCTTTGCCTTGGTTGTAGTTGGAAAACTGTGGAAAATGAAACTCTAGGAACACAAACTTTTAAAGGAAAAGAAAAGCAATGTTAAAAACAGATTATAATGGCCGGAGAGGTCAAGCTGAAGAAAGTTCAAGTAAGAAAATGATGAAAGTGATTACTGGATTTAGCAACAAAGCAGTCATTAGTGATCTTGGCAAGGACAGTTCAATGGAGTAGATCAGAATGCAGTGAACTGAACAGTGAGTAAGAAAGAAGTGGAAACATGGAGTATAGGTTATTTTTTGAAAAAGGTTAACAATAAATGGATAGCATGGTAGCTTCAGGGGAACAGAAAAGGGGGATATATAAAGGATTTTGTTTTTTTTTATGATGGGGGAGACTTTGAACATATTTATAGAGTATGTTAGGCCAGGTCTGCAAAGATATAGATGCCAAGACAGGATTAAACGTTCAAGAAATTTATTAGTTGAACCATCTGTGAGAGAAAATGTGGAGAGAACCAGAAAAGGCTGGCAAAGCCATACAAACTGGAATGCAGGTCTGACCTTAAGTGAAGGATAAACTGAAGAAAGGAAGGTTGGGTGAAAGTGTCTTTGAATGCAGTGTAAAACTAAGGAAAGTTCAGCAAGGCCGATGGGAATCCTCAAGCCAACGTCATCTATCAGAGGAGTCCTTCTCTCCCAGGAATGGGCCTGCCTTAGTAACCTTGCCTTGCTTAGCCACTGGCTGGGAAGAGCCCATGGGAAGTGTGGACTCAGAGCAAATGCAGTAATGAAAGTAACGTATGTCCTCAGAGCACAGCAGCTGAGGACATATGTTAATTATGCTTCCTGTGGCTAGAGATCGGCGAAGCACATTCTTATGGCTACCACAAACAGTAAGGAGAAGATATAGGGAAAAAAAGGAATACTTGATGGAAGGAAACTTGAAAAAAAGTAAGAGAGGGTAGTTCTGATGTTGATAAAACTAGCGGGGCACTGCTAGTTTACCAATATGTAAGGAGCACTAAACCATAAAAAATATAACAAAATTAAAAATTGTGTGTTTCGGAAGAGATACTTCATAAAGTTTCTTGGAGTGGGGAGTGAGACCTCTCAAATGACATGCCTAAGACACACAAAGCAGTTACCTGCTACTTGAAGAGTGAGGGTGGGATTACCAGCAGCCTTGTTTTGCTGACTGGGGCATGAAAGCAGGGGTCTGGCTCTTTCTAGCTCTTGCCTCCAGCAGTACCTAGTCTCATCTCGTAAAAAAACTGTGAATATACAAAGAAAATCTGTTTGAAGATGTGTTCAATGAAAGTATTAGTCTCTTAAAGATACCAAGCTTTTAGATTGTCCAGGGAGCAAGCTTATCCGGCCTTAACAGAGAAGTAGAGAAGTTAACCTTGGAGGGAAGGGGAGAGACTATCTGATGTGCTATGGGAGCAGATCTGGATGAGCAGGGCCCTTCATGCAGGGTCAGCCAGGGCTTCCCAAGAAGGCCATTTTGTCCAGTCACAAAGGGCCTTCAAAGGCATGAACATCATCTCCAAAGTTACATATACTGTCACAGAAATATATACGATTAAATGAGAATACATTCCTTATGCAACTCCAAGTATACTATAACCATCTCAAATCAGTGAGGAAAAGATTTTTAATAAATTGTGTTGGGACAACTAGACGATTGAATGGGAACAAAAAATTTAGATCCATATTTCTCTTATGCAAAGTAAATAGAAGATGGATCAAATATTTAAATGTAAAAAAATACCCATAAGCACACTAGAAAAAAATGGATTGTTTTTAATATAGGAGGAAGAAGATCTTTGAAAACATAGTGTTAGTTGCTGTCCAGTTGGCTCTGACTCACAATGATCTTAAGTATAACAGGATGAAACATTGCCCAGACCTGCGTTACCTTTGACCTTTGATACCCACGATCTTTGATATGTTTGAGCTCATCTTGAGACTATTGCATCAATCCATCTCATTGAAGGCTTTCTTTATTTTCACTGACCCTCTACCAAACATGATGTACTTCTAGAGATTCATCTTTCCTGACGGCACGTGCAAAGTAAGCAAGACAAAGTCTCAAACTATATCTTGCTCCCTTTTTTCTAAAATAATATTTTAAAAATATTTTAAATAATATTTTACCGTGTTTTAGGTGAAAGTTTACACAGCAAATTGCTGTTAGGTGCTGTCGACTTGGTTCTGACTCATAGAAACCCTGTGAATAACAGAATGAAACTCTGCCCAGTCCTGCACCATCCTCATAATCATTGTTATACTTGAGCCCATTGGTGCAGCTACTGTGTTAGTCCATTTCGTTGAAGGTCTTCCTTTTTTTTCCGCTGACCCTCTACTTTACCAATCACGATGTCCTTTTCCAGGGAGTGGTCCCTCCTGACAACACGTCCAAAGTATGTGAGAGGAAGTCTCTCCGTCCTTGCTTCTTCTTCCAACGCAGATATGCTCGTTCTTTTGGCAGTCCGTTGTATATTCAATATTCTTCGCCAACACCACAATTCGAAGGCATCAATTCTTCTTGGGTCTTCCTTATTCATTGTCCAGCTTTCACACGCATATGAGACAGCTGAAAACACCATGGCTTGCGTCAGGGGCACCTTCTACCTTAAAGTGATTATCTTTGCTTTCTAACACTTTAAAGAGATTTTTGCAGTAGAGTTGCCCAATGCAACGCGTCTTTTGATTTCCGGACTGCTTCTTCCAGGGCGTTGTTTGCGGATCCAAGTAAAATAAAATCCTTTACAATGTCAATGTTTTCTCCATTTATCATGATGTTGCCTATTGGTCCACTTGTGAGAATTTCTGTTTTCTTTGTGTTGAGGTGTAATCCATACTGAAGGCTGTAGTCTTTGATCTTCATCCAGTAAATTCTTCAAGTCAGCAAATTAGGTTCCCCTTTAATAATTTTTATACAAATTTTATATAAACTCTATGACACATTGGCTACAATTTTTAACAATGTGTCAGCATTCTCATTGCTTCCATTCTGTTCCTTCTGTTTCCATTGATCTAGCTTCCCTTCCCCTCCTGGCCTTCTTACCTTTGCTTCTGGGTAAATGTTGACTGTTTGATTTCACACAGTTAATTGTTTAAGGGAGCACATTACTCTTGGGTGATGTTTATTTTATCAGCTAATCCATTATTTGGGTGAAAGGTGACCTGTAGAAATAACTTCAATTCCAAGTTCAAAGGGTATCTAAGGGTAATAGTTTCAGGGGTTCCTCTAGTCTTTATCGACCCAGTAGGTCTGGCCTTTTTTAGGAATTTGAGTTTTGTTCTATATTTTTCTCCCATTCTATCCAGGACCTTCTATTGTGTCCCTGGTCAGAACAGTAAGTACTGGTAGCCAGGCACTATCTAGTTCTTCTGGTCTCAGGTTAGGTTAGAAGAGGTTGTGGTTTGTGTGGGCTACTAGTCCCAGGGACTAGTTCCTTCTTTGAACATTTGATTTCCTTCATTCTCTTTTGCTCTAACGCTATCCTCACTTCTAAGGAGCATTCCTAGAAGCCATAAAAAGAAAAGAAGGATAAATTCAACTACATAAACTGAATTACAAAATACACGATAAAAACCACCGTTGGCAAAGTCAAACATCAAAAGTTAAACTGGAGAAAATATTTCTAATTCATATCATAGACTGGAAACCCTGGTGGCGTAGCGGTTAAGTGCTACGGCTGCTAACCAAAGGGTCGGCAGTTCGAATCCACCAGGCGCTCCTTGGAAACTCTATGGGACAGTTCTACTCTATCACTATAAGTTGGAATCGACTTGACGGCACTGGGTTTGGTTTTTTTTTATTTTGTTTTTTTTATCATAGACAAGCAAAAATATTTCATAAGCTCCAATATTACCCAACAATAAGAAAATGAACAACAATCAATAGAAAAATAGAAAAAAGATCTAAACAAATCACAAAAAAAGGAAATATGAATGCCTCTTAAACATAAGAAAAGATACCAACTGCACTCATAATACAGAAAATTCAAGTGAGGATACTATTCACACTAGTAAAGAGCAAAAGTTTGATAACACACAGTATTGGTGGAGCTACAGACAAACAGGCATTTCCATGCATTTCTGAAAAGGGTGTGAACTGGTAAAACCTGTATAGAAGGAAATTTTGCAATATCTCTCAAAATTATAAATGTATATATCCTTAGGTCCAGTACTTCCATTTATAGGAATTTATCCTATAAATATACTTCGGTGTGTATGAATGACTACCACATTCACTGCAACATCATTATTGTGAAAGACTGAGATCAACTTTTATCTTCATCAATAGGGGACAAGTTAATAAATTATGGTACATCATATAATGGAATACTCTGCAGCCATACAGATGTACAACAATCTTCAAGATACAAAAAAAGTAAAGTATAAAAGAACATGTATCCTATGGTACCATTTTTGTTCACTATATATTTGTATACACCTACATACACACACACACATATGTTGTACATGGTAGAATATTTCTGGAAGGATATGAAGATATACAAGACACCAGTAACAGTGGTCGTCTCTCGGGATGGGAACCAGATGGCTGGGAGATAGGGATTCCAAACCAAAACCCATTGCTGTCGAGTTGATTCTGACTCATAGCAACACTATAGGACAGAGTAGAACTGCCCCATAGAGTTTTCAAGTAATGCCTGGTAGATTTGAACTGCCGACCTTTTGGTTAGCACTTAACCACTACACCACCAGGGTTTGGAGGGCAGTTTTTCACTGAAATACCCTTAAGAACATTTTGACTTTTAAATTATGTAAACACATTGTCTATTTAAAATAAAAAGCAAACCACAGTGTTTATAAGTTTTCTCACTATCAAAATCTCAAAGGTCCATGTCCTCAAAAGTCAGTAGTAGCCTATGCCTGCCTCATGTTCTGAAAACTTCAGAGGATGACTCATGTTGTAAGCAAACTTTCAGTGGTGGGGAGGGAGGTACTGAGCTTCATGGCTTTTAGTATTCTCTCTGCAGTACAGAAGTGAGGTTACCTGTAGAAAGGAAGGGAGCCAGGTGAGAAATTAAGAAAATGATAAAGTAAGGAATCGTTGAGGCATGTTGAAGGACCAACTGCAGTTGGAAGCCATACATTCGCAAAGGTGCCAATTAGCCTGGGATTTTCTTCAAAAATGTTCAGCAGCCTAGGGTCAGTTTAGGCAGTAGGTCAGGGTTTAAGAATTGAAATGCTTTGAATTGGAAAAGTAATATAAAAGAGGCTGGGCTGGACCTTTAGAAATCAGCAAGTCTTCATTAGTCCTGCTACAGTTCCGGGGTCTGACTCCTGGAAGGTGCAGCTACTTGGTTTTATCATTTTCCTCAGAGGTGATCAGGTTTGGGAGCATGAGGCATTAATCAAGCTCACAAGAGATTAGTTGATAAAACACAACCCCAATTTACTAATTTAAAATAAAAAATATAACTAACTGCTCCTACCAGGCAGCACCTCCTCTTCTCTGTAAGAAAGTCTTCACGGGAAATAAAATCTCTATCAACCAATTGTTCAGAGAGCTCAGAATAGGGAGGAATGGATAATCTCAGCGACCAGAGCCATCAAGCCATGATTATGTTGCACTGCTGAAGGGACATGCCTCTCATGGTGCCCACAGTAATACAGGCACACTGACAAATTATTTTTTCTAGAATTAGGCCATTTAGGAAAACATAAAATTGGTTATGTTTTCTCTCTAACATCTTAATCAGTCCTTAGAAAATGCTCATGTCTCCTCCCCTTCCCCCCAGTTCAATTGGTACCCGCTCCTGAGTTACCAGTGTTAATGGCCTGTGTATATTCTTCCACACTTTTTCCCATGCACATAAAAAAATTATACATATATATATCAACTTTTAGGGTTTTGTTTATTCAAATTGGATCACAATACACAGATTACTTTGTGATGCTCATCATTTACTAATATGTCATGGATATTCCACTTTGAATTCAATACATAAAAATAGAATTATTTCATTTGTTTCAACGGCTACATAATCTTCCATAGTTTGAATGTACAATTCAAACATTTTCTTACTGACGAGCATTCAGGATGTTTCCAGTTTTAGCCACTATGAACAATGATGCAATAATCTGTGCACTTATATCCTTATGTACTGTGGTCTCCTTGCAACAAAAGTTGGATCTGGGGGTTAAAGTGTTCTGAATATTTTAAATTTTTATGAATATTCTCAAATTACTTTTCTAAAAGTTTGTAGCAATTCAGACTCATGTCATCAAATTATGAGCGCCTGCTTTCCCACATTCTCCTTAGCACTGGATGCTACTGTTGTATTGAATATTTGCCAGTATAATGGGAAGAAAACAATATTTCGTTTGCTTTAATGTACATTTGATTATTAGTGAGGTTAAACATATTTTTTATGCTTCTCGTCCATTTGAGTTTCTTTTCCTAAAGAGGCAGCATGAAATCATGACTATGTATATAAACTCTAAGGCCCCTGGGTGCACAGTTTGCACTCAACTACTAAACTGCAGGTAGACAGTGTGAACCTACCTAAGGATGTCTTGGGAAAAAAAGGCTGACAATCTGTTTCTGTAAAGATTACAGCTAAGAAAACCTATGGAGATGGAGCAGTTCTACTCTGTAACACTATGAGTTGGAATCAACTCAATGGCAACGGGTTCGTTTTGCTTTTTATGTATAACCTTTTGAGCTAGTGTTACCATTTACTAAATGATTTTCAGCACGTTCGTCTCTCTGTGCCTCAGTTTCCTTACTTGTGAAATGGAGATTATAATGGTACCTACTCATAAAACTGTTATAAGAATTTGATAAGTTAATTATTTGAAAAAACTTAGAACAGTGCCTATTCATATTCTTTGGCTACTTTTCTATTGGGTTATCTTTCATCAATTTATGGAAGTTCTTTTCATATTAGAAATATCAGCCTTTTACTATCCTATGTGTTGTATATACACTTCTCCAATCTTTTTTGCTTATTTAAAATTATAGTGTCCTTTGTTACGTAATTTTTATTTAAAAAATTTTATTAAAAATTTACGTACTTAAATAACTACTATTTTATAAACAGCTTTTATTTCCCATACTGTCTAGGAGGTACTCCTTTAGGTTATACAACTTCTCTCCTAAATCTTCCATGAGTATATTCAGTTTTATATTTAAAATCTATCTGGATTGTTTTCACATATGGTATAACGCAGGGGAGTAGCTTTGCGGTCTCTCTCACCTTCAGACATCCACCTGTGCCAGCATCATTTTCCAAATGATCTGCTCTTTGTTCCATATCACATTTTTATATATCGGGGTCTGTTTCTGTACTCTATTTCACACTCAGCCAAAACCACACACTCGTCTACAGTGGCTTTATAGTAAGTTTTAATATTTAGTGTACCAATATCCTCAAGTTTTTCACTTTGATAACTTCGGCTATTGTCCAACATACGAACTTTTAAAAAGAACTTGTTCAGCACCACCCACCCACCCAAGGCAGGTAGGAGGGCAAAACCAACCACACTGGGATTCTAACTGTATCAAAGTATTAATTTTGGATGGATTGACATTTTTCTGATATTAAGTTCTCCCATTCAGGAACATGGACTCTCTACTTATTTAGGAGAAGCACTGGTAGCACAAAGTTTAAGCCCCTGGCTGCTAACAGAAGGGTTGGTGGTTCATATCCACCCAGCAGCTCCTCAGGAAAAACACCCTGCAACCTGCTCCCGTTAAGATTAACCCATTAGCGACCCTGTAGGACAGAACAGAACTACCCTATAGGGTTTCCAAGGCTATAAATCTTTATGAAAGCAGACTGCTAAATCTTTCTTTTGCAGAGCGGCCAGTAGGTTTGAACCACCAACCTTTGGTTAGATGCCGAGTGCTTAAACCACTTAACCACCAGGGCTACATCCGTTAAGGTTACAGCCTAGAAGAACTGAAGCCATTCCCAGAGACCATCCTTTAGCCAAACCATAGACAGGCCCATAAAATAAACAAGAATGCCCAAGAGGAACATGCTCCTTAGAACAAGCAAATGTAGATCAAAAGGGCAACAACTGCACAAAGGCAAAGATGAGAAGGCAGGAAGGGGTAGAAATTCAGGACAAAAGGGGAACCTAGGACAGAAATGGGGGTAGTGCTGGCACATTGTGGGGGTATGAAACCAATGTCATTGCAAATTTTTATGTACAAACGATTAAATGGGAAACTAATTTGCTTTGTAAACTTTCACCTAACACACAATTTTTTAAAAAGTAATTTTTTTTTCTTAAATTACAGCCTAGAAAACCCTATGGGATAGTTCTACTGTTACATGGGGTTGATATATCAGTCCAAAATCAACTCGGTAGTACCTAACAACATCATTTATTTGGGTTTTAGGTTATGTCCTTTAATAAAATTTCATAATTTTCTTCTCAAGGATCCTGTGCCTTCTTTTTAAATATATTCCTAAGTATTTTGTATGTTGCCTGCAGAGGGGAAGAGGGCTGCAACACAGCAGTATAGGACAGTCACTGCTGCAAATTATTATTTATTGCTTAATGTTACAAATAAGATTTTTTCCCCCATATCCATCTTAACTAGACATTTCCTGGAAAGAGGAAAGCTATCAATTATGTTCTTTACTTGCATTCAGCCACCAAATTCTCTTGTTAATTCTAATAGTTTATTCTTCTTGGATTTTCTAGGAATAAAATCATACGTCCTGGAAAACAAGAATGATTCTTTTTTTCTGATGTGTATGTCAAGCTCTTCTTTAGCTCTATGGCTGTGCTATGCTGCTGTGCTGCAATCCTCTGTAGCCACTTCCCACTGCAGGCAACTGGAGTTCCTGCCCAAGGCTGCCCTGAGTCGCCGCCAAGGAAGGAGACAGAAGCTTTATTCTGGTGCCAGGAATATCTGAACACAGTGGTTCCTAGTCTCTTAGCTCTCATATACCCCAATTCATAGTCATTTATACACACTTCCTGAGCTCACTACTACGGTCAAACCAGTCAAGTTCCCGTCTGGTGTCTTGTAGCAGGAGACAGGTTCACAGGGAAGTTCTGTCTGGGTGTATTTATTCTGATGTTACCCTTAGTCTATGAAAGGTTCTTTTTGTTTTCTTTTGTTTGTATTTTACCAGTACAGAGAGTCGCTTGGACTTTGGAAAGTACTAGCTCCCATTTGGAGTCCCTGGGTGCAAATGGTTAAGTGGTGAAAGGTTGGAGGTTGGAGGTTGCAGCCCACCCACAGGCAGCAGAAGACAGGTCTAGGAATCTGCTTCTGAAAGGTCACTGCCTTCAAAATCCTATGGAGTAGCTCTACTCTGCACACATGGGAGTCGCCATCAGTTCGAAGTGACTCAATGGCAACTAACAATAGCAACTCCCATTTTGATTCTATCTAGCCTAAAAATTTATTATTTCATTTTATTGTCTTATTACATTAGCTTAGATCTACAGAACAATGTTGAATAATAATAATAATAGTCACAAGGCCACCCCATATCGTTCATAATTTTAACAAATATGGCTACAAACAGAAATATACTCTGAGACAACTTCTCTGACCACCCTGTCTAATTATCCTGTCTCAGTCACTATCACATTATCTAGTTTTATTTTCTTCATGGCACCAATTCATATCTGCAGGCAAATTATTCATTGATCTTTTTGTTAATTATCTGTATTCCCAACTAGATTATATACCTGATAAGATCAGAGAAAACTATGTCTTATTTACCCTTATATCTCTAGTATGTAGTAGGCTGTCAATAAATATTTATTGAAAGAACAAATGTTGAGTTTTCTGAAAGATTATCTCCACTATGCTTAAATAATTTCTTTTCATCCCAGTTTTTCTTAGTATTTTTTACTAGGGATGGTTGCTATTGATGCTCTGGAAAACTCTTCAGCTTAAGGGGAAAGATCTGATTTAAAGAGAACGTAGTTATTGAAACTGAACATACAAAAAAATGCAGAAATAGTAGCAGGACTAAAACATCAGGGAGATAACTCTCCAAGCAAGGATAGAAATTTATCCTTCTATCACTCCTTTTACAAAAGTTTTGCTATATGCAACAATGTTCAAAAATCTGCATTTGCTATTGACTCTTAGAAATTAACTAGGTCTCCCAATAAAACCCACTTAATTAAGAAGAGGAACGAAAGATATCATTGCTGATGTCAGACAGATCCTGGCTGAAAGCAGAGAATACCAGAAAGATGTTTAAATGTGTTTTATTGACTATATAAAGACATTTGATTGTGTGGATAATAACAAATTGTGGATAACATTGAGAAGAATGGGAATTCTAGAACACTTGTGTTCATGAGGAACAAAGACCAAAAGACAGTTGTTCAAACACAACAAGTGGATACTGTGTGGTTTAAAATCAGGAAAGGGGTCTGTCAGGGTCATATCCTTTCGCCACACTTATTGAATCTGTATGCTGAGCAAATAATCCGAGAAGCTGGACTATATGAAGAAGAACACAGCATCAGAATTGAAAAAAGACTCATTAACAATGTGTGACATGCAAATGACACAACCTTGCTCGCTGAAAGTAAAGAGGACTTGAAGCACTAACTGATGAAGATCAAAGACTACAGTCTTCAGCATGGATTATACCTCAACATAAAACCAAAAAGAAAAAACCAAACCCAGTGCCGTCGAATCGATTCTGACTCATAGTAACATGTAGGACAGAGCAGAACTGCCCCACAGAGTTTCCAAGGAGCGCCTGGCAGATTCAAACTGCCAACCCTTTGGTTAGCAGCCGTAGCACTTAACCACTATGCCACCAGGGTTTCCCTCAACATAAAGAAAACAAAAATCTTCCCAAGTGTACCAATAAGCAACATCATGATAAACAGAGAAGATACTGAAGTTGTAAAGGATTTCATTTTACTTGGATCCACAATCATCACCCACAGAAGTAGGAGTCAAGAAATCATGAGTATTTGCATTGAGCAAATCTGCTGCAAAAGACTTCTTTAAGAGTTAAAAAGGAAAGATGTCAGCTTGAGGACTAAGGTGTACCTGAACCAAGCCATGGTATTTTTAATCGCCTAATATGCATGTGAAAGCTGGACAATAAATAACGAAGACCAAGAAAAACTGATTGTGGTTTTGGTGGAGAATACTGAAGACACCGTGGAATGCCAGAAGAACAAACAAATCTGTCTTGAAAGAAGTACAGCCAGAATGCTCATTAGAAGTGAGGGCTGAGAGACTTCCTCTCACTTATCAAGAGGAACCAGTTCCTAGAGGAAGGCATCATCCTTGGTAAAGTAGAGGATCAGTGAAAAAGAGGAAGACTCTCAAGATGGATTAATACAGCAGCTGTAACAACGGGCTAAAACATAGCAAAGATTGTGAGGATGATGCAGTATCAGACCGTGTTTCATTCTGTTGTATATAGGGTCACTATGAGTCAGAACCCACTCCATGGCACGTAACGACTCAGCTTATTCATATATTTATTTTTATTTTTTTAATTGAGCTTCAAGTGAACGTTTACAAATCAAGTCAGTCTGTCACATATAAGTTTATATACACCTTACTCCATACTCCCACTTGCTCTCCCCCTAATGAGTCAGCCCTTCCAGTCTCTCCTTTAGTGACAATTTTGCCAGCTTCCAACCCTCTCTACCCTCCCATCCCCCCTCCAGACAGGAGATGCCAACACAGTCTCAAGTGTCCACCTGATACAAATAGCTCACTCTTCATCAGCATCTCTCTCCTACCCACTGTCCAGTCCCTTCCTTGTCTGATGAGTTGTCTTGGGGCATGGTTCCTGTCCTGGCCCAACAGAAGGTTTGGGGACCATGACCGCCGGGATTCCTCTAGTCTCAGTCAGACCATTAAGTATGGTCTTTCTGTGAGAATTTGGGGTCTGCATCCCACTGATCTCCTGCTCCCTCAGGGGTTCTCTGTTGTGCTCCCTGTCAGGGCAGTCATCGGTTGTGGCCTACTTATTTTTAATAATGAGTTCCTTTTCAAGTGCTGGAAGCCCTGGTGGTGTAGTGGTTAAGAGCTATAGCTGCTAATCCAAAAGGTCGGCAGTTTGAATGCACCCAGTGCTCCTTGGAAACCCTATGGGGCAGTTCTCCTGTCCTACAGGGTCACTATGAGTCGCAATCTGCTGGAGGGCAACCGAGGTTTTTCAAATGCTGTAGAAACACATTCTTTTTTTTAACTTACTGGAACTTCGTGGAAAATTAAGAAAAACCGGTCAGTCACCTAGACTAGGCCACTCAAAGCTGGTTTCTGCCTGTCTACAATCTGTGATTTTGTTGCACAGGGTTCACCTGTCTCAAGGACGTTCTGACTTTAGTGCTATGATCCCACGAACTTTTTTAAAAATTCCACTCCCACATTTTATCCCTTCAATTAATCCATCCAGACACGTGTCTGGTGAAACTCTCAAGTCAAAATCATCATTTGAGGCATTTGTTAAATGTTATCTAGTAAAGCATTTTTAGCGGTTTCCGGTGAAGGGTGACAAGTTGGAATACAGGGCAGTTTTGTTTTGGCTTGCGGACAAACCTTGCATATTTTGCCTTTTAACTTTCCTCCCGTCGCTCCCAAGGCCGCGAAGATAGACTCCGCCGTTCTATCTACCGCCAAAGGTTAGAGTCGACGCAGAAAGACAGGAAACGCCCGCCGCCGACCCTCCCCGCTCCTCCGCACCTCGGCCTCAGCCCAGCGGCGGCGCCCTCGCCCGGTGCATTGTGGGCGTTGTAGTCCGGCTGGAACCTGTTCGTGACCTTAAGTCCTGTGACACCACTTCGTCTCAATACCCCACCCTGCAACTCCTGTTCCCGCTCCAGCTGGGCCTCCGGGAGCCGAGGCTCGGCGTTGCTGCCAGTCAGCTGTTTCTCCCCTGAACAGAAGAGGCGGAAGCCGGAGGGGTACGGGGTGGAGCTGTGCGCGCGGGTTGAACGCCCGCCCTACGTGCTCGTTCGCTTCACGACCGCTGCGCGCGAGCCCGGTGTCTCCGCGGCGGGCGGCAGCGGCGGCGTCGGTGGAAGGCGGAGGGGGCGGAGGGAGCCCGCGGCGGCGGCTGCAACAACGAAATGGCGGAGACGGTGGCGGACACCCGGCGTCTGATCACCAAGCCGCAGAACCTGAATGACGCCTACGGGCCGCCCAGCAACTTCCTCGAGATCGATGTGAGCAACCCGCAGACGGTGGGGGTCGGCCGGGGCCGCTTCACCACCTACGAAATCAGGGTCAAGGTGAGGCCGTCTTTCTCCTCTCCCGAAAGCCCCCTCTCGCCGGCCCTGATCGCCCTCAACCGACCCAGAAGCGGATACCCCTAGGATGCCACGCCGCCCAGGCCTGGAGCCCGCCGGCTTTCTGCGGGCCGGGGTCTTGGTCCAGGGCCCCACGTCGTGTAGGTTTATGTGGGGTCTGCGTGGTGATCCCAGCGCTGGCACTTGGCGAAGGTGCTCGGAGAAGAGGGCGTGAATTGAGCGCCGCTTGCCTGTAAAACAGCTGATCTGGGAATGACATTTGGGTGGGAAGGAGGTAGATCTTTCGAGAAGCACAGCGCTTCATCGGGGTGTGAGCTGTGAGTGAAAAAGGCGATTTGCTCAGAGTTGAAGCCTTCCCATTTTTCCGTTCCTGGAGACTCTTTCCAAAGGTAGTCAAGCCAAGTTGATTGCGCCAGGCCCTTCCAGAATCACCAAACTACCTTAGTTGTACACTCTTGTGAACAGATCATAATGAAAAAAACAAGCCTGGCAAATTTTCTAGGGCTGAGGCAGGCGGGAATGCTAATTGGAAATGGTCGCGCTGCTGGGCTTGACCTTAGCATTCTGGACCACCGACATGCTAGAGGCTGAGGTGGGGAATGTGGCCTGCCTCACAATACAGAACTACAACTGCATTAAGGAAAACCTACTCATTTGGGGATCTTGTGCTCTAATTTCAAGATTTGCACTTCACTGAATGAAAGAATCAGCTGAAGTAGAAACACACACTTATAATTTCATAACTCGTATTTGTTGGCAATAATTCATACTATTTGAAAGATGGTAATTGAGAATAGTGCTTCACTTTCACTGTAGTTCAGAATTAGAGAACTTCCCCATGTATGGAAATATCTTTAAAAATTAATTACATAGAACTTAATCCAGCTGTTAAAGACAACAGCATATTATTAATCATACGATGATTTTGGTTTTAGAGTAACCAAAATTTACATAACTGGTTACTGTTACCATTTAAATGGTTTTTCATTAACTAGGCGGTTTTTAAAAGGAATTCCTTTTTGTGAGTTTCTCTTACTAAAGGTAAAAAAAGAAAAACTTTAAGTTATGAAACTAACTGTTCAATGTTACGTGCCACCCTTACCTCCCTGTGGGTGTGTAAAATATGAGTGATCAACAGTCTGGTTTTAGTGAAACTGCAAAAGCCAGGCCTTAGTATACCTAGGAAGTACACCCCCACAAAAGCCTAGTGAAAAAGTGAGGATTTTTTTTGTTTGTTTTCTTTTGTTTTTTAAACTTTTGAAATGGTTTTTAATTGTCATAAATACATAGCAGATTGTCACTACAAAGAACTTCCTCTTTTGCCTTTATTCACCAATGGGGGTTTTTTTTTTTCTTGTGTTAAAACAGAACTTGGTATTCCTGTTTCTAAACTTCCATAGCTGGTACTTCCTGCCACAGAATTGAATTGGAATCTCCTGCCTACACTTCCTTCATTTAATAACTTTGTGTTTATCTTGCTGAGTGCATTATATTAAATTAACTGTGGTATGATAATTTAAAGGAGCCCGGGTGGCAGAATGGTTAAACACACAGCTGCTAACCAAAAGGTTGACAGTTCAAACTCACCAGTGGCTCCTTGGGAGGAAAGACCTGGCGATTGGCTCCTGTAAAGATTTCAGCCTAGAAAACACTATGGGCGGTTCTACTCTGCCACATGGGGTCTCTGTGAGTTGAAATTGACTCGACAGCACCTAACAACAACACTATAATTATATTTTTATAAACCTTATACCTTATTGGAAACCCTGATAGCGTACTGGTTAAGTGCTACGGCTGCTGACCAAGAGGTCAGGAGCTCAAATCCGCCAGGCGCTCCTTGGAAACTCTATGGAGCAGTTCTACTCTGTCCTGTAGGGTCGCTAGGATTTGGAATCGACTCGATGGTAGTAGGTTTGGTTTTTGGTATACCTTATTACCAAACAGTTGATGTGACACTTAAATTGTTTATGGAATGATCAGAAGCCCTGGTGGCTTAGTGGTTTAGCACTGTGCTGCTGACTGAAAGGTCAGCTGTTCGATCCCACCAGCTTCTCCACTGGAGAAAGATGTGGCAGTCTGCTTCTGTAAAGATTACAGCCTTGGAAACCAAATGGGGCAGTTCCACTCTTTAAGGTCACTATGAGTTGGAATTGACTCGACAGCAGTGGGTGTGGTATGATCGCTGCATTTGAAAGACAATAATCCATATTAATAATGAATAATGAGTAAGGGAATTAACAAATTATATACACCTACACTGGTTTGTATTTTTATATGAAACAGTTTGTTTTGTATTAATGGCTGTTACAGTCATAAATGCAAAGAACCACTAAGAAAATGTAATTAAGTTTCTAAGGCTCAAAAGATGCCATTGGGGTTTCTCTTGGTATATAACATGTTAACTTAAAACTCAGGACACCATGTAGTAAGACATTAAAAACCAAAACCAAACACTGGCTGTCAAGTTGATTTCGATTCATAGTGACCCTATAGGACAGAGTAGACCAGCCCCATAGGGTTTCTAAGGAGTGGCTGGTGAATTTGAGTTGCCAACCTTTTGGTTTGCTGCCGAGCTCTTAACCACTGCGCTACCAGACCTTATTTAAGCAGTATGTGATTTTTGAAAGTAATTGCAGGCTTGTCTTAAGGTAGAATAGCCATTAAGATGGATAGGTTAATCATTTTGTAATTTTATTTATTCCTGTTTTTCTAAATTCTCTCTGCTCTCCCTAACCCCTGCTGCCTGCCCTTTGCTTTTGAATTTGCCTTGTGGAAAACTCTTTTATGTTCCAGAATTTAGGCTCTTAAACTATCTTATATTTCCTCTGTAATTCTGGTCTTGAGAAAAATGTTCAATTTTACAGGATCTGATTGAAATTACTCTATTTCGCAGAGTAATTTTATCTGGATTGTGGCACTTTAGAATGCAAGTTTCCCACTCTCCATTTATCTTTCAGTTTGAGGATAGTGTTTAAGACTATTACGATCACTTGATTAGTATCTCTGGGCTTTTGAAAATAATTGGCACAGTGTTAATGTTTTTAAAAATCGTTCTAATGGGTAGGTACAGCACAGAGCACCATACATGATTAAAGGTTTA
This sequence comes from Elephas maximus indicus, assembly GCF_024166365.1. NCBI lineage: Eukaryota > Metazoa > Chordata > Mammalia > Proboscidea > Elephantidae > Elephas > Elephas maximus. Next base: position 174,055,161 of record NC_064819.1, on the reverse strand, counting down.
GGAAAGCTCAGGGTGTAGAATTATTTTGGCATATTAAAGAGAAAGTTGAAAAGGTAATTTAGTCACTGCTTATGAAGTTTGTGCTATAATGTAACTTTAATTTCCTGAGGGTTTTAAATTAAGATCTACTATTGTACATATACAATTCTTTCAAACAGGAGTGAAGTTAAGAGTCTTCCTTGAGCTCTGAGATAGCTCTGGGTTCAAATAATAGATTTATCATTTATTAGCAAGGTAAGGTACAAAATCTCTCTGAGCACCATTTCTCCTCCATAAAATAGGCATGCTAAGAATAATACCTATCTCCTAGGACTTAATGAGGTAATGTACATAAATTTCTTTAGCACAGGGACTGGCACATAATAAGCAGGCAAAGGTTAACTCTTTCTAAATATAGCTGTCTTCTAAATTAAAAGTCAGTGATAACTACATTTTCAGTGTGTTAATATGCAGTTGAGTTGCTAAAATTGTTAGATATCCGTGTCAAGAAAACTATTTGGGGGAGAAAGATGTAGAACAAAATTCATAAAAAAAGACCAGGCTTACTGGTCTAATAGAGACTGGCAGAATCTCTGAGACTATGGCCCTTAAACCAAACGAAATCAGTTGCTATCGAGTTGATTTGGACTCGTAGCGACTCTCTAGGACAGAGTAGAACTGTCCCATAGGGTTTCCAAGAATCAACTGATGGTTTTGAACTGCCGACCTTTTGGTTAGCAGACAAGCTCTTAACCGCTGCACCATGAAGGCTCCTTAGACACCCTTCAAACCTGGAACAGAATCCAATCCCGGAGATTACCTTTCAGCCAAACAATAGACAGGCCTATGAAGTGAACAGTAACACGCATGAGGAACGTGTTTCTCAGAACAGACCAAAAGAGCAGGATTTGCCCAAAAACAAAGTTCAGAAGGCAGGAAAGATGGGCAAATGGAAACGGGGAACCACAGGAGGAAGGGGGTAGAATGCTGTCACATTGAGGGGATTGCAGCTAATGTCAGGAGACAAAATGTGTATAGATTGTTGAATGGGAAACTAATTTGCTCTGTAAACTTTCACCCAAACCACAATAAGATCTTAAAAAAGAAACCACTGGGCATGGAAGTATGCCTTCATTGAGGCAAGTGTGGTATAAAAAGAAGCCATCTTGTTTAGTACTTAACGAAAGAGCCTTTTGCAGTTGAGACATATTAAAACTTGAAGCTTAATGGTAAAGTTGACTGATAAAATTTTTGGCAAGGAAAATGCTCAGTAAAAGCAGCATCTTGATGTGTTTGCCATTCTGAACCTGTATAGGTGGTTTTTCTTTAGATTGGTACTTTCACCTTAAGTTGGTAGTCATTAGTGTCAGAATTGTAAACTGAGAAATAACTTAAATTTTAGGCCTATATTTAGGATTTATAAGCCTGTAGTGCCAGAATAATTTAAAGAATCAAGGCATTTTGATGCCACACGGCATCTGCAGAATCTCTAGCTGTATGAGTTGGCCATGAGATGTCCTAATGTCCACCTCTGATGCCAGCATCTCCATCACAGATAGGCATGTTGCTGGCAGTGAAGATTCTGTTCTTACCTAGCCCATCCCTTAAGAGGGGAGGGGAGGTGGCAGTGGCAATTAAAAAGTAGCCCTGTTTTTTGGATTATTGAGGGACTCTATTCTGTCTTGGGGCCCTGGTGGCACAGTGGCTAAAAGCTTGGCTGCTTAACAAAAGGTCAGCAGTTCGAATCCACCAGCTGCTCCTTGAAAATCCTGTTGGGCAGTTCTGCTCAGTCCTGTAGGGCCTCTATGAGTCGGAATTGACTCCATGGCAGTGAGTTTGGTTTGGTTTAGGTCCTGGTCCAGAACTGATCCACAGTTGCAGCTTAATTAATTAAAAACAGTACATTAAAACCTTTGTTATCTACAGCCTAGTCTCAAGTGCCTGAACTTTCTGAAGCAAAGCCCAGTGTTTGCACCCTTGAGACCTACAGTAGATAGGCTACACCCAGGAAAAATAAATAGCTGAAAAGACCTTACTGGTAAATTATGTGCTGTGATGAGGTAGCCTGAAGAAAAAAATATTACAATTGGCTAGTGATACTTATAAAAGTCAAACTTTTTTGTGTGTGCTCGTTAAAGCTGAAAAGTGAAGGGATCTGTCACTTTAGCACCTATTACGTACAAGGCATTGTGCTAGATCCTTTCATATGTATACATATGTGCTTGTTGCCATTGAGCAGATTCCAAGTCTTACCGACCCTGTAGGACAGTAAAACTGCCCCTTGGGGCTTCCAAGGCTGTAATCTTTACGGAAGCAGACTGTCAAATCTTTCTCTTGTGGAGTGGCTGATGGGTTCAAACCACCAGCCTTTCACTTAGCAGGCCAGAGCATAGCCATTGTGCCACCAGGGCTCTATGTATATATTTATGTAGATAAAAAAAATAGATAAAAAAAAAACAGAAACCCATTACTTTCAAGTCGATTCCAACTCATAGCAATCCTATAAGACATAGGGGAGCTGCGCCATAGGGTTTCCAAGGAGCAGCTGGTGGATTCAAACTGCTGACCGTTTGGTTAGCAGCTGAGCTCTTAATCGTGGTGACACAGTAGCTCCACCAGCAAAGGATAAGAGTTCCAATTTCCCCACATCCTCATCAACATTTATTATTTTCTGTTATTTATTTATTTATTTTATCTTAGTCATCCTAAACCCAAAAAAAACCCATTGCCATCGAGTCGATTTCAACTCATCGCAGCCCTATAGGACAGAGTGGAACTGCCCCATTGGGGTTTCCAAGGAGCGCCTAGTGGATTCAAACTGCAGACCTTTTGGTTAACAGCCATAACCCTTAACCACTAAGACATCAGGGTTTGATCATCCTGTTGCTATCAAGTTGATTCCAACTCATAGCGACCCTGTAAGACAGAATAGAACTGCCCCCATGGAGTTTCCAGGGAGCACCTGGTGGATTCGAACTGCTGACCTTTAGGTTAGCAGTCATAGCACTTAACCACTACGCCACCAGGGTTTCCTTTATCATTCTAGTGGGAGTGAACTGGTATCTCATTGTGGTTTTGATTTGCATCTTTCTGATAACTAATGACACAGAGTGTCTTTTCATGTGTTTGGTGGCCATCTGAATGTCCGCTTTGGGGAAATGTCTATTTAGGTCCTTTGCCCATTTTATGATTGGGTTGTCTTTTTGTTATTAAGTTTGTCAAAGTTTTGTATATATTTTGGTTATGAGGGTATTATCAGATATGTGGTTTCCCAAGATATTCTCCAAGTTGGTAGCTTGTCTTTTCACTTTTTTGGTAAAGTCTTTTGATGAATAAAATTTTTAATTTTTATGACTTTCCATCTATTTATTTTGTCTTGCTGTTTGTGCTTTTGTTATTATATTAGATAGTTCATTGTTAAACGCTAGGCCCAACATCATTGCCCCTGCTTGTTCTTCTAAGAATTTTACGGTTTTAGTTTTCACATTTAGGTTTTTAATCCATTTTGAATTTGTTTTTGTGTACGTTGTGAGGTACGGATCCTGTTTCATTTTTCACATGTGGAAATCCACCTTTTCCAGTGCTATTTATTGAAGAGAGTCTTCTTTCCCCATCAAGTGGACTTAGCATCCTTGTCAAAAATCAATCGACGGTAGATAACGTGAGTTTATTTCTGTATTCCCAATTCTGTCCCATTGGTCTTTGTTGTTATACCAATACCAGGCTGTTTGGATTACTGTAGCTGTATACTATGTTTTAAAATAGGAAGTATGAGTCCTCCTACTTTGTTCTTTTCTTTCAACTTTGCTTTAGCTATTCGGGGCCTCTTGCCATTCCATGTAAAGTTGAGGATTGGTTTTTCCATTTGCAATACTATAATCTTTATACTGCTGTTTACTGATTTGATCCCTTAGTTAAAAGACTTAAAGTTTTCAGCCAAAGTTCTACATCTTCCAAGAAATATTTGACCTAGAACCTAGGAGTTTAGACATAGAAAGTTTTATGTAGGCTCTAGATTGCCAGAAAGGTGGTATCATTTAGGGTACATTTTGAACTGTTTTCACAAAGACCTCAAGACCAAAGAGGTTTTTTGTTGTTTGTTCGTTTTCACATAGAGAAGCCTTAGAAGCAGTCTAGGGCTGGTATGGTGGCTTGACTATGAGTTTACATCATATCCGCATACTAGCCTATGAGTTTACATAATATCCACAAGGTGAAGACATATTTCTGCCCTGGAAGGACACAATCCAGAAGTTGTCTGTATCATTTCTATTCCTGTCCCGTGGTTGCATGTAGCTACATATGAAAGTGGGAAATTTGGTCAAGCTTAGAAACCATGTGAAGAAGGGAACACACTCTGGGCATCTAATAGGCTTTGCCACAAGTAGCAAACAAGTGATTGGGATTAGCCCTTCTAGGCCCTTCTAGAGTATGGCTTTCATGACACAGGTCATTTCTCTTAGTGCTTTCTGCTTTTTGTGGATGTCTTAAATTTTAAAGTAAGAGTCATTTGATTTGCAAGAAATACAATTGACTTCTAATTATTTTTGGCTTCTTAATTGTGAATGAGTTTTGATCCCTTCTCGAGAATAGATTTTGATAGGTAGAGAAAGGAGAATCTCATGAAGGCATGTTATATTTGAAAGGGTTATACTTTGAAGTTGAGGTGGGATTAGAAGTACTGAAAATAGCCAGTCTTAAACCAATAGGCAGTAGGGGGTTATTTTTCCAAACTAAAGAGAAAACTAAGTTACTTTGCCTAAGTATAAGTCAAGTTAACAATGCTAAGTGACCAAAGCATTTTTTAAAGTTACCTCAATATAAGGGAAAGAATTGCATATTCTTTACTACAGTTGTTTATCCTTGTTGTAATCTAGTGTCTTTGTATGAGAGAAGGCTAATTTCTGACCTTAAGGTGACCGTATGTATAACGCAATGAAATGTCGCCTGATCCTGCACCATCTTCATGATCGTTGGTGTATTTGAGTCCATTATTGTGGCTGTTATGTAGTGTTTTCCAGCCTGTAGGTTCATCTTCCAGCATTGTATCAGACAGTATTCTGTTGGGATTCATAAGGTTTTCATTGGCTAATTTTCTGAAGTAGCTTGCTAAAATAGGTTTCTTCCTAACCTATTTTATTCTGGAAGCTCTGCTGAATCCTGTCCACCATGGATGACCCCGATGGTAATTGATATATTGATGGCAAACCTTCCAGCATCCTAGCAACTTGCAAGCCACCACAGTATGACAAACTGACAGAGAGGTGGTGGATTTCTGAGATTACCAAGCCAAACCCATTGCGGCCAAGTTGATTCCGACTCATAGCAACCTTATAGGACAGAGTAGAACTACCCCATAGGACTTGCAAGGAGCAGCTGGTAGATTTGAACTGCCAACTTTTTAGTTAGCAGCCTGAGCTCTTAACCACAGTGCCATCAGGCATCGTTTCTGAGACTAGACAAGTGTAAAATAATGATTACTAGGTGATGAATACTTAAGGGTGTTGACTCTTGATTAAAATTTAACTTAAAAGAGGTTTCATACCTATCGTTAGGCCTTTGAATCTTCATAAGTCCAAGTAAGGTCTTTTAACTAATAGTATCTTCCATTCTGTTGCCCACATTAGAAAAGCACTTTGACTTTTGCAACTTGTGATTCTTGGTCTCAAAGTCCAGAATATATTTAAACATTCCAGGTAGTAAATGTATGACTGCACAGTTTTTTTCAGATGTCATGTGATTTTTTTTTTTTTCCCTTCATTTTGGGAAAACTGCACTGTAACTTCAGGCGGTCATTTAAAATGAACAAGAATAATCTGTTTTCGAAACATCTGCATCCATTTGTGGTAGGATAGATTTTAAAAATCTGATGTAAGAAAAGATTGTGCAATATATTAAAAATAGGTATCAAATATGTACTGAGCCCAGAGCTTCTATACGAAGAAAACTCAAGAACGTCAGAGCTAATGGAGCAATGTAGAGGAGGGATTATAATTAGAATCTGATAAAACATTCATAAAGTTATTTAAGAAAAGCTTTGTTGGTTAAAGTAGGCCACCTGAATGTAGCTCTTCAGTGGATTATTTGGAAAGAATATGTTCTTTGATCTGCCTTTGTCTGGAACTACCCAGACTAATACAGTAGCCATTAGCTACATGTGCCTGTTTAAATGGAAGTTAATGAATATGAAATAAAATTGAAATTTTAGTTACTCAGTTGTTGTAGCCACACATCAAATGCTCAATAGGCACATTTAGTTAGTGGGTCTATCGTATAATAAATACAGCACGGGTTATAAAATGTTTCTGTCATTGCAGAAAGTTCTTTTGGACAAAGCTGGGGAAGATACTGTCTAGTATCACTTTTGCTTCAGCTCTAGTTTTCAAACTGGGTTTGCGTCTAATGCTGTTAATACAGATTCACTGCATAAGAAAGTAAGAAGCTATAGACTTGCTCATCCTCTGCTTTCATTCTACAAGTTGTCAGATTTCCACCCTTTTTAGAAGATAAGTAACTGAAGAGGTAGATGAATAAAGGAGAAGAGGAAGGATAAATATATGGAAGGAGACTTAACCAAGGGAGAATCTTTGATATAATAAAATTTATGAACTATTGATAAAATCAAATTTATGGACTAGCCATAAATTTGAATATTGCCACCTCTACAATTGTGAGCTGGTAAGGGAATGATATCTCTTAATCCATTGAAAAAAATATATATATATAGGCATGGTGGTCAATGAAGAGAATGAATGTTTAAAAAAAAACAAATGCTAAACTCTGTTATTCTAAGTACTTCATATACATTTTCTCGTTTATTCTTTAGCATCTTTATTTTAAGATGAGGAAATTGAGGCATAGAGTGCTTAAAGACATGACCAAAGGTTACTGTGTCAGTAAATGGCAAAGCCAGGATTCAGACCTGTTCTGTATTAACAGCAGACTGAGCTCTTACTGTACTGTGTTCTTTTCTGTCTCAGTCATAGTTTCAGCCCCCTTAAATCCTTTTTTGGTACAAGCTAATTAGAAGTAAGCAGATTAGCACAGTTTATGCCTTCAAGGGAGTTAAGTGCAGGGGCATCCTAGTCTCCTGATTGCTTTTGGGACTTGTTATTTGACTTTAAAGATTTCTGAGATTAGCCTACAAGGTGTTATTCCTTGGTACCCTTCTGCTAACAGCTCTTGTATAGATAACTCCTAGTTCTGACACCAATACTTTATGTCTGGACCTGTCTCTTCTTTCAAGCTGTAGAATCGTGTTTTTGGCTGTCTCTGAATAAATTCTTATTTCAGCCTACAGCCCTCATTCATTTTCTATACTTTATGGTGGTGATGTGATCTCTAAACTCAGTACTGCGTTATATTTCATGTCTCAGGTAAGAGTGAGGGCATCTCACAGCAAACAATGATTTGCTTAAGTGTTATACTCAAACTACCAGACGTCTGTTTGTCCAATTTCCTTGGAATTGAAGTTGACTTGTTTGACTTGTCTTTACTTTTAAGTGATATTGGCCTGTCTATGGAATATACAGAATGGCTCATAAATGAAGGGATCAGTGTACACAGAGCCTTTTCTCTTGAGTTTCTTTGCATTTGCCTCATTATACTGTGTTTCTAACGATCTGGTTACTGCTACCCCTGTGCCAAGCACCGTATATGGCACTGATTTCATATACACCCCATTCTCTACTGGTGAAGATAGGAAAAAATTTTTTTTTTTCTTCATCGAACCAAATAAAGGTTAGAGACATTTTTTGGATAGGAACATTTTATTAAGTTAGGAAATTGAACACAAGTTTATAATCTATGGTTTACTTTGACTACCATAGCTTAACTGAAAGTGAACTGGGATGAGAGTAAATGGTGCTCTTTATCTTACTCCTTTCTCTTCAGTCCTGTTTAGGTTAGATGTTAAAGATGTGAAAATTATCTGGTCTCATACAGACTTCAGTTGTATCTGCTTTCAGGTATGTTGAGAGCCCCAGCCCATACGAAGATTTCAGCTCAGACCCCCTGGGGTTATCTCTTGGTTTGGACCTTTTTAATCAGTCTTGTTGTGGGCCAGTGGAAAAAGTGCTTCCCCAACACCCTTCCTGCCCTTCTTCAAAGGTTCTTTATAAAGGTCTCAGAAAAGTTTGTTAGATTAAATCATTGAAGTCTGAATGACTTAAGTGCTTGTGTAGGCAAACTTAAGACAAATTTCTGGTAGATATTAAATTTATATTTTAAGCATTTTTATAAATCAGTTTTGTCCTCAAGTATACACATTGGTATATTCTTTTCATAAACACCAATTTTATTAAAAAAAAAAAAATTGGTGAGAATTAAGAATTGCCATCTTTAACAAGCTACAAAGCCAAAGCAGTTATAGCTTCTTTGAGATACCATAGAGAACTTCCATTCTTACAGCTTCCTAATTTAAATTCTTGGTTGTTGAACAGGTCACTTGTATAAAGATTGTTCGATTGTTGAAACACTTTCTTTTGCAACCACTGATACCTTGCTGTTCTGATTAGTGTTTGTCTCAGTTTCATCTGACTTTATTGAAAGAGTACTGTTTGTTCCCAGTTAGTTTCATGTGGTTTCAGAGACATCTTGCAGTTTTTGATATTGGTATTGCTAGGAATTGTGTTCTATGCCAGAATTTGCAGAGAAATTTTATTCTTAAATTAATAGTTGCTATTTAGTATTGTTAATTACCACACTTGCCCTGACATTACATTTTGTTTCTCTCATTCTCCATCAGTCCGTATATAGAGCTCTCTACCCCTGCCCTGCCAACAGAAGACCTGAGCCCATGTCTCATATTCTTGTTGGGCTTCGTTAACTTGCTTATATTGTTCTAGTTTCCTTTTTGAGTAGGTAGACTTTTCTTCCAGTTGATCAGTTTGGCCTCACCTGGGGCCATCTTTCCCTACCAAGTACTGGGGGCCGACTTCAGTATTTTGTGTAGGTAGAGAGGTGTGACTAGGAGCAGAAGTATTGTGAGTACTTACGCATAGTCAGTCCCTGGATTACTAACGAGTTCCATTCTTAAATCCGTCTTTGAGTAAGAACAGGTATAGTTTCTACCTAATGTCAGTTAGTCAAATGTTTGTCATAGTGTATACTGTACCTTTTTATGCATAAAAACTTTAAAGAAACACTTCCAGATACACTAAAATGTCTTTAACATTATAATACAGTAATAATAATGTTTTGATACCCGTTGCAAAGTAGCACGTGTTTATTATTACGAACCATTGTATGTAGCTCAAATTTTTAATATAATAGGCTTTATGAGGGTTGGTTCATAACTATGGGTCAGATATTCAAAACCTGGGACTGTCTGTACTAGGGACTTCCATTCTTTTAGACCCTCCACTAAGTAAGTTTTTGCTCTTTGAGGGTTAAGAACACTGAAATTATAGATATGGATTCATAGCCCACTTTTCCCCCATCTTTTAACTGAGAGCCCTTGGGCAATTTTCTTAACCCCTCTGTACCTATTTTCCAACCTAAAGATGAGAGTGTTAGTATCTTCCTCAGAGTTGTGAGAATTAAATGACGTGTTAATAGACTTTATATACTATCTCATTTATTCGGTATTAGCTGCTATTATTATTATCTGAAGGATGGTTCCAGCTTTCTGTTGCACCATCAAAAAAGAGATGAAAATGTTGATTTTCAATAAATGATTACTTTTCTGATATAAATGACCAGATCTGCATTTTTCCCCCAGGCTGTCTGGGTTATTATTGGGCTATGCTTAAGGAAGGTAGAACTCGTCCCAGAGTCCCTTAATTATATTCTTATAGAATATAGTGTTTTAAATATAGAAACAAAAGTAATGGGGGAGGGAAGGCAGTCATTTATATGATCTTTCCCTTCAAATTACCAGAATGAAGGAGGAAGGCAGTTCTTCATGATCTTTTGCCAAGAAGCTAGTGTCAGTTCTTAACATTTTTGTTTTGTCTTCAAGTCTATATTGTCTGATATTAACATAACCACTCCAACTTTTTTAGGGTTATTCGCATAAGGTATCACTTTCTACCCTTTCACCTTTAGCCAGTGTTTGTTTTTGAATCTTAAGTGTATCTCGTAGATAGGATCTAGTGACATCTTGTTTTTATCCAGTCTGATGATCACTGCCTTTTGAGTGTAATGCTTAATCCATTTATGTTTAATGAAATTATTGGTATGATTGAGTTTACATCTGCTGTTTTGCTATTGGAGCCCTGGTGGGTAAAGTGGTTTAAGTGTTTAGCTGCTAACCAAAAGGTCAGCAGTTCGAATCCACCAGCCACTTCTTGGAAACCCTATGGGGCAGTTCTGCTCTTTCCTGTAGGGTCTGTGTGAGCTGGAATCAACTCAACAGCAATGGGTTTGGGTTTTGGGTTTTTTGGGGTTTTTTTTGCTAGTTGTTTTCTATGTATCTCCTGCCTTTTTGTTTCTCTGTGCTTCCTTTACTCTTTTTGTGTTAGATATTTTCTAGTGGACCATTTTAATTCCTACTTTTTTAAAAAAAACTTATTGTATGTTATTGCTGGTTGACCTAGGAATTATAATACGCCTATTAGCTTTTTGTTAGCTTTTCAGTCTACTTCAGATTAGTGCTAACTTAATTTTAGTATAATATAGAAACTTTTCTCCAATATAGCTGTATTTCCTTACCCTCCCTTTGTGCTGTTAATATCATGCATATTACATCATTTTCAATTATAAGTCCAAGAATACAGTCTTAAAATTGTTTTTTGCAGTTGACTTTTTAATCAGTTAAGGGAAGAGAAAAATGTAGTTATACTGTCTTGTATATGAGTCAGAATCAACTCGAAAGCAATGGGTTTTGTTTGTTTTTTTGTGTATTTACCTACATAATTACATTTACTGTGTTATTTCTTTATGTGGATTCAGGTTACCATTGGTGCCATTTTTTTTCAACCTGAAGGGCTTTCTATAATAATTCTTGTAAGGCGGATCTGCTAGCTGTGACTTCTCTCAGTCTTTATCTGGTAATACTTCATTTTTTTCATTTTTGAAGAATAGTTTTGCTGAATGTATTAGTTTTCTATTGCTATATAATAAATTACCACAAACTTAGCACCTTAAAACAATAGCAAATACTAGTTCACTGGTTTCTGTAAGTCAGAAGTCTGGGCATAACTTAACTGAGTCCTCTGCTGAGGTTCTCATAAGGCGTGCATCAAATTGTTGGCCATGGTTGCAGTCCCACCTGAGGCTCAGGGTCCTCTTCCAAGCTCACATGGCTGTTGGCAGAATTCATTTTCTTGCAGCTGTAGACAGCTTTCTTTTTTAAGGCCAGGGAAGGAATTTTTATGGTTTCAGGGAAGGCATAAATCCTCTTTAAAGGGCTCATCTGATTAGGTCAGGCCCACTCATAATAATCTCCCTTTTCATTAACTCAAAGTCAAACTCATTGGGGATTTGAATTATATCTGTAAAATTCTTTAACCTTTGCCTTATGGAAGTGACATCCATCATATTCACAGTTCCCACCCACATTCAAGGAGATGTGTGTACACCAGGGGGTAGGAATCTTGGGATTCATCTTAGAATTCTACCTGCCATACTGGTTACAGAATTTTTTTTTTTTTTTCTTTTCCTTTCCCTACTTTGAATATGCCATCCTGCTGCTTTATGGTTCCTGTTGTTTCCAATGAGAAAACCCATTGCTGTGAAGTTGATTCTACTCATAGTAACCCTATATGACAGAGTTGAGCTGCCTCATAGGATTTCCAAGGCTGTAATCTTTCTCTCAGGAGCAGACTGCCGCATCTTTCTCTCATTTCTAATGAGAAGTCAACTGTTAATCTTATCATAAGGCCCCTGTATGTGATAAACATTTTTCCCTTGCTACTTTCAAGATTTTCTGCTTGTCTTTGGCTTTCATCAGTTTGACTATGATGTGTCTAGGTATGAATCTCTTTGTGTTTAACCCTACTCAGAGTTTATTGAGCTTCTTAAATGTATAGATTGTTGTTAGGTGCCATCGAGTCAGTTCCAACTCGTAGCCACCCTGTATATTACAGAACGAAACACTGCCCAGTCTTGAGCCATCCTCACAATTCTTGCTGTGTTTCAGCCCATTGTTGGACCCACTGTGTCAGTCCATGTTATTGAGGGTCTTCCTCTTTTTCGCTGACCCTCTGTACTTTACCAAGCATGATGTCCTTCTCTAGGGATGGTCCCTCCTGATATGGCTAAAGTATGTTAGACGAAGTCTCACCACCCTCTCTTCTAAGGAGTATTTTGGCAGTGCTTCTTCAAGACAGATCTAGTCATTCTTCTGGCAGACCTTGGTATATTCAGTATCCTTCACCAACACCATAATTCAGAGACATGAATTCTTCTTTGGTCCTCCTTATTCATTGTCCAGCTGTCACATGCATATGAGGCAATTGAAAACGCTATGGCTTGGGTCAGGGGCACCTTTGTCTTCAAGATGACATCTTTGCTTTTTTAACACTTCAAAGAGGTCTTTTGCAACAGATTTGCTCAATGCGATGCATTGTTTGATTTCTTGACTGCTTCTTCCAGGGCTGTTGATTGTGGATCCAAGTAAAATGAAATCTTTGACAACTTCAGTCTTTCCTCCATTTATCATAATGTTGCTTATTGGTCCAGTTATGAGGATTTTTATTTTCTTTATGTTGAGGTGTAATCCATACTGAAGGCTGTAGCCTTTGACCTTCATCAGTAAGTGCTTCGTCTTCTTTTCACTTTCAGCAGATAAGGTTGTGTCATCTGCATAACGCAGGTTGTTAATGAGTCTTCCTTCAATCCTGATGCCTCATTGTTCTTTTTATAGTCCAGCTTCTCAGATTATTTGCTCAGCATACAGACTGAATAAGTATTGTGAAAGGATGCAACCCCGACGCACACCTTGCCTGACTTTAAACCATGCAGCATCCCTTTGTTCTATTTGAATGATTACCTCTTGATCTAAGTACAGGTTCTTCATGAGAACAAGTAAGTGTTCTGGAATTCCCATGCTTTGCAGTGTTATGCTTAATTTGTTATGAACCATGCAGTCGAATGCTTTTGCATAGTCAGTAAAACACAGGTAAACATCCTTCTTGTATTCGCTGCTTTCAGCAAGGATCTCTCTGACATCAGCAGTGATTTCCCTGGTTCCATGTCCTCTTCTGAATCCAGCTTGAATTTTGGGCAGTCCCCTGTCAATGTACTGCTGCAGCCACTTTTAAATGATCTTCAGCAGAATTTTACTGTGGTTCATGAGACTTTATAATTAATATTTACGAATGTCCTGACTTAAAATATCTTTATTTACCACACTTCTAAGTAGACTTTGAGGATTAGAATTGAAGAACCTGTAATGATTTCCTTTTCTCACAAACTTTACAACTCAGGGCAGAGGGCAAGGAAGGGCAAGTATGGGAAGAAAAGAGGTTAGACAGAGTACTCAGAAATGACTTAAATTATGAGGAAAAGAACCAGAACATCCTGCTGTCCATTCCAACCTCAAATATTGATTATATCTAACAAAGAGAATGTGCTGCCAGAAAATACTTTAAATTGTGCTGATCTAATTATTTATGCATTGAAACCTTTGATGACTAGTTACAGTTCCTCTTATTGCCTGTGCTCTTAGCCATGGTTTATTATGTAGGTTCTTAGACAAAGTTTCTTTACATTTCTAATATTTCTAATAAAATGAAGATTTTTGTGGTAGTGATTTGGGTACTGTCCGGCTATTAGAACAATAATCACTCTTTGTAGGGCTTTATGAAATGAGTAAGATGTTGTAATGGCATTGCTGTCAATCTGCAGATTTAAAACATATATGTATATAGTGTTTAATGTCATTGTCTAGTTGCTCTTATAGCTAATCACTCTGACTCTTTGAAAAGAGTCTATTAACATATGTATCACTTATGCCTTAGACTCATTAAACACCCTTTTTTGTATTTTTATAGCTTTCCAGGTACTATTTTGTGTTCTGGAAAAGGATTTCAGCTTCATTCTTTTATAATATAGGTAGCAAACTCTTTCATATTATGTATTCTTAGTTGAAGGTTTATCAAGTTGTTTATTGTAGGCAGAGCAACTCAATCTTTCATTTTATAACCTTGCCTTTGTTTAGCATGGAAAAACCAGTGTAGCCCATTTTATCAGATTCTTAATGAAGGAACATTCACTTGCCAAAAAATCCAGAATGAATTAACTACTTTGGATTATCTGGGAACCTCAGTTATTCAGAACACAATCAGGAGCTAATAAGGAAGCAAAAAAGAAGTAAACAGCAAAGAATTAAAAAGAAATTACAGTCTACACTTGAGGTACCAAGTTTTTATATATGAAATACTGTCCTCTCAGAGTCTCTTTGACTCTTACGTAGCAAAATTCTACCAAGGTTAGGTTATTAATTCGATTATATATTGTTGTGTGACAAACAACCCCAAGATTTGGTGGCTTAAAATAAGAATCAAACATTCATTTTATCACAAGTCTGCAGTTTAGTCAGGTCTTAGAAGAGACAGCTTGTCTCTGTCTCCACATGGCACCTGCTGGAGCACAGTAATTGGGACTGGAGAATTTATTTCCAGGATGGCTCAATCAGATGGCTGGTACGTTGGTGCCGGCTGCCAGCCAGGAGCTCAGCTGGGACAGTTGATGGGGTTCTCAGTTCTCCTCCATGTGGATAGCTAGACTTCTCACAGAATGGTAGCTAGGTTCCAAGAGAACAAATATTGATGAGCAAATATTCCAAGTGGACAAGCCCCAGTGTACAAGTGCTTGCTAGTTAGTACACCATTGATCAAAGACAGTCATATGTCCAAGCCAACATGGGAGAGGATACAGAAAGAGGTTTAACTACTGGGAGACATCGTTTATTGTAGGCCGCTATCTTAGTTTCTTAGTGCTGCTGCAACAGAAATACCGCAAGTGGGTGGCTTTTAAAGAACAGAAGTTTATTTTCTCACAATTCAGGAGGCTAGAAGTTCAAATTCAGTGTGGCTGTAGGAGGAGGCCCTCCTTGTCTATCTCAGGTTCTAGTAGCTAGCAGTCCTTGGCTCCTTGGTGATCTTCACAGGCATCTGTCTCCCTCCATTTGTGCTTACTTATCTCTATGTCCATGCTGTTTCTTAAAACTCAGAAGCGATTGAGTTTAGAACAGGGCCCTACGCTGATGGCCCCATTAACATAACAGAGAAAAACCCTGTTCCCAAGTGGAATTACATCCCCACCTATAACCCATTGCTGTTGAGTCCATTCCAACTTATAGCGACCCTGTAAGACAGAGTAGAACTGCTCCATAGGGCTTCCAAGGAGCAGTTGGTGGATTCAAACTACCAGCCTTTTAGTTAGTAACCCGTAGCTTTTAACCACTGTGCCACCAGGGCTCCATTCATAGGTATAGGGGTTAGGGTTCGAACACACATTTTAGAGGGACACAATTCAACCCATAACAGCAACCAAAGTAATAGCCTGCTGCAGTTATGTTCCTTCCTCTACAGCAAAATAGCTTCTCCGAAGAACAGTTTGCAACCTTTAGGAGCTTATTCTAAGAAAAGTATGTAAATTCCCTAGGTATATATAGCGGCCTCAGTCAGCTCTCATCAATTGCATTTTTTGCCCAGGGTCAGAGAGCTGCTTAATGAAGGAGTTGGGATTGAAACCAGAGTATCTGTTTACAGAGCCTGTATGCCTAACCATTGTATATACTGCCTCCCACCTAGATAATGTCTGTATTTAATCATGTTAAGGATACCAAGTGAGAAGCTAATAATATAAGTATATTTAGTAAAAACAAGATTTGTATTTGTATACTGAGTGGTTATATACCAAAATGAAATATCTACAAATGAACATGCATTATTCTAATTTTTTAAATTGTAAGGATACCTTTTTATGAGCCCACTATGCAAACTCAACCTAACGTAAAAACCAAAAACCCATTGCTGTCAATTCTGACTCATAGCAACCCTGTAAGGCAGAGTAGAACTGCCCCAAAGGGTTTCCAATGAGCAGCTGGTGGATTCGAACTGCTGACCTTTCGTTTAGCAGCTGTAGTTCTTAACCACTGTACCACAAGGACTCGCAACCTTATATATGCATGTGTACATATTGTGTTAAACAGAAACTATTGAAATAGTCAAGGATTTCATTTTACCTGGATCCACAATCAATTCCTCTGGAAGCAGCAGCCAAGAACTAAATGACATATTGCATTGGGCAAATCTGCTGCAAAAGACCTCTTTAAAGTGCTAAAAAGCAAAGATGTCACTTTGAGGACTAAGGTGCACCTGACCCAGGCCATGGTATTTTCAGTCGCCTCATACGCATATGAAAGCTGGGCAATGAATAAGGAAGACCAAAGCAGAATTAATATTGATGAAAGTTGAAAAGGTATATGGAATTACTTGGTTTATGCATTAAACAGGTCTAAATAACGGTGTTTTTTTTTTTTTTACTGTTTTGGAAATTACACAAGGGTTCTTCTTTTAAAGTAACGGGGAATCGTATCACTGGTAGGCCATGTCCTTATTTTAAAAAAGAAGAATAGAAAGAAAAAAAAATGAAAGAAAGAAAGAAACTAAACTAAATACCTTGGCTTAGTGACAATCTACATTTCAAAGGTTCTCCAGACTAAAAGCTTATTCTTCCACTTAAATGACTTCTCCCCAGCCATACTTAGAGTTCATCTAGGTTATAAACCATATCTCCAGTTATTCATGCGGTTCCAGATTGGGTAAAACAAGTATCAAAAGTACTGAAGGGAGAGGTAATAGCTTAAGCACTTCTCAGCTTATCCTTTATCTCTAGATGCAGATATTTGGAGAAATGCAGCCGTTAATGAGAACTGTAGTGGGGCATCCATTTACATCTCTTAGGATTGGTTGAATAGATTATGGCCTATTGAGTATACTTTTGATGTCGTTGCCAGTCTCTTTTTTTAAATGTACACGTGACACTATCTGAAGAAATACTAGAAACACCTAGTAAACATTTTTCTAACATCTATTGTTAAGCTATATTCAGGTGATCACATCTTGAGGCTTGGTTTTCTGCTTGGTAATCAGTGATAATCAGGTTACATATAGGGTATCTGTAGCTGCTGACTTTAATAGGTCAGCCAGTGTAAGGCCTGCCTTTTTGGAGACTAATAATGTTGCAGCTTCCTGTGTTTAGATTTGAAGGGAGCACTTGTTTTAGCGCTCTGTACCAAGGTTTCAAAAATCCGTTCTTCAGTATTATAATGTCAGTTTGTATTCCTGATGGTCTTACTCTGTACTTTACTTTTGGAAAATGGCTGTTTTTGTTTTGTTTTTTAAATATAAATGACAGTTTAAGAGCATCTATGAGTTTTTTTTTTTTTTATCAGGTATATAGAGCCCTGGTGGCACAGCGGTAAAGAGCTATGGCTGTTAACCAAAAGGTCAGCAGTTCGAATCCACCAGCTACTCCTTGGAAACCCTATGGGGCAGTTCTACTCTATCCTATAGGGTTGCTATCAAGTCAGAATCTACTCGAGGGCAACAGGTTCGGTTTTGGGTTATACAGATACACAGACATCTTATAACATTTCATTTGTTTGAAGTTTTGTCTTCTGGTATATTATTAGAACAAAAACAGCAACAAAATAATATTGATCAGTTCTCTACAGGTTTTTAGTCTTGTTCTTTTCTAGTTTTCTGAATACCTCAGGTATCTTATATAATTAGTCCATCATCTTTTCATGAGCTAAATAAAACGTATTCTCATCTTGCAAATGAAAAGGCAAGGTACACAGAAGCTGAGTTTCTCCTGGACCAGGTACAAATATCCATAGCCAAGTGGACTATAAACCAACCCTCTTCTTACTCTGTCTACTAAATCCACCAATTCTGAACATACGTGTTTACGTATCTTGCGTATCTACACTGTATTTGGCTTTCCTGCAGTAAACCAGTCTCTCTCTTGATGGTGGTGGTGGTAGTTGTTAGGTGCCATGGAATCGATTTCAACTCATAGTGACCCCATGTGACAGAGTAGAACTAACTACCCATAGTGTTTTCTAGGCTGTAATTTTTTTTTTTACAGTTTTATTTTTTTTACTATTGTACTTTAGATGAAGTTTTACAGAACAAACTAGCTTCTCATTAAACAATTAGCACACGTATTGTTTTGTGACATTAGTTACCAACCCCACGACATGTCAACAGTCTCCCATTCCCGACCTTCGGTTCTTCTAGTCTGTAATCTTTACGGGATCAGATCACCAGGTCTTTCTCCTGCAGAGCTCCTGGGTGAGTTCAAACCACCAACCTTTCAGTTAGCAGCCAAGTGCTTAAATGTTACACCACTACGGCTCCTTTCCTAATGGTTAAAGGCAGGCAAATAACTTCACTTAAAAAATGTAAATTGTGCTCTGACAGTTCTGTAAGTTTTTAATTTAGCTAGGCAAGTTCTGAATGGCACCAAATTTTATTATGAAGGGCAGGTGCAAGAATTAAAAAAAAAGAAAGAAATCTTTTTAACTAAAAAAAGAGTAACTTCACTGGCCTAATGTTAACCAGGTGATCCAGTCGTGGGGCAAACTGACACATGCTTCTCCTGATGTGATGCAGTGAGAAGGCTTCAACATCATTTAGGCACATTCCTGCCAAAAATGCATAACATGCAGCTGGTCGTGAGGAGTCGGCCAGACAAACCCAAATGCAGAATATGTCTCAAATATCTGGTCTGGACTCTAAAAATGTCTGTGTCTTAAATGGCAAAAAGGGCAGGGGAGTACCTTTCTGTATTAAAGGAGAATAAAAAGACAACTAAAAGGAGCCCTGCTGGTGCAGTGGTTAAAACACTCGGCTGCTAACCGAAACACGTTGGCAGTTTGAACCCATCAGCGGGAGAAAGATGTGGCAGTCTGCTTTGGTAAAGATTACAGCCTAGAATTCTATGGAATCGACTCGACAGCAATAGGTTTGGTTTTTGGTTTGAAAGAGACAACTAAGTGCGTGCTTAATTATTGATTAGATTCTGCTTTTTAAAAAGTTAGGAAGGATACCATTGGGACAACTGGTAAAATTTGAATATGGACTGTATACAATGTAAAATGTCCTGTATTTGGTCATTATTCTGTGGTTATATAAGAGAATGTCTTTTATTGAAGATTAACAATGAAGTACTGAGGGGTAAAGGGGTTATTTTGTCTGCGTCTTATTCTCAAATGGCTTAACAAAAGTAATTCTGTGCGTGTGTATAGAAGATTTATAAGTCATATGTATCAGAATAGTAACAATTGGTAAAAGATATAGAAGAATTTATTAAAGTATGAGAACTTTTTGCTAAGCTTTTAAGTTTGAAGAATATGCAAAAGGAGCAATATAAGAAAAACAAAGAAAGACTTATTGTGCACTTATAGTGTTAGGTACAGTTCTAAGCATTTTATATGTATTCATTTAATCACTGCAACAACTATGTGAGATCATATTACAAGACCATGGTCTTCCAGTGTTACAAATCTAATTTGTTTCAAAATAATTATCCCATATAGTATGATTTCCAAAGTAGTACAAAATAAATCATCTGGATTAATTTAAGCTCTAAATCATCTATTACAATATACTTTCACATTGTTATCCCTATTTGTAGATGAGCAAATGATAAACAGAGAAGTTAACTTACCCAAGTCACATAGCTAAGTGGTATTGATGGGATTTGAACCTAGACAGAAACTGAGATCTTAACCACTATTCTAATATAGAATATCACAGAGTGTGTACTTTTATACGAAGTGATTCTCTGTGAGAATTGAAGGTAAGAAAGAGAAGATATGACAACTAGTAGGGTTACTGACTTTGATTTTTTCTCTCATTATTAGTATATGTCAAAAGCTTTGTAAAACAAATACTGAAAATAATATCAAAGATGATTGAAGTCTCCTGTGCTTTGATTGAAGCATTGAAGGCTTTTCATTTATATTTTCTCTATTTCATTTATTTCCGCTCTGATTCAGTTTCCTAAGGTAGAAGTTAGGCTGTTTATATGAGATCTTTCTTTTTAAATATGGGTATTTATAGCTGTGAATTTCTCTATAAGCACAGCTTTAGCTGCTTTTATGATCTTTTGAACCAGGCAGACATGTGATGTAATAGTTTCTAATCCTGTTATGTACTAATCATTGGGGAACTTTTTAAAAGGGCCAATTTCCTTAGAAATTCTGATTTAGCTGGCCTGACTTTTTTTAAAAGAGTACCCAGGTTGCTACCATGTGAAAGCTCATTGAGCTACAGGTATCCTTTAGTATTTGTACATTTTTCTATATATGTTATGCTGTTGTGTGCTGTCAAGTTGATTCTGACTCACAGTGACCCCACAGGACAGAGTAGAACTGCCCAATAGGGTTTTCTAGACACTAATCTTTATGGGGAAACCCTGGTGGTGTAGTGGTTAAGTGCTACAGCTGCTAACCAAAGGGCCGGCAGTTCGAATCCACCAGGCGCTCCTTGGAAACTTATGGGGCAGTTCTGCCTTGTCCTATAAAGTTGCTATGAGTCGGAATCGACTCGACAGCACTGCGTTTGGTTTGGTTTTTTTGGAATCTTTATGGGAACAGATTGCCACTTCTTTTCTCCCATGGAGCAGCTGGTGAATTTGAACTGCCAGCCTTTCAGTTAGCAGCCAAATGCTTAATCATCGTGCCACCAAAGCTCCTATATGTGTTATACTGCCATTAAGAAATTGTTTAAGCTTCCCAGGTGATTCTAAGGCATAACCAGGTTTAAGAACTATTGATTTTTTTACTTCAGTGGGTAGGGTAGGGCATGGAATGGTGATTTTGGATTGACTTTTTTGCTCTGACTTTCTAACATTAGAGTCCCATATTTAGATATGATTTTTAAAGCTCCTTTCAGTGCCAGATGTGAATGTTAATATGTTCTTGGTTTCTCGCTCCCTCAATAATACAGATGATCTATCTACAGTTTTCCAAAGAAATGTTACTAAGTTGTTGTCGTGTGCCGTCAAGTCAATTCTGACCTATAGTGACCTTGTAGGACAGAGTTAGTGACCTTGTAGGACAGAGCAGAACTGCCCCATAGGGTTTCCTATGCTGTAATCTTTTTGGGAGCAGGTTGCCAGGTCTTTTCTCCTGCAGAGCCACTGGTGGATTGGAGCCACTGGTGGGTTCAAACCACAGACCTTTTGGTTATCAGCTGAGAGCTTAACCATTTTGCCACCAGGACTCCTTGTGTTTTTAAATGATGGTAACAAATTAACTAGAATTTAGCTTTTAATGATTAACAAAGGCATATTTTAAATATAAAATAAAATAGTTTTTGTAGACTTTATGGCTTCTAGGCATAAAACTTAACTTTTTGAGAAGCAGATAATTATAATTCTCTGCCTTTATAAGTGTTATTTTGGTCCTTAGCTCTGGGATACCTTTAAATTATTGTTCATATTGGGTTTCTTCATAGACATTAGTGAGAGCTACACAGCTTACTTTTAAAAGTGTTGAGTATTTGATATAAATATTTATAGGAACCCCTGTGTTTGTTTCGTATATGCAGTGAGACATGATTCGTAGAGTTTTCATAACCCTGTGAGTGAAACTGAAAAGTCTGAAATATAAAGTAGACAAAGATCTCTCAAACTTACCCTCTTCTGCATTTACTAACACACACGTATACAGATACAGATGAAGACTGTGGCTTAGGCTGTGGTTCTTGCCTGATGATAGACTTTACTTTTGCTTTTCTCTGATCACTGAGATCATATTGGCTGATTTATTATTTCCTACAAAGAGCAGGTAAAATATTTCCTACAAATATTATTATTTCATACAAGTGGCCGAAGAGTTTGACACTTTTACCCATTAGGAAATAAAGCGCTGCTCCTTACGCATACATGCGGCTAATCTGTCAAATTCTGTGGGTTCTGTTTCTGTGTTAACTTCTTTGTTCTGTAACCTCCTTTGCTACTGCTGTAACTCAAGCCTAGAGTTTTAGCATATCACTTTCCTGCTCAGAGATGTTTGGTAATTAACTGTGATAATTCAGTGGCTTAAACAGAAAACCTTAGCACTTTCCATGTGTCTATTTTGATCAAGTAAGTTGAATTTAAAGTTCTTGAAATGATTAAGAAGGGAGCCCTGGTGGCCCAGTGGTTAATTGCTCAGCTGCTGACTAAACGGTTGGCGGTTTAAACCCACCAGTCGCTCCCAGGGAGAAAGATGTGGCAGTCTGCTTCTGTAAAGATTACAGCCTTGGAAACCCTATGGGTAGTTCTACTCTGTCCTATAGGGTCGATATGAGTCAGAATTGACTAGGTGGCAGTGGATTTGATTTTGGTTCTGTTGTGGTCAAGAAGGAGTTAACAAGCAGAACTTAATTACTCTAAATGTAATGGGCAAATAATATTAAAAATTTCTTGACACAGCTTTATCAAAGCTCTAAAGGAGTCTTCACACAAGAAGAGAAATTATAGCCAGGTACGAAAACTAAATAAAAGAATTTTCTTAAACTAAACCATGATCCTTTAATATATAAACTATCCAACTATAAGCTAGTCATAGAAGAGAAGGGATATTCCCCTCCTACTCCCCCTCCCCAAAAGGTGGAGTCTACTTGCTCTATTAGAATGAGTCAGATATAGTCATGATTGTGTCAAAAGTTCAAAAGGGAAAATGGAAGGTAAAATGAGCTGAATTGGCTCACTTCCCTCAACATTGTACCTGTAAGCTTGATATGTTGTTTCAGAGATTAACTTTATAGACTTCCGTGCCCAGAAGTATGAAAATTCTTAGGGAACTCTTTTCACAAGCTTGATCTTAACGTATTGAATAAAGAGAGCAGTTAATCCCTTTTGTAAAGTAATTTGAGAGGAGGGAATTCAAAATGTAAAATCTCACCTGCAGAAAACACCCAATTCTGTAAAGGCCCTTCTATCGTTAGACACTTACAAAGACTTAATATTTTAATGCGGAAGGGTGAACCTGGTTAAAAAGCCAATGGGTGAAATTAGAGAGAAATAATCCAGTGCTTTCTTGCTGGGAGTTATCATCCTGCTCTCCAGGGGACTTAATTTTATTCCCTGTGGGGGAGGAGAATACCCCTCTGTACAGCAAGACGGCATCTCTAAATATAAGCTTGACTTTTAGTATAATAAGAGTGTTGTTAGGTGCAATTTTGCTCCTAGGCATTAATACAATGAACAAATGTTGTGGTTACCTGGGAAAGAAAATTCAAGTGCTTTTAAACCTCTTGTGATATTTGGTTTCATGCTTGAAACCTATACGGTGTTATGCCCAATAGCATCTGTAGAAGATTTCAAGCTGTAAGGTATACAACATAGAAGTTAATACACTTTGGAAAAAAATTGAGACCGCTGCAAAATGGGTTTCAGGTCCTGAATAAAAAGCTTTTCTTTTGCTGAATGACATTTACTTAACCAGTGGCATTAAGTTCAACAAATGCCTGGAATTTTCTTAGGAGTTGAATTTTGCACAATGTTGTTGTCCCTGTATACAAAGTAGGAAGCCAGTCTTTCCCTCAGGTGGCACTTACCTTTTTTCTACAATTCTACAAACTCAAAGACTAAGGACAAAATACAATCTAAGAAAATTTGCGGTATTAAATAACATTTCCAGCAAGTTATGGCTTGAAATGTGTTAGATCATTTCTGTCCCCTACAAACTTTCAGTGATATCGTTGGTGTTATTGATTGCCATCGAGTCCATTCCAACTCATGGCAACCCCGTGTGTTACAGAGTAGAACTGTTCTATAGAGTTTTCAAGGCTGTAACCTTTTGGAAGCAGGTCACCAGGCCTTACTTCCATGACACCTTTATGTGCATTTTAAAATCTATTCTTGATAATAAAATACTAGTATCAAACAGCTCTGCTAGAAGTGCTTATTCAGAAAACTTTTTTATTGGATTCGATAGCATATTTTCTCTTTAAGAAGAATCCTGTAAAAGATAGAAGTCTTTCTTTGTTAACTTTTTTTAAGTTTAGAAGTTGACAGAAGTAGCAAGTAGTAGCCTTTGTAATCTTGTAGAGAACAATGTCTCTGAAAGTTTTTTTCTTTTTTACATTCAGATGTAACTTACAAAGTGCTGGGCATTATGTTTTCAGTTCTTAAACTTGCCCCCAGCCTGTACTCGGGATCTATTAACCTGATCTAATGTTAAAAAAAAAAAAAAAAAATTTTTTTTTTTTTTAATGTATGTGACTCTTAATTTCTTACTAGCGGTAAGAGTTTGGATGCTGCAACTCCTCACCTGCTCTTTTCTGGCATATTTTTAAGAAGGCCATTATGAATAGTGCTTATTCATTTCTTTCATTATACAAGAGCAAATCTAGTCCTGGTAGGTGCCCTTGAGTCGATTTCGACTCATAGCAACCCTGTGTACAACAATCCAGTACTAAAAAAAAAAAAAAAGCCAAACCCATTGCCATCAAGTCGAGCTAGACTCATAGCGACCCTATAGGACGGGTAGAACTGCCCCATAGGGTTTCCAGGGAGCAGCTGGTAGATTGAAACTGCTGACCTTTTGGTTAGCAGCCGTAGCACTTAACCACTATGCCACTAGGGCTCCAGCTCTAGTGACGAAATATTTTTTATTTTATTTTAAAGTAGTTAAGGTCTCTTTGCAGAGAGCCCTGGTGGCGCAGTGGTTGAAGTGCTTGGCTGCTAATCGAAAGGTCTGCAGTTCAAACCCACCAGCAGCTCCATGGAACAAAGATGTGGCAGTCTGCTTCTGTAAAGATTACATCCTTAGAAACCTTATGGGGCAGTTCTCCTCTGTCCTACAGGGTTACTATGAGTAGACAGCAGTGGATTTGTTTTGGATAAGGTCTCTTTCCACCATGAGCATTGCATCCTAAGGTGCTATCTAAATGGCTGGCAGTTAGAGATAGCACTTTCTCATTCCTGCTCAGTTGGTATTTTACAACACATTGAAATAATAGAAAAATGATCTATATTTATGTAGGTAACCTAACACAGAATGGTTTCCCCAGAGCACATGTGCAGTATGCATTTTAAAAGTTGTACTCTAGTGTAAATATACTTTTTAACAATTAGCAAAGTTTTGTTTTGTTAGAGATATAAAATGCCATCTTAATAATTTTATTATTATCTAAATGTAACTGGGCTTGCTGTATTAGCAATTTGATTAACCTAGGTTTCTCTTTCTTTGAAGTCCCCTTTAACTTCATAGTGCTTCACTTTAGGAGTAACCTTTTAATTGTTTCAGACAAATCTTCCTATTTTCAAGCTGAAGGAATCTACTGTTAGAAGAAGATACAGTGACTTTGAATGGCTGCGAAGTGAATTAGAGAGAGAGAGCAAGGTAAGAATTATTTTTAATGCTACCTTAAAGCAAAACATTATGAGTTTTAATGTTTAAAAAATTTTGCAGGAAAATTATCCAGAATAAAATGGGTAAAAGCAAATAGGATTTCTTTTTTTCAAATAGCTCAGTTTCATGTTGTTTCAAGGGAGGTAGAGAAGGAGTCTTTAATATTTCCTTGAAAATCTCTTCTTTCTCTTGTCTACTTCAGTGGCCCAGTTGAGGTCTTTGTTGACTCTCACTTGGATTGTAACACCTACTTCTTAGAACTTTCTTGCTATTACTTCCTTCATTTTCCCCATCTTCCTGTTCCACATCCCCCACACACACCGTTTGCCAAGTTTCTCTTCCTCACTACATCTCATGGCAGTGTATTTCCAGTTTTTTTTTACTGAGTCATAAATACATTTTTTAGCACACACATACATATGACAAATAAAAATTCTATAAAATAATACTTAGCCTTACTCTGGGTAATACATGCTGATATTCTCTTCGGGTTAGTTTTTTAAAATGATGGCCATAATATACTAGTGGGTTTGCTACCTGCAATTTGGAAACCCTGGTGGTGTAGTGGTTAAGAGCTAAGGCTGCTAACCAAAAGGTCTGCAGTTCGAATCCACCAGGCGCTCCTTGGAAACCCTATGGGGCAGTTCTGCTCTGTCATATAGGGTTACTTTGAGTCAAAATCTACTTGATGGCAATGGATTTTTTTTTTTTTTTTAATACCTTGATAAAGATTATCTTCTATCAGAAGAAAATTTGGTGTCTTCGTCTACAAAATAAATTTGAGGGAGAAAGGTCTCACTCTCATGTCCCTCATTCCAGCCCTATGTCAGAATGACACTGAAGGCATAGAGTCACGGAAGCACATGGTATGCTTAGAATGGTGAGAAGTTATTTATGACTAGAGTGTGATAGGAAAGACATGGGTATGGTAGGAGCCATGCAGTAGGTTAAGGCTGTGTTGTGCTTGTTTCTAAAGCTTCGTAAGCTAGGACTAGAAGCAAGACTTCTTAAACCAGGTGAATGTGGCTGGATATGAGAGCAACATATACAAATCATAGCATTCTACCAAAAACGTCAAGGAAAAACTAAGTTACTCAAAATAATATCAAAGCATAAAATATGTGTTAGTAAAACTAACAATATAAGACTCGTGTAAAAAAAATTGTAATACTTCACTAAGTGATATAAAAGTAGACCTTAATAAATGGAAATACTACATTCCCAGTTTACAATATTTACTATTTTAAATATTAATTTATCCTACAAACATTTGAGTGTTGTAGGAGTTTAGAACAAAATAAAACCCCTGCTTTTGTGGTGTGCACATTCTACTGGATAAATCAGGGTGGTGGTGAAGGGAAGAGAAGACAGAAAAAAAAATGTTAAAATACATAGTATGTCAGAAGGGTAATAAGCTTTAAAAAGCAAAATTAAAGTAAGAGAAATAAAGAGTACCAGGAGAGTTACTCTTTTATATTGCATGGTCCAAGGGAGGCCTTACTTACAAATGACATTTTAGCACAGACCTGAAGGAACTAAGGTATTATCTCCTAACGTATTCATAAAATACTAATAGAAACCTTAAAGGGGTTCTTTATAAACTTATAGATTTGTATGTGAGCTTTAGAATCAGAGAAGTCTCAAAAATAGCCAAAAAATTATTTTGAATAAATACTGAGCTAGGAGACATTAGAACATGTCTTAGGAGTAATTAAAATAGTGTGGTATTGGTTGTTGTTATTGCTGTTAGGTGCTGTCAAGTTGATTCCAACTCATAGCAACGCTGTAGAACAGAGTAGAACTGCCCAGTAGGGTTTCCAAGGAGCAGCTGGTGGATTTGAACTGCTTACCTTTTGGTTAGCAGCCATAACTCTTAACCACTGTGCCACCAGGGCTCCAATGTGGTATTGCTTTAAAAAACAAAACCATACCCAGTGCCTTCGAATCAATTCCGACTCATAGTGACCCTACAGACAGAGTAGAACTGCCCCATAGAGTTTCCAAGGAGCGCCTGGCGGATTCGAACTGCCAGCCCTTTGGTTAGCAGCCGTAGCACTTAACCACCACGCCACCAGGGTTTCCACTACACCACCAGGGTTTTGGTTTAGGGATGGGCAAATAGATTAGTAGAATGTAGAAACTGACTCATGTTTATAGGAATTTTAGTTTATAACAAAAATAACATTGTTGATCAGTGGGAAAAGGAATGTATATTCAGTAAATGGGATTGAAACATTTAGATATCTATTTGGTAGTAAGATTTACAGCTCACTATATACAAATTGGAGCCCTGGTGGCACAGTGGTTAAGAGTTACTGCTGCTAACCAAAAGGTCGACGGTTCCAATCCACCAGCCGCTCCTTGGAAACCATATGGGGCAGTGCTACTCTGTCCTACAGGGTCGCTATACATCAGCAGCGGCTCGATGACAACAGGTTTTTTGGTATATACAAATTGGAGCCCTGGTGGTGCAGTGGTTAAGAGCTCAGGCCGCTAACCAAAAGGTCGAATCCACCTCCCACTCCTTGGAAACCCTGTGGGGTAGCACTGCTCTGTCCTATAGGGTCACTATGAGTCAGAATTGATGGCAATGAGTTTGGGTTTTTTTGTTGTTGTTTATATACAAATTATGTGTGGTTTGAAGATGTAAATGTACAAAGTTAGTTTGGAAAGTTTTGAGTAAAAAAGAAGATTTTTTATGATCATGGGAAAGAAGGTCCTTGATAGACTTTGGGCTTTGCCTAACATAGACCTGGCACATTGGGGTGTTTTGCTGAATGTATACTTTACGTTTTTTTCCCAAGAACAGCTTTTTTGATATATAATTCACTTACCATATAATTCACCCATTTAAAGCATGGAATTCAATGGTGTTTAGTATATTCACAGAGTTGTGCAACTATCACTACAGTCAATTCTAGAACACTTTTATCACCCTAAGAAGAAATCCCATACCCATTAGTAGTCACTACCCATTCCCCTCCAATACCTGCCCCCACCAGCACATACAATCATTAATCTACTTTCTGTCTCAGTGGATTTGCCTAGTCTGGACATTTCCTATAAATGGAAGCATGAAACATGTGGTCTTTTGTGTCCCTCCTAGACCACTGCACCTGACCCTCACTAGGATTCTGGCTGTCTAGCTCACCAGGCTACAAAAAGTGTTCTTGCAAAGCTCACCAGCAACCTCTGAAACCAATTGCTGTGAAGTCGATTCTGACCCATGGCAACCCCATGTGTGTCAGAGTAGAACTGTGCCCCATAGGGTTTTCAGTGGCTGATTTTTCAGAAATAGATTGAAGGCCTTTCTTCCAAGGTGTCTTTGGGTACACTTGACCCACCAGTCTTTCAATTAGCAGTGGCTCACATTAACCATTTGCACCACCAAGGGACTCAAGTAAATAGCCACATGTCTGTCAGTTTGTCGTACTGTGGGGGCTTGCCTATTGCTGTGATGCTGGAAGCTATGCCACCGGTATTCAGATACCAGCAGGGTCAACCACGGAGGACAGGTTTCAGCTGAGCTTCCAGACTAAGACAGATTGGGAAGAAGGACCCGGCAGTCTACTTCCAAAAAGCATTAGCCAGTGAAAACCTTATGAATAGCAGCGGAACATCGTCTGATATAGTGCTGGAAGATGAGCCCCCCAGGTTGGAAGGCACTCAAAAGGTGACTGGGGAAGAGCTGTCTCCTCAAAGTAGAGTCAACCTTAGTGACATGGGTGGAGTAAAGCTTTCAGGACCTTCATTTGCTGATGTGGCACGACTCAAAATAAGAAGAAACAGCTGCAAACAGCCATTAATAATAGGAACCTGGAATGTACGAAGTATGAACCTATGAAAATTGGAAATCATCAAAAATGAAATGGAATGCATAAACATCAATATCCTAGGCATTAGTGAACTGAAATGGACTGGTATTGGCCATTTTGAATCAGATAATCATATAGTCTACTATGCTGGGAGTGACAACTTGAAGAGGAATGGTGTTGCATTCGTTGTCAAAAAGAAAGTTTCAAGATCTATCCTGAAGTACAATGCTGTCAGTGATAGGATAATATCCATACGCCTACAAGGAAGACCAGTTAATACGACTATTATTCAAATTTATGCACCAACCACTGGGGCCAAAGATGAAGAAATAGATGATTTTTCTCAGCTGCTACAGTCTGAAATTGATCGGACGTACAATCAAGATGCATTGATAATTACTGGCGATTGGAATGTGAAAGTTGGAAACAAAGAAGAAGGATCAGTAGTTGGAAAATATGGCCTTGATGATAGAAACAATGCCGGAGATCGAATGATTGAATTTTGCAAGACCAATGACTTCATTGCAGATACCTTCTTTCACCAACATAAATGGCGACTATACACTTGGACCTCGCCAGATGGAACACACAGAAATCAAATTGACTACATCTGTGGAAAGAGACGATGGAAAAGCTCAATATCATCAGTCAGAACAAGGCCAGGGGCCGACTGTGGAACAGACCATCAATTGCTCATATGCAAGTTCAAGCTGAAACTGAAGAAAATCAGAGCAAGTCCACGAGAGCCAAAATCTGACCTTGAGTATATCCCACCTGAATTTAGAAACCATCTCAAGAATAGATTTGACGCATTGAACACTAGTGACCAAAGACCACACGAGTTGTGGAATGACATCAAGGACATCATACGTGAAGAAAGCAAGAGGTCACTGAAAAGACAGGAAAGAAAGAAAAGACCAAGATGGATGTCAGAGGAGACTCTGAAACTTGCTCTTGAGCATCGAGCAGCTAAAGCAAAAGGAAGAATTGATGAAGTAAAAGAACTGAACAGAAGATTTCAAAGGGCCTCTCGAGAAGACAAAGTAAAGTATTATAATGACATGTGCAAAGAGCTGGAGATGGAAAACCAAAAGGGAAGAACACGCTTGGCATTTCTCAAGCTGAAAGAACTGAAGAAAAAATTCAAGCCTCGAGTAACAATAGTGAAGGATTCCATGGGGAAAATATTAAACGACACAGGAAGCATCAAA
Source organism: Elephas maximus indicus (assembly GCF_024166365.1). Lineage (NCBI taxonomy): Eukaryota > Metazoa > Chordata > Mammalia > Proboscidea > Elephantidae > Elephas > Elephas maximus. The sequence goes on along the minus strand of NC_064819.1, from coordinate 174,024,847 downwards.
AGAAGATGGAAGGAATTCACAGAGTCATACCAAAAAGAATTAGTCGATGTTCAACCATTTCAAGAGGTGGCATATGATCAGGAACCGATGATACTGAAGGAAGAAGTCCAAGCTGTTCTGAAGGCATTGGCGAAAAACAAGGCTCCAGGAATTGATGGTATATCAATTGAGATGTTTCAACAAACAGATGCAGCACTGGAGGTGCTCACTCATCTATGCCAAGAAATATGGACGACAGCTTCCTGGACAACTGACAAGAAGAGATCCATATTTATGCCTATTCCCAAGAAAGGTGATCCAACCGAATGTGGAAATTATAGAGCAATATCATTACTATCACACGCAAGCAAAATTTTGCTGAAGATCATTCAAAAATGGCTATAGCAGTATATCAACAGGAAACTGCCAGAAATTCAGGCTGGTTTCAGAAGAGGACATGGAACCGGGAATATCATTGCTGATGTCAAATGGATCCTGGCTGAAAGCAGAGAATACCAGAAGGATGTTTACCTGTGTTTTATTGACTATGCAAAGGCATTCGTCTGTGTGGATCATAACAAACTATGGATAACACTGTGAAGAATGGGAATTCCAGAACACTTAATTTTGCTCATGAGGAGCCTTTACATAGATAAAGAGGCAGTTGTTTGGACAGGACAAGGGGATACTAATTGGTTTAAAGTCAGGAAAGGTGTGCGTCCGGGTTGTATTCTTTCACCATACCTATTTAATCTGTATGCTGAACAAATAATCCGAGAAGCTGGACTATATGAAGAAGAATGGGGCATCAGGATTGGAGGAAGACTCATTAACAACCTGCATTATGCAGATGACACAACCTTGCTTGCTGAAAGTGAAGAGGACTCGAAGCACTTACTAATGAAGATCAAAGACCACAACCTTCAGTATGGATTACACCTCAACATAAAGAAAACAAAAATCCTCACAACTGGACCAGTGAGCAACATCATGATAAACGGAGAAAAGATTGAAGTTGTCAAGGATTTCATTTTACTTGGATCCACAATCAACAGCCATGGAAGCAGCAGTCCAGAAATCAAAACACGCATTGCATTGGGCAAATCTGCTGCAAAGGACTTCTTCAAAATGTTGAAGAGCAAAGATGTCACCCTGAAGACTAAGGTGTGCCTGACCCAGGCCATGCTATTTTCAGTCACATAATATGCATGTGAAAGCTGGACAATGAATAAAGAAGACTGAAGAAGAGTTGATGCCTTTGAATTGTGGTGTTGGTGAAGAATATTGAATAGACCATGGACTGCCAAAAGAACAAACTAATCTGTCTTGGAAGAAGTGCGGCCAGAATGCTCCTTAGAGGCAAGGATGGCGAGACTGTGTCTTACATATTTTGGACATGTTGTCAAGAGGGATCAGTCCCTGGAGAAGGACATCATGCTTGGCAGAGTACAGGGTCAGCGGAAAAGAGGAAGACCCTCATCGAGGTGAATTGACACAGTGGCTGCAACAGTGAGCTCAAGCATAACAACGGTTGCAAGGATGGTGCAGGACTGGGCAGTGTTTCGTTCTGTTGTGCATAGGGTCGCTATGAGTCGGAACCAACTCAACAGCACCTAACAACAACAAATTTAATTGAAACAAATACGTGAGCTCCAGCTAATTCCCAGAAGGGAGAGATCAGAATGAGTTGACCCTGGAAATTGTTAGGCTTTGAAGGGGAAGATTTGGGATGTTCCTATAGTAGGAGAAGGAAGAAATGACAAGTCTTTGGGAACAGATAGGATTTGGGAGAAAGCTGACATGTTGTCTAGCCTAGGAAATGAAAGAGTGGCAGTGTATAGGGTTGTTTATTTTGTCATCGCCTCAAATACAATGAGTAAAGACCTATATGCACATGGTGAGAGGTTGAGGAAATTGACTACGGAATTCTTATATATCCATGCCAGACAGAACATTATTAGTATTTTATCTATTCTTCATTTAATTGAGAATCGATTTTCATCTCTGCAGCTCCTATTGCAGTAAGGCATTGTCTTCCTCAAGTGGCATCAAAGGTGCCTGAGGGGCATAGTAGCCTTTTTTCAGTATTGCTTGAATGTTCTCTTTGTATACTTGTGCTTGGTAAGGCCAGGAACAACTATGATTAAGCTTTTGGCCCTGCCCTTAACAGACAGTTCTGCATTTGATTATCTTGCCTCCAAAATGTCTTTATTTCAGTGTGTTTTTTACTGATTATTTTTTTAATTTAAACTAGCTTGAGAGTAGTATGCCTCTTACAGTGAGGATATACTTTGACTTCATGTTGTGTTTTGTAAGTTTTCATAATCCAGTTAATAAGTCACCATGATCAGAACTTTGTTTCCTCGTGTATTTTTTAGGTTGTAGTTCCCCCACTCCCTGGAAAAGCATTTTTGCGTCAACTTCCTTTTAGAGGAGATGATGGAATATTTGATGACAGTTTTATTGAGGAAAGAAAGCAAGGGCTGGAGCAGTTTATAAACAAGTAAGTACTTCTATCCCTCAAGGTATAAGAACGAACGGTTTTCTGAGACTACTTCATAGATTCAAATTTAGGTGACTACCTAAATTTTTTTTTTTTTTTAAATATAAACTACTAGTTGTTTTTCCTTTTGGTTATTTCCTAACTAATTTTTTGTATAATTTAAACTAAGTAAAAGTATCTCACAAGTTGAATATCAGGTGATAAATATTAACACACTTGCGTGATTGAAATGAGTATCTTTGTGTTGACCTAGGTTTTGTATCTGTTTTTCTTGGTTAATTTATGCAAATTACATTTAAAATTATAGTATTTAAAGAATACAGTTTTACTTATGATTCTTTCTGATTTAAGGTATGTACTGGCATGAACAATAAAACTTTCAATACACTTGCATCATTTTGTGTGATTGCAGATGGAGGTATTATCCCCATGTCTTGTGTAAAGGTGCACGTTTTAAATTTCCATGGCAAAATGTATTCTTTTGAAAATAAAAGAAGACTTAGGATTGCTTGTCTTTTACTTTAGAAAATTTCTACCTGTCAATTTTATTCCTGTTTGAAACATAGTTATTTTGTAAAAGCAATGTAATAGGGAGAATTATGCCAGGAAGGGGTTCACTATGGTTGTGCATTGGCCTTAAGTTTGACCCGACCAAGTCAGGTCAAGTCCTAGGGAACATAGTTCTGTGAACTTACTTAGTAGCAGCACCTGAAATTTTATCCAGTGCTTTGAAGATCTGCAAGTGACAAATGGAAGAAAGGAAAGGGCTACGCAAAGTCACCTTTAACTCTTGCGTATCTACTAGAGCATACAGCCTGCCTTTGCCTTTTTATGCACATACTTTCCTTCAGGAGGAGGCAGTGCTATATTGTTAGGTGCTGTCGAGTTGATTTCGACTCATAGCAACCCCACGTGTCAGAGAAGAACTGCCCCATGGGATTTTCTAGGCTATAATATCTATGGGAGTGATTGCCAGGTCTTTCTCCGTCGAAGCTACTCTCTTGGTTCAAACTGCCATCCTTTTGGTTAGCAGCTGAGTGCTTAATTGTTGTATCACCAGGACTCCTAATGCTACATTAAAAAATGAAGTTGTCCAGTCTGGCCTTATGTTTAGCCTGTAATAGAAACTTTGAAAAGCAGGCAAAAAACCAAACAAAAAAGAGGACATCTGTGCCTGTTTCTCTAGTATTTTGGGCTTTTTTTGAACTTTATTGTGTATCTTTAACCCCAATCCTGTATACTTTCTTCTTTAAAATAAATTCTTAGCATCAATGACATGTTTCATTTTTAAAAATAAAATTCATTTAGGTTTCTTACAAATATACCAACTGATAGGTAAAGAAGCTAATTGGGTACACGTACCAGAAGCAGTATAAAGCCAGTCTGGGGTTGAATATTTTCTCAAGTACTGTCAGGAACCAAAAGAAGGGAAATGTACCATTAATTGGTAAAGCATATCTTCAGGCAGTCCAGAATAAGACTTATTATAAATAAATTATACATGCTTCCTAACTTTAAAATATGTGTGTTGACATCCCACTGCCACTTTTGTAAAATTTTGGACTAAATTTGTATTTTTACTCCTAGGGTCGCTGGTCATCCTCTGGCACAGAATGAACGTTGTCTTCACATGTTTTTACAGGATGAAATAATAGATAAAAGCTATACTCCATCCAAAATAAGACATGCCTAAAATTTGGCGAGGAGGCAAAAAAAAAAACAACTTTCCGTGACTATTATTCGTATGCACCAGTGAAGAAGTTACTAACTTTTAGCATGCTGCACAGAAATGGTATGACATGCCTTCAGTATACTAACACTCATTATGATGCTCAATTTTGTTTGTTTTGGCAGTTGACAAGAAGTTAATTTGCTTTAGCGAAAATCCCTCATTCCAGCCTTTCTATAAATAGCTCTTCCCTGCTGTTTTAATGTGGTGCACACCACTTTATAGCCTCACAAACCAGTTACTCCAGTATAATCTGCAGTGTCCTAACTAAAGTTACTGCCTTGGTCTTACTTGCACAGATTTTGTGTCATGTTTGCTTCTTGAATCTGATTAACTAGAATATTTCTGTTATGCCCTTTTTAATATGTGATGTCACTTGTCCTAATTTATGTGTAGGAGCACTACACCACTGGTCTCCAATACCACACATGTAAGACACACAGCTGTGTGCAGAAAGTATCTCCGTCAGGCTCATAAAACGCTTCACATGGAAAATTAATGAGGGACATCTTTATATTCTGTATAAAAACAAAATCAAATTTATATACTAAAAATCATTTGTCTAAAATTTTAAGTTGTTTTCAAATAAAAATAAAAATGCATTTCTGACATGCACTTATTGGGTCGCCTCCGGCTCTTCTTTTTCCCTTTAAGGCTTTGCTGCTTAACTCACTTGCTGAGAGGGATTATTTACTAATTATATACTTCTCATTCCTGTAACTCCATTCCTTTTTAAACACGGTGATATCAAATATACTACCGCCCTTTGAATGGGGTATTTTCTTTTAAACAACAAAACAGTGATGTACTAAAAAAAGCATTCCTTAAGGCTTATTGAGTCATTTATGAAGCACTTTGTGTGTTTGAAAAATGCTTTATAATCTTAAGTCATTCTTCAAAAGGCCTTTTAAGATAAATCAATACTATGCCTCCTGTTTTTCAGAAGAATTTTTTTTTCCTAGTCTTTCCAAGTGATTTGTTTAAATAAACTTATCAAGGCTATAATAACCCTTTTCTTAGCAGATTGATGCTTTCTCTTTAATTTGGCTTGACATAGGGGTACACTTTAGCCTTTACAAGGAAGAAGGGCACAATATTCTAGCCTGACTAGTATAAACTGTGTTGGTGGTGGTGGTATTAGATGCCGTTGAGTTGATTTGAACTCACAGTAGCCCCAGTTTACAGAGTAGAACTGCCCCATAGGGTTTTCTTGGCTGTAATCTTTAGGGGAACAGATTGATAGATCTTTCTCCCATGGAACCAATGGGTGGGTTAAACTGCCCACCTTTCAGTTAGCAGCTGACCACTTAATTGTTAGTGCCAAGACTCCTTGCTGCCTAACTTGTGTTGTGCCAAATCACTGCAGAGTGTGGTCTCTAGTTTGAATCTGCACAACTTCACTTAGTATTGGGATCCATAGTGACCTAGAGTTAAACTCCAAGGTAAGGAAAGTCTGTCTGTCCACTCCAGAGGCTCTTTTCAGCCAGATCAGGCCACTTGAGAGGAAATAAGCTTAGATCTTGGCCAAACTAGGGTATCTCCTAAAAAATATATATATATATATTTTTTTTTTTATATAAAAAAAAAATCTCCGAAGCAGATTGGAAATCATAAGAGCTGTCTTTAAGATCTTTTCTGTTCAAACAGTATTTCATCATTCCATAATGCTGAATATTTCAGTAACTATAAATTGAGAAGGTACAAAAGTAAGCGGCATGTGAATTTTATTTCAGTGAGCTAGATAAGTAAAATAAAAAACTGTCAGTTTCTTTATATGCAGAATGGAGTGGTGGTAGCTCTGCAAAGCTGAGTAATCCCTCTAATGGTTCTCAGCCGGAAGTGATTTTCCGTCACCAATGTCTGGAGACACTTGTGGTTTTCACAGCTGGGGAATGCCACTGGAATCTAGTGGGTAGAAGTCGGAAATGCTGCTAAACATCCTATAATACACAGGATAGCCTCTCCACAACAAAAAATGTCAATAGTGCTGATGTTGAGAAACTCAGTTCTAATGGTAAACAACATTTTTGGTCCACAAAAAGACTCACAAATTATAAATTAGCTGAGATGACACTTGTTTATCATTCATTAAAAATTTTAAGTGAATATTATCATGTCAAGCTTTACTCTTAAAACAAATTACCTTCCTCCAAATCTTTTCCTTTAATGTATTTGCATGTTGGTCCATTTCAAATTGAGCCATATGGCTCAAACAGCTGCTGGCATGTTCCATCTGGAAGAGTTACTAGCTATTTTGATCATTTAGGTTTCACTTTTTGATTCTTCCCATCCAATTGGCAGCCGATACCTCTGACGTTTCAGTGGTACTTGAGGTTTTTTTACTTTCATTTATTTTTAACAGGTAATTCATGAGGTTCAACAATCCAAACAAAAGGTACATGTCAAAGTCTTACAGTTGCATGCCCCTCTACCGTGTTTTCTCTACTAAATTTTATTCATTTTTTATTATCCTTCCGGTGTGTGTTTATACAAATGGAAGCAAACGTGAATCATTTTTGTTTCCATTCTCACACAAAACGTATTCTACACACTGCTTTGCACCTTGCTTTTTTCCCCCTTTTCCATATCAGTACTTGGAAGTCTTCATTTGTGTTGCATTCCATTATGTGGCTCTACCGTTGTTTTTTATTTGTTAATCTGTATACTGTTGTTTAAGGATAAAATTTAGAGTCCGAATAACAAGGTCTACAATGGAGCAAATAAGTTGGTATATAACGCATCCAAGAAAACATACAAATCCCAAGAATTTTAGATGTACAGAATAAATAGGAAGTACTGCTAGAAGTAAACTTACGTATATGTTTTTATACTAAGATTAAGTTTGAAATGTATAATGCAGAAAGAGTAGGACGCCAGAGTAGCGGCTGGTTTTGGTGTTAGGAGCGTTCTTGATGCGGAGAACAGTATTTCATTTATCTCTGTTCCACCCAAACTGATATAAGCATTCTTGCAGCTTTTTCCTCTTAACTAATTATTATTCTTAGGTAGGTTTGAAATACACATCTTCATGGAGTAACCTGAATTCACCCAAGGGTAAAAAGGTCTTTTAAATTGTTTGTCTTACACGTCCTTCAAAATAAAGCTTTTCCCAGTACTTATAATACTCAGAAATTTGTAGATGAATATAAACCAAACTAGACAAATATAAACCAAGTTAAGCCCATTGTTGTAAAGTTGACTTTGACACATAGCGACCCTATAGAGCAGAGTAGAACTGCCCCATAGGGCTTCCAAGGCGGTAATTATGGAAGCTGACTGCCACATCTTCCTCCCACGGAACGGCTGGTGGGTTCAAACTGTCAACCTTCTGGTTAGCAGCTGAGCACTTAACCGCTGTGCCACCAGGGCTCCTTAGAGATGAATATAGTAAAACCTAAACTTGAACCTAAAATTCTTAACTAAATCCTATATTTTTCCTTTACACCATACTATCATTTCTATTCTTTCCAGTTTCAAAACAAGACCCTAATCATGACTAGACTTACAGTTGAAGCAGGTTAAATGTCACCTATATAGTGATATTCTATGTTGGAAGTGGCCCTGGAGGATTAATAATGTTATTATCCCAAACAGAAACCCAGTACCCCTTAAACAATCACTCCTCACCCCCACTCCCCTCAGCCCCAGGTAACCACTGATAAACTTTTGTCTCTCCACATTTCCTGTTCCAGATATTTCATGTAAGTGGAATCATACAATATTTGGCCTTTTGAGTCTGACTTACTTCATTCAGCATAATATTTTCAAGGTTCATCCTTGAAATGTATCAGAACTTCAGTTCTCCTTACGGCTGAATAGTATTGTATGGATATACCACATTTTGTTTATCCATTCATCTGTTGATGGGCACTTTGGTTGTTCCCACCTTTTAGCTATTGTGAATAATGCTGCAGTGAACATTGGTGTACAAATACCTGTTTGAGTCCCTGCTTTCAGTTCTTTTGGGTATATACGTAGGAGTGGAATTGCTGGGCCATATGGCAATTCTGTGTTTAACTTTTTGAGGAAATGACCAACTGTTTTCCATAGTGGCTATACCATTTTACATTCCCCCCAACAGTGGATGAGGGTTCCAATTTCTCCTATATTCTCTTCAACACTTGTTACTTTCTGTTTTTCTGATCATGGTCATCCTATTAGAGCAAAGTGTTATCTCACTGTGGTTTTGATTTGCATTTCCCTAATGATAAATGATGCTGAGCATCTTTTCATGTGCTTGCTGGCCATCCATATATCTTCTTTGGAGAAATGTCTAAGTTCTTTGCCCATTTTTAATTGAGTTGTCTTTTTGTTACATTTTAGGAGTTCTTTTTTGTTGTTACTACGTTTTAGTTCTTTATGTATTCTGGGGCCCTAATGATGTAGTGGTTAAGAGCTTGGCTGCTAACGAAAAGGCTGACAGATTGAATCCAGCAGCCACTCCTTGAACTCCGTGGGGCAGTACTACTCTGTCCTATAGGGTTGCTATGAGTTGGAATCAACTGGACGGCAATGGGTTTGGTTTGCTTTTTGGTTATATATTCTGGCTGTTAAACCCTTATCAGATACATGGTTGCCAGATATTTTCTCCCACTCTGTAGGTTGCCTCTTCACTTTCTTGATAAAACGAACAGAATTTTTTAATTTTGATGAAGTCCATTTTATCTGTTTTTTCTTCTGTTTCTCATGTTTTTGATGTCCTATCAAAGAATCCATTGTCAAACATTATCATTAGGGAAATGCAAATCAAAACCACAGTGAGATAACACTTTGCTCTAATAGGATGACTATTATCAGAAAATAGGTCCTAAAGCATTACTCCTATGTTTCTTCTAAGAGCTTTATGGTTTTAGTTACTATGTTTAGATCCTTGATCCATTTTGAGTTAATTTTAGTTTATGGTATGAGGTATGGCTCCAACTTCGTTCTTTTGCGTGTGGAGATCCAGGTGCCCCGGAAACATTTATTGAAGAGACTGTTCTTTCCTCATTGAATGGACTTGGCGCCCTTGTTGAAAATCAGTTGACAATAGATATATTCCGTTCCATTGCTTTGTGTGTCTATTTTTATACATCCACCACATGGTTTTGATTACTGTAGTTTTATAGTACATTTTGTTATTAGTAAGTATAATTCCTACTTTGCTCTTTTTCAAAATTGTTCTGGCTATTTAGAGCCCCTTGCAATTCCATGTGAATTTAAAAAATTAACTTTTCCATTGTAATATATGGCTTAAAGAGGATACAAACCATAACTAACAATACACAAACACCAGAAGATAAGCTAGATAACTAGGATCTTTTAAAAATTAAACACTTATGCTTGTCAAAAGACTTCAACAAAAGAATAATAAGACAACCTACAGATTAGGGAAAAATTTTGGGCTATGGCATATCTGAGTGGTCTCATCTCTGAAATCTATAGGAAAATCCAACAGCTCTACAACAAAAAGACATAATCCAAGGATATGAACAAATACTTCACTAAAGAGGACATTCGGCGGTTAACAGACACATGAGGAAATGTTCACGATCAGCAGCCATTAGAGCAATGTACATCAAAGTAACAATGACATACCATCTCATCCTGATATTACTGGCACTAATAAAAAGAAACAGAAAATAACAAATGTTGGAGAGGTTGTGGGGAGACTGGAACTCTTGCACTGTTGGTGGGAATGCAAAATGGTACAACCATTTTAGAAAATGATAAGGCACTTCCTTAAAAAGCTACAAATAGAAACGAATCTGAAGGGCATTATGCTGAATAAAATAAGTCAATCACAAAAGGACAAATACTATGCGACCACTATTATTAAAAACTCCAGGTTTCCACACTGAAAGAAACAATCTTTGATGGTTATACAAGGGAGGGGAGGGGTGAAGAGGGAAAAACACTAACTAGATAGTAGATAAGTGGAAACTTTGGTGAAGAGTAAGAATACACAACACCAGGGACGTCAGCACAACTTACCAAGGCAAAGTCATATATGCTTCACAGACACATCCCAACTCTGCGGGACCAAGTTACTGGGCTGAGGGCTAGGGACCATGGCCTCGGAGGACATCTAGTTCAACTGTCGTAACAGATTATACAGAAAATTTTCCACATCTAACTGGTGAGTAGCATCTGGGGTCTAAAAAGTCTGCAAGTGGCCATCTAAGATACCTCTACTGGTCCCGTTCCAGCTGGAGCAGAGGAGAATGAAGAAAACCAAAGACACAAAGGAAAGATTAGTCCAAAGGACTAATGGACCAAAACTACCACAACGTTCACTAGACTGAGCCCAGAACTACTAGATGGTGTCCGGCTACCACCACCAACTGCTCTGACATCCATCACAATAGAGGGTCCTGGACCGAATGGGAGAAAAATGAACAAAATTCAAATTCATAAAAAAACCAGACTTGCTGATCTGACAGAGACTGGAGAAACCCTGAGAGTATGCCCGACACCTTAGTAGTGAAGTCACTCCTGAGGTTTGCTCTTCAACCAAAGATTAGACAGGTCTACAGGGCAAACAATATCACACTTGAGGATCATGCTCCACAGTTCAATCACATATACCAGACTAAATGGGCATGCCAGCCCCAAAAGCAAACACGAGAAGGCAGGAACGGAAAGGAAAACTGAACGAAAAGAACAGGGAACCTGGGGTGGAGAAGGGGAGAGTGTTGACACATCACAGGGTTGGCAACCAATGTCACGGGACAATTTGTGTTTTAATTGATTAATGAGAAATTAATTTGCTCTGTAAACTTTCACCTAAACACAATAAAAAAAAAAAATTCCATTTCTGCAAAGAAAGCTGTTGGAGTTTTTATAAGGATGGCGTTGAACAGATTTGACCTTACCCAGCTACTTAAGCCATTACCAAATCAGGAAAAATCAGGACTTGATGGATCTTGAGAAATTACTTTTGTAAATCTTGATACAGTAAGTGAAGTTTGCCTTATTCCAATCTTACTAATAAAATAAGACCTCACACCTATGTTCATTGCAGCACTAGCAATAGCAAAAAATGGAAACAACCTAAGTGCCCATCAACAGATGAATGAATAAGCAAAATGTGGTGCATACATACAACAGAAGACTATGCAACTGTAAAGACCAATGATGAGTACTCGAAATATATAACATGGGTGAATGTGGAGGACATGTTGAGTAAAATAAGTCAGTCACAAAAGGGCAAATATTGCATGATCCTTCTTTTATAAAAAGACAAAAATATGTATATAAACCAGTGTTCATTGATGGTTACCAGGGAGAGGTAGGTGGAAGAGAGGGAATAACTCCTTAGATAGTAGACACTTGTTATTTTTGGTGATGGGAAAGGAAACACTGAATATCGGTGAAGTGCACGCAGCTTAACCAAGGTAAATTATGTCACTAAACTGCACAGACACACAAACAGACGTTTCTGGTAAATGCTAGAAAATATATAATTTTGCAACAACAACCAAAAAATATTTGTGTAGTTGCATGGGTATGTGTGCATGCACATATGTATATAGCTATGTATGTGTGTGTGTGCACACGTGTGTGCTTGTATGTTCATAGATCTAATAAAGCACATAGGGGCACAGTTACAGATACTTCTTAGAACCAAACACGTGGAATTGGATTTCTGGGTTTGAAGCCTTATGATCATAGTCTCGTGGGACAACTTGGTCATTTGGCATAATATAGTTCACAAAGTATGTTGTACATTATACTTTGGGTGAGTAGCCTCTGGGGTCTTAATAGTTTGCAAGCGGTCATCTGAATTACAACTATCAGTCTCATCTCAGCCAGAGCAAAAGAGAAAGAAGGAAACCAAAGACCCAGGGAGGAAACTAGCCTACAGGACTCACCTACCCTGAGACCAGAAGAACTAGATAGTGCCCACCTACCACTACCAGCTTTTCTGATCAGGGCTACAATAGATGGATTAAAAAGTCCAGACGTATTAGACCAGTTGAGACTAGAGGACTCCCCAAGACTATCGTCCTGTGATTCTCCATAAACCTTGAACTAAAACTACCCCCTGAGGGCAACTTTTAGCTAAAAGTTTCATAAAATAGTATTACCGGTGAGTACTGCACACATTTAAAAAATCACCTATATGAGACCAAATGGTCAACAATTACTCTAAAGCAAAGATGAAAGGGTAAGGGGACAGGGAAACCAGATTACTGGAAGTGAAACATCCAGACGGTAACTAATGAGAATATTAAAACATTGTGAAAAATGTAACCAATGTCTCTGATTGTTAAAGGGAAACCTAACTTACTGTGTAAACTTTCACCAAAAACTCAATAAAATATTGTTTAAAAAATCATAACACCTTGACTTGGAGTCCAGGAAAATTAATTCAAAAGCACAAAAGGGAGTTTAGAGGTTGCTGGGGAACACCTCATCACAGCTGCTTTTTACTGTCAAAGTGAGTGCCATAAAGGGAAGTGACTCAACAAAATCAACCAGCAACACTAAGCCTTTCTGTCCCACCTAAGGGAGGAAAAAAACATAGTCAATATAAAAAAGGGCTTCAAGGAAACAGGTTGGGCTTGATGTGGCCAGAGAATGGAGTAGGGGGCAGAGGGAAAAAGTGTACCAGTGGAAAAACATTTGTGAACTCTAAAACTCTGAGATTTAATCAGCACAGTATTGACCTCTCCCCCTCGCTGACCCTTTACCACTACGCCAATAGAGGTCCATTGTAATAAGAATGGATTACAGGTTGCCTATGCTGGGGGTAGGGAGAGGACTGAGGAATGACTATTACTGGGTATGGATTTCTTTCTGGGGCGACAAAAAATGTAAAATTAAATCATAATGATTATTGCACAACTGGGAATAAGCTAATAAACATCAAATTCTACACTTTAAATGGGTGGATTTCATGGTATGTGAATTGTATCACAATAAAGTTCTTTTAAAAAGAGTGGATTATAGGAGGCGTAGCCAAGATGGCGTAATAGATGCTTCCAGCGAGCCCTCTTTACAACAAAGACCTGAAAAAACAAGTGAAACGAGTATATTTGTGACAAGCTGGGAGCCCTGAGCATCAAAGGCAAGCTCAGACAATGAACTGAGGGGCAGGGGGAGGAAGAGACTGTTCAGAAGTGGAGAGGAGTTACCAGGCCTGAATCACGGGGAGGCCTCAGGCACCATTTCTGGAGCAGCAGCGACAGCAGCAGTGGCGGGCTGTTACCAGTGTTTGGCCACAGTTTCCTCAGGGAGAAGGAGCCAGCCACACAGCCTACTCACACCTCCAGAACCTGAGGAGAATGGCCTCTCAGAAAAAGCTAAGTACCTGTGTATATTTTACAGCGCCACCCCCCACCCCCAAGCTGGCTTCAGCGCCTGAACCCTTGGGCCTGAGATAGACCCTGGTGAGCACCTAGAGACATCCTTCTGGCCTTGGGGAAGAAAAAAAAATTGCAATTGGGGGAAAAGATAATTTCCTAGCTCCATTAACCGGGGGAGCTCAGGACAGAAGCAGCTCCTGTCCAGGCATAAACCGTCTGTGGACTTTGAGCACCTTTCTCTTCTGCATGGACCTGTGTGGGCCTATTTCGGGAGAATAGGCCCTTGCTGGCAAACTCCAACCATTTCAGCTGTGCAGTGGAGAGGTGGGTGTTTGATGTTTGACATTGCCTTTCCTATTAAGCAAGGTCCTCACCTACCCACATCAGTGACCTAAGGACTGGTAGCTCCACTCAGGCCACCCAGCCACGTGTGACAGCAGTCCAAAGGTAACTGGTACCTCCCAGTCCTTATGACCAAAAACTTTGGGTGCCCATGGTCTGTCTGCAGAACCCACCCACCAGCATGCTCTAGGGAACAGAGACACGTTTTCCTCAGAGACACTTGAGGGTTGATTCTCAGCCTCTGCCTTGTTCAGAGCATGACCCTCTGCTGTAGTCAGATCCTGGTATATATGCCAATCACCCTTGCCCCTCTAAGACTGTAGGACAGAGCCTGTACCACACACTTGATATCAGCTACCTAGAAACCTAAGCTGAATTCATACAAGAAGGCTGAATGGACTCCTAGACTCATATACCTGATAACAGCTCTAGCCAGCTGGGGACAGGACACCAGAGCGCCAAAGGTGAAAATAATCAAGCTAGCTCACTCAAGCAACCCATAGGGATATACCAAAACAAACCAAAGCAATCAGCTACGACACAGTAGGTAAGCATAAACTAATACAATAACTTATGATGGCTCGCAGGCAACATTCAATATCAAGTCACATAAAGAAACAGAACATGATCACCTCAACAGGCACTCAAAACAAAGAATCCAGGGATCCTCTAGATGAAAGTGCATTCCTGGAATTACCAGATGCAGAATACAAAAGTTTAACATACAGAACCCTTCAAGACATCAGGAAGGAAATGAGGCAATATGCAGAATAAGCCAAGGAACACACAGATAAAGCAACTGAAGAAATTAGAAAGATTATTCAGGAACATAATGAAAAGATTAATAAGGTGGAAAAATCCATAGACAGCAATCAGAAATTCAGAAGATTAACAATAAAATTATGAATTAGACAACTCAATAGAAAGTCAGAGGAGCAGAATTGAGAAAGTAGAAGCTAGAATTTCTGAACTTGAAGATAAATCACTTGGCACTAACTAATATATTTGAAGAAAAATCAGATAAAAGAATTTAAAAAAATGAAGAAACCTTAAGAATCATGTGGGACTCTATCAAGAGAAATAACCTACAAGTGATTGGAGTACCAGAACAGGGAGGGATAACAGAAAATACAGAGAAAATTGTTGAAGATTTGTTGGCAGAAAACTTCCCTGAGATTGTGAAAGATGAGAAGATATCTATCCAAGATGCTCATCGAACTCAACATAAGGGAGATCTGAAAAGAAAGTCACCAAGACATATTATAATCAAACTTGCCAAAACCAAAGATAAAGAGAGAATTTCAAGAGCAGCGAGGGATAAACAAAAAGTCGCCTACAAAGGAGCGCCAATAAGAATAAACTCAGTCTACTCGGCAGAAACCATGCAGGCAAGAAGGCAAAGGGATGACACATTTAAAAAATTGAAGGAAAAAATTGCCTGCCAAGAATCATATATCCATCAAAACTGTCTCTTAAATATGAAGGTGAAATTAAGGCATTTCCAGATAAACACAAGTTGAGAGAATTCGTAAAAACCAAACCAAAACTACAAGAAATACTAAAGGGAGTTCTTTGGTTAGAAAATCAATAATATCAGGTATCAACCCAAGACAAGAACAGTGGGCAGAGCAACCAGAAGTCAACCCAGACAGGGAAATCCAAAAGAACAAAGCAAGATAAAAAAAAAGCCCAAAATGGTAACAGCGATGTTATTATATAAAAGAAGACACCATTAAAATAATAAAGAGGGAGTAAGAAATGTAATCATGCACCTTCCATACGGAGAGGAAGATACAGCGATACAAAGAAATAAAAGTTAGTTTTAAATTTAGAAAAATAAGGGTAAGTAATAAGGTAACCACAAAGGAGACAAACTATCCTACTCATCAAAATAAAATACAAGGGAAAAATAGAGACTCAGCAGAAACAAAATCAACGCCAACAATTATGATGAAAGGACAATATAAAAAGAAAATCTACACAGCACATAAAATCAATTGGGAAAAAGAAACTGTCAACACACAAAAAAAGACATCAAAATGATAGCACTAAATTCTTACCTATCCATAATTACCCTGAATGTAAATGGACTAAATGCACCAATAAAGAGACAGAAAGTGGCAGAATGGATTAAAAAACAAGATCCATCTATATGCTGCCTACAAGAGACACACCTTAGACTTAGAGACACAAACAAATTAAAACTCAAAGGATGAAAAAAAAAAATCAAGCAATCAAAAAAGAGCAAGAGTGGCAATATTAATTGCTGACAAAATAGACTTTAAAGTTAAATCCATCAGAAAGGATAAGGAAGGACATTATATAATGATTAAAGAGACAATACACCAAGAAGATATAACCATATTAAATATTTATGCACCCAATGAGAGGGCTGCAAGATACACAAAACAAACTCTATCAGCACTGAAAAGTGAGATAGACAGCTCCACAATAATAGTAGGAAACTTCAACACACGACTTTCGGTGAAGGACAGGACATCCAGAAAGAAGCTCAATAAAGACACGGAAGATCCAAATGCCACAGTCAACCAACTTGACCTCGTAGACATATACAGAACACTCCATTCAACAGCAAGCAAGTATACTTTCTTTTCTAGTGCACATGGAACATTCTCTAGAATAGACCACATGTTAGGTCATAAAGCAAGCCTTAGCAGAATCCAAAACATTGATATATTACAAAGCATCTTCTCTGACCATAAGGCCATAAAAGTGGAAATCAATAACAGGAAAAGCAGGGAAAAGAAATCAAACACTTGGAGACTGAACAATACCCTGCTCAAAAAAGACTGGATTATAGAAGACATTAAGGATGGAATAAAGAAATTCATAGAATCCAATGAGAATGAAAACACTTCCTATCAGAACCTTTGGGATATAGCAAAATCGTGCTCAGAGGCCAATTTATATCAATAAATGCACACATCCAAAAAGAAGAAAGGGCCAAAGTCAAAGAGTTATCCCTACAACTTAAACAAATGGAAAGAGAGCAACAAAAGAAACCCTCAGGCACCAGAAGAAAACAAATAATAAAAATTAGAGCTGAACTAAATAAAATAGAAAACAGAAAAACAATTGAAAAAATTAACAAGACCAAAAGCTGGTTTTTTGAAGAAATCAACAAAATTGATAAACCACTGGCCAAACTGACAAAAGAAAAACAGGAGAGGAAGCAAATAACCTGAATAAGAAATGAGATGGGCGATATTACAACAGACCCAACTGAAATTAAAAGAATCATATCAGATTACTATGAAAAACTATACTCAAATTTGAAAACCTAGCAGAAATGGATGAATTCCTAGAAACGCACTACCTACCTAAAGTAACGCAGAGGTAGAACAACTAAATAGACCCATAACAAAAGAAGAGATTGAACAGGCAATCAGAAAACTCCCAACAAAAAAAAGCCCTGGTCCGGACGGCTTCACTGCAGAGTTCTACCAAACTTTTAGAGAAGAGTTAACACCACTACTACTAAAGATGTTTCAGAGCATAGAAAAGGACGGAATACTACCAAACTCATTCTATGAAGCCACCATATCCCTGATACCAAAACCAGGTAAAGACACCAGAAGAAAAGAAAATTATAGACCTTTATCCCTCATGAATGTAGATGCGAAAATCCTCAACAAAATTCTACATAATAGAATTCAACAAAATATTAAAAAATAATTCACCATGACCAAGTGGGATTCATACCAGGTATGCAAGGATGATTCAACATTAGCAAAACAATTAATGTAATCCAACACACAAATAAAAAGACAAGAATCACATGACTTTATCAATTGATGCAGAAAAGGCATTTGACAAAGTTCAACACTCATTCATGATAAAAACTCTCAGCAAAATAGGACTAGAAGGAAAATTCCTCAACATAATAAAGGGCATGTTTTTTTTTCTTTATACAAAGCCAACAGCCAACATCACCCTAAATGGAGAGAGCCTGAAAACATTCCCATTGAGATCGGGAACCAGACAAGGATGCCCTTTATCACCACTCTTATTCAACATTGTGCTGGAAGACCTAGCCAGAGCAATTAGGCTAGATAAAGAAATAAAGGGCATCCAGACTGGCAAGGAAGAAGTAAAAGTATCTCTATTTGCAGATGACATGATCTTATACACAGAAAATCTTAAGGAATACTCCAGAAAACTACTGAAACTAATAGAAGAGTTCAGCAGAGTATTGGGATACAAGATAAACATACAAAAATCAGTTGGATTCCTCTACACCAACAAAAAGGACGTTGAAGAGGAAATCACCAAATCAATGCCATTTACAGTAGCTCCCAAGAAGATAAAATACTCAGGAATAAATCTTACTAGAGATGTAAAAGACTAATACAAAGAAAACTACAGTACACTTCTGCAAGAAACCAAAAGAGACTTACATAAGTGGAAGAACATACCTTGCTCATGGATAGGAAGACTTAACATTATAAAAATGTCTCTTCTACCAAAAGCGATCTATATATTTAATGCAATTCCGATCCAAATCCCAATGACATTCTTTAAAGAGGTGGAGAAACAAATCACCAACTTCATATGGAAGGGAAAGAGGCCCCGGATAAATAAGGCATTACTGAAAAAGAAGAGCGAAGTGGGAGGTCTTACTCTACCTGATTTTAGAACCTATTATACTCCCACAGTAGTCAAAACAGCCTGGTACTGGTACAACAACAGATACATGGACCAATGGAACAGAATTGAGAATCCAGACATAAATCCATCCACATATGAGCAGTTGATATTTGACAAAGGCCCCAAAACTGTTAAATGGGGAAAAGACAGTCTTTTTAACAAATGGTGCTGGCATAACTGGATATCGGTCTGCAAAAAAAAATGAAACAAGACCCATACCTCACTCCATGCACAAAAACTAACTCAAAATGGATCAAAGACCTAAATATAAAATCTAAGACGATAAAGATCATGGAAGAAAAAATAGGGACAATGTTAGGAGCCCTAATACATGGCATAAACAGTATATAAAACATTATAAAGAATGTAGAAGAAAAAGTAGATAACTGTGACCTTCTAAAAATCAAACACCTATGCTCATCCAAAGACTTCACCAAAAGAGTAGAAAGATTACCTACAGACTGGGAAAAAGGTTTTAGCTGTGACATTTCTGATCAGCACCTGGTCTCTGAAATCTACATGATACTGCAAAAACTCAACTGCAAAAAGACAAATAACCCAATTAAAAAATAGGCAAAAGATATGAATAGACACTTCACTAAAGAAGACATTCAGGTAGCTAATAGATATATGAGGAAATGTTCACGATCATTAGCCATTAGAGAAATGCAGATCAAAACTACAATGAGATTTCATCTCACTCCGACAAGGCTGGCGTTAATCCAAAAAACACAAAATAATAAATGTTGGAGAGGCTGTGGAGAGATTGGAACACTTACACACTGCTGGTGGGAATGTCAAGTGGTACAACCGCTTAGGAAATCGATTTGGCGCTTCCTTAAAAAGCTAGAAATAGAACTACCATACAATCCAGCAATGCCACTCCTTGGAATATATCCTAGAGAAATAAGAGTCTTCACACGAACAGATATATGCACTCCCATGTTTATTGCAGCATTGTTTACAATAGCAAAAAGATGGAAGCAACCAAGGTGCCCATCAACGGATGAATGGATAAGTAAATTGTGGTATATTCACACAATGGACTTCTACGCATTGATAAAGAACAGTGATGAATCTGTGAAACATTTCATAACATGGAGGAACCTGGAAGACATTACACTGAGTGAAATTAGTCAGTTGCAAAAGGACAAATATTGTATAAAACCACTATTATAAGAACTTGAGAAATAGTTTAAACAGAGAAGAAAACATTCTTTTGTGGTTACGAGAGGGGGGAGGGAGGGAGGGTGGGTGAGGGGCATTCACTAATTAGACAGTAGATAAGAACTACTTTAGGTGAAGGGAAAGACAGCACACAGTACAGGGGAGGTCAGCACGACTGGACTAAACCAAAAGCAAAGTTTCCTGAATAAACTGAATGCTTCGAAGGCCAGCGTAGCAGGCGCAGGGGTCTGGGGACCATGGTTTCAGGGGACATCTAAGTCAATTGGCGTAATAAAATCTATTAAGAAATCATTCTGCATCTCACTTTGAAGAGTGGCATCTGGGGTCTTAAATGCTAGCAAGCAGCCATCTCAGATGCATCAATTGGTCTCAATCCACCTGGATCAAAGGAGAATGAAGAACACCAAGGACACAAGGCAATTATGAGCCCAAGAGACAGAAAGGGCCACATGAACCAGAGACTACATCATCCTGAGACCAGAAGAACTTGATGGTGCCCGGCTATAACTGATGACTGCCCTGACAGGGAATACAACAGTGAACCCCTGAGGGAGCAAGAGAGCAGTGGGATGCAGACCTCAAATTCTCATAAGACCAGACTTAATGGCCTGACTGAGACTAGAGGAACCCCGGTGGTTATGGCCCCCAGACTTTCTGTTGGCCCAGAATAGGAACCATTCCCGAAGCCAACTCTTCAGACATGGATTGGACTGGACAATGGGTTGGAGAGGGATACTGGTGAGGAGTGAGCTTCTTGGATCAGGTGGACACTTGAGACTATGTTGGCATCTCCTGCCTGGAGAGGAGATGAGAGGGTGGAGGGGGTTAGAAGCTGGCGAAATGGACACAAAAAGAGAGAGTGTCTCATCAGGGGAAGAGTAATTGGGAGTGTGTAGCAAGGTGTATATGGGTTTTTGTGTGAGAGACTGACTTGATTTGTTAACTTTCACTTAAAGCACAATAAAAAGTATTAAAAAAAAAAAAAGAGTGGATTATACTAAAATAGCTTCAAGACTACAGTGCAATGTGTTTCTCTTATATATGCCTTTTCTGGCCCTGAGTTTATTATTCTGCAAAAAAAAAAAAAAAAAAAAAGATTGGTTGGGTCACAGTCTGCCTTGTGATTGTTTTATTTTACTCACCTTGCAGGATTGGTCGATTTACTAGTTATAAAGGTGGTGTGTAAAACCATCCAATATGATTGAGTGGCTTGTGGTACACTGAAGGGATTCATTGGTTTGTGGTCCTGCTGGCCAGGCCACACCTTGAAACTGACAAAGAGATTGCTTATATAAACGGCCAAACCCTAAGAGGATTTGAGAGAAGAGGGAAGAGGCAAGGAGGGAACTTCAAGACCAGGGAGAGTTGGGGTTCCTGTGAGGGGAAAAAGATCTGTAAAAGAGCTATACTACGGGTCAAGGGCTCTAACACTGAAGACAGTGAGAGGCCTGGGAGAGGCCCAGCAACAGCCAGTGGTGACTACAGAAGCTACTGCTAAGAGGGCAGCAGCTGAGCAAGCTGCTACACTAGCTATGAATTGGGGCAGTTAGCAGCAGAGTGGCTGAAGGCAGAGAAGTCGAAAGCAGAGAGGTCTACTAGCTGCAGAGAGCAGCTAAAAGAGATGTCCTGGTTGGAAGCCATCCTGCACTAAAGAAGGGAAGGATGTGCTCTCCACTTCGGGGGATGCTTCCAGATTTTGCCCATGTGTTTTCTGAATCTGATCCCGAGTTGTTCCTGTTACTTCCAAGCTGATCCTGATCTTGAGTTGTAACCTGTTACTTCCCTAATAAACTGCATAACTGTGAGTATGGTCTGTGAGTTTTGTGTGGCCATTGCAACAAATTATCAAACTCAGCAGAGAAGCAGAGAGGGCCACAGGAGCTATAGCTGGTGTCAGAAATGGTGAGAAAGTTGGACAGTGGAGGTATGTCTGACCTCTACCTCATAGGAACCAGCTTTGTGCTGATCCTGATTCTTATCCCTCACAAAGTTAGGCAATCCTTTATGCCACATTACAAAGACACAGGCTTTCTCTGAGGAGGCATAATTAGGCAAACTCAAAGTCAAAGGTGGAGATAAAAACAAGGACACTAGAGGAACTTGAAGCCTCTAGCATTTATAGGCAATGTCCCTAGGTGGTGTAAACAGTTTAAACTCAACTACTAACATAAACGTTGGCAGTTTGATCTCACTCAACCACACCACAGAAGAAAGGCCTGGGGATCTACCTCTATAAATATAACAGCCAAAAAAGCCCTATGGAGCAAAATTCTACTCTGTAACACATGGGGTCACCATGAGTCAGAATCAACTCAGCAGCAACGGATTTGTTTTTTTTGGTTAGCACCTATAGCTACCAAAAACCCACTGCCATCTAGTCGATTCTGACTCATAGTGACCCTGTAAGACAGAGTAGAACTCCCCCATAGAGTTTCAAGGAGCACCTGGTGGATTCGAACTGCTGACCTTTTGGTTAGCAGTCATAGCATGTAACCACTACACCACCAGAGTTTCCACCTATAGCTACAAAAGAAAACACGACCCATCTCTTTGTCAGATTACAATAAATCCTCATTTAAGGTCTATTTACCTCAGCTACATGTCTGGCTTTCAACAAAAATTACAAGGCATGACAAAAAAGCAGGAAAAAATAGTCTGAAGAGTTTGAAAGGAAGTAATCATCAGAAAGAGATATGACACAGACGTTAGAATTACCAAACAGGAAACTTAAAAATAACTGTGATTAATATGTTACGGAGTGTAATAAAAAAATTAGACAACATGCAAGAACAGATGAGCAATGTAATCAAAGATGGAAATGAAGAATCAAAGGAAGATACTAGCAATCACTAATATAAATGAATGACTTTGATACACTCATAGGCTAGGATCGACAAAGCTTAGGAAAGAATTAGTGAACTTGAAGATAAGTCAATAGAAACTTCCCAAACTGAAATGCAAAAAGAAAAAAGAATGGGAGGGGGAAAAAAAAGTCCAAAAACTTGGACGATTTCAAAAAATATAATTGAAATAACAGAAGAAAAAGAACAAAGTAGAAGAAATATTTGAAATAATAATGGCTGAGAACTAATTAATGACACCAGCCACAGATCCAGAAGCTCAGAAAACACCAAGCAGGATAAATCCAACCAAAAAAAACAAACCCACTGCCATCGAGTCAATTCCAACTCATAGTGACCCATAGGACAGAGTAGAACTGCCCGAGTTTCCAAGGACCATCTGGCAGATTCAAACTGCCGATCTCTTAGTTAGCAGCCGCAGCACTTAACCACTACACCATCAGGGTTTCCACAGGATAAACAGGATTTAAAAAAAAGCAAAAAACAAAAAAACACTTAGGCATTCAAATTGCAGAAAACCAAAGACAAAGTCTTGAAAAAAGCCAGAGGAAAAAAAGTAAAATAAAGGGGTGCCGGCTTGACAATTTTTATACACCTTTTTTTTTTTTTCTAAATTTTATTTATTTTGCTGTTGTTGAGAATATACACAGCAAAAGATATATATACCAATTCAACAGTTTCTACATGTACAATTTAGTGACATTGATTATATTCTTGAAGTTGTGCAACCATTCTCATTCTTCTGAGTTGTTCCTTCCCCATTAACATAAACTCACTTCCCCCTTAGTTTCCTATTTAATCTTTTGAGTTGCTGTTGTCAATTTGATCATGTATAGATAGTCCTTAAAAGAGGATAATACTTTTTTACTGGTTAAGCTAAACTGCTGTTTGGTTTTAAGATGACTTCAGGAAGTATTTTTGGTTTAAGTGTTAAAGACTATCTCAGGGCAATAGTTTTTGAGGTTAATCCACCCTCCATGGCTCCAGAAAGTCTAAAGTCCGTGAGACTTTGCAATTCTCTTCTCCATTTTCCCCCTTTTGATCAGGACTCTTCAGTGAAATCTTGGATCAAATGTTTGGTAATAGTAACCAGGCAGCACCCAGTTCTTCTGGTCTCATGGCAAAGGAGACAGTTGTTCATGTAGGCAATTAGCCACATATTCCATTTTGTTGTTGTTGTTAAGTGCTGTCAGGTCGGTTCCAACTCATAACAACTCCATGTACAACAGAACAAAACACTGCCTGCCCGGTCTTGTGCCATCCTCACAATTGTGATGCTTGAGTCCATTGTCGCAGCCACTGTGTCAACCCATTTCCTTGAGGGTCTTCCTCTTTTTTGCTGACCTCCTACTTTGCCAAGCATGATAATATGTCCAAAGTATGTTAGACAAAGTCTTACCATCCTTGCTTCTAAGGAGCGTTCTGGCTGTACTTCTTCTAAGACAGATTTGTTTGTTCTTCTGGCAGACTGTGGTATATTCAACATTCCTAACCAACACTATAACTCAAAGGCATCAATTCTTCTTCTGTCTTCTTTATTCATTGTCCAGCTTTCACACGCATATGAGGTGATTGAAAATACCATGGGTTGGGCCAGGCGCATCTTAATTCTTAAAGTGACATCTTAGCTTTTTAACACTTCAAAGAGGTCTTTTGCAGATTTGCCCAATGCATCTTTTGATTTCTTGACTGCTGCTTCCATAGGTATCGATTGTGGGTCCAAGTAAAATGAAATCCTTGACAACTTCAATCTTTTCTCCACTTAATCTTGGTGCTGCTTATTGGTCCAGTTGTGAGGACTTTTGTTTTCTTTATGTGAAGTGTAATCCCTACTGAAGGCTGTGGTCTTTGATCTTCATCAGGAAGTGCTTCAAGTCCTGTTCACTTTCAGCTAGCAAGATTATGTCATCTGCATACCACAGGTTGTTAATGAGTCTTCCTCCAATTCTGATGCCACGTTTTTCTTCTTTTAGTCCAGCTTCTCAGATTA
Source organism: Elephas maximus indicus (assembly GCF_024166365.1). Classification (NCBI taxonomy): domain Eukaryota; kingdom Metazoa; phylum Chordata; class Mammalia; order Proboscidea; family Elephantidae; genus Elephas; species Elephas maximus. The sequence goes on along the minus strand of NC_064819.1, from coordinate 174,000,297 downwards.
TTTACTTAGCATATGGATTCAGTAAGTATGGTGGGAGGATACAACCTTGATGCACACCTTTCCTGATTTTAAACCACACAGTATCCTCTTGTTCTGTTTGAACGACTATCTCTTGGTCTATGTATAGGTTCCACATGAGCACAATTAAGTGTTCGGGAATTCCTATTCTTCATAATGTTATCCATAATTTGTTATGATCCACCCAGTTGAATGCCTTTTCATAGTCGATAAAACACAGGTAAGCATCTTTCTGGTATTCTTTGCTTTCAGCCAAGATCCATCTGACATCAGCAATGATATCCCTGGTTCCACGTCCTCTTCTGAATCCAGCTTGAATTTCTGGCAGTTCCTTGTCAAAGTTCCCTGCTGTAATTGTTTTTGAACGGTCTTTAGCAAAATTTTACTTGGGTGTGATATTAACGATATTGTTCAATAATTTCCACATTCTGTTTGATCATCTTGCTTTGGATTGGGCACAAATATGGATCTCTTCCAGTTGATTGGCCACATAGCTAGCTGTCTTCCAAATTTCTTGGCATAGATGAGTGAGCACCTCCAGTGCTGAATCTGTTTGTTGAAACATCTCAGTTGGTATTCTGTCAATTCCTGGAGCCTTGTTTTTCACCAGTGCCTTCAGTGTAACTTGGACCTCTTCATTCATTACCATCGGTTCCTGATCATATGCTACCTCCAGAAATGGTTGAACATTATCCAATTCCTTTTGGTATAGTGACTATCTGAATTCCTTCCATCTTCTTTTGATGCTTCCTGAGTTGTTTAATATTTCCCCATAGAATCCTTCAATATTGCAGTCCAAGGCTTGAATATTTTCTTCAGTTCTTTCAGGTTGAGAAATGCCAAGCGAGTTTTTCCCTTTTGGTTTTCTAACTCCAGGTCTTTGCATATTTTACTATAATACTTTGTCTTCTCGAGCAGCCCTTTGAAATCTTCTGTTCAGATCTTTTACTTCATCATTTCTTCCATTCCATTTAGCTACTCTACATTCAAGAGCAAGTTTCAGAGTTTCTCCTAACATGCATTTTGGTCTTTTCTTTCCTGTCTTTTTAATGACCTCTTGGTTTCTTCATGTATGAGGTCCTTGATGTCATCCGAAAACTCATCTGGTCTTTGATCATTAGTGTTTAATGAGTTAAATCCATTCTTGAGATGGCCTCTAAATTTAGGTGGAATATACTCAAGGTCATATTTTGGCTCTCGTGGACTTGTTCTAATTTTCTTCAGCTTCAACTTGAACTTGCATATGAGAATTGATGGTCTGCTCTGCAGTTGGCCTCTGGCCTTGTTCTGACTGATGATATTGAGCTTTTCCATCATCTCTTTCCACAGATGTAGTCGATTTGATTCCTGCATTGCATCACAGCAACACACAAGCCACCACAGTACAACAGACATGTGGGGACACATTTCATGTCCTCTTCCTATTCTTGACTCTCCTTCTTCCTATTTTGCTCCAGATGAATAGAGACCAGTTGTTGTGTGTTCGATGGACACTTGCAAGGTTTTCAGACCCCAGGCACTATGCAACAAACTAGGAGGTAGCACAGAAGCACTAAACATGTTATTAAGCCAATTAACTGGAATGTCCTATGAAACCATGACCCTAAACCCCCAAACCAAGAAACAAAATCCCATGAGGTGTTTGGTTGTCCATAAGCAGCCTCAGCAGCCATTCTTTTTTGTTGTTGTTGTTGTTATTTTTGTAAATATATCTATCACACTTTTACCAATTCAACTTTTTATAGGTGTACAATTAATTTAATGACAGCAATTACAATAATTGGCTGTGCAACCCTACCCTAAATAAATGTGATTTTTCCATCATTGTTAACCTCCCTTTTTCTCCTCCCTCTCACCCCTGGTAACCACTAATAAACTTGGTTCTCTGTACATTTGCCTTTTCTTGTCTTTTTATATAAGTGAGGTCATACAATATTTGTCCTTTTGTGATTTGCTCATTTTATTCAGCATTCTGTCTTCAAGCTCCATCCAAATTGTCGTATGTATCAAGACTTCATTTCTCCTACTGGTTGAGTGATATTCAATTGTATGTATATACCACATTTTGTTTATTCATTCATCTGTTGATGTGTCTTTAGGTTGCTTCCACCTTTTGGCTATTGGGAATAGTGCTGCAATGGACATTGGTATACAAGTCTCTTTTTGAGTCTCTGCTTTCGAGTCCTTTGGGTATACACCTAGGAGTGGAATTGCTGGGTCATATGGTAATTCTGTTTTTAGGTTTTTGAGGAAATGCCTGTTTTCCACAACAGCTGTGCCATTTTGCATTCCCACCAGCAATGGGCAAGGGTTTCAATTTCCACACGTCCTTGCCAACATATGCTGTTTTCTGTTTTTTTTAACTTAACCACCCTAGTGGGAGTGAAACACTATCTCATTGTGGTTTTGAGTTGCATCTCCCTGATGGCTAACGATGATGAGCATCTTTTTATGTGTTTGGTGGTCATCTGAATGTCCTCTTTGATGAAATGTCTATTCAAGCCTTTTGCCCATTTTATGATTGTGTGGTATGTCTTTCTGTTTTTAAGTTGTATATTTGGTTATTCGATTTTTGTTGGGTACATGGCTTCCAAAGACATTTTCCTAGTCAATAGCTTGTCTTTTCACTTTTTTTGGTAAAGCCTTTTTTTTTTTTAATTTTTTATTATTGTACTTTAGACGAAAGTTTACAGAACAAACTAGCTTCTTATTAAACAGTTAGTACACATATTGTTTTGTGACTTAGGTTACCAACCCCACGACATGTCAGCACTCTCCCCCTCTCGACCTTGTGTTCCCTGTTACTAGCTTTCGTGTCCCCTCCTTGTGGTAAAGTCTTTTGATGAACAGAAGTTTTTAACTTTTATGAATTCTCATTTATTCATTTTGCGTTTTGCTGTTTGTGCTTTTGTTATTATATTAGATAATCCATTATTGAAAAGCTAGGCCTGACAGCGTTGCCCCTGTTTGTTCTTCTAAGAATTTTATAGTTTTAGTATGTGTATTTAGGTCCTTAATCCATTTTGAACTTGTTTTTGTATATGGTATGAGGGACGGCTTCTCTTTCAGTTTTCTGCATATGAAAATGCAGAACATCATTTATTGATGTTTCCCAACATCACTTATTGAAAAGACTCTTCTTTCCCCATCGAATGGACTTAGCACCCTTGTCAAAAATCAATTGACCATAGATGTGTGGGTTTATTTCTGGACTCTCAATTCTATTGCATTGGTCTATGTGTCTATCATTATAGCAGTATGAGGCTGTCTTGATTACTGTAGCTGCACGGTATGCTTTAAAATCAGGCAGTATGAGTCCTCCTACTTTGTTCTTCTCTTTCAACATTATTTTAGCTATTCAGGGCCCCCTTGCCATTCCACATTAAGCTGAGGATTAGTTTTTCTATTTCTGTAAACAAGGCTGTTGAAATTTTGATCAGGATTGCATTTAATCTATAGACCACTTTGGGTAGTACTGACATCTTAACAATAATAAGTCTTCTAATCCGTGAACATTGAACATCTTTCCATTTATGTAAGCCTTTTTTAACCTCTTTTAGCAGTGTTTTATTCTTCTCATTGTATATGTCCTTTAAGTTCCTGGTTAGGTTTATTCCTAGGTATTTTATCTCTGGAAACCCTGGTGGCATAGTGGTTAAGTGCTACAGCTGCTAACTAAGAGGCTGGCAGTTCAAGTCCTCCAGGAACTCCCTGGAAGCTCTATGAAGCAGTTCTACTCTGTCCTATAGGGTCGCTGTGAGTCGGAATCGACTCGACGGCAGTGGGTTTGGTTTGGTTTTTTGATATTTTATTCTCTTACATGTTATTATAAATGGAATTGTTTCCGTAATTTCCCTTTCAGAATTCTCACTGCTGGTGTATAGAAGCCCAAGAGATTTTTGTTAGTTGACCTCGTTCCCTGCAACTTTGCTAAATTCTTCTATTAGCTTTAGAAGTTTTCTTGTGGACTTTTTGAAATTTTCTATATATAAGATCATATCCATGAATAGAGATAATTTTACTTCTTTTCCAATCTTGGTATCTTTTATTTCTTTTTCTTGTCTTATTGCTCTAGATAGGACTTCTAATACAGTATTGAATAAAAGTGGAGATAGGAGGCACCCTTGTCTTGCTAGTTTTCACATAACTTTTATGAGTAGTCTTAAGGTTAGGGGTGGTGACATTTTGATTGTAACACCTAGGTTCTCAAAATGTGGTCTGAATTTGCATTAGAAAAAAGTTACATCTTTATATTTTTTATTCTCTGGCTAAAATTTAGCATTTCTTTTTCATTATGGATATAGGAGCAAACCACCACAGTATTACTATAAGTGGAACTTGTGACTGTCACCAATAAAAATGCAAATATTTTGTATTACATTTGTAACTACAGCTCTTGAAATATTATTTACACTCGTTACTACTTGAAATTTATTGTAGTTATTTTTTATTAGACCCACCCTAAGATCTTATTTAATGTGTCCAAAAAGAAATATGCATCTATTACTTTATATGTTATTTTAACGATGAGAATGACAACGTTCATCTTGGAAAAGATATTTTAATAAATGTATTTCAATATAATTGATTTCCTTCATAATACTACATATTTTATTTCATGCTTTTGTAAACATCTGAGCAGATGTCTTTGGCACAAAAAAAAAGGTTAAGAACCCCTGATATAGAATATTCTGAACCCACCCATCATAGAGTGAGATTTGGATGTGCTCTGAGTCAGCATGACGTAGAGCAGGTTTGCTTGGTGTTTAGGTGTGTGTGTACAAGGGAGGGAAGGAAGAAAAAAGAGAGAGGAGAAAGAGAAAGAAACACCTACTTACCATATACTAAGTGCTTATATTTCCGCCTAGGTTCTAAACATGTATTATCTCATTTAATTCTCAAAACAATCCTGTCTGCTGGGTTTTAGTCCCATTTTACCAAGAGAAGAAGTGAGACAGTATACAGCCAGAAGAAAAGTGAAAATGGGATTCAAAGCCAGGTCTTGCTGATTCTAAAACCTGCAGCTGTGCGATGCTGCCTCAGTATGGATTGCACAGACTGTTAGCAGCTAGTCAGACCCCATCCCAGAACACCTGCCCTGACAGCTGGTGTCTGCGCATATTGCTTGCACAGTTGCGCCCTATTGCTTGCACAGTTGCCTTCACGTCAATGCTGTTATCAGAGAGGCCAGCAGGAGCAGAGACTTATTATCTTGATTTAAAGGAAAGTTAAACATTTCAGAGAATTTGATTACAAAACTGGAATGACCATCCCTGCTTGGCAGGTGTAAACACTGAAGTTTTGTCATCACTTAGCTTTCTCGGTACATTTCAGTTCCTTTCTACCTAGATTATACTTTAATCCAGTTGTTTTCATGTTCAGTAAATCCAAACCATGTTTAACCGGTTATTCTTTGGAGTGTCTCCGAGGCGAATAAAGTTTTGTCCTTTCAACTGCACTGGGTATTTGCTGTCTTCTTTCTGCAAAGAGATTTTCCAGGACCTGTAATCTGAACGCTTTGACCTGTAGGTTTTTTTTTCCCCCCACTATGAGTGAATTTGTGAGGGTTGACCCTTTGTGTGCTGTGGAGCAGAGACAATACCCTTCTGTGAATGTCTTCTCTTGATGACAGTGGTACGGTAATTGATTTACGGAATGCTAATTGCAGGACCAGGCAGCATTTGGTTCAGTTGTTCATGGAGTTGCTGAGTCAGGGACAACTTGACGGCAGCTAATAACAATAGAGGCATTGGTGGTTCAATGGTAGAATTTTTGCCTCCCATGCTGGAGACCCAGGTTTGATTCCCAGCCAGTGTACCTCATGCACAACCACCACCCATCTGTCAGTGCAGTCTTGCATGTAGCTATGATACTGAATATGTTTCAGTGGAGCTTCCAGACTAAGACAGACTAGGAATAAAGGACTGGCAATCTACTTCTGAAAATCAGCCAATGAAAACCCTGTGGATGAAAATCCAATAGGTCACAATGGCCTGACCCCCAACCAATCACAGTGATGGCACAGGCAGGGCAGTGTTTTGTTCTGTTGTGCGTGGGGTCACCATGAGTCTGGGATGAACTGGACAGCAGCTAACAACAACAACAAATCATTTGGCTATCACTTCTTTACTGCCTGGCTTCTCCTCCTTGCTTGCCTCCACTACCTGCTTGAGAATATATCCACTGTTCTGTAACAGTGTACTAGAGAGTTTCATTCATGACCATTTTGGGAGTCGACAGTCTGACTTAAACTGAAGTGAATGGATCTTGCAGATAACATCTGTGTTGGTAGGAATATAGGGGAACTGGTCCTCATTTGCATTGTCTGGTAGGAGGATAAATTGGTATAACTTCCATGGAGGGCCATTTGGCCATAACTATCAAAAATATAAGCTCAGGGATTCCACTTCTAGGAATTTATCTCACAGACATGCTGTTTTCTAGACTGTATGTATCACCACAGACTTTCTACCACTTGTAAATTCCCTGAAGTAAAGTCAGCCAGTACTCCAGCTTTGGAAATTTTGAATAAGTTTATAGTTTAACTATAAAAATAAATAGTATAAAATAAAACAAATATAATTAATATATATCAAACATTCTAGAATAATAAAACCACACCATAGAGTGAAAGATAGATGGAAAAATAACTTACCTATAGCTCCATGTAGATTTTCATGTTGTAATAATAACCACACAATAATCTTGTAGATATAACAATAAATTGGGGGGGGGGGAGGGCGGGGAGGTTTGGTGTTTGTACTACCATCTTAAAATCATCATTATATTATTGAACATTTGTATTGTTTCTTTTTTTTAACTTTTCATTGTGGTAATTATATTTATATAGGTAGTAAAAATTTACCATTTCAACAATCTTCATGTGTATAGTTCAGTGACTTTAAGTTTCTATTTTTCTATATTTTAAATAACACTACTTACGGTGAGCATCTCCATGCATAAAGCTCTTCCTACATTTTAGATTTTTCTTTGAGCCAGACTTCCAGAAGTACATACAAAGATGTGAGTGAACATTTTTTTGTCTTGTCATCCAAAAAACAAAACTCACTGCTGTCGAGCTGATTCCGACTCATAGCGACCCTAAAGGACAGTGTAGAACTGCCCCATAGAGTTTCCAAGGAACACCTTGCAGATCTGAACTGCCAGCCTGTTGGTTAGCAGCCATAGCACTTAACCACAACACTACCAGGGTTTCCTGTCTGTGATACAAGTTGCTAAATTGCTTTTCCCAAGAGTTGTGTACCAACTTACTGTCATGTGCAATTTGTAAGAATGGCTAGTTCACCATACCCATTGCCATCGAGTCGATTCCAACTCATAGCGACCCTACAGGACACAGCAGAACTTCCTCATAGCATTTCCAAGGAGCAGCTGGTAGATTTGAACTGCCAACTCTTAATCACTTAACCATTTAGCAGCCAAGCTCTTAACCACTGTGCCACCAGGGCTCCTTAGTTCACTGTGTTACTTTTAATTAGGAGCTCTGATGGCACAATGGATAAGAGTTGGCGGCTAGCCAAAAGGTTAGCAGTTCAAACCAACCAGCCACTCCTTGGAAGACAGACCTAGTGGTCTGCTCCTGTAAAGATTATAGCCTAGGAAACCCTATGAGGCAGTTCTACTCTGTCCTACAGGGCCGCTATGAGTTTTGGAATCAACTCGAAAGCACACAACAACAACAAATCTTTTAATTTGGAGAAGATGTCTTATTGGTAGATGTATTGTTTCAGCTGGCAGGTAAAGTTGGGGTACTAATTCCTCTGCTGACTTGCTCTCTAGAAGAGATATACTATTTCCAGGTCTTAGGCAGCTATTTAGGCAATATAGCCTGCTGACCTAAATTCCCTCTGGTAGTCACTTCTTACATTTTTGAGCTATCATGGAGGTAGTGTTGTGCAATAGACTGCTACCATTTTCTTTCTCCAGGGGTGGCTGAGTTTCAGTTGCAGATGAGATTAATTTTTTTTTTTTAAACAAAAAGTAAAGTTCTTTGGGACGGTGCAGGATGAAATGGAATCCATGAACAGATGTCAGATATTTGGTTACCCTGAAGGGTTTGGTGGAAAACACAGCAGTCAATAATTCCTAAAGGGGTTCTGGGTGACCACAAAATTTTACTGACTGCACTAGAGAAGTCCCCAAGCCCCTCATCACCTTGGTTTTTATGCTTGTCAAATGAATTATGAGAACCTATCTCTTCAGCACAATTAGCCCCATACACTCTGTTAGTTCATTTAACTCTTCAACAAACATTATTGACTCCCTCCTAAGTACAGTACACAACTCTGGGTGTTTTAATACAACACGAATCAGATGTGAATCTTGCCCACAAAGAGTTTGCAGTCTAGTAAGCTGAAGGTGTGTATGTAAAGAAGGGCAACTCAAGGCAGAAAAAAGTATATTAAAGAAAGCTGTATACACCCTTCAAAATCTGGCCCCAACCTACTATTTTCCAAATCATCTGCTATCCTAATCCCACCCTCGAACCGCCATACCATGCCCTTCAGCCTCTGAAGCTTTAACCTAAAATGCCATGGCAGCAGGCATTTGCACATGCTGTTCCAGCTAAACTGCTGTTCACGTCCACTACAGAACCTGGTTCACCCTTCCTCATCATTCAAGAGTTAGCTTAACTATCACCAGCTCAAGAAGGCTTACTGCATGTCCCATGGAAGAGTTAAGGTTCTTCTTCTTTGGTGTTCCCTTAGCAAAATGTCCATGTCTCTATTTGTGATGGTGTCCCCTCACAGTAATTCTTTGTGTATCTGTCTCTCCCTTACTAGACAGGAGGTCCTTGAGAGCTTTATTATTCATCTTTGTGTCCTTCTGACTTAGCTTGAGCCCTGGCATACAGTAGGCCCTCAGTGAGTCTTACTGAATGAATGACTGAATGAACAAATGATGATTATCATAACCCATGAGATTATGGTATCTTCTTGCCTCCCCCAATCAAAATTCTTATTTTGAATTATGGAGGCTAGAGTACCTGAGCTGGGCAGGAGTTTGGAGGTCTCTCTAATTTAACCCTTCATTTCACAGTCCAGGTGACTTACCCAACTCTTGTGATGTGTCAAGCCAATAGGGGTATGGGAAAGAGGAGAGAGAAATAGGAGCCAAAAACAAACAAGCAAACAAATAAAGAAAAAAAAAAGAGTGCTAAGGGAGCTTGCCATTGGAGTGGATAGATGGGAAACTGAGAAATGGAGAAAAGCAAAAGAGAAAGAAAAGGGGAAAAGAAAGAAAAAATAACGAGATAAAAATTTGGAAAAGAAAGAAAGAAAAGAAAAGCCACCAGGAGTCCCTGAGTCCCACAGGTGGGACTGCTAAGACTGGGGAAGTGGCTCCCAGGCTGCCCCATATAGCCTGGCTAGAGCGGGAATGGATTTCACACAGCACCAGGTATTCAGGAGACAGGAAAAGAAAATAAGTGTAGAGAGATGATAACTGAGAAATGGAGAAAGGTAGAGAGGGAGAAGAAAAAAAAAGAAGGAAAGAAATGCCCCCCAGGGATCCCACCTATGTGGCTGCACAAATTGGGGGATGGCTCCTAAGTTGTGCAGTGCAGCTCTGCTACAAGGGGCTCCTAAGCCGTGAAAAGAAAAAGAAAAACAAACGAAACAGAACAAAGCAACACAAGAGGGAAAAAAGGCCCCAGGGATCCCATCAGCGTGGTCGCAGATCTGGTGAGTGGTTCCCCAGTTGAGTGTGGCTTCACAGTTTTTCAAGAAGAAGCAAATACGATGCAGGGAGCCAGGTGTTCCAGAGAAAGGAGGAGATGGTAGGAGGCACAGAAGAAACCAAAAGAGATAGAAAGAACTGACACCAGCTCAGAGGCCTGGCCACTGTGGGCAGGGTGAATCCAAGCAGCCTGAAGCTGAAGCAGTTGCCTCCTGGCTTAAAGACCGCAGCTGACAGGAAGCGGGCTGGGGAGGGATGTTAGGACTTTTTGTTCAAATATGATGATAAAATTAGGACATTTCCAGATAAACAGAAGTTAAGGGAATACATAAAAACCAAACCAAACTTATAAGAATTGTTAAAGTGAGTCCTTCGATCTGAGAACAAACAACATCAGACCACAGCCTAAATTTAGAATGCAAGATTTTACCAGCCAGAAATGAACTCTGGAGGACTTTCCAAACCAAAAGTATTGCAACAGGGAACCAGACAGGTTAATCTGTAAATGACAGCAATGTCTTGATAATAAAAGAGAGAACAAAGAGTATAGGTATAGAGCTTTCTAATAGAGAGGAAGACAAGAAGATACCAACAAATAATACACTGGTTCAAACCTAGGAAGATAAGGGAAAATTTCGAGGTAACTGCAAAGAAAGTTAACAAACCTATTCATCAAAATAAAGAAGAAAAACATAAAGTCTCAATAAAACCAAAATCTACAAAACAAAAGAAATGAAAATAAAATCCACAAACAAAAGGAACTCAGCAGAGGAGAGTAAGAGGAACAAAGAAAATGTTAGCACACTTAAAAAAAAAAAAAAGGACTGCAAAATGACAGCAATAAACTCACACTTATCAATAATTACACTGAATGCAAATGGCCTAAATGCACCCATAAAAAGACACAGAGTGACAGAATGGATAAAAAAACGGGATCCATCAATATGCTGTCTATAAGAGACACACCATAGAAACAAAGACATAAATTTATTAAAAAATCAAAGGAAAAAAAAATATCAAGAAAATAACTACCAAAAAAGAGCAGGCGTGGCAATACGAATCTCAGATAAGATAGACTTTAAAACAAAAGCCACCATAAAAGACAAAGAAGGGCACTATATAATCTGTGCACCCAATGACATGGCTCCAAAATACATAAAACAAACTCTAACAGCACTGAAAACAAAAATTGACGCTTCCACAATAATAGTAGGAGACTTCAACACACCACTCTCAGTAAAGGACAGAACATCTAGAAAGAAACTCAACAAAGATACAGAAGAGCTAAAGAGCGCAATCAGCCAACTTGATCTCATACACATATATAGAACACTCCACCCAACAGCTGCAAAGTGCACATTCTTTTCCAATGCACATAGAAGGTTCTCCAGAATAGACCATATCTTAGGCCACAAAGCAACCCTCAATTAAATCCCAAACATTGAGATAATATGAAGTATCTTCTCTGACCACAATGCCATCAGAGTAAAAATTAACAACAGGAAGAATAAGGAAAAAAAAATCAATTAAATGGAAACTGAATAAAACCTTTCTTTAAAACCACTGAGTAACAGAAGAAATCAGAGATGGAATCAAAAAATTCCTAGAATCAAAAGAGAATGCAAAAACATCACACCAAAACCTTTGGGACACTGCAAAGGCAGTCCTCAGAGGTCAATTTATAGCAATAGATGCACACATCAAAAAAGAAGGGACAAAATCAAACCATTAGCTACACAACTCAAACAAATAGAAAGAGAACAGCAAAAGAAGCCCGCAGCCACCAGAAGAAAGGAAATAATAAAGATCAGAGCAGAAACAAATGAAATAGAGAATAGAAAAACACTAGAAAGAATCAACAAAACAAAAAGTTGGTTCTTTGAAAGGATCAACAAAATCGACAAATCACTGGCCAAACTGACAAAAGAAAAACAGGAGAGGACGCGAACAACCCAAATAAGAAATTAAATAGGGGACATTGTAACAGGCCCAGCTGAAATAAAAAGGATCATAACAGAGTACCATGAAAAACTATACTCTAACACACTTGAAAACCTAGGGAAATGGACAAATTTCTAGAAACACACTACCTACCCAAACTCACACAAAATGATGTTGAAAACCTAAACAGACCCATAACAAGAAATGAGATTGAAAAGGCAAAAAAAAAATAACTCCCAACAAAAAAAAACCCCGGGCTCAGACAGCTTTATTGGAGAATTCTACCACACGTTCAGAGAAAAGCTTACACCAGTACTACTCAAACTATTTCCAAACACAGAAAAGGAAGCGATACTTCCGAATTCATTCTATGAAGCCAGCATAACCCTGATACCAAAGCCAGGCAAAGACACTACAAAAAAGAAAATTACAGACCAATACCTCTCATGAATATAGATGCAAAAACTCTCAACAAAATTCTAGCCAATAGAATTCAGGATCATATAAAAAAAATAATACACCACAACCAAGTAGGATTCATCCCAGGTATGCAAGGATGGTTCAATATTAGCAAATCAATCAACATAACATACCACATTAATAAAAAGAAAGAGAACAATCACATGATCATCTCAATCAAAGCAGAAAAGGCATTCGACAAAGTCCAACACCTATTCCTGATAAAAACTCTCAATAAAATAGGTATAGAAGGAAAATTCCTCAACATAATAAAGGGTGTATATGCAAAGGCAAGAAACAGAAATAAGGAGCATCCAAATTGGTAATGAAGAAGTTAAACTCTCCCTATTTGTGGATGATATGACACTATACACAGAAAACCCAAAAGACTCCATGAGAAAACTACTGGAACTAATAGAAAGATTCAGCAGAGTTGCAAGATACAAGATAAACATACAAAAATCAATTGGGGAGGCAGGGTCAAGATGGCGGACTAGGTGGAGGCAACCGTGGATCCCTCTTGCAACAAAGACTCAGAAAAACAAGTGAATCGATCAAGTACATAACAATCTACGAACCCTGAACAACAAACACTGATTTAGAGACGGAGAACGAACAAATACGGGGAGGCAGCGATTGTTTTCCGAGCCTGGAGCCAGCGTACTAGTCAGGTGACCTTCGGCGCCTGATTTGCGGCAGAGCCCGGGGGGCAGATGGCACAAACAAGGGGCCTAGCCCTGGCCCCTGAACTCATTCCGGGAGGGAGCCCAGCCAGTTCACGCGGGCAGCGTGGCGGTGCAGCCGGTGGGAAAAGTCCCCGGGAGGCAGTGACTGGTCTTGGAGCGGGGAGAGCAGTGTCCCAGCCGGGGAGCTGTCCCACCGGGATTTTGGCTGGGAACAGGCACGGCACAAGTGCGGGGAGCTGCTCCACCCCCCGAACTAACCCCGGGAGGGGGCCCAGCCCGTTCGCGCAGATGGCATGGCGACGCAGCCGGTGGAAGAAGTCCCCGGGCGACAGTGACGGGTCTTGGAGCGGGGAGAGTGGCGTCCCAGCCGGGACGCGCGGTCGCGGTGCAGGCGCGGGGAGCAGCTCCGCTCACCTGAGCTGACCCCGGGGGGGAGCCCAGCCGGTTCTCGGGGGTGGCGTGGCAACGCGGCAGACCGGACGGGGAGTCCCCAGGAGGCAGTGACTGATTTTGGAGTCGGGAGGGCACCGTCCCAGGCTGGCAGCGGAGGATCTGACCGTGACTCCAGCGGGCCAGACCCCCCGGGGGCAATCTCCACACAGCCAGCACACATAGGCGATGTGCCCCGCGGAAATCTCAGATATAATAGTCATTCCAAGCAAGACAAGCAACTCTGGCTATATTCTGAGGTGCTACTCTCCTATCTCTCTGATCCCTCCCCCACCCTCCCCAGGCGGCTTCATTAACATCCGAACAGCCTGAGCCAGAGGGAGAACTCTGATAGGGATCTGACTGCATTTTTTTTTTTTAGCAGATTTTCTGGAAAAACTAGTTTCCCAGTGATGGCTCGGAGACAGCAGTCCATATCAAACCACATAAAGAAGCAGACCATGACAGCTTCTACAACCCCCCAAACAAAAGAATCAAAATCTTTCCCAAATGAAGATACAATCCTGGAATTATCAGATACAGAATATAAAAAGCTAATTTACAGAATGCTTCAAGACATCAAAAACGAAATAAGGCAAACTGCAGAAAAAGCCAAGGAACACACTGATAAAACTGTTGAAGAACTCAAAAAGATTATTCAAGAACATAGTGGAAAAATTAATAAGTTGCAAGAATCCATAGAGAGACAGCATGTAGAAATCCAAAAGATTAACAATAAAATTACAGAATTAGACAACGCAATAGGAAGTCAGAGGAGCAGACTCGAGCAATTAGAATACAGACTGGGACATCTGGAGGACCAGGGAATCAACACCAACATAGCTGAAAAAAAATCAGATAAAAGAATTAAAAAAAATGAAGAAACCCTAAGAATCATGTGGGACTCTATCAAGAAGGATAACTTGCGTGTGATTGGAGTCCCAGAACAGGGAGGGGGGACAGAAAACACAGAGAAAATAGTTGAAGAACTCCTGACACAAAACTTCCCTGACATCATGAAAGAAGAAAGGATATCTATCCAAGATGCTCATCGAACCCCATTTAAGATTGATCCAAAAAGAAAAACACCAAGACATATTATCATCAAACTCGCCAAAACCAAAGATGAACAGAAAATTTTAAAAGCAGCCAGGGAGAAAAGAAAGGTTTCCTTCAAGGCAGAATCAATAAGAATAAGTTCAGACTACTCAGCAGAAACCATGCAGGCAAGAAGGGAATGGGACGACATATACAGAGCACTGAAGGAGAAAAACTGCCAGCCAAGGATCATATATCCAGCAAAACTCTCTCTGAAATATGAAGGCGAAATTAAGATATTTACAGATAAACACAAGTTTAGAGAATTTGCAAAAACCAAACCAAAGCTACAAGAAATACTAAAGGATATTGTTAGGTCAGAAAACCAATAATATCAGATACCAGCACAATACAAGGTCACAAAACAGAACGTCCTGATATCAACTCAAATAGGGAAATCACAAAAACAAACAAATTAAGATTAATTTAAAAAAAATACACATAACAGGGAATCATGGAAGTCAATAGGTAAAAGATCACAATAATCAAAAAGGGGGACTAAATACAGGAGGCATTGAACTGCCAGATGGAGAGTGATACAAGGCGATATAGAACGATACAAGTTAGGTTGTTACTTAGAAAAATAGGGGTAAATAATAACGTAACCACAAAAAGGTATAACAACTCCATAACTCAAGATAAAAGCCAAGAAAAACGTAACGACTCAACTAACATAAAGTCAAACACTATGAAAATGAGGATCTCACAATTTACTAAGAAAAACGTCTCAGCACAAAAAAATATGTGGAAAAATGAAATTGCCAACAACACACATGAAAAGGCATCAAAATGGCAACACTAAAAACTTATTTATCTATAATTACGCTGAATGTAAATGGACTAAATGCACCAATAAAGAGACAGAGAGTCTCGGACTGGATAAAGAAACACGATCCATCTATATGCTGCCTACAAGAGACACACCTTAGACTTACAGACACAAACAAACTAAAACTCAAAGGATGGAAAAAAATATATCAAGCAAACAATAAGCAAAAAAGAAGAGGAGTAGCAATATTAATTTCTGACAAAATAGACTTTAGACTTAAATCCGCCACAAAGGATAAAGAAGGACACTATATAATGATAAAAGGGACAATTGATCAGGAAGACATAACCATATTAAATACTTATGCACCCAATAACAGGGCTGCAAGATACATAAATCAAATTTTAACAGAATTGAAAAGTGAGATAGACACCTCCACAATTATAGTAGGAGACTTCAACACACCACTTTCGGAGAAGGACAGGACATCCAGTAAGAAGCTCAATAGAGACACGGAAGACCTACTTACAACAATCAACCAACTTGACCTCATTGACTTATACAGAACTCTCCACCCAACTGCTGCAAAATATACTTTTTTTTCTAGCACACATGGAACATTCTCTAGAATAGACCACATATTAGGTCATAAAACAAACCTTTGCAGAATCCAAAACATCGAAATATTGGAAAGCATCTTCTCAGACCACAAGGCAATAAAACTAGAAATCAATAACAGAACAACTAGGGAAAAGAAATCAAATACCTGGAAAATGAACAATACCCTCCTGAAAAAAGACTGGGTTATAGAAGACATCAAGGAGGGAATAAGGAAATTCATAGAATGCAACGAGAATGAAAATACTTCCTATCAAAACCTCTGGGACACAGCAAAAGCAGTGCTCAGAGGCCAATTTATATCAATAAATGCACACATACAAAAAGAAGAAAGAGCCAAAAGCAGAGAACTGTCCCTACAACTTGAACAAATAGAAAGTGAGCAACAAAAGAACCCATCAGGCACCAGAAGAAAACAAATAATAAAAATTAGAGCTGAACTAAATGAATTAGAGAACAGAAAAACAATGGAAAGAATTAACAAAGCCAAAAGCTGGTTCTTTGAAAACATTAACAAAATTGATAAACCATTGGCTAGACTGACTAAAGAAATACAGGAAAGGAAACAAATAACCCAAATAAGAAACGAGAAGGACCACATCACAACAGAACCAAATGAAATTAAAAGAATCATTTCAGATTACTACGAAAAATTGTACTCTAACAAATTTGAAAACCTAGAAGAAATGGATGAATTCTTGGAAAAACACTACCTACCTAAACTAACACATTCAGAAGTAGAACAACTAAATAGACCCATAACAAAAAAAGAGATTGAAATGGTAATCAAAAAACTTCCAACAAAAAAAAGCCCTGGCCCGGACGGCTTCACTGCAGAGTTCTACCAAACTTTCAGAGAAGAGTTAACACCTCTACTACTGAAGGTATTTCAAAGCATAGAAAATGACGGAATACTACCCAACTCGTTCTATGAAGCCACCATCTCCCTGATACCAAAACCAGGTAAAGACATTACAAAAAAAGGAAATTACAGACCTATATCCCTCATGAACATAGATGCAAAAATCCTCAACAAAATTCTAGCCAATAGAATCCAACAACACATCAAAAAAATAATTCACCATGATCAAGTGGGATTTATACCAGGTATGCAAGGCTGCTTTAATATCAGAAAAACCATTAATGTAATCCATCACATAAATAAAACAAAAGATAAAAACCACATGATCTTATCAATTGATGCAGAAAAAGCATTTGACAAAATCCAACACCCATTTATGATAAAAACTCTTACCAAAATAGGAACTGAAGGAAAATTCCTCAACATAATAAAGGGCATCTATGCAAAGCCAACAGCCAATATCACTCTAAATGGAGAGAACCTGAAAGCATTTCCCTTGAGAACGGGAACCAGACAAGGATGCCGTTTATCACTGCTCTTATTCAACATCGTACTTGAAGTCCTAGCCAGGGCAATTAGGCTAGACAAAGAAATAAAGGGTATCTGGATTGGCAAGAAGGAAGTAAAGTTATCACTATTTGCAGATGACATGATCTTATACACAGAAAACCCTAAGGAATCCTCCAGAAAACTACTGAAACTAATAGAAGAGTTTGGAAGAGTCTCAGGTTATAAAATAAACATACAAAAATCACCTGGATTCCTCTACATCAACAAAAAGAACACCGAAGAGGAAATAACCAAATCAATACCATTCACAGTAGCCCCCAAGAAGATAAAATACTTAGGAATAAATCTTACCAAGGATGTAAAAGACCTATACAAAGAAAACTACAAAGCTCTACTGCAAGAAATTCAAAAGGACATACTTAAGTGGAAAAACATACCTTGCTCATGCATAGGAAGACTTAACATAGTAAAAATGTCTATTCTACCAAAAGCCATCTATACATATAATGCACTTTCGATCCAAATTCCAATGCCATATTTTAAGGGGATAGAGAAACAAATCACCAATTTCATATGGAAGGGAAAGAAGCCTCAGATAAGCAAAGCATTACTGAAAAAGAAGAAGAAAGTGGGAGGCCTCACTCTACCCGATTTCAGAACCTATTATACAGCCACAGTAGTCAAAACAGCCTGGTACTGGTACAACAACAGGCACATAGACCAATGGAACAGAATTGAGAACCCAGATATAAATCCATCCACGTATGAGCAGCTGATATTTGACAAAGGACCAGTGTCAGTTAATTGGGGAAAAGATAGTCTTTTTAACAAATGGTGCTGGCATAACTGGATATCCATTTGCAAAAGAGTGAAACAGGACCCATACCTCACACCGTGCACAAAAACTAACTCCAAGTGGATCAAAGACCTAAACATAAAGACTAAAACGATAAAGATCATGGAAGAAGAAATAGGGACAACCCTAGCAGCCCTAATACAGGGCATAAACAGAATACAAAACATCACCAGAAATGATGAAGAGAAACCCGATAACTGGGAGCTCCTAAAAATCAAACATCTATGCTCATCTAAAGACTTCACCAAAAGAGTAAAAAGACCACCTACAGACTGGGAAAGAATTTTCAGCTATGACATCTCCGACCAGCGCCTGATCTCTAAAATCTACGTGATTCTGTCAAAACTCAACCACAAAAAGACAAACAACCCAATCAAGAAGTGGGCAAAGGATATGAACACACATTTCACTAAAGAAGATATTCAGGCAGCCAACAGATACATGAGAAAATGCTCTCGATCATTAGCCATTAGAGAAATGCAGATTAAAACTATGATGAGATTCCATCTCACACCAACAAGGCTGGCATTAATCCAAAAAACACAAAATAATAAATGTTGGAGAGGCTGCGGAGAGATCGGAACTCTTATACACTGCTGGTGGGAATGTAAAATGGTACAACCACTTTGGAAATCTATCTGGCGTTATCTTAAACAGTTAGAAATAGAACTACCATACCACCCAGAAATCCCTCTCCTCGGAATATACCCTAGAGATACAAGAGCCTTCACACAAACAGATATATGCACGCTCATGTTTATTGCAGCTCTGTTTACAATAGCAAAAAGCTGGAAGCAACCAAGGTGTCCATCAACGGACGAATGGGTAAATGAATTGTGGTATATTCACACAATGGAATACTACGCATCGATAAAGAACAGTGACGAATCTGTGAAACATTTCATAACGTGGAGGAACCTGGAAGGCATTATGCTGAGCGAAATGAGTCAGAGGCAAAAGGACAAATATTGTATAAGACCACTATTATAAGATCTTGAGAAATAGTAAAAACTGAGAAGAACACATACTTTTGTGGTTACGAAGGGGGGAGGGAGGGAGGGAGGGAGAGGGTTTTTTATTGATTAATCAGTAGATAAGAACTGCTTTGGGTGAAGGGAAAGACAACACTCAATACATGGAAGGTCAGCTCAATTGGACTGGACCAAAAGCAAAGAAGTTTCCGGGATAAAATGAATGCTTCAAAGGTCAGCGGAGCAGGGGTGGGGGTCTGGGGAACATGGTTTGAGGGGACTTCTAAGTCAATTGGCAAAATAATTCTATTATGAAAACATTCTGCATCCCACTTTGAAATGTGGCGTCTGGGGTCTTAAATGCTAACAAGCGGCTATCTAAGATGAATCAATTGGTCTCAACCCACCTGGAGCAAAGGAAAATGAAGAACACCAAGGTCACACGACAACTAGGAGCCCAAGAGACAGAAAGGGCCACATGAACCAGAGACCTACATCATCCTGAGACCAGAAGAACTAGTTGGTGCCCGGCCACAATCGATGACTGCCCTGACAGGGAGCACAACAGAGAACTCCTGAGGGAACAGGAGATCAGTGGGATGCAGACCCCAAATTCTCATAAAAAGACCAGACTTAATGGTCTGACTGAGACTAGAGGAATCCCGGTGGCCATGCTCCCCAGACCTTCTGTCGGCACAGGACAGGAACCATGCCCCAAGACAACTCATCAGACATGAAAGGGACTGGTCAGCGGGTGGGAGAGAGATGCTGATGAAGAGTGAGCTAATTATATCAGGTGGACACTTGAGAGTGTGTTGGCAGCTCTTGTCTGGAGGGGGGATGGGAAGATAGAGAGAGAGGGAAGCTGGCAAAATTGTCACGAAAGGAGAGACTGAAAGGGCTGACTCAATAGGGGGAGAGCAAGTGGGAGTAGGGAGTAAGATGTATGTAAACTTATATGTGACAGACTGATTGGATTTGTAAACGTTCACTTGAAGCTTAATAAAAGTTAATAAAAAAAAGAAAGAAAAAGAAAATCAATTGGATTCCTGCAATTGGATTCCTATGCACCAGTAAAAAGAACAATGAGAAAAGAAATCAGGAAAACAATGCCATTTATAATAGCCCCTAAAAAGAAATAAAATACTTGGGAATAAACCCAACTAGGGATGTAAAAGACCTATATAAAGAAAACTACAAATCGCTACTGCAAGAAACCAAAAGAGATCTACATAAATGGAAAAACATACTATGCTCATGGATAGGTGGACTCAACATTGTCAAAATGACAGTTCTACCCAAAGCAATTTACAAATACAATGCAATACCAATCCAAATACCAATAACATTCTTTAAAGAGATGGAAAAATTTGTCATTGTATTTATATGGAAAGGCAAGAAGCCCCAGATAAGTAAAGCACTATAGAAGATGAAGAATAAAGTAGGAGGACTCCCACTACCCGACCTCAGAACCTACTATACAGCTACGGTAGTCAAAACAGCCGGGTACTGGTACAACAACAGATACGTTGACCAATGGAACAGAATTGAGAGCCCAGATGTAAATCCAACCACCTATGGTCACCTGATCTTTGACAAGGGCCCAAGGTCCATCAAATGGGGAAAAGACAGTCTTTTTTGAGAAATGGTGCTGGCAAAACTGGATGTCCATCTGCAAAAAAAAAATGAAACAGGACCCATAGCTCACAGCATATACAAACACTAACTCAAAATAGATCAAAGACCTAAATATAAAGCCAAAAACCATGAAGTTCCTAGAAGAAAAAATAGGGGCAAAGCTAGAGGCCCTAATACATGGCATTAACAGGATACAAATCACAACGAACAACATACAAGCTCCAGAGGATAAGCTAGATAACTGGGATCTTCTAAAAATTAAACATTTATGCTCATCAAAAGACTTCACCAAAAGAGTAAGAAGAGAACCTACAGACTGAAAAAAAATTTTGGCTATTACAAGTCAGACAAAGGTCTAATCTCTAAAATCTACAGGAAAATCCAACACCTCTACAACAAAAAGACAAATAATCCAACTAAAAAAATGGGCAAAGGAAATGAACAGACACTTTACCAAAGAAGACATTCAGGTGGCCAACAGACAAACGAGGAAATGCTCACCATCTCTAGCCATCAGAGAAATGCAAATCAAAACCACCATGAGATACCATCTCACCCTGGTATTTCTGGCACAAACCAATAAAACAGAAAATAACAAATGTTGGAGAGGAGGCAGGGAGATCAGAACTCTTATGCACTGCTGGTGGGAATGCAAAATAATACAACCATTTTGGAAAATGATATTGTGCTTCTTTAGAAAGCTAGAAATAGAAATACTGTTTGATTCAACAATCCCACTCCTAGGAATATATCCTAGAGAAATAAGAATCATCACATGAATAGATATATGTACACCCATGTTCATTGCAGCATTGTTCACAATAGCAAAAAGATGGGAACAGCCTAGATGCCCATCAACAGATGAATGGATAAACAAACTGTGGTACATACACACAATGGAGTATTACGCAATGCTAAAGAACAACGATGAATCTGTGAAGCATCTCATAACATGGATGCACCTGGAGGACATCACGCTGAGTGAAATAAGTCAGTCACAAAAGGACAAATATTGTATGAGACCACTACTGTAAAAACTCATGAAAAGGTTTACATACAAAAAGAAATCATATTTGATGGTTACGAGGGAGGGGAGGGGTGGGGATGGAAAAGCACTTAATAGACAATAGATAACTGGTAACTTTGGTGAAGGGTAAGACAGTATGCAATACTGGGGAAGCCAGCACAACCTGTACAAGGCAAGCTTATGGTGGCTTCATAGACACATCCAAACTCCCTGAGGGACCGAATTGCTGAGCTGAGGGCTGTGGGGACCCTGGTCTTGGAGAACAACTAGCTCAATTGGCACAATAGAGTTTATAAAAAATATGTTCTCTGTTCTACTTTGGTGAGTAGCATCTGGGGTCTTAAAAGCCTGTGAGCAGCCATCTAGGATACTCCACTTGTCTCACCCCTTCGGGAGCAAGGAAGAATGAAGAAAACTGAAGATAAAGGGGAAAGATTAGTCCAGTGGACTAATGGACCACATCTACCACGGCCTCCACCAGACTGAGTCCAGTACAACTAGATGGTGCCCAGCTACCACCACTGACTGATCTGCCAGGGATCACAATACAGTGTCCCAGACAAGAACTGGAGAAAAATGTAGAACAAAATTCTAGCTCAAAAAGAAAGACCAGACTTGCTGGCCTATCAGAGACTGGAGAAACCCTGAGAGTATGGCCCCCGGACACCCTTTCAGCTCAGTAATGAGGCCACTCCTGAGGTTCACCATTTAGCCAAAGGTTTAACAAACCCATGAAACAAAACAAGACTAAAGGGGTGCCCATCCCTGAGGCAGGGACTGGAAGGTAAGAGGGAACAAGACACCTGGTAATAGGGAACCTAGGGTTGAGAAGGGAAAGTGTTGACATGTCTTGGGGTTGTTAACCAATGTCATACAACAATGTGTATAGTGTTTGATGAGAAACTAGTTTGTTCTGAAAACCTTCATCTAAAGTTCAAGAAAAAAATTTAGTGAAAATAAATACAACTAAAATCAAACGATGCATTGTATTAGGCAAATCTGCTGCGAAAGGCCTCTTTACAAAGTTAAAAAGCAAAGATGTTACCTTGAAGACTAAGGCGTGCCTGACCCCAGCCATGGTGTTTTCAGTTGCCTCCTATGTATGTGAAGGCTGGACAATGAATAAGGAAGATCGAAGAAGAATTGATGCCTTTGAATTATGGTGTTGGTGAAGAATATTGAATATATCATGGACTGCCAAAAGAATGAACAAATCTTTTGTGGAAGAAGCACAGCCACAATGCTCCTTAGAAGCAAGGATGACTATCAAGGCTACTTCTCACATACTTTGGACATGTTATCAGGAGGGACCAGTCCCTGGAGTAGAACATCATGCTTGGTAAAGTAGAGGGTCACTGAAAAAGAGGAAGACCCTTGTCTTAGTCATCTAGTGCTACTATAAACAGAAATACCACAAGTAGATGGCTTTAACAAAGAGAATTTTTTTCTCACAGTCTAGTAGGCTAGAAATCCAAATTTAGGGCATCAGCTCGTGGAGAAGGCTTTCTCTGTCAGCTCTGCAGGAAGTTCCTCATCATCAATCTTCCCCTGGACTAGGAGCTTCTCTGTGCAGGAACCCCCAGCCTAAAGGACACGCTCTGCTCACGGCACTGCTTTCTTGGTGGTATGAGGTCTCCCACTCTCTGCTGGCTTCCCTTTCCTTTTATCTCTTGTAAGATAAAAGGTGGTTCAGGCCACACCCCAGGGAAACTCCCTTTACATTGGATCGGGGATGTGACCTGAGCAAGGGTGTTACATCCCGCCATAATCCTCTTTAACTACAGGAAGAGATTATGATTTATAACACACAGGAAAATCACAAAATGGAAGACAACCACTCAGTACTGGTAATGATGGCCTAACCAAGTTGACACATATTTTTGGGAGAACTTATACCACGACAGAAGCTATGCCTGGAGCAGAGCGAGTCCTTTGGACCTGGAGTTCCTGTGAGGAGAAGCTTCTCTAGTCCAGGGGAAGATTGATGACAAGGACCTTCCTCCAGAGCTGATAGGGAGAGAAAGCCTTCCCCTGGAGCTGACTCCCTGAATTTAGACTTCTAACTAGTAGACTGTGAGAAAATAAATTTTTCTTTGTTAAAGCCATCCAAAAAACACAAAATAATAAATGCTGGAGAGGTTGTAGAGAGACTGGAACACTTATACGCTGCTGGTGGGAATGTAAAATGGTAGGACCGCTTTGGAAATTGACTTGGCACTTCCTTAAAAAGCTAGAAATAGAAGTACCATACAATACAGCAATTCCGCTCCTTGGAATACATCCTAGAGAATTAAGAGCTGTCACACGAATAGATATGTGCACACCTGTGTTCATTGCAGCACTGTTCACAACAGCAAAAAGATGGAAACAACCTAGGTGCCCATCAACAGATGAATGTATAAACAAACTATGGTACATTCACACAATGGAGTACTACGGAATGATAAAGAACAATAATGAATCTATGAAACATCTCACAACATGGATGAATCTGGAAGCCATTATGCTGAGTGAAATTAATCAGTTGCAAAAGGACAAATATTGTATGAGACTACTATTATCAGAACTCAAGAAAAGGCTAAAACACAGAAGGAAACATTATCTTAGGTGAAGGGAAGGACAACACATAATATAGAGGAAGTCAGCACAACTGGACTAAACCAAAAGCTAAGAAGTTTCCTGAACATAACCAAACACTTTGAGGGACAGAGTAGCAGGGGCAGGGGGTCCGGGAACCATGGTTTCAGGGGACATTTAGATCAACTGACATAAAATTTATTAAGAAAATGTTCTGCATCCCACTTTCTTGAGTGGTGTCTGGGCTCTTAAAAGCTTTCGAGCCGCCATCTAAGGATGCATCAATTGGTACCAACCCACCTGGAGGAAAGGAGAATGAAGAACACCAAAGTCACAAGGAAAATATGAGCCCAAGAGACAAAAGGGCCGCATAAACCAGAGACTCCATTAGCCTGAGACCAGAAGAACTAGATGGTGCCTGGCTACCACCAATGACCGCCCTGACAGGGAACACAACAGAGAATCCCCGATTGAGCAGGAGAAAAGTGTGCTGTAGAACTCAAATTCACATAAAAAGACCAGCTTAATAGTCATGACTGAGACTAGAGGAACCCCAGAAGACAAGGCCTCTGGACTCTCTGTTAACCCAGAACTAAAGCCATTCCTAAAGCCAACTCCTCAGACAAAGATTAGACTGGACTATAAGGCATAAAATGGTACTTGTGAAGACTGTACTTCTTAGTTCAAGTAGACGTATGAGACTAAATGGGCAGCTCCTGTCCGGAGGCGGGATGAAAAGGCAGAAAGGGACAGGAGCTGGCTGAATGGACACGGGAAACTCAGGGTGGAAAGGGGGAGTGTGCTTTCACATCATAGGGATTGCAACTAGGGTCACGTAACAATATGTTTATAAATTTTTGTATGAGAGACTAACTTGAGTTGTAAACTATCGCTTAAGGCACAATTAAAAAAAAAAAATCACACAGCATGTGCTTAAAATGAAGGCAAAGCAAGAATGAGCCCATGACTGTGGCCCTGAACAAAACTCAGAATAGGGCACACAGGGGTAGCTGGCCTGGCCACTCACATGATTTCAGAAGTTAAAAAGGGGGAGAGGGGCTTCCTCTTCCTTTCTGAAAGAAATCAAACTGCAACCAGATATTGGGGGGAAGCACATAACAATTACTCCAGATTGTCACCACAGTCTACTCATTGTGCACCAGGTAGTTTCCAGAGCCTTGTCCTTAACGCAGCCTTCATTCCAGGGATCCTGACCTGCCCAGCTTCTTTGCTTATAGCCGGGCCAAGACTTGGAGGGTTTGAAGCAAACAAGTTGAAAGTGAGGCAGGCATATTCCTTTTTTTCACATAGCTGTGTACCACCAAAACTCAATGGTGAGGAAAGATTGCAGGCTGAGGGGACTGTCCAATGTTTCTGGCTTGGGAGAGAAGAGAAGGCTGAAGGGTAGAACATGTGTGTGCACATAGGTAGAAGGCTGAACTGCCTGGAGCAACAACGAACCAAATGGTGACCCACACCATCCTTCACTGACCGCCTTCACCAGGTGGACTGCTCAGATCTCCCCCACATCTCCCCACAGGCAGAAAGGGTAGATAGCATTCCCTCATCCATCATTTGGATATTAGTTCCTGGAACAAAGGTACCAGGATTAGAGTTCCTGGGTTCCTGCCATGATTAAGGGTCCACTGCCTTCCCTGTTTCTTCGGGGCCTGCCAGGAGGGCCAATGCCCAGTGAATATTGAGGAACAGCCAGGTGGGGAAGAAGCTCTACTGTGACCTACACTTTTGAAGAGACATTGAACTCCGATCTTGTGCTCATTCTCAGTACCAACTGGAAGAGCCCAATATGAAAGGAATTTCTCTTGGCGTCTCCATGGTGGAAGTATGACCAAACCACTATCCTTAGTGGCTCTAAAGAACATTCAAAGCAAGCTCCAAGGCAGTGCTTCTGGAAGCACAGAGCTCGGACCAACTGCATCAGGATCGTTAGAATACAGACGCCTGGGCCCCAGATCACATCTGCTGAATCCCAACCTCAGTAGGTGGGGCCCAGAAATCTACATTTTTAACAATCTTTACTGGTAGGCCTTACCATACTGTTCCATATACCATAAATTTATTTCATTAAACATTTTCATTGAGCCTAATTATCCAAACAGGAAATGGCAGGCAAATTATGGCACGCTTAATAATGAATTATTACGTAAACACCAAAAAGGAATTCTAGGACTTCGTAACTACTAATACAAAATATTAATAATAGTGTTCTTAATTAGAATGCAAAATAATATGGTCACTATGTGTCTTATTTATTTAGTGCTGCTGTAACAGAAATACCACAAGTGGGTGGCTTTAACAATCAGATATTTATTTTCTCACATTTTAGAAACATGAAGTCCAAATTCAGGGTGCAGGCTCTCTCTCTCTCTCTGACTGCTTTGGAGGAAGGTCCTTGTCTCTTTTCAGCTTCTATTCCTAGGTTCCTTGGCCATCATGGGACATGCATCTTCCCCTCCATTTGTGCCTGCTTGCTTAATCTGCTTTTATATCTCAAAAGATATTGATTTAAGACACATCCTACACTAATATTGCCTCCTTAACATAACAAAGAAAACTCATTACTAAATGGCATTATAACCAGCAATACAGGGGTTAGGATTTGGGGGGTTTAGATATTGGTGGGACACAATTCGATCCATAACATTATGATTACAACTATATTAAAATATACACATGACTGTGCAAGAACTAGAAAAACTGGACAAAAATGCAAATAGTTGTATTAGAGAGGTGAAATTATAGATGATTTTCTCCCTCCAGATTTTGCTATAGTGTTACCTAAAACAAAGTCACTTTTAATGTTATTTTAATGTTGTATTTGAAATAAAATGACTATTCCTCACCTCTGGTCCAAATGCCACCTGCTGTGTATGTACGCATCAGATATTCATTCCTCTAGGCACTGCCTGGATTAGAAACAGAATCAGACAGCCCACCCTCTCAGGAGGGGAAAACTCAACTCTAGTCCCAGACCAGACCACGCAGCTCCCTGTGGGCAGGAGGAAGCTCGGAGCTGCACTGGGCTGTGTGTGTGTGCGCGTGTGGGGTGGGGGTGGAGGAGTCTGGCTCAAGGAGGCTAGAATGAGCCTTGCTCTGGGCTCAGCTGCTGTGTGTGAGACTCCAAGGTATCTCTCAACAACGGGGTAAGGAAAGGAACACCTCATTCTCTTGTGTCTGACAGTTTCAACATTGCTTCTGAACTGATAATCTGGACCCACTGCCTCTGCCCAGTCAGACCAAGTCCCCAGCATAAGGACCTCTGGCCTTCCCTAGCCCAGGGATGCTGAAAAGACCTTTTCTGTTGCAGAGCGCTTGGGGTAGGCAAGCCTGCAGTGCTGTCGGCAAGAACTGGCTTCTTCATTTTGACATTCAGAGCATATAAAAGTGGGAACATGGCTAACCTCTGGGGGAGCAGGCCACAAAGAGCTTTGGGAGTCCACCCAAGGGACACAGCTCTGCACCCCAGGCCTCCCCTCCTCCAGCCTTCCCACAGACCCTGGATGCTGGGCTCCGAATCACAGGCTGCTGCCAATTACAAGAGGACTCTTAACTCTGTTTCACAGCCCCTTGATTGATAGCACTGGTGAGTGAAATTATAAGCCTTAATGATCACGTTAATTTCTGGGGAAAGGGAAGCGGTCAGAAGTGGTTCTCAATCATAAGCGCCACAATCAGCTGGGTGAGTTCAGTGACAGGCCAGAGCAGAAAAAGGGGGAAAGAATTAACTTTTTTAAAGGTCATCAGAGAGTAGGGAGAAAGCAAGCAGGCGTGAGAGATGAGGGGCACAGACAATTCTGGGGCCTGAAGCTGAACCTCCTTCCCAGGGTTCCTGACTGAGGCCTGCACCGTGTTTCTCCTCCTCAGCACACACTGGAAGCTGCTTTAAACACTCTGATGCTGGGCCCCACCCGGAGATTCTGACGTGATTGGATTGGGATGTAGCTTGGGCATGAGAGCTTGAAAAGCTCCCCCAGGTGACTTTATGTGCTGCTAAGGTTGAGAACAACTTGTCTAAATGAAAGAATTCTTTTGCAATGGAGCCAAGGTGAAGCGTATTTGGAAATATGTTTAATCTGACTAATTCTTACTGCCGAGGAGAATTTCTCCTGGTGGTCTCCTGCCACATTTAAAGATAATGACCATGAGATGTGAGGATAGAAAAAGGGAAATTAGACATCACTGAACCTTGTGCTTCTTTATACAGATGAAAACGTGGAGGCGCATAGAGGCTAACTGGCTTGCCCAAGATTACGTGGTCATAACTAGAACCTTTGCTTCTTCACCCTGGCCAATACTCCTTTGACCAGGCTCCCCACTGGGGCAACCTCTTCATGTGCAAAAAAGATGCTCTGGGTTAACAATAGGTGAGACAGGAGCTGTGAGCTGTTTTCTAGCCTTGACGTTATTGTTAGCTGCTGTTGACTCACCCCTACTCATGGTGGTCCCATGCACAATGGGATTGGACCACTGTGATTTGTAGGGTTTTAATTGGTTGATTCTCAGAAGTAGATCACCAGGTCTTTCTTTCTAGTGTGTCTTAGTCTGAAACCTGTTCAGTAGCATAGCAACACACAGCAACGCACAAGACAGAAAAGGTGGTGGCTGCTCAGGAGGTGTTTTGGCCAGGAATTGAACTCAGTTCTCCCACATGGAAGGGGAGAATTCTACCACTGAACTACCACTGCCCTCCAGCGTTGGTGGTAGAGGTGCCCAAGCTTCTCTCTTGCTCCGTGTCCTGGGATGTAATGACTGACTGATATTAGGGGTACCAGTGCAAAGAACAGAGTAAAGCCTCTTGGCTCACCTAAGGATCAAAGCTGTGACCTTGGCCCTCTCAATGCATTGACCCCACTCACGGTTTCCCAATGGAGCATTGCAATACTTGACATGTCATGAAGATGCCCAGGACATGTGGCAATATCCTGCCCTCTGCCACATTGCTGACTGAACCCAGCTCAGAGTGTGCAGCTGAAAGTCTGATGACCTTCCCTAGTGGTCTATATTCAGATCAGCAATATTGGAGGGAAAAAAGCCACTTTGCATTCCAAAGTGAGGTTCCAAAGTCTAAAAACATGATTAAAAAAATTAAAAAACAGACTATGTAGAAAATAAGCCATTAATCATTTGTGGTAAAGGTACTAGAGTTACAGTATTCAGTTAAAGAAGCTGTTGTTCTTCAATTTCCAAAAGTGCTTATAAAAAGTATTACTGTAAAACGAGTGGCTTGAGATTCTTAAAGGAGCATCTCAGCAGCAGAGAACATCTGCCCAGCTGCTTCTACATTTTCATTTATCCACTTTCTCTCTACATTCATCGTGACATGGATACTCCTGAAAGTTCACAGAAGTGGCCTAGACCGAAAAGTTTGGGAAACCAAGTTCTAACCACTAGTACAGGGTGAAACCTACTTTACCAGTCCAGTAAGCATCTTACAGAGGCATAGTTATAATAGAAATATATGCATTCCCTTTATTTTTCTAACAGCTTCTGAAGTGTTCATCAAGCCAGTGCCTGATTAAGCTCTTTTAAATTCTGAGCAATGAAATGGACCCTCTCATACCCTCTTGGCAGGAGTGCAAATTGATACAACTCTTTTAAAGAGCCATTTGGCTGTATCCATCAAAATTAAAAATGCATATAATCTTTGGCCTAGAAACTCCACTTCTAAGAATTTATCCTGCAGAAATACTTCCACAAGTTCACAGAAGTGTACATAGAAAGATGGTTCTCGGAGTTTGCCTTATTATAGTGAAAAACTGTAAGCAACCCAAGTCTATCAATAAGAAATTGGTTGGATAAACAGTAGTCCATCCATAGAATGGCGGATGTTAAAAGAGTGAGGTAGCTCCACATGTACACACCAGGAGAGATAGCCACAAAAAAATAAGTTACAGAAAAGTAGAGTATCCCCATTTTTATAAAAATGGTTAAGGGAGTCAACCACTGAGTAGGTCTCTGGCCAATGGGTTCAGTTGTTGGGCTCTAGACTGGATTAAAAACCTGAACTACAAGTGAAATAATTTGGGAGTCTCAATTCAGTTCCTAAATTCATCCTCTGTTCTTTCTCTTCCTCTGTGTCAAAGAACAACTAAAAGTAATTCAAAGACAAATGCAGGACTCAATAACTAGTTGTCACAGTGTATAAACCACATTTTTAAAAAGCAACGTTCCCGAGAAGAAGAGGCAGGAATTGGAGGAGGAGCTGGAAGGCATGTCTCGCTGCTTCCATGAACAACTGCCTCCTCTGCCACAAGATCAGAAGAACTGAATAGTGCCTGTTTACTATTTAAATAAATAAATAAGTAAATAACCCATTGCCATCTAGTCAGTTCCAACTCATAGTGACCCTGTAAGAGTAGAACTTCCCCATAGGGTTTCCAAGGCTGTAATCTTTACCGGAGCAGACTGCCTCATCTTTCTCCCATGGAGTGGCTGGTGAGTTACCATTACAGAATTGTTGATCAAAGATTGAAAGGGGAAAAAATGTGAAACAGAATTTCAAATTCTCATGGAATCCAGATTTTCTGGAGCCATTGAGGCTGAATGCCCCCCAAAAGGTATTGCCATGAGATAATCTTTAAACCTTAAACTGAAACTTTACCCTAAAGTCATCTTTAAACCAAGCAATTGTTTAGCTTAATAAGTGAAGAATGTCTGCCTTGAGTACTGTAATCTTTTAAGGAATTATCTATATGGAATCAAACTGACAATAGCAACTTGAAATGTTAGATGAAAAGCTTAAAGGGCTGTGAGTTTAACTTAATGTTGGTGGAATAATTTGGAAAAAGATAGTGAGAATGGTTGTACAACTTGAAGAATGCAGCCAATGTAACTGAATTGTACATTTGAAATAGTGGAATTGGTGTATGTTTTGCTGTGTAGATTTTCATTAAAAAATAAAATCTATATTAAAAAAAAAAGGCCTTCCCATATTTAGAAAAAAACATTTGTCCACAGAGAACCACTAAAGACTGGTTTTTGATTGCAGTAACCACATGACTGGGCTCATCTTCTCTTATTTGTATATTCAAAGCCTGCTTTGGAGTCTCCCCAACAATACCAGCCATACAGGATGTCTGCCTTAAAATCTATGCAAGCAATGAAGTTCTTAAAGTACCCAAGAAAGCCTATCCTAAGTCTACATCCAGCAGGGATCTCAAAATCTCAGAAGAGACAGACTGCCACAGAGTTTTTAAGCCTGAGTCTTTACAAGCGTTGAAAACTGAATTTGATTCTTGTTCATAACAGCAGAGATGCTGTCAACGATTGAACTGTGTCCTCGAAAAATATGTGTATCAATTTTGCTAGGCCATGATTCTCAGTATTGTATGATTGTCCACCATTTTGTCATCTGATGTGATTTCCCTGTTTTGTAAATCCTATCTCTACGACACTGATGAGATGGGATTAGCGGCAGTTATGTAAACTCAATCTACAGGATTAATCTACAATTTTGAGATATGGAAGAAAGAAGTGAGCAGAGAGACAGGAGACCTCACAAAGAAAGCAACACCAGGAGCAGAGTGCATCCTTTGGACCTGGGGTCTCTGCCCCTAAGAAGCTTCTTGACCAGGGGAAGATTGATGGCAAGGACCTTCCTCTAGAGCCGATAGAGAGAGAAAGCCTTCCCCTGGAGCTGATGCCCTGAATTTGGACTTCTTGCCTACTACACTGTTAGAGAATAAACTGTTAAAGCCATCCACTTGTGGTATTTCTGTTACAGCAGCACTAGATGACTGAGAAAGTTGCCAAAAACAAAGGCAAGTCACAGAAATCTGTGGCTTGTCACAGGAATCTTAGCCCGTTTTACTTTTATTGTGAATATTCTAAATAGGTTAAAATAGATTTTGATTCTGATAGATTTCATTATACTTGGGGAGTATTCCCCCCTCCCCACACCTTCAAGGGAGGAGTACAATTTCCTGTCCCCTTGACATTGGGCTGGTGGAAAATGAGCAAAGATGATGTGAACAGCAGTTTTAAATGTGCTTGCATGGTTTGGCTCTCCCTCTTGTATGTCTGCACTCTGCCATGAAAAGAGCATGTTTCAGGAAGTTACTAGTCCAGATTTAGGAAACACTGGAGCAGACTTGATCCCAGTCTGTAGCCCAGCTGATCTCAGCCAAGCCCTGCAGAACCATGAGTGGTGGGCAGTCCCATGATTCAGACATAAGTGTTTGTTGTTGTAAAAATTTGGGGTTATTATTCATCATTGTTGAAGCAAAACCTAATACATTAATGAACAGTCTTGGACCCATTACCCAGTTTATTAAATCTTGGCATTTGTATCATTTATTTCAGATTGTTTTTTTCCTTAGAAATAAAACATTACAGGAACATTTGAAAGTCCCTTTGTACACTTCACCAATCCCATCCATTCATGGAAATAACTGTTATCATGCAATTAGTGTTTATCATATTCGTGCTTGTTTTTATACTTTTGCTATATATTTACAAATCCATAAACATTATGTAGTATGGTTTTGTATGTTATAAAACTTTATATGCTGTTGTTGCTGTTAGTTCCAGTTGAGTCAGCCACCGGCTCATGGTGACCCCATGCACAATGGAATGAAAGGATGCTCAGTCCTGCATCATTCCCATGATTAGTTACAGATCAAACTGTTGTGATCCATATGGTTTTCACTGACTGATTTTGAGAAGTAGATCACCAGGCCTTTCCTCCTAGTCTGTCTTAGTCTGGACACTCCATTGAAACCTGTTCAGCATTGTTATGGATTGAATTGTGTCCCCTCAAAATGTGTTGTAAATACCAATCCCTATATTTGTGGATGGAAACCCTGTGGCATAGTGGTTAAGTGCTATGGATGCTAACCAAAAGGCTGGCAGTTCGAATCCACCAGGTGCTCCTTGGAAACTCTATGGGGCAGTTCTACTCCGTGCTATAGGTTGTTAGGAGTCAGCAATGACTCGGCGGCAATGGGTTCTGGGTGCTTTATACCTGTGGATGTAATCCTATTTGGGAATACAATTTTGTTTGTTATGTTTATGAGTCCAT
This sequence comes from Elephas maximus indicus, assembly GCF_024166365.1. Lineage (NCBI taxonomy): Eukaryota > Metazoa > Chordata > Mammalia > Proboscidea > Elephantidae > Elephas > Elephas maximus. Next base: position 173,967,099 of record NC_064819.1, on the reverse strand, counting down.
ATTAGTGTAGGGTGTGTCTTAGGCCAATCACTTTTGAGATACAAAAGAGCAGATTAAGCACAGAAGCAAGGAAGCACAAATGTGGAAAAAATAGACATCACCTCCAAGGAACAACGAGAATAATGCTAGAGAAGCTAAGACAGGGCTTTGTTTTCCCAAAGCGGACAAAGAAAGCCTTCCTCTAGAACTGGCACCTCCTAAACTGTGAGGAAATGAATGTATGTTTATTAAGGCCACCTGCATGTGATGTTTTTGTTGTAACAGCACTAAGAAACTAAGACAAGCGTCGTAACAACACATAAGCCTCCGCTGACAGGTGGTGCATTGAGCAGAAATTGAGCCCAGGTCTCTCCCGTGGAAGGCGAGAATTCTACCACCGAACCGTCGATGCCTCATGAAACTTGATATAAATGGTACCAAACTATATGTATCCTCTAATTCCCCCCCCCACACACACATTCACATTTTATCCTAGATTTATCCATGGTGATATATTGGCTCTAGTCCATTCGCTTTAACTACTGCCACATTGTAGATATATCCTACAATGTATCTACTCTCTGTTAACAGACATTTAAATTGTTAAAAATATAAAGGCGCTGCAATGAACACTCTTGTTACATCCTTGAGTATCTCACTTTTCTTTAGTAAGACAAATTTCTCATTTTCTGTGGACAAGGAGTGTGTGCTAATAGAACTTTCTCACATACAATCTGCAAGGTCACTTTAGCCAAGAGTTGCATGTGCCTCAGCCCCAGACCCTTGCTGGAGCTGCCAGCCTGGAGGAGCCCACAGCACCCACGGCCTTTGGCACCTCTGATTTCTATCACCTGCCTGTGGCTGTGGGGCCAGTGCCCTGCGATTTTCTGAGAACATCTGGATGCCCTTTCTACTATTTCTTCCACATCTCACTCACCAATATAATTCTCTGCACTTTATTTTTCTGATTGTTAAATGATTTCAGGTTCCTGATCACGATTGAAATGTTGACAAGAGAGTTAAAAACAGAGAAGTGAATGAAGACTCTGGTAACCGGCCTCCTTCTTCCTCCTCACACAGCAATTTTTCCTAACAGATGGAATTACATTCGAGAGCACGGAATCTTATGTTTTATTTCTTTATTCATCATTTTATAAATGGGACTCAATGTAAAAAGGAAATTGCCTTTGTAGTTCAGTTCTTCCGGCTCTGGGCTGGAGTGCTCTGAGCTTCTGATTTAATGCCAGCTGCTGCTGCCACCTTGTATCTGGTGGGTGAGACCAGCCAGGAAGGTAGGCTAAAAAATCAGGCACAGTTCATTTAAATTCAATATATTTTTATTCTTTGTAAATACAATGAGTACAACTTTTTAACTTCACAAATCAGTTAATCCACTTTGTACAAGAAAATTTTTATTCCTCCTATGATAGTCCAAGTGCTGATTTTTTTTTTCCTCAGTGCTAGTACCTAATATTTCAAAATGTGAAAAGTACAGCAGCTAGTTTTAAATGTTTGTTTCTACATTTCCATCAGTATAGATTCATACCAAAGGAGCAGCTTACAGTGTAGGACAGTTTGTCTGTGTGTGTGTGTGTGTGTGTGTGTGTGTGTACACGCATGTGCATGTGACCAAGGCTTTACTAGACACCAGAGTTTTCTGAAAGGCATTCAAGAGTCTCAGACTGTTTGCAATAGACCAATCAAGAAACCTTTTCGTGTTCATCTCCTTAAAGTCCCTTCTGGCATTATGTCTGTGTTCTTTCCATGTCTGGTGTGACTCAACGAACCACGAGTTTGGACCCCCACTGCCTTTGGTTTCAGCACTATGCTAACGGGACAGCAATCTGCCTCGCTTAGCCACTCATCTCCACTCTATTTGGTTTTGCTGTTTTTATTCATCCTCCCTCGACTGTGTTCTTTTAGTAAAGCTCTTCTATTTTTTGAGATGTTATCCAACTTGAAGTCCTGGTGAAAATCTCATTTCCACCCACCAGTTCCTTTGACAAGGTTGCCTGGCCTATGGTATTAAAAAAGAAGAAGAAGAAAGAATGAAAGAGAAACAAAAGAAAAAGGAAGGCAGGGAAAAAGCAAATCACATAGCATAAGCTACTTTTCACTTACTAACTCAGTTCTGAAGGCCACTTAATGATGTATTACAATAGAAGGGAAACTTTCGATAAAATGATTTAAAACCTAGCCATTATTTTTAAAATAAATGCTCCAACATGATCGTTCTGAAGGCTGCTGTACTACGTTACACACAGCAATGTTTGGTTCCCTAACTTTATATGCCAAGAAGGAAAAGAAAGCACTACTTGTGTTTCAGCTTTGGGTAGTTCAGCCCAGTCTTCCAGGTAAGAGGCAGAATGACACAGACCGTAGTAACCCCAACTCCGCCCCACTTCCAGGGCATGGCAGCCATGAGGTCTCTGCTTAGGTGGTCCCCTTTGGCTCCCTTTCCTTCTGGGCCACCCTACCCTGGTGGAAGCAGCAAGCCAGAGCTACTGGACTTGTTTTGTGTCGGTTGGAAATTTTTTTTTTTCCTGAAGGCTACACATTCCCAGACTTATGCTTCCTGAAGGATTTGTTAGTTGAGGCTTGTTCTCCATGGGTAGAAGTTCATCTGATACTGTCCCATCCTGAAAAGCGGATACTTTCAGAGCTTAGATATCACTGGATTTGTACATATCTGAGAGCAGTCTTGTAATGGGTACGTTGCCAATGGTTTTTTTGAAAAACACTTCTTCTATGGTTGATGGGCTAATAGAACGTAAAGCTGGCAGAAGCAACAGGAGTTTTCCAAAGCGACAGGGTTGAGTGGGATATCTGGAATAGGAGAGGCCGTGAAAGCAAGGTCAAAGTCTATTATTAACAGTAATTAAAATCTTATACATATGATTTCCAGTTTTGGGACTCTTACGAACACACTATCTCTGCAACAGAGCCCTAGACAGTTACCACTATCCCTGCTTTACAGGTAGAACAACTGACACATGGGCAACCTAAATGATGTTGTTAAACCACATGGTAACACTTTCTATGTTAGCAAAAGGGTTGCATTTTGCTTGGAGAAAAAACAGTTTTAAGAAACATGGTACTAATGTTAGGCCACATGATAAGCTTTTGGTTGCCAGTGTAGAAAACCACCACGGTGTCGATGATAAAGCTAGCAATAGAATCCACATTTCCTAATTCTCAGGGTTCCTTCATGAGGCTATTTCCCTCAAATGAAATGGCTTCTAAGAAATTCTCCAAATTATTATTCAGGCATTATACTTAATCGCTCTCAGGACTAATTCTATCCTTTTTACCCTGCAAATTAAACTCTAAGTTCTGTTGGATGGCACTGCCACCCAATATTCATGTCAATGAAATTGGCATATAATTAAAGATGTGAGACACTGCTTAAAAAATTCCTCTCTTGACGTGCAACATACATCCGTGCTCAGATGTGGAAGTTCAATTTTCTGCTGCCTTTGGATGCCTGTAAGCCACCCCTCACTGCAGCCCTGGTACTTCTTCAGCCAGTCGCTTGGAATCAGGTATCAACACACTCCACAAGGAGGGCTCATTTCAATGAAACAAAGCACCTAAAAAAGTGCCCAAGGAGACATATTTGTGACTAAGCTGGGTTCAGTCCACGGCCACAAGGTGCTATAAACTGAGGTATATCAAATTTTCTTCAAAGGAGTTAGATAGATGAACACTATGTTTAAATACCTGATAACTTCACCTTCCAAGAGAGTAGCTTTCATGCTTGTCTCTGAGCTTTGAGCACATGAGACCTCAACCTGATATAAACTAACCAGTTGCCACCGAGCTGATTCTGACTCATGGTGACCTCATGTGTGTCAGAGTAAGACTGTGCTCTACAAGGTTTTCGATGGCTGATTTTTTCAAAAGTAGATCACCAGGTCTTTCTTCCAAAGCATCTGTAGGTGGGCTCAAACTCCTAACTGTTTGTACCATCCAGAGACTCTAGCTAGGCTGATAATTCATTCTGGGTCTCCGAGGACCTCATTTGACTCTTTCACTGCCCAGCTTCATGAACACCCAGGAATAAGGGTATGGAAATGGTGATGCTTATCTACATTTTTTTTTTAATGCCTAAATCCCACCACTTGCTCTCTTTGCTGAATGTACCTCCTATGTTCCCTGGAATGTAATCCCAAGACCCAATTTCCCTTTTATCTTGGCCACAGCCCCTCTTCAACATCTCTGTTTCCCTTTAGAGCATCAGGTGGAAAAGAGATAACCCTGCAGTGGGTAGGAGGTGCTGGCTGCCTAGACAAGTCTCCACCATACCTGCAGCCTCCACCTAATGTGCTGAAAGTTTCCTATGGTGAGAAACCACTGTGGGAAATACTTTCAAAAATGATAGATTTTGGAGAATCCAGAGACAATTAGCCTTTGATTTTCTGTGAGTAGATTATCCACTCATCTACTCACCCACCTTTTATTCTCTAGTTGGAAAGGGGCTGGTTAGTCAGTTAACGAGGATTAATTGAGTGGCTATTATGTGTGGAGTATTGTACTACCCAGAAACAATAACAATGTGTGTGTGTGTGTGAGAGAGACAGAGACAGAGACAGAGAAACAGAGAATGTGTGTGTGATGGTGTCTTGGACTGCTCACAATTATTTTGTAGAGTATCTATGCTCCTGACTCCATTCGTTAGCATGAATAATTAGAAGTTCTCTCTCCAGATATGTGTTTTTGGTCTACCACGGCTTCATGTATTTGACCTTTAATTATAACATGTAGTTTGTGTGAAATGCTAATTCCTAGCCTCCTTATGTCCTAATGAGAGAACTAGCTAACAGAGCTGTAACATACAATTAGCTCAATGAGCATGTTAACTTTTCATTTCAATTCTGGATTTTACTTTTTTAGACATGAAAGTGCTCATGAAAAGAGTATTCACTGATTTGAAGGAGCAAAGGAAAAAGGCATAGTCAGTTTTGTCACATGCATGACTGTAGATCGTAATATTAAATTACAGCTGTAGCTGATATCCTGAAATAAGAATCCCATGTCATAGCTGATAATATTCCTTCCATAAATAATTTCCTTGTTTTGGGGGCAAGGGAGAAGTGGTATACTTGCTGTCTCTCCATGTTTGTTATTTTGTGGCTTCATTTTCTCAGGTTACCCTATAAGCAGCTCCCTCAGGTTCCCTCAGACTTTCTCCCTACAGGCTTCTCCAGCACCTCCCACACACTCCTACCAGGCCCATTAACCGTTCCTGTGGAGTTGATTCCGACTCATGGTGACCCTGTAGGACAGAGTAGAACTGTCCCATAGGGTTTCCAAGGCTATAAATCTTTACAGAAGCACACTGCCACATCTTTCTCCCAATGAGTGGCCGGTAGGTTCGACTGCTAGCCTTTCCATTAGCAGCCAAGTGCTTAACCACTGCACCACCAGGCCTCTTCATCAGCTCCACTACTCTCTCCCATTGCATCCCTTCTCCTGCCAAAGCCCTTCTACTACTCAAGGACTAAGTTGCGTGTTGTCTTGTCCAGCAGCCTTTCCAGATTTCCCCTTTCTCCTCATCCCCTCCAACTAGAATATGCCTTTCCCACTTCCCACTTTGCTTTTCTCTCTTCTATGGTCTGAATCAGAATAACACTTCTGCCTAGATCACATGATGATAATGGGTGGTGTCTGGTCCTTTCCAGTACCCCACAGTGCCCACTGGGAGCCCTCCACAGACTGAATCCTAGGTAAAGGTTTGACTGAACCAGTAACTGGATCTCACATTCTTCTCAGTTTGAGACTCTTTATACCTTAATTGTTCTAAATGTCAAAGATCAGCTACGAAATGCAAATTAGCTTTTAGGGGGTTAAAGTGCCCAAATTACATACTGCTCCATTTATAAAACCTACTGTGTATATTCTGAGAAGCCCTGATGGCACAGTGGTTAAGTGCTTGTCTGCTAACCAAAAGGTCTGCAGTTTGAACTCACCAGCCACTTCGTAGAAGAAAGATGTGGCACTCGCCTTCTGTAAAGATTTAAAGCATTGGAAACCCTATGAGGTAGTTTTCCTCTGTCCTATAGGGTCGCTATGAGTCAGAATCGACTCCACAACAATGAGGGTTTTTATATATATTCCAGGTCCGATTCTGTTGTGCATGGGGTCACCATGAGTTGGGAGCCAACTCTATGGCAGCTAACAACAATCTATATATTCTGAAATTCAATGTGAATTTTAAATGAAAAAACAGTGGAACATTAACTTGGAAAAGGATATATGAACTGTCATTCAACACAGTTCCGATGCTATTCCATAGGCAGAAAGCAATTTCATTCATTAGCATTCAAAAGAGGGTTTTTAATAGAAATAAGGAGATCCTGGCAGAAGTGGTATCACCCCAAGTGGATATAATTGACTCGGGCTTTCTATGAACCCTTGGGTGAGAGAGGCATTAATGGCCTATAACCATTTGATTTAGTCATTCCCAGCACAGTGTCTGTGGGTGGTGTTGAGATGATAGAGACAGGCTTCCATGGACTCCCCTTCAAGATCAATCTAGAGCATAAACAAGAATAGCAACTACATTCCAACCTCAGATCTACCACAGTCCTAACCTGTAAAAAAAAAAAAAAAAATTTTTTTTTTTTTTTTTTAGGTTAGAGAAATTCCACTGCTCTTTAAAAGCCTTGCATTTTTCATCTGAAAATGGAATCAGAAACCAAGTCCTCTTGGTGCACTTGTCCAATAGTGGATGGGAAGGAGCATTGCTGGAGTCCCAGTGGCTGAAAATTTCTATGAATAGCCAAGACAAGCTTCCACCAGCAGGCCCTGAGTGGCCAGAGTCATCTGGTTCTATGACTCAAAATGGGGACAGTGGTGGTTCAGTGATAGAATTCTCACTTTTCCATGTGGGAGACTTAGGTTCAATTCCCAGCCAAGGTACCTCAAGTGCAGCCACCACCCATCTGTCAGTGGAGGCTTTCATGTTGCTATGATGCTGAACAGATTTCAGGTGAGATTCTAGACTAAGACTAGGAAAAAAGGGCTGGCAATCTACTTCTGAAAAAAATCAGCCAGAGAAAAGCCTATGGATCATGATAGTCCCACCCCATTGTGCATGGGGTCACCGTGAGTAAGGGAATAACTTGATAACTGCTAACAGCAACAACATGACTCAAAACAACAAATACCTGTCACCAGATACCAGTCACCAAAGCCAAACAAGCATAAGGATAGCCTCTCTGGACAGCTCTCTGGGTCTTCTATGTGGGATTGACGTCCAAAGAAAGGCACCTGCCTTTTTTAAAGGATGATTTGGCTACTCTCTAATATATCAACCATGACTTTGGCCTTCATTTTTTATTTTTCCCATATCTGAGTCCATTCACACAATTGTGTTCAATTATTTTGATGGCTCGACTTGTTCACCAGGACAGCTGTAGAGTATCTGGCAATGCTTTCACTGATAATCTAATTTGATTTGCTCCTCTCACCCACCCTGAGAGATAGGTGAGGGCATAGTTCTAACTAAATTAACTCACTGGCAACAGGATAATTAGTCATAATGTTTGAACTGGCTTATTACTGCCTGCTCACACATTCACAATGGAAGCAATTTTCTTAAGTACACATTCAAGGCAAACGAGGGTCACCTGGTATGGATGTAGCTGTTGAGAGTTAGCTGAGCCTCATCTTGAAGAGCTGCGATGGCAGCCGCATTCCGGAAACTTCTTAGTTCAGAACCACTGTGTGTAGGAACTAGAAATGAAGACCAGGAAACTATAATATGCAGTGCAGGGAATGCAGGTGGGGAAAGCACCTCTCTGGAAGTGGATGGCCAGCCAGGAGAACATGCAGGTCCCCACAGGTATTGAAAACGGGGCCTGACTAGAAGCATTAAAAGCATTGGCTCCCTTCAAAACCATCACCTCCTTCTGGCAGAGCCGGTCTGAACTTTGAGTTGGCTGAATTAGTGAAGTGACAAAGCTGGCAAAAAGGAAGAGACAGGGGCTTCTGTCTGCTTACCAGCTTTGAAAGTGACGATGCATTTTAGACAGGCAAATTCAGTAGCATCTAAGCGGAGTTGTCTAAACCGAGCCACCACCTCTTGTAAAGCCTGTATTTCAGATATGATCTTGTTCAGCTTCTGGGAATCTGTGTTGTCACCATTCATGCCTAGAATAAAAATATGGAATAAATACTCTAATAAGAAGGCATTTTGATGATTTAATATTGATTTTTGACAAAATCCTGCATATCAATATCTATTCAATTGTCACTCTAAGATATCTGATTCCATGTAAACTGGCTATAGTGTATGAAAGTTAATATAAAATCTTCTCTTGGATG